>NW_018742204.1:10736876-11348126 GCF_001683475.1 Chenopodium quinoa | reverse complement strand
TTTCACTATCGTTGATGTTGAACAAGTAATAATAATAATAATAATAATAATAACAATAACAATAACAATAACAATAACAATAACAATAACAATAACAATAACAATAACAATAACAATAACAATAACAATAACAATAACAATAACAATAACAATAACAATTATAATAATAATAACAATAACAATAATAATAATAATAATAATAATAATAATAAAATGTTACCTATTAATTAATAAGGTGTTATAGTAGTTTGCAAAAAGTGATACATAATGTCGAATAAAGTGCTACAATATGTCACAAGATGATTGAAAAATGTTACCTAATAATCAATTAGGTGATACATTTGTTCGAAAAAATGATACGTAATGTTGGATAAAGTGATCCTATATGATCGAAAAATGTTACCAAAAATGAGTAAGTGTTACTTGAGAAATAAAAGGCAACACTTTAAAAATGATACTAATAATATGGTGTTAGTTTAAAAGTGTTACATAAGAGGGTTTAAAGTAACACTTTTAAAAGTGTTATCATACCTTACCCAAAGTGTTACATAAGACCTTAGGGGACATGGGCGGAAGTATCACCTACTAAAGTGTTACCTATTGTCTATAATAACACTTTTACCACATTATGTAACATTATTTGGGTGTTACTTAAGGTTAGTTTTGTACTAGTGCATACCATTCCCACGCAAGCAAGCATGGCTTGCTTTCCTCCCTTTGCCACCTTGCTGCCATGTTACCACTAGTGACCTTTCGACCGTCCACCTATGCGCTGCCGATGACCTCCAGCCGACAGCCGGCAACCACTGTAACACCCTAGAAATTCCTTTCCTTTAAAATACCTGTTTTGCTCTTTAAAACTTGAAATAGGAAAATCTAAAAAGTTACCGCCACCATGAAAACGGCTAAGGCAACTACCAAAGACACACAGCGGAAGACTAAATTCAAAACCATTCAAAACAAGCCAACTTAAAAGTCAACCAAACGAAAGTAAAGTCAAAACCAAAGTCAAACAAAGTAAAATAAAATGAACCTACCACTTGGAACCATTGTAGGCCCTTATTAAAAACCAAACCAACTTCAAAACTTTGTGTTAGTCTCATGAGTAATAATATTATAAAATAATCAAAGCATTAACCACATCATAAACTAATGGAAAATTTGTCAATTACTACCGCGTATTAATGTTTTTTTGAAAATTACTACTGCGTATTAAAAAACTTGTGATTTACTACTGCAAAAACTTTTAAACAATTTATTTTACTACAAGACTCTATTTTAAGCCCATAATGACATCACTTTAGACCTTTAACTCATGTTTAACCCCTGGTTAAACATTTAAACGTCCTATAAAAAAAAGAAAATTAAAAATCCTCTAACCCATGGTTACCCCTTAACCCAACCCATTTTCTCTGTTTCTCTTCTACACTTTAACTTCAAACTCCATTAAAGATGACTTTGCAAAGTGAAGATTGTTTTGCAACAAATTGTTTTCTTTGCTAAATTGACAAGAGATAGATCCGAGCAATGAAGGAGAAGGGAATGGCCACGTTGGAGGAGGACCCAAAAAGAAAGAACTTACAGTGCCACACATGATTGGATTTGGGTTTAATTCAAAGAAAAACACAAAAGTCTTATATTAACCAACTAAAATCGCAATCCGAAAATCCTAAATTGCAAAACCCCTAAAATTTGATAAACCCTAAAATTGAAAACTAGTAAAAGATTAATTTTTGAAAAAGAAATTAAACAAATTTAACTTTTATCAAGATCAATTAGAGGATAGATGGGAAGAATTACTGAGAATTAGTGGGAATTAGAGATTTTACAAACGATGGAAAGGAGAAAGAATGAAAAAGGGGGTTTAGTTAAGTTAGTTATGGGAGGGTAACCATGGTTAGAGGAATTTTAATTTTCTTTTTTTTTATTTAGGACGACATTTAAATGCTTAACCATAGGTTAAACATGAGTTAGTTGTCTTATGTGACATCATCATTGGCCTAAAGTGGAACCTGGTAGTAAAAAATAAATTTAAAGTTTTTGCGGTAGCAACTCACAAGTTTTTATTCACGGTAGTAATTTTCAAAGTGACATTAATACGCAGTAGTAATTGACAAATTTTCCTAAACTAATAGAAACTAGCATGATTCGCTCTTCACTCATGCCCCGTCATGAATATGCTTCAATCACCTGAAAAGCTTCTCTCTACTTGTTTCCACTACTCTCCATTAAAAATGGGTCATCATAAGACCAAGGTAAAAACAAGGCCAATAAACACACAAACACACAATCAGCAAAGCTGGGTACATAAGCGTATTTAAACACACTAATATGCTTTCACCTATCAACACACACTTACCTCAACGCACCTGTTTACAAGCACACAACATTCAACAAAACTTCCCAACTAGACAACTAAATAATTTGTTTAGCGTTGATTACGCATTGAACGGGTTTCCCAACTAACCTCCCCCAATAATGGGGTTACTAACACAGGAGCTAACCGTGCTAACATCAAATAACCACTCGTAAGTGGCGGAATTCCCGCGCATAATAATAATAAAGGAATTTACATCATCCTGTACTCTAGTAGAAATTATGGTTAAATATAAACCCCATAACTCCCCCCATATGTTCATACTCAAGGTATATACGTTTCAAGAGTTTTGGTGCGTAATCTATTTCACTTTACGTTATTTACATATTATTAAAGTTGGTGATGACTCTCAAACCATAATCATACAATCAACAATAATTATTCAAACAATCAACATACCAATTTAATTCTTGAATAATTAGTGACCACATAATATTTTATGTTGAACCCTATTTAAATCTACCTCGGTGTCAAAGACACCTTAAACGCATAAAGCGCCACAAATCCTATCCCTCGGTGTTAAAAATACCTTAAGTGCACTAAGGTTCGCACCAAAATATAATTTAACCCTCGTGTACAAAGACACTTAAATAGGGCTTTCCTCATGCTTAAAGCATCAATAAAAATTATATGAACCATAATAAAATTCCTTTTTAATATTCCAAACCATATTAAACATTTAGTTTAATTAAACATGCATTCTAACATGCCATAAATAAAAGTGTGGTTCATACAAAACATACCAATTTATAATTTTCCAATCCATAATCCATCACAAATAAATCATGCTTCATAATTCCATCACCAATGTCAATAATTCACAATTCCAAACATAATCTTAGCATGATACTACTTGTAACTCAATTAACCAAACCTAGCATGTTACTGCATCACCCATAAATATGCCAAGTACGCGAAAGTACCTTGAATATGATCTTAAAATCGCCACGACTATGCGAAATCACTTAATTGGAATTCTCCTACAAACCAAAATCATAAGGAGGCATTAATATCTACTCCACACAAATTTCTAGCAATATATACTCTTATTAAACCACTCAAAATTTATTAAAAATAAGCTGAAATTTTATTTAAAACCTCATATTTTAATTCTAAATAATAGATAATTAAAATTCCTTAAAGAAACTTGGTTTTTAGCATACTACCAAAAATTCCAGCATTATATATTAGGAAAATTTGTCAGAAAAAACCTATTATAACACTCTTTTTGTCAGAAAAAACCTTTTAAAAAAATTTTGGCCAAAAGAAACCTGTTTCAAAAAAATTTTGTTGAAGACAACCAAAACCTCTAATTAACCTAATTAGCCCCTGATTACCCCTAATTACCCTAATTATAATTATATCTTACTTAATTAATTAAAAATCATAAATAAATTGATAAATTAAAAAAAATACCCCACCCCCAAATCCCATCACCAGCTGCCACCCCTTGGTAGCAACTGCCCCCACCCCTCCCCTTCCCCCGCGCCGGCAAAGTCCCTCCCCCAACCCCTCCTATTCCTTTGAACCACCACCGCGACCACCCACCCATCACAAAACCCTAACTCCAAAAACTCCCACTCCCCTCTCTACCACCACCACAAAACGTCCACCACTCCATTTCCCACACCCTGAAACGATAAGGGGAGGTTGTTTATGGGTGTGGAAAAAGGAGGGGGTTGTTTATGATTGTGGAAATGAGGGGTGGAATTTTCGAGTTTGGGTTTAGTAAGGGGTGGGTGGTCGCGACAGGTGAAAGGGAGGGGGTTGGGTCTCTAGTCGTCGCAGTGGGTGAAAGGGAGAGGGCTGGGTCTCCAGTCGGCGTAGTGGAGGGGGTTAGGCTAGGTAGGCCAGCCTTAGGAGATGAGGCTTTGTCGGTGTCAGAGTTGGGTGGTGGTTCAAGGAAAGAAGAGGGTGGCACAGGGAGGCACAAGGCGGGGGGTATTGCCGGTGCAGGGGGTAGGGATTATGTTCGCCGGCAAGGGTGAGGGTGGGGGTGGCTGCTACTAGGGGAGGTGGAAGGGGGAGGCTAGCAGGTGGTGATGGGGTTGGGGGGTGGTTTACGTTTTTTTTTTATTTTATCAATTTATTTGTTATTTCTAAATAATTAAATCATATTTAGTAGTTAATTACGGGTAATCAGGGGCTAATTAGGTTAATTAGAGGTTTTGGTTGTCTTCAACAAAAAAAAATTAGAAACAGGTTTCTTTTGGCCAAAAAAAATTTTAAAAGGTTTTTTCTAACAAAAAGAGGGTTATAATAGGTTTTTTCTAAAATAATTTCCTATATATTAATGAAAACTTGTTGTAATTAGACTTTAAAACACTTAAATTAAAGGTTTAATCCACCCTACATCATAATCCTTCAATAGTTAATAATTTATAGATTTAGGGTTTTAAAATTAGGGCTTTTAATTAGAATTAAAATCTGAAAATTAAATTACATACTATTCATAATCAAACATCATAATTTTAATCATAAAACTAACATTTAACAATTAGATCTTAGGTTTAATCAAAATTAAAAACAAAGAACGAACATTTTTTTTTCGGAAAAGCCGCAAGTAGCAGCCGGTAGTGCATGGTGACGGCCGGTGGTGCGTGGTGGTGGAGCCGGCCGGTCGATTCAAGGGGAAGGGGAAAAGAAATAAAAAGAAAATAAATGAGAATGGAGAGAATTTTACCTTGGGTTTTTCTCCACTTTGGGCAAAGTTTAATTTGCCCAAGTGTTGAATATTTATACCCCTTTTCTCTAGAAACCCTTCTTACCTAAACTTTCCTTCTTTACTCTTTCCTAAAAAAACTTTACTAAAATGAAACTTTCCTAAAACAAACCCCAACATTAATAAAATAATTAATTAAATAAACTTTCCTTTTATAAATATTTCCAAACTTATTTAAAATAAATAATTAAAATACCATAATTAAAAAATTTCAAATTATTTCAATGCTTCACAAAATACATATTTTATATAAAATACCTATAAAAATACTGGGTATTACATCCACCAACCGGCCCACCACCGTGACACCCTCCTTCTCCCTCCTCTTTGTTTTCTTGCTTTGTTATTTAGTTTAATCTTGGTTTTTATGGTTCAAAATTGGTTTAATTAGTATCAAAATCATGTTTTAATGATTAAAAAGTGTAATTTCATATTATTTGGTTGGGTTTTAATTTCAGATTTTATAATTAATTAAGTTAGGCTTTTAAAGTTTATAAAGTTGTGATTTTTAGGGTTCTTAAACAAATTGATTTGGGGCTTTTGTATACCTAACATTTTTATTGCTTAATCAGGCATAAAAGCATGTTTTAATAAAGTTTATAAGGGATTTTTAATGAAATAATGTTGCTGGAATTTTATTTAAAGTTTAATTACCCATTAAAGAGGGGCTTATTTAGGGGTTTTTAAATAATTTTTAGATTATTATAAGTTGTTTCAAGTGAGTTTAAGTTGCTTGAAATTGTGTATACAAGGGTAATTAATATAGTATTATTGTCCCTTTATGTAGGAGACTTGGTTCGGGAATTGTTGTAGTGTACTCAGCTATTTTAAAAGCTTATTTGAGGTACGTTCGCGTACTTAGCATATTTTTTATGATGTAGTAACATGCTAGGCTTGATTAATTAATCCCAAGTAGTATCATGCTAAGACTATGATTGGAAATTGTGGATTTATTGATATTGGTGATTAAATTATGAAGCATGATTTATTTGTGATGGATTAATGATTGAAAAGTTATTATTTGACATGTTTTATATGAACCACACTTTTATTTATGGCATGATAGAAAGAATGTTTAATTAAGTTTGGAATATTTAAAAGGAATTTTATTATGGTTCATATAATTTTTATTGATGCTTTAAGCATGAGGAAAGAGTTATTTAAGTGTCGTTGTACACGAGGAATAAATTATACTTTGGTGCCTTCGTGCACTTAAGGTGTTTTCAACACCGATGGATAGGATTTACGGCGCATTATGCGTTTAAGGTGTCTTTGACACCGAGGTAGATTTAAAAAGGGTTCAACATTAAATATTATGTGGTCACTAATTATTCAAGAATTAAATTGGTATTTTGATTGTTTGAATAATTATAACGATTGATTGTGCTATGGTTTGAGAGTCATCACCAAGTCTAATAATATGTAAAACAACGTCAAGTGAAAGAGATTACGCACCAAAACTCTTGGAACGTATATACCTTGAGTATGAACATGTGGGGGGAGTTATGCGACTTTATATTTGACCATAACTTCTACTGGGGTACAGGACGCTGTACTTTCCATTTTATTATGCACAGGAATTCCGCCACTTACGAGTTATTTTTGTATACTAGCATGGTTAGCTCCCGTGTTAGTACCCCTTTATTGGGGCAGGTTAGGGGGAAACCGTTCGATGCATAATCAAGATAAATAAATTATTTAGTTAATTATTTATAGAGTCATGCTGAATGTTGTATGCTTGTAAACAGATGCAACAAGGTAAGTTGTGTGATGATAGGATGAAAGCATGTTAGTGTGTTTTAATTATTTACGCTTATGTGCTTAGCTTTGCTGATTCTGTGTTGTATGTTTGTTTGGCCTTGTCTTTATGTTGGCCCTGCGACGACTCATTTCTAAGGCAAGTAGTGGGGACAAGTAGAGAGGAGCTTTTCAAGTGATGAAGCATATACATGATGGGCATGAGTGAAGAGCGAATCATGCTTAGTTTCCTTAAGACTATGAAGTGTTTTATTACTTTGAATATTGTTTATTTATTTATACTTGTGAGACTAACGCAAAGGTTTTGGTATTGCTCGGTTTTAATAAGGGCCTAATGGTTTCAAGTTGTAGGTTGACTTCGTTTTACTTTGGTTTGACTTTACTTTCGTTTGGTTGACTTTTTAAGTTAACTTGTTTTGAATGGATTTAAAGACAGTCTTCCGTTGTGTATCTTTGATAATTTTCCTTAGCCGTTTTCACGGTGGCAGTAATGTCTTTGATTTCCCTATTTTGAGTTTTGAAAAGAGCAAAACAAGTATTTTAAAGGAAAATAATTTCTAAGGCGTTACAATTAGAGCATGGTGAAACTAAAATCTTGAATTGTGACAAGTAGATCAATTGATAATTGTTCAAACCAAAACTATTACAATCTCAAAAATAAATCTAAATCTCAAAATATTACAAACCACCAGATGTTTTTTATATTTAAAAATATTATGGTGAATTTGAACTTTCTAAATTGTGATAGCTACTTTTAATTGATTTCCAATAGTTCAAATCATCTGATATATGAAAAACTTAAACCACTTATTGCAAATAACATACCTAGTATCACAAGCTTAAGGGGAATACATAAAAATAAGGATTTAAATATAAATAAAATTCAATGAATTACTCCTATATGAAAATGAATAAAATTTAAAAAAAAAAAAAAAAAAAAAAAAAAAAAAAAAAAAAAAAACCTAACCTCTCTCCTCAACCCTAGCCTCCATTGTTAATTTTTGAGGGGCTTCCATTGGATCTTGCTGATGGAAAGCCCCAATCTAAATTTTTTCTGCCTTTTGTTTGTTTTTAGCTTATAATAATAGTTCCTTCGTTCGAGAGGAACGTGTCTCCCTCGAAAGAAAGGGTTTTTCTCCTTCGAAAAACAAGGTTTTTTTCCGATCTCCTTCGAAAGATAATAAAGGTTTTTCGAAGTCCTTTGAAAGACAAGGTGTTCTTTACGCTTAGAATAGTATCGGGTTGTGCGCGGCTACAATTGATATTGGTTACTCTGATTTAGGATACAAAATTGTCACAAGAATTTTCGTCCTCCAAAAATTACGAAGCGACGACGGATCTAATCAAAAGTTGTATGAGACAACGAATCGAGAATGTGCCAAATTGTTATATCTATGTATTTGGATTCTAAGTCCTTCTCTAGTAAATTATTGTTTGTTTTTGTTAAATCTATTTTCTTTGTCGTTAATCATCAATTTTAGATGACGTATGGCTTTAATCAATGAAAATTAGTGTCCTTTGGGACTTCTTTTAAAAAAATTAATAAAATTATTACATTATATTAATTAAGAGCGCGAGTTTTCGAGAAAACAAATTTAAAAAAAAAAACGAAAAATATTGTGTAGAACAGACTCACATGAGTCTGTTATATTATTCGGCCTACGCGCGGCCTGTTTACTTTAAGATCGGCCCGCGCGAGCCCCGACCTATTCATTTCCATCAAATATTAAAAAAAAACAAAACAAAACAAAAAAGACCAACGTTTGTCTTCCTCCTTCTTCTTACCCACATTTTACTCCATTTTTATCAGCTATACTCCATTATTATCGAATTAACTCCATTTTTCCGATTAATTCGCAGCACTAGTTCACGTTTCAACTTTAAATTTATTTACATTTAATAAATTTTTAGTTAGTTCATAATTATATATAAACCGTAACTTTTGTAATTTTTGAGTTCATAACGTCCGGTGAATTTTCGTCGCTTAAAGATTCTTCGCCATTAAAATTTTATCATAAACGAAGTAAACAACCTCAAGCTAAGTTATCACAAAATAGGAGAAGACAATACCAATGGCTGAAAGGTTTATTATATTTCATTTATTTTTAGGTTATGCATTTGTTTTTTTTTTTGAACTCCTTTTTTTAACTTATATTTCGATTTGTAGGAATCTTTATGAAGCTTTATTGAAGAAGCGTGGTCCTAAGCTTGGTTCTAAATGAGGTCGAGCTGTTAAAGAGATTCAAATTGTTAGGTTTGAAATTTTATTCCATTTATTTCGCAAAAAGTGTAGTGTGGATAGACCATTTCTTGTTTGATAATAGAATATTTTTGTCAGGAAATAGAGCATTTCTTGTTTGATACAGAATATTTTTGTCTGGAATTAGCTTATTATTGTCTAAAATTACATTGTTGTTATTTGATAATAGATTATTTTTGTCAGGAATTAGATTATTTCAGTGAGGAATTAAATTATTTTGGTTTGATAATAGAATGTTTTAGTTAGGAAATAAAAAAGTTTTTGTTTAACAATAGAATATTTTTTTCAGGTTTTGGCTTATTATTGTGTGATATTACATTGCTTTGTTTGATAATAGATTATTTTTGTCAGGGTTTACATTAATTTTTTTCAGGTATTATATTATTTCTATAAGGAATAAGATTATCCTTGTCTGGAATTAAATTATTTTAGTTTGATAATAGAATATGTTTGTCAAGAATAAGATTATTTTTATCAGTAATTATATAATTTCTCTCAGGTTATAATTTTAATGTTATTTTACTTTTCAATTTTTCAATGCTATTACTGAAGATGATATTACAGACATAACAGTTGTTACTAAATCCACTTGTAATCAACTTTGTCAAGTTCTGGAAGATCTCAGTGAGCAGCAAAAGAAGACAGTTAAACAAATTGGAAGGATAACATTAGCCATGAATTATACAACTATGTAGTTACCCATTTTAATCCTAAGACTAGAAATTTGATTGTAGGTAAAAAGGAACTTGACATTCATATAGATAGTTGTGATATTGCTGATGTGTTTGGTATTCCTTATACTGATAAACCTGTGAAAGAAATATCCAAATTAGGAAACACTATAACAAAAAAAATAACTTTGGGCGTCAAAACAAATCGTCACCCATGACACAATTTGTGTCCACTAAAGTCAGGGTGACAGAAAAAAAAAACGACGCAAGAAGTGTCACCCTATCACCATCGCCCAAAGTTTGGGCGTCACTTTTACAATTTGTGTCGTCCAAAGTGATAGTTATGGGTGTCACTTAACTTTAACGTGGCCCTTATCCGGGCGTCACTTTTTTAATTATGTCACCCATATTATTATATTTGTGCCACATTTCTTTGATATCCATCGCCAATAAATGTTCAATTGTGCAACACTTTATGTAAATTGTGTAGCCCATCACCACCTACCACTTAGCTTGACATTGAGTTTCGGCAACACTTCTTATATATTACCCTTTACGCATGTGTCGACCACCATAAAACAATTACAATCCCCGACCACACTAACCTACCCACCTGCCGCCACCCTAAACCACCCTAAAACCACCAAATTTACCCAAAATTGCACAAAATTACTAAAAAAAACACTACATTTGAAATTAAACCCACAAAGCAATAATTAACTTGAAATAAAAAAAATTAATAGTTAACCCCTACAAATCAAAATGAAATTCAAATAAACAAGAATAATCCATGTTTACTGTTTAAAAAAACAAGAAAAAAAAAACAAGATAACCAGAAATTAATCGAAAAATAACAAAAAAAAAGGAATTACAATTGAAAAAATGATGAAATTATAAAAGAAAAAGAAAAATAAAACCAAACAAACATAAACCACAACAATAACAACAAAAATCACATAATAATCAAGTAACATACCTATATCATTCATCTTTGACGGGTTTATATGGTTAAATTCCAGGTTTTTATGGTCAAATTAGACTAAATAAACCTAAACTTGGTCGATTATACGTGTTTAAATACTTGAATTCTTGCTCAAAAGGAAAGAGAGGAAACAACGACAGAAGAGAGGAGATAGAGAAAGTAAGAGCAAGAGCAGTGAGAGAAAAAGTCAGAGCAAGAGAGGAGAGAGTTCAGAAATAGAAAAAAGAATGAATGAAAGAGAAAGTGAGAGTTGAGAGAGGAGAGAGAAAAAGAGAGAAGAAAGGGAGATGGGAATGAAAGCTAATAAGGGAGAGAAACGGCTAAACATTTTATTAGGGTTTTGTAATTTTGGGCCACAAGAGTTGAAAATGTGTAGCCCAATGTTAATTGCATGTGCCACACTTTTAGAAATATTAGCCCACGTTTGTTCTTGTGCGATGAAAATACAAAAGTGTCTCCCAATATTTTACTTTGGGCTACAAATAATTTTTGTCACCCTTTCGCACTCATGTGCCACGATTTTTTTTCATCACAAGGCCGTTTCAGAAATTTCGGTGGCCTAGGGCAAAAACATAAATTAAGTCCCTAATTCACATATAGTATTTTAAAATAAAACAAAAATTGGGTGGGAAAAAATACATATTTTATTACGCATAATAATCTTTAAAAAAATCAAATTTCATATAGATAAAACATTGAAATCAAAACATAAGCGCTCATATGAAAATATTTCTACGAGCCTTTCTAGAAGCAAAGTCACTAATAATAGTTTCTACATTGATATGTTCTAACATATTTTTTTCAATACATAAAGTAGCTAGACCATTAAACCTTTCTTATGACATTGAAGATCTCAAGTAGGTCTTTAGTAATTTTAACTTTGAAAAAGTTCTTTTAGCAGATGCAACTGCCACCGGCATAGTTAAAAGGATTCGATAGGCAATAGCAACATTTAGATAAAAATATGCAGCTTTGGCAAACTCAAGAATTTTAAATGCTGTTATCAAATCATTTGGCAAAGTCATTTGTAACACTTTCAATTCGGAAAAAAGATCATCTGCATCAACATCCGAAAAAATATCATGAGTAAAGATGTAGGGAATATTTCAAGTATTACCCCAAACTTGAACCCCACTGTGATCATACACTAAAGCATGGCGGCGTCCAAAGGGAAGGAAGCTAGAGCAAAAGAGTCGCCAACAAGCTTTAGGAACTTGTAAACCGGACACAGGGTGAAGGTTACACCCCTTAACGATCCAGGAGATCGTTAACTCTAATAGGTCTGGAACCATGATTGGTATTTTGGGGATGAAGGTACAAATCCAACCTAAAAGAGATTGAACCTGCCCTAATAAAATGCCTCTACTTTATTCTTCTCGTATTCATGTGCGCTTTTTGTCTAACATGCAATCAATAGGTTTACCCTAAACCTGTTTATCTATGTTGGTTGAATATTAATGCACAAATAAATCTATTATTGGCGATCACTTGTATTATAATCAAATTAACCCTAAACAAGATTATTAATTATCTAATTAAGCGTGATTACAAGAACAAATTCCCTTTAAACATACATAAAAGACGTGGTCAAGAAATAACAATAAATATAATCAAGTAACATAATAAATCATCATAAATTATAACAATTATAATCATAATTGAAATAACAATAATAATAATTAAAATAATCATGTTAAAGCATAATAATAGCAAGATCCTAGGCATGATACTAACAAGATTAATAACAAACCCTAGCATGTCACTAAACATCAATGATCAAAGCTTTAACCCTAACATGATACTAACACGAATATTAGGAAAGAGAATAGGAAGCATCGTAATAAGCACACATTTGATATTAGAACTTTTAGTTGTTACCCTAAACATGATACTAGGAAGATCAAAACACCCTAACATGACACTAAGAATCATAATAACAACCTAGACATGATTTCTATAACATAATAACAATGCAAACAATTAAAGAACTTACTTGGATGCCTCGTACCTCTTTCTAATAACAAAATACACACGTTAGTAATTTCAAGGAAAATAATAATCAAACAATTAAATTAAATAATTAAAAAAGAGATTTGTGACCAAACCCTCAGAAATTAAACAATTGAAGAAAATTGATGATTGAAAACGGGGGTTTTAGGGGGCTATTTATAGAGAAAATCAGCCAAATATGATAAAAAAACGAATCAGAGTTTCGAAAAGAATAAAACACGACTGCATCGCCAAACACGCGCCTGTCGCCAGACGCCAAGTCTGTCACCAGGCGACAGAGTTGTCGTATGGCGCTAGAAATAATTTTCCACACGTTTTCTTATTTTGATAAAATTTAAGCTTACGAGAGGGAAAAATTGTATTTTCCTTAAAACACTTCTTTTATTCTAATTAAAACTCTTAAAAGTCAACTAAAGTTAATTTATCAATGCTAATTAAATTAGGATTCAAAAGAACCTTCTAGAAGATTCTAGAAGACTATAATCAATCCTAATCACATTAGGAATGATAAATCAATAATAGGCCCTCCTCTAGATCATTAGGCCGCATATAAAGATCAAACCAGGCCCAATTAAGTAATTTGGCCATAAATTCCTCATTATTCATCGAAATTGGGCTTATAATATATCGTTGGAAAGCTCTTTTTGAACCTGACCCAACTAACCTATTATTGGACCATTTCCATGGATCAAAACAAACTGGATTGGCTGTTTTCTTAAAATAGGTTTTCAAAAACAGAGAGAAAGAAAAGAAATAAAAACTAACCTCAACACTAGACTTTCCACACTTTCACTTCATTCGATTATGATTCGACGCGAAAGGTACTCATCACTAGGTTTAGTTTTGGGGAGACACAAATGGGTGTCTACAAAAGGTAGTCATAAAACTTATGCAAGATTTTCTTAAATCGTCATTATTCAATGATTTATACCTTTTTGAATCAAATTAAAACAAAAAATGTTATCAAACACCTCTAATTGCTCAAATCTATTTTTCAAAGAAGCTATTGCAATATCAACAACCACCAAAAAATAATTGACTCTGAAAAGGATCCTCGGGTGATTGTATTTCCTCATCATTATCGTCATTCTCATTCCCATCAAATTGTCTGATCTTTTTCTAGTGATGCGACGCTTTGATGGAAATGTTGACTCTATATCCATATCAAGTGCAAGGATTTTGGCAGTATTCAAAATAGATTCAAACCCTTCAATTCTATTGTAGACACCCAAATGTGTCTCCCCAAAACCAAACCCAGTGATGAGTACCTTTCGTGTCGAATCATAATCGAATGAAGCGAAAGTGTGGAAAGTTAAGTGTTGCGGACAGTTTTAATTTCTTTTCTCTTTTCTCTGTTTTTGAAAACTTATTTTAAGAAAATAGTCAATCCAGTTTGGTTGGTCCATGATATGGGTCCAATAATAGTGTAGTTGGATGGGGCTTGACAAGAGCTTTCCAACGATATATTATAAGCCCAATTCCGATGAATATTGAGGAAGTTATGGCCAATTTACTAAACTGGGCCCGGTTTGAGTCTTATATACGGCCCAATGATCTAGGGGAGGGCCTAATATATGATTTATCATTCCTAATGCAATTAGGAATGGTTTTAGTCTTCTGGTTTCTTCTAGAATGTTCTTTTCATTCCTAATTCAATTAGCATTGATAAATTGACTTTTGTTGACTTTTCAGAGTTTTAATTAAAATCAAAGAACATTTTTGAGGGAAAGATACGATTTTATCCTCCTATACGGCAAAATTTATCTGATTTTAGAAAACGCGTCAAAAACAAGATTAGCGCCTGACACCAGACATTGGCGTCTGGCGCTAAGCCTGGCGCCTGGCGCCTGGCGCCAATAACCTGGCGTTGGCGCCAGCTCTGTTTTTCGTGCGCCAATGCTCTGTTTTGTTCATTTTATCTTTTTGGCTGATTTTCTCTATAAATAACGTATTAAAACTCCGTTTTCATTCATCAACAACCAGCTTTTCAATTATATTCACCTACAACCAGTTTTCACTCGCAATCATCAATTCTCGCATTCTCTAATCCATCTCTTTCTCTCTCTTTTCTAAACTTTCTTTTCAAATACAAAATTCCGCATTCACAAGATCTAGAAAACACCTAGCCAAATTCGAAGTTGCCTTCGCCCTAGACGTGAAAGGTTTAATTTCTGAGGGTTTGGTCCCAAATCTCTATTTCAATTATTTAATTTGATTGTTTAATTATTATTTTCCTTGAAGTTACTAACGCGTGTATTTTGTTATTAGAAAGAGGTACGAGGCATCCAAGTAAGTGCCTTACTTGATTAATTGATATTTTGATATAGAAATCATGTTTAGGTTATTATTTTGATTCCGAGTATCATGTTTAGGGTAATTTCTAATATCAAGTATGATTAAAAGAATGCTTCCTAATATCATATTTAGGGTAAAGAATATAATGTCAATTATGATTTCTATGATGCCTTTTATTGTCTTTCCTAATAGTATCATGTTAGGGTTAAAGCTTTGATCTTTAATTTATTGTTTAGTGACATGCTAGGGTTTGTTATTAATCTTGTTAGTATCATGCCTAGGGTCTTGCTATTATTATTATGCTTGAACATGATTATTTTAATCATGATTATTTTAATTATTATTATAATGATGATTATTATTATAATTGTTATTTTTATTATTATTTTTTTGTTATTATGTTTCTTGATTATATTTATTATTTATTGTTTGATCACACCTTTTATGCATGTTTAAATGGAATTCGTACTTGTAATCACACTTAATGAGATAATTAATAATCTTGTTAGGGTTAATTTGATTATAATTTCAAGTGATCGCCATTAATAGTTTATTTGTACATTAAATTCAACCAACATAGTTAAACAGGTTTAGGATTAATCCTATTGATTGCATGTTAGTCAATAAGCGCACATGAATACGATCAGAATAAAGTAGAGGCCTATTATTAGGGCAGGTTCAATCTTTTTTAGGTTGGATTTGTACCTTCATCCCCGAACCCTTATTTGGTTTAAGACCTTATGGAGTTGAAGATCTCTTGGATCGTTAAGCGGTGTAACCTTCACTCTGTGAACGGTTTACAAGTTCCTAAAACTTGTTGTCGACTCTTTTGCTCTATCTTCTTCCCTTTCGGACGTCACCGTACTTTAGTGTATGATCACAGTGGGGTTCAAGCTAAGGGGTTTAACGCTTGAAATATTCCCTACAGTTTTTGGCGACTCCGCTGGGGAGGATTTCTATTTTAATTCCTGAATTTGTATCGGCAATGATTTAGATTGAGTGGATGAGACTTGAAATGTTCTAAGTATTTCATGTGCGTAATTTTGATTAACATTATTGTCATATGCATAAAAAAGATCTCATTGGAAAGACCACCCATAATGAGTTAAAAACACAGGATTTTACACGTAGGAAATTTGAGAAATATCTTTCACAACTAGGACCGAAATAACACCGCGCGAAACTGGAAAATTTTATCGAGCACAGAAAGCTGCTGAGGCATGTGGGAAGTAGCGCCAATGACCAGAGCATTGGCGCTAGGCATTTAACTGTAGTGCCAGACGCCAGCATTGGCGCCAGGTGCTACAGCTAAATCCTGGCGCCAGTCTCTGTTTGCTGGCGCCAATTTCCCCCAATACCGAGCCAGAAATATGCGTTCTAATTTCGACCAGTTTTTCGTATTGTTTGCTCGATCCTACTTCCTGATTGAATTTTTTCTCACTTTTCTGAAACCTGTATGTGTTCTACATATGGACATAACCCTCTGGGAATTCATGCTCCATCTACCCGATTGAACGCTCCGTGCAACAAAGGGTACATCTGAGATTGTTAAATTCACCAAACCATGGAAGCGAGTTTTTTCTAAAACTCGCGGTGTCCCATCCACTTGCGCCAATGAACCATGGACCCTCTATTGACTAAACCATATCCCAAACTTTAGAGAACTAGAGCCATGGTTAGGTTGCAAACTCATTGCATCATATTGTGCCTACTTGACTAATTGTGCATTATTTGTTGTGCATATGATCTATGATTTCTTAACCGTTTGTTTGACTTGTGTTGAGATTAAATAAATTAATGACTTAAAGAACTTTGCCTAATTAATTAATTAATTAATTAATTAATTTGAGTAAATAAAGTCTAATATTTTAATCAGAATTGACCTAGTACGACTTTAGGCATACCCCAGTTGATAAATAACACCGAAAACAGTCTCAGATTGAAGCTCCACCATTGGCGCCAAAATCTGAGCTGTAGCGCTACACTGTGGAGTGTGGCGCCTGGCAACAGCTCTGTCGTCTGGCGCCAAGCTACACAGTGTGACGCCATTCCTGTCGCTTGGCCGACAGTTCGGATTATTGGTCGAGTCATCACCTAGTGTCTAATTAACCAGTTTACTAATTAATTCGGTTAATTTTCGCTGTTAACCATGCCTTGTCGAGTCATTAATCGAGTCTAGTCACATAGTCTAGCCACATGGTTATGACACGAGTCTTAACATACCACCTACACTCACTAGTCTTAGCACACACTTTGAGTACATATCACCATGACCATGTCTTAGGTTCATGCATGAGTCGGTCTTTTTCCGTCATTTGAGTTGGGGGGTACATTATATTCCTAATTCTTCATACCCCTCCATCTCCATCATTTTTCTTCACATTCTTCCATCTTTCTTCACTTCCTCCATCCATTGCATGTTGAATAAAGCTTGAGTCAAATAATTAACAATGAATATCCCCAAATTCCTTTTCCACAGTACTTAGTCGAGGAGAGAAGGGCGATTAATCAAGGACAACCTCTTTATTCAGGTCTCACTTTTTGATAAACCGATTCGTCAAAAGAGGAAGGCTAAAAAGATAATGGCAAGTCAAGAAGAAGTCAATGAGCTTAGGAACCAACTGGTTACCATGACTGAAACACCGAACCTCCTCACACTTAAGGTCGATGATCCCGTGAAACAACAACAAATGAACCTCATGCAAGAAAGTTTGAGAAATCTATCTAGTGACTATAAATTTCATGGCACGAGTTCGCAAGGGGTCTCGCTGGACAAGGAACTTCTTCCTCATAAGTTCAACGCCACTAACATCCCTAAATTCAAGGCAACAGATAACCCTTACTTCCATCTAAGAGCTTTTGAAACCATAATGAGCATTAAGGATATCGATAAGAAGGTTTTCCCCTCTCTGTTCCCACTATCTCTCGAAACTGTTTGTCAACAATGGTTATTTTCTCTCGAGAAAGAAAAAACCTCTTCTTGGGAGTCGATAACAAACTCTTTCATAGATAGATATAAGTGCAACATCCAAGACGAAACAAACTGTAGACAACTCGAGATCTTAAAACAAAAAGGAAACGAAGGGTTCACATCTTTCTTCAACAAATGGAGGGAAACTTCCGCTAATATGGTCAAGGCTCCCACTGAAAAGGAATCTGTGAGGATGTTTATCAAGAATCTCCAAGGGAAGTATTCAAGGCACTTAAAGTACCAACACAATTTAAATACTTTCAAGGCTGTCTATAATATAGGCATTGACATTGAAGATGACCTTCTGAAAGATAATAGTGCGAGAGGAAAGAAGAGCGAACATCCTTCTTCTTCCTCTCCCATTAATGAGGTACATGCCACAAACGCCTCTAAACCACGAATCCAAAGATCAAAAAGGGCGTTCACTCCACTTGGTATGAGTTATGAAACAGCTTTCAATAAGCTACATCACAAAGGACTAGTCATGCCCATAGGACCCATCAAAGATCCAGTTCTAGAAGCCAGGCCACCTAAGTGGGACCCTAATAAGCACTGCAAATATCACCAAGGAAAGGGTCACGACACTGAGGATTGTTGGAAACTCAAAGAAGTTATTCAAGATCTGATCAATAACAATGAAACTTCCGAGATTCTAACCATCAAAGATGACCAAGAATCCTTCGATCCATCACTTCTTATCACACCTGTATGAGAACCCATGATCGAGACAACTTATATGACCTCTCTCGATGAAGTGGCCATAATTGAGGAGGATGAAAGTCTTTTCTTAGATAATACCAAGTGTAGACACCCATTTGTGTCTCCCCAAAATCAAACCCACTAATGAGTACCTTTCGCGTCGAATCATAATCGAATGAAGTGAAAGTGTGGAAAGTCTAGCGTTGCGGATAGTTTTAATTTCTTTTCTTTTCTCTCTGTTTTTGAAAACTTATTTTAAGAAAACATCCAATCCAGTTTGTTTGGTCCATGATATGGGACCAATAGTAGTGTAGTTGGATGGGGATTGCAAAGACCTTTCCAACGATATATTATAAGCCCAATTCTGATGAATATTGAGGAAGTTATGGTCAATTTACCAAACTGGGCCCGGTTTGAGCCTAATATGCGTTATTAATCATCATTCCTAAAGCTATTAGGATTGATTATAGTCTTCTAAAATACTCTAGAAGATTCTTTTAAATCCTAATGTAGTTAGGATTGAAAATTAGGTTTTAAAGAGTTTGAAATTGAATAAAACTACTCCTTTTAAGAATCCTTGTTTTGTACGAAGTGGAATATATTCAGATTTTATTTTCGTGCCTCATAAAATTTATCCAAATTTTATATGGTTGGATAGATCTTTAAATTATCTTTCCAATGATAAATTATAATATTAAATCCGAGTTATAACGAAAAAGATATGAATGAGACATGAAACTTTATCCAAAACTGACACCCTTCCACTATTTTGTCCATATATTTTTATCTACAAAATATTTTAATCTGATTCTAATTGTTTGGAAAGTAGACTTTAAGAGCTTTCCAACAACATATTATATGCCTGATTTGGACTTCCGGATCAAAAGATATGATAAAAACAAAAACGCATTAAAAACGGGCTTGGCGCCTGACTCCAGGAATTGGCGCCTGGAACCAGGCCTGGCGCCTGGCTCCAGCCATTGGCGCCTGGCACCAATGGCCAATGCCTGGCGCCAACCTCGTTTTGCGTGCGTCAGACTCTGTTTTGTTAATTTTATCTTGTTGGATGGGGCTTGACAAGAGCTTTCCAACGATATATTATAAGCCCAATTCCGATGAATATATTGAGGAAGTTATGGCCAATTTACTAAACTGGGCCCGGTTTGAGCCTTATATACGGCCCAATGATCTAGGGGAGGGCCTAATATATGATTTATCATTCCTAATGCAATTAGGAATGGTTTTAGTCTTCTAGTTTCTTCTAGAAGGTTCTTTTCATTCTTAATTCAATTAGCATTGATAAATTGACTTTTGTTGACTTTTCAAAGTTTTAATAAAAATCAAAGAACATTTTTTAGGGAAACATACGATTTTATCCTCCTGTACGGCAAAATTTATCTGATTTTAGAAAACGCGTCAAAAACAAGATTAGCGCCTGACGCCAAACATTGGCGCCTGGCGCTAAGCCTGGCGCCTGGCGCTAATGTTGGCGCCTGGCGCCAATAAGCTGGTGTTGGTGCCAGCTCTGTTTTTCGTGCGCCAATGCTCTGTTTTGTTCATTTTATCTTTTTGGCTGATTTTCTCTATAAATAACGTATTAAAACTCCGTTTTCATTCATCAACAACCAGCTTTTCAATTATATTCACCTGCAACCAGTTTTCACTCGCAATCATCAATTCTCGCATTCTCTAATCCATCTCTTTCTCTCTCTTTTCTAAACTTGCTTTTCAAATACAAAATTCCGCATTCACAAGATCTAGAAACACCTAGCCAAATTCGAAGTTGTCTTTGCCCTAGACGTGAAAGGTTTAATTTTTGAGGGTTTGGTCCCAAATCTCTATTTCAATTATTTAATTTGATTGTTTAATTATTATTTTCCTTGAAGTTACTAACGCGTGTATTTTGTTATTAGAAAGAGGTACGAGGCATCCAAGTAAGTGTTTTACTTGATTAATTGATATTTTGATATAGAAATCATGTTTAGGTTATTATTTTGATTCCTAGTATCATGTTTAGGGTAATTTTCTAATATCAAGTATGATTAAAAGAATGCTTCCTAATATCATATTTAGGGTAAAGAATATAATGTCAATTATGATTTCTATGATGCCTTTTATTGTCTTTCCTAATAGTATCATGTTAGGGTTAAAGCTTTGATCTTTAATTTATTGTTTAGTGACATGCTAGGGTTTGTTATTAATCTTGTTAGTATCATGCCTAGGGTCTTGCTATTATTATTATGCTTGAACATGATTATTTTAATCATGATTATTTTAATTATTATTATTATAATGATGATTATTATTATAATTGTTATTTTTATTATTATTTTTTTGTTATTATGTTTCTTAATTATATTTATTATTTATTTCTTGAACACACCTTTTATGCATGTTTAAAGGGAATTCGTACTTGTAATCACGCTTATGAGATAATTAATAATCTTGTTAGGGTTACTTTGATTATAATTTCAAGTGGTCGCCAATAATAGTTTATTTGTACATTAAATTCAACCAACATAGTTAAACAGGTTTAGGATTAATCCTATTGATTGCATGTTAGTCAGAAAGCGCACATGAATACGATCAGAATAAAGTAGAGGCCTATTATTAGGGCAGGTTCAATCTTTTTTAGGTTGGATTTGTACCTTCATCCCTGAACCCTTATTTGGTTCAAGACCTTATGGAGTTGACGATCTCTTGGATCGTTAAGGGGTGTAACCTTCACCCTGTGAACGGTTTACAAGTTCCTAAAACTTGTTGGCGACTCTTTTGCTCTATCTTCTTCCCTTTCGGACGCCACCGTACTTTAGTGTATGATCACAGTGGGGTTCAAGCTAAGGGGGTTAACGCTTGAAATATTCCCTACAGTTTTTGGCGACTCCGCTGGGGAGGATTTCTATTTTAATTCCTTAATTTGTTTCGGCAATGATTTAGAATGAGTGGATGAGACTTGAAACGTTCTAAGTATTTCATGTGCGTAATTTTGATTAACATTATTGTCATATGCATAAAAAAGATCTCATTGGAAATACCATCCGTAATGAGTTAAAAACATAGGATTTTACACGTAGGAAATTTGAGAAATATCTTTCACAACTAGGACCGAAATAACACCGCGCGAAACTGGAAAATTTTATCGAGCACAGAAAACTGCTGAGGCATGTGGGAAGTAGCGCCAATGACCAGAACATTGGCGCCAGGCATTTAACTGTAGCGCCAGACGCCAGCATTGGCGCCAGGCGCTACAGCTTAATCCTGGCGCCAGTCTCTGTTTGCTGGCGCCAATTTCCCCCAATACCGAGCCAGAAATATGCGTTCTAATTTCGACTAGTTTTTCATATTGTTTGCTCGATCCAACTTCCTGATTGAATTTTTTCTCACTTTTCTGAAACCCATATGTGTTCTACATATGGACATAACCCTCTGGGAATTCATGCTCCATCTACCTGATTGAACGTTCCGTGCAACAAAGGGTACATCCGAGATTGTTGAATTCACCAAACCATGGAAGCGAGTTTTTTCTAAAACTCGCGGTTTCCCATCCACTTACGCCAACCCTTCATGATTAGGCTTCCGCGCGGTGCATCCGGACAATGAACCATGGACCCTCTATTGACTAAACCATATCCCGAACTTTAGAGAACTAGAGCCATGGTTAGGTTGCAAACTCATTGCATCATATTGTGCCTACTTGACTAATTGTGCATATGATCTATGATTTCTTAACCGTTTGTTTGACTTGTGTTGAGATTAAATAAATTAATGACTTAAAGAACTTTGCCTAATTAATTAATTAATTAATTAATTAATTTGAGTAAATAAAGTCTAATATTTTAATCAGAATTGACCTAGTACGACTTTAGGCATACCCCAGTTGATTAATAACACCGAAAACATTCTCAGATTGAAGCTCCACCATTGGCGCCAAAATCTGAGCTGTAGCGCCACACTGTGGAGTGTGGCACCTGGCAACAGCTCTGTCGTCTGGCGCCAAGCTAACAGTGTGACGCCATTCCTGTCGCTTGGCCGACAGTTCGGATTATTGGCCGAGTCATCACCTAAGCTAGTGTCTAATTAACCAGTTTACTAATTAATACGGTTAATTTTCGCTGTCAACCATGCCTTGTCGAGTCATTAATCGAGTCTAGTCACATAGTCTAGCCACATGGTCATGACACGAGTCTTAAGAATTCTAAGAAAACTCTTCTATCTTGATTTTATCATTTGATAGATTCAAACATCTTACTATCAAAGTCATTTGTTCTTGATGGCTCACATTAGGGGTACAATCAAGGATTACAGAAAAATATTTTGACTCTTTTATTATTTTTATCATTGAAGATCGAACACCATGAGATAAAAGAGAAATAAGCTCATTTTGAATTTGAGGACCAAGGTAATGTTTGTGAATTTTCTTGGCTTTGACTACGTCTAACATGATCTTGTATTACCAAATCAAGTTCATCTATCATTTCAATTAAGCCCAAAAAATTACCATTACTATCATCATAAAGTTTTCCACTAGATTCACGAAAAGCTAAATTATTTTTAGCTAGACATTTCACAACAGAAACTATTCGAATTAAGACTTGCCTCCACGCTCTTTCTCCTTTGAAATTGACTCTTGCAAGTCTTTATCAATGCCTTTATTCATTTCTAATCTCTCTCTTGTTTCATACCAAGTGTTCATATTAGTCATATGCTCAAAACTATTCTCATGTAATTTAAGTTTCTCGCCAAGATGTTACCAATCATTCACACCATCACTTGCTAAAAAAGTTTTGTTATTTTGAGATGTGAACAATTTACAACAAAAACAATATACCTTATCAACTAATTTTGAGTAAATAAACCAACAATTTTCTATCAAAAGTCTCACCATTACTCAACTTCTTAGTATAATAGGCATATGAAAAATGCCTTAATTTGTTATCAATTGGAAACACAAGGTTCAAATCTCTAATAGGTCCTTTTTCTATCAAAATATCCCTTCCTTTAATGTCAAGATTACCCCAATTTTTAGGTTCATAAATATCTAAAGGAGGGACTACTTGATCAATGCCTACACATTAACATCGGATGTATTTGGTACATTCGTTGGTTCATTCTTCGTATCCTCATTAGGCTCATTTGCCTCATTATCATGATTTTCATTATTTATATTTTCATTAAATTGTTCATGATTTTCATCTTCACCCAATTCAATAGAACACTCTTCTACTTGTACTACTTTAGTAAAAAAAAATTGTCAATGACACCCTTTTGAGATTCTATTAACTCTTCTGTCCGTTATCTTTTTTTTCCTCTTATCATTACCAAATAAATATTTTCTAGGCAACATTCTATCAAACAAAACCAATAATAAATAAATAAGTATAAAATAGAACAAAAACACCTGATTATTGAAGCAATTGAACAAAAGACTCCGTACGCTCAATTTGCACTCCAAACAAATGTCATTTCAAGTAATCAAATTTGAAAAATACAAAACAATTGAAACAAAAAAAAAATTATGATTTAGGAATGAAAAAGTATAAAATTAAAAAGTTAGATAAGAAATAACCTTAGCATACTAGCATTTTGATGAAATCATGAAATGATGAACTCGTAGCTCTCGTCGAACGGGTCGAAGCAATTAGAACAATTAAAAGAACCAATTCAACAAGACAAAAACCAATCAATGAATTAGATATTTTTCCCCCAATTTTATAATTTTTTATTGAAAGAAATTGTACAAATGAAAACTTAATAGAAAGAAAAGATTTGGATGAATAAAGTAGAATTTACAAAGATAATTATATATAATTAGATAAATTCCCGTTGAAAATTGAAGGATAAAATTACCGTTTATCATAATCATGTAGGGGAAGGGATTAGTCTGACCAAAAATTGAATTGAGATACATTTTGAAAAATTAAATTACCGAGAAAAGGGGATATAATTGAATTTATGGCATTTTTTTTTGTTAATCAAATTTTCTTGGGAAAGTGTATTTTGAGAGAAAAATTAGGGAGGAACAAGGTTCAATAGTGAATAATATGGTGATTGAATTTCTGAAACTCAATGTTTTGTTGTATACGCTTCTCTCTTATTTTTCCTTTTTTTACACATAATTATTTTAGGGCCTTTTATTAAACTGAAGCTGGGCTTTTGGTTCGGGGGCCCTAGGCAGTCGCCCCACCTGTCCTGGCTTTGCTACGACCCTGTTTCGTCGCCCATCAAAACTTTATTTTGACGCCCAAAATACTTTTTGGTGTAGAGAAAGGGTTTAATCCCGATGATGCTTTGAAGTCAGACTGGAGGCAATTTTTGGGCTTAGATGATGTTGTTGAATCTGGAAAAGTTTGTGAAAGTAAGAAAGGAAAACTGAAGAGACTAAAAAAAAGACATATGTCAATTTTAACACTTATTTTGAGTTGTTTCAAAAATATAGAGATGTGAGTTATCGATTTAAGAGACTTTTTTTTGTATCCCATTTTTTTGGTTCCAATGGTGATAAGTCTCAAACTTTAACATTATGAAGTTTTTGGAAAATGTTCGTTTTATAAAGACTTACAACTAGGCTAGTGAAAATAACTCTATGTGAATCAATATCAGAATTTCAAGCTTTTATTTTAAAGAGAAAAACAGATAAGAAAAGGAAAGTCATATCAAACCAAATAAATGGTTGTATTATTGCTTTTGTTATTGTCTTACAATATAATGCAATATTAATTGAGTTTTAAAATAACGTGATAATATAGCTATTCAAATGAGAAGAAGAAAAGTCAACTAATAAGATCCAAATTTATATAGATACATAATTTGTTAAATTATAAATAATTTTTACATAATTTGTTTCATGTTGATTGAATCTACACAACACTTATATATTGATTATAGCATAATTTACATTTTCTGATATTGTTTTATTGAATATATCATGTTGTATTTGAGTTAAATTCAAAAACAAAGAAATTATCAGTGTGCTCCTCTAGCGGTGACTGCACACCTCAAGTAAACCTTAAGCTCCTTTTACTCAATAATCTAAAAAAGTTTTCGCCATGTAGCTGTAAAAAGGTTCTTGCGAGATTATTATGAACTTTTAACATAAACATATCCAACATCTTACCCATTTAGACCAACAATGTAATACCCCTAATTTTTTGGAAATAGTTCCTTAATTATTTTAGTATTTTATTTAATTGTTTGAATTTGGAGCCAAAATAAATTTAAAATTTTGCGCCAAATTTATTCAAATAATTATATATTTCCATATTTCTAAATTAAATTATGATCTTGGTCGGTCCATATTTTATTAATTAATGTTGTACGTCGTTTTCAACTTAAATATATTATTTTCCGAATTTTATCTTAATATTGTATAGTCGTATTTTAATGATAAACTTGATTTAATTATCAAATCTAACTATTTTCCTAATTAATTTGTGATTTTCTTAGTAAATATTTATTAAAAAAAGTCAGATTTTTATAAAAATTTGTAGCTGGCCGTAAAACTTGGAAAAAGCTTAAAAATTATTTTTAATTTTGTGATTTCTATCTTATCCTTTACTTAACCGTTAAACCCTCTTGCTTCATCCTCTTATTTTTATTCATATCTTCCTTCTTCCAATCCTACAATCAAATGAACTTTTATCTAAATTTTTAACTAATTTTAATACCCAACTATTAATATAGACTTAATTTGATTCAAATACGATAATAAACCCCAAAACTTATCATATTTTCTAGTAATCATCTCATACCTTAATTAAGCTCTATCCTTCTACACTCTAAACCCTATAAATAGACCCTCAATTCTTCACAAAATTCCTCACACCAAAAGCTGAACTTTCGACTCCTCTTAAGCCTTTATGCCTTTCTATATTTCTCTTTTTGTCTTTCCCACACTCGTGCAACAACAACACCGAAACAACAAATTAAACTAGCTACTACCAACAACTGCTACTGTGCTGCCATCACTACCACCACCCTCTACCGCCTAACTGTCACCACACCAGCCCACCGTGAGCTGTTGCTTGAAGGTGCGGTAGCATCTTCTTTCTTTCATCTACCTTTGCCGCAAGTTTGTTTAAGAAAAAAATGATACTACTAACCCACTATATATGGTTATTATTACTTTTAATATTATACTAATGTTATTTTATTAAGAAAGCTAAAGTTAACGTCACGGTACACTTACAATACCAATAGCACTAGTTTCATATATTAACATAATTCAAGATTTAATATTTAAGTGGTTCATGCACAAATAGAGTATTATTTATAGTTTTGTGTTTATTTAGTTAACCTTATATTAATTAATGTTATATTATTTGTGTAGGAGGAGTCCCTCGATCGTGGTCAAGTTTAGTGGTCGTACCTTAATTGTTCTCATGATCAAGGTACGTATAGGTGACTAGGTCCTTGATACAATTTTTGAATACATGTTTTGGTAAATGTTTATTTTAATGATTGTTTGAATAAATGTTGCGTATGAATATTTAGGCTAATGATTTTCATGTTGAGTTGATATATATAACTTTACGATTTAAAGGTTTGATCTTTAAACGTGTTGATTGATTTAATAAAAGTTGTTTAATTTATAAATCACTTGATTGAATAAATTTAAAATTTTGCAGCTTGTTATGAGCCTGAGTATTTAATATTTTAATTGTCACCATGAGCTTTGTATGATTTGGTCTTTCCTCGAGTATAGTTTAACTTACTTGGGGGGTGTGCACACTTAGGTGAGAAAAATTGGTTTGGAAATATATCTTAAAAATTGAAAAGTTTATAAATTGGAAATCTATTGGTTTTAGAAAGCTTCTAATTGATAGACATTACTACCCTTGGGAGGTTTAATTTTGAAAAGTGACTTGTGGCGAGTTTAAATTAAAGTGATTATTTTGAAAGCATGATTGCCTAATAAAGTATATACATACCTTGCATTTGCATTTATATGTACTTAGCGTTTTTGTTAATCTGTTTTCCTTTTTGTTTTTGGTTCTCCCTATTTACCATTATTGGTAAGCAGTCTTGATTGAAGGTGTGGAGTTATTCGTGAACATGCTTGAGTCAGGATTGCATCACATAGTTAGGAGTTAAATTTATTAATGAGTGAACAAGTTTAATTGGAGTATTTTGAAACAATTATTGTTGTTATTTATGTTATTAATAAAAGTCAGTTATATTTCGTTGCTATTTTTTAGTAACAAAATAAGCCTACGTTTTTACATGGCGGAAATATGCCTAAATCTATTTGTACGGTATTTGTATACATATAATTATGGTATTTATGTGGAGGGAGATTTTGGGATGTTACAAACAATCCAATATGATTGTTAGGTATCATGGAGTGGGAGAACAATAAATCTTTCATCATGTCACTGTATAATAGTTTAAGTGACATGGTTGATTTGAATTCAAATCTTAGAATTCTATGAATGACTAAACTACAAAGTTGTTTAATGAAATTAAGGTCGGCGATGACATGGACTTGTAGAATGCGATTCATCTCCAATGCAACAAGTGATGAGGTAATTATCATTTATCTATTTATTTAGGAAAATTTGTAAAAAAAACCTTTTAAAAACATCATTTTATGGAAAAAAAACCTTTTAAAATCTTTTTTGTTAAAAAAAACCCACGACCATTTTTTTGCGAGATGAAACCTATTTCCTTGATTATCCTCTAATTAACTTAATTAGACTCTAATTTCCTCTCATTTCTTCAACCCCACCTAATTACTTAATAATTAGATTTAATTTATACATAAAAATATCACCCCAACCACCAACCAACCACCCTTTCCTCTTCTTCCTCCCTTTCCCCTCCAGAGTTATGACGGACACCATTTTTTTGAGTCATGAATTAATGGAGAAAATGAACATTTCTAAATCTGGTTCCAAGTGGCTAGCCGCGATCAAAATTGATATGAGTAAAGCTTATGACCAAATTCATTGGAGCTTTCTTTTACAAGTCTTGAAGGCATATGGGTTACCAGCTCGCTGGTTGCAAATGATACAACAATGCCTCTCCCAGTCTCTTATAAGTCTTTAATCAATGGTACGATGTCGGACGCCTTTAAACCGCAATGTGGTCTTCGCCAAGGGGACCCTCTCTCGCCGTACCTCTTCCTTTTCTGCATGGATATTTTTTCATGAATGTTACATCTAGGCCAAGATTTGAAGTTGTTTCAGGAAATCAAGCTTTCAAGGAATAATCCTATTATTTCCCATCTATTCTTCGCTGATGATGCTCTTGTCTTCTTCTGTGCTTCCTCTGCTGCGTGTTCTAACATTGTCCAAATTATACAATGGTTTACTAAAATTTCGGGAGAGGAACTCAACCTTCCAAAATCTCTGCTTAAGTTCAACCCGAATATTTGTATCACAACTCAAGAGGACTTCAAATTGATTTTTTGGATGACACAAGTTGAGGTTTTTGATCATCATTTGGGGGCTCCTATCGACTTCGTCGGCAAAAAGAGGGATCACTTCCAATTCATCATCGTCAAGATTATTGGAAGGATTAATTGCATGAATACTATCAAGCTTTCCCAATCGCAGAAGTTAATAATTATTAACTTTATTCTTGTATTCATGGCATCTCATGTTCTTTCCTGCTATGAGCTTCCACTTTCTGTAACAGGTAAAATTGATTCCTTACTAATGCGCTTTTTTTAGGCGCATTCTTATTCTAAAGGTATGCATTGGGTCAATAAGGATATTATGCATCTCCCTCGTGGCATGGGCGATTTGGGAGTCCGATGCTTGTCCTCTTTAAATAAGGCGTTTTTAATGAAATAGATTTGGAGGATAGTTACAAATCCGCAACTCCTTATTTCGAAGTTTTCACTGCGCGCACTTCCTTTCTTTTCAATAACTCTGACACTAGGCCTAGATTCTCGAGTCGTTATTCTTATCGCCTTCGTGGGTTACTTAGGGCAGATACTCTATTACAATAGAGTTGTAATTGGAAAATAGGTAATGGCCGCTTAACTCTTGTTGGCTCAACTAAATGGGTTAATGGTAGCATCCCTGAATTCGAACCGGGAACTCTACTATGCACGCCAGAGAATTGTACTGTCAGTTATTTTATCCATCTACAGACCCAAGGGTGGGACACTAAGAAACTCTCTCACTGGTTTCTGCCCTCGGATGCTTCGGCTATCCTTGCTATGGAATTACAAGATACAACACAGGAAGACTTTCGAAACTGGACTAGTACCCCTTTAGGGAGGTACTCGATGAAGACAGGTTATGCAATGCTTCATCATCAACTTCCTGGAGCTCTTGCAGCTTCAAGTGTAGGCTCTTTTAGGAAAATTCTTTGGTCTTTGTAGGTACAACCTAATGGAAGTTGTTTTTATGGAAATTGCTTCGTCATGCTCTTCCTGTTAAGGTGGAGCTTCATTATAGAGGGGTTTCGGTTCAAGATGTGTTTTGTGATCTTTGTAGTACTGAACCGGAGGATTTACAACATCTCTTTAGGATGTGCTGTAATGCAAGATCAGTTATGAGGGGTGGATGCCTTAACATTCACTCAGAATTTAATGGAGACATTTCTCTCTCAGATTGGATCCAAGATTATATACAAATTTTCATTAGTCATGATGGGCCTTGTAGTACTCACTTGGGCAACTTTGTCGGTACCCTTTTGAGTCTTTGGTTGTCGGAATTCTAGAATCTGCGGCGATTCTACTGCTTCTCGCTCCTTTGCTTCTCAGTTTACGGAGGTCATGACTTCTCATACAATATTCCTCGACCAGGACGCTTCTGGTACCCTTTCTCCTGTTACGGGGGGTCAAGAGGGTACCTTGCCTCCACCTGGGTTTTTCGCTTCTCATCTTGGTTTGCTCAACCAAGGGAATGCTTTGCTATCAATACAAATTGATGGTTCTTGGTTCTAGATTATCACCATGCTGGGATGGGGTGGTGCTTGGATAATGTGGACCCGTTGGATTACCGGATCGCTGGCGGAGGTAACTTCGGCGTTTTCTCTTCAGCCTTACATGCAAAGGCAATGGCGTGCTTGTATGGATTGCAATGGGCTTCTGATAGTGGGTTTCAGTGCCTCATAGTCTTTACTGATTCCTATAATCTTGTTTCGCTTCTTCGATGGATGGTCAAGGTAACATTGATTATCTTTGGCTCATCAGTAAGATTAAGCGGCTTGGCTCAACCTTTCAATATTGCCGTGTTCATAAAGCAGATCGTCAATGTGTTCATCGTGCTCATCAAATTGCTGGAGAAGCGGCTTTTAATTTTATTTGCTTTAGTACTAATTTGTAGTTTGTTTTTATCCTTTCTAAAAAAAAAAGTTAAAAAAAATGGGAAATTCTCAATGGTGACACTAAACTTTTTAATTTTCTCAGTGGTAAATTGCAAAAATTCTTATTATTCTTGTTAAACTTTAATTTAAATTATTATAATTTTCAATGGTGAACTTAATGAAGCAATTTAGTTAATATTAAACCTTGGTTAACATCTTTTTAGTTTAAATCATTAACTACGGTTAGTTTTATTATTTTTTTAATAATTAACTTAAATTTAAAAATTAAAAAAAAAAAACACCCTACACTCCCCACCGAACCAGCAACCCAACCCCTCCCTTTGTCGGCGCCATCACCACCCAGACCCCCTCCCCTTTTCTGGCGCCAGCAACCAGCCGTTCCCCTCCCCCTTCGATTTCCACCTCTCTTCCCTTGAAATCACCTTGAACCTCACCTCCCCCACCCCCGAAACCACTTGGAAACCTCCCTCACCCCCAAAAACCCTCGGCGACCTCTCCTCCACCCCCGAAAACCCCGGTCACCCAGCCCACCACTCTTGAAAAACCCTAATCGGCCCTCCTACATCGTCACAAACCCTCGACGACCTCTCCACCACCCCCGAAAACCCTAGCCACCCAACCCACCACCCTCGAAAAACCCTAATCGACCATTTCCTCACCCACAATTAGGATTTTTCGAGGGGTGGTGGCTGGGTGGATGGGGTTTTCGAGGGTGGGGGAGGTGGGTTTCGGGGAATAGGGGAGAGAAGGGTTTCGTGGGGTGGGGTGGGTTTGGGGGAGGGGGATGGGCTTAGCGCCGGCGCCGGTACCGACGTGGGGGAGGGAGGCTGGGCGCCGGCCGACCTGATGGTGGGGGAGTGGGGAGGGTGGTTGTTGGGGGAGGAGGTTTTTTTTTTTTTTTTTTTTTAATTTTATTAGTTTATTTATATAATATAATTAATTAAATATTAAAAAATATATAAAATCTTAACCATAGTTAATTATTTATTAAAAAAGTCATTATTAATGTCATTAGTAATAATTATAAATAGTTTAGATTTACCAAAGATAATAATTTTTTTTTTACAATTCAATACTGAGAAAACTAAAAATTATAGTGTTACCATTGAAAATTTCCGAAAAGAAATTAAGCTAACCTACCTAAAACATAACTCTGTCATTTTGTCCTCTTCAGTCTTTCATTTTCCCTTTGAAGCGCACTCCACATTCTCCATTGAGGGGCCTTCTGATATTTGTATCTTCCATTGAAGCAGCTTCCGAGGTAAGTTGTTAGTTTCTTTTTGCAATCATCAAATCTCAACTTCACAATCTTGGCATTGTCGTTAATTTACTTCTCAGTATACTCAATTTAGGGTTCTTCTAAACCCGATTATTGAACTATTTTTTATAATTACTAAACTCGATTTTGTTGCTAGAGAAGAAATTTATGAGCTTAATTTGATATTTGTCCCAGTAACATAGGTTGTGTTCATACCTATATTTGATTAATTGATTGCGAAAAATTAGAATTGTTTGGAATTAGGATCAATTATCTGATGATTTTTATGTGGGTCTTGAGCTTAGTTGGCAATTTTGTATGTGTAAATAATATTGTTCATGAAATTTGGGTAAAGTTTCAAACTTGGAATAAACCCATTTATGGTTTTATTCTGAGGATTGTATGTGTAAATAATATTATTCATGAAATTCGGGAAAATATTCGAACTTGGAGTAAACCCATTTATGGTTTTATTATGAGGATTGTATGTGTATATAATATTATTCATGAAATTCGGGTAAATTTTCGAACTTGGAGTAAACCCATTTATGGTTTTATTCTGAGGATTGTATATGTAAATAATATTATTCATGAAATTCGGGTTGATTTTCAAATTTGGAGTAAACCCATTTATGGTTTTATAATGAGGATATTGAATGTGTTCAGATTTGGTGAAATTACAAATTCTTCTGATTGTTGTTCTTTCTGAAAATGAAGGTGAGAGTAGAATCAGGTTCAGATGGCATATTATCAATGTGGGAGAAATATATTGCGTCGAATTGGCCAAGATGCTGGCGTTAAGAGATCAGATGGTTATCTCCCATCCTTGTTTTTCACAGGTCAAGGAGTCCGATATAGGAAATTGGAAGTTATTCTTACAACGGTTTGTAGAGAACCCTACAAGAGATGTGTTTATTTATGTTATGGTAGCTGCAATGGTTGACATTTAGTTTATTAACTTAAATTATGCAGAACATGGATAAGCTCGGGAAAGCTGGTGAGACTGTGAAGGTTGCTCCCGGTTACTTCCGGAATTATCTTATGCCTAAGCTACTTGCAGTGCCAAACATTGACAAGTTTGCCTATCTGGTTAAGGAGCAGAGGAAGGTAATTTGCTAACTTTAATGTATTATTTGTTTAATACTTCGTAGTTATTTGCACTGATGGTTGTGCTCTGCTGAAATGTACTCTATGTAAAGTTGGATTCCCAATTATTTTATCAGTCTAATTTTGTGAAACAATTCCTGTGAAAATCAGATTTACCAACCTCTAGAAGAAGAAGAAGTTAAGGTGGTGAAAGAAAGTAAGCAGGATCTGATGAAAGAGTACATTGCTGCAGCAAAACGGCTGGATAATGGAACAGTGGTTAGTGTTTGTATATGTAATTTTATCAAAGGGGCATATTCTCCATATTTCACTATGTTGTGTTTAGCTGAGCTTGAGTGATGGCATTTATTTTTTTTCCACTCGACAGTTTTATTTTTCCTTCTTTAAGTTATTTAAAGAAAATGCATGCATGAAACAAAAAACACTGAATTTGTCTTCATATTCTACTTCAGCAAAAACAATGATGAGTATAACACAACAAAATTTGTTTGGAGGGAATTGTTATAGCACCTGACTTTGATTTTGTCTTCAGCACCTTATGAAAATAAGTTAAGGAAGCAATATCTTGTGCTAAACCCTAATTAACCAAGTTTTGAAATCACACTAGATGTGTATCAGCATTTAAATTGTTCTTGCACATTAGAATTTGATCAAAATCAAGTTTGCCTCATATTTTGATCAAATTATGTCATGTTGTTATGTTCAAATACAAGGTAGGAAAGTATACTTTGAAATATTCAGTTAACCAGAAGTACATATTCATAGCATCCAGGATATGAAAAGAGGAACGTGTATAATTGAATTCAGGTTGGTGAGGAAACCTGTCCGGAAGACTTTACTTTGGAAGGGGTCCTAAGTCATGGTCCGGTGAAATTTGTTCATGGCATTGATAGTAGTATGAAACCTAACCTTGTTTGGGTTAATGCATGCATCACCGGGTTAAATGGGCCTGCAAATGAGCATCACTGGTCTCTGATTTTGGCACACATCACGTTGGCTGGATTAGGTAGGCTGGCAGCACGGCTTGGTTGCTTATTAGACCATCTTCAATGGTGAGACTCAACTTTGAGTATTGAAATACAAAATGAGTTGTTTTTACCTCCAATGGTGCTACCCAACCCACTCTTCAAGTTAGCAACTCATGTGAAGTCTAATTTCCCAATGGTGAGACTTTGTAAAGTATACTAATATCACTTTTAATTTATGGCCCACCAAATCATATTATAAGTTTTTTTTAGAAAAAAAAAATAAAACTAAAACTTAAATAAATTACAAAACATATTATAATATTGATAAGGGCCCACACTTTTTGTCAAATGAGACTCAAAGTTGAGTATCTAAACTTAGCAACTTTCTTTTGGAGTTGGAGTTGCTCAGTTTAGATACCAACTAATTGGTATCCTTTGCAAAAAATACTCTCTCTCCTAAAGAAACTCCCTCAAGTCTCACCATTGGAGATGGTCTTATGACAACTGTTATTTCTTGGACCCCAACAGGCTTAAGGTTGGGAATTCACAGGAGAAAACACAATAACCTGAATGCATCAATAGAAGAAGTAAAGTGTACCATATAGGTAGGCAAACTCAGCCTTCCCTGTGTAATGCTGAAATGGTCATGATTCTCATGAAAAAAGTTATAGTACCAACTACACTCTTGTACAAGCCTCTTCGTCTTCTCCATACCATTGCATCTGCAATTTACCCGTTTAACCATCTTTTAAAAAAAATAAATAAAATTATTGGAAGTTCCTTTGATAATTTGAACTTTAAATAACTATGACTCTGTAGTCTGAAACTGTAGTTTGCCTTATTGCCCCGATATAGTTCGAATAGATGGGTGCTGGTAAATCATTAAACCAGAAATGTCATTGAAGTTTTGCCCCTCTCTTGGTAATACCTTTTTTTGATGTTTCATTGATGTAAAATGTGGGTGCTACAAGTGAAGTTTGTTAAAGAAGGTGAGTATTGGCGATGATTTCAGGGTAGGCTTACGTTTTATTCAACCTATCCAGAAATATGTGCACAAGTTCACTAGTGAATGGAAGTCCAGATGTTTCCATTTACGGTCCTTCTTGACTAGGAATAGTGAGGTACCCACCATCACAAAGTTGGTGAGAAGTTTACATGAAGGAAAGATTCCCTTACGTGGGAGAAAACATGTAGGAGATCTTCCTGAGGACACGGGCTTGGCTCACCTCGACACCCTCATATGCAGGAAATTGCATACATGAAAAAAAAAAACAGAGTTTATCTTATTTTTCTGAGAGAGGGGGGGATGGGGTGGGAGGTGGAAGGAACCTAGCTTGGTTCTAAGAACGGTCAAAAGTCTCCTGTAAAGGGATGGCAGTCTGCATACTCAGTACAATGTCAATTGTTTGAGTACCAACTACCAAGTGTATCCTTAATTAGAAAGTGTTTACAGGCCCACGGAGGGGTTTGCAAAATATTTTGATAGAGCAACTGATCTGCAGTACTCTTAGCTTGCTTTGCCAGGCTATCTGCTACTGAATTAGATCAAGATATTTAATCCTGATTCCTGGTTGGTGATCCAGGCACTCTGCGAATTGTAATATTGTTAGCCTTCTTTTATTGTAGTTAGAATCTGGTATGTCCTTGACTGCTTCGGAACAATTAGAAGAGATTATGCATTGGTCCCATTGACCCTTTATATTTCTATTCTATTTAATTCAGCTTCCAATGGGAGAGTTGCAATATAGCTTATGAATGAACCCTTGGACCAGCAATTCAGAGGAGTAGGTGAGTAGCAAAAAGAAGTATCCACATTTACTGTAATGATGTTTGGCTGAGGGTAGAACCAGATGGATGGGCCGATGGGTTGGGCTTTATGTCTACAGGGTGGTTTTCTTCAGTGAAGATTTATTCTGTAGCAGCCTAATAAGAAGATTTGAACTAAGAGTCAAAGGTGATGTTGAGGCTGTTGACTTTATTGAATGCCAGGCATTCCAACTATTCCAAATTGACTAGAGAAAGAAGGAGAAAGTTCCAGGGGTATGGGGTAGAATGGGAGATATAGGTAGTTTGGTTCTCCCAATTGGTACTGATCCTGGTCGAAAAAGGGTTAGAGACAGATACATTGATCTTATCCCAACTCAACTTGGATCTAATATTGGTTTTAAGAATATGATTCATGACTCAACAGAATTTGTGCAGTAAGGGCAGAGTTTTGTCTTCTTAACTTCAGCTTGCTGTTTCATGTCCCCCCCCCCCCCCTATTATCATATATGTATGTGTCTATCATTTGTGAAGCTGTGAAGGTTTGAACATAGAAGTGATTGTGATTATTCTGGAAGTTAATTTATTTTTTTGTAGGTTTTAAGAAGATATTTTAAGGTTGACAATGAGTTGCGTGAACCTGTGACAAAAGACGAGATTATTGCTGAGGTATGATTTCACTCTTTTCTTAATACTTCACTCATATCTGGATGCAATTCCATCATTGTTGCATTGAACTTGATTGATAGTTGGATACTGATAACTGAATAATGTATTGAATCTTCCAATCTGGAACTGTTACATGCACACAACAGGAGACAATTTATCTAAAGTTGACATAACTCAATTTTTCCAGGTGGCAAGGCAACTTTCTGTTCAAGTCGAACCTGAAAATTTGTATATGCCTAATCCTTTGTCATCACTGGGGGGGCATGAGATACCTCTCCGCCTGCCAAAGTCCATCCCAATGCCCCAGGGGAAGCTTATGTGGAGTCTCAAAGTCAAAATTAGAAGAAAGTGATCCAATCTCCCATGCCTAGCTTAGATCCAATTGAGGCAACTATACTTTGTTTAGAGACTCTATTCTGCAAGTTTACTTAAGCTATGGGATTTCGTTCGTCTCGTTGTAAGTTACGCCATCTAAGAAGTCAGATTTTGGATGGAATTTTCTTCCTTTTTTGAGCCTTCGTTTTTAGTAGATGGCCATGAAGCTTGTATTCATTAATAATTTTCCTGTCGCGCTTTTAGTATCAAAAGGCTTGATGGCTTTGTTGAATAAGATGTGTCATGATTTTGTTTCAGTAGCATGAAAGTCCTGCATTTTTGTTATAAAAGCCCGATATGACATCATTTTTTGTGGTCCCCATTGAAAATGATGTCATCAAAGTTAAGACTCACTAAAACTTGCACAAATTTATCACTTTAGCCCTAAGACTTAAATAATACGTATTTGACATATTATATGTAGAAAAGTGTAAAAAAAAAAGGATAATAAAAATAAAAGTAAAGTGGGTGAAGTGGGTTTCAATCTCAAGTTTTAAGTTGAGTCTTGAAATTTCAAGACTCAACTTGAGACTTGCTTGAGATTTTTGAAGAAAAATGGGAAAAATCTTAAGTATAAATCTTAAGTCTTGATATTTGATGATGTCATCCCTAAGAGTTGGGGCTAAACTTGCTCAAGTTTTAGCCTAAGACTTGGGATGACATCATCAAATTGAGTCTTAAGATTTATACTTAGAATTTTTCCATTTTTCTTCAAAAATCCCAAGCAAGTCTCAAGTTGAGTCTTGAAATTTCAAGACTCAACTTAAGACTTGATATTGAAATTTGAAACCCACTTCACTTTTATTTTTATTATCCTTTTTTTTAACACTTTTCTACATATAATATGTCAAATAATTAAGTTTTAGGGCTAAAGTGATAAATTTGTGTAAGTCTTAGTGGGTCTTAACAATAATTTAATGACGTCATTTTCAATGGAGACCACCAAAATGATGTCACATCTTGGGGCTAAACTTGCTCTAACACTTTAACATTCACAAATCTCATTGATTAATAACAAATTTTGCATTTCTCTAAACTCTAATCTTAAATTTTTCGTCACATCGAACAACATTATAAAAACATCAAAATATAAACAAAGTCAAACAACATTTCATTGAGTGCATATTACAACAATCTAATACTATAAAAACATCAAAATATAAACAATATATATATATAGGGGAGGGATCCGGTGAGAATTGGTCCATATGTGAGAAATCATATTTATATGGTAACTTTTTTTTTTTTTGACAGAATACTTATATGAGAACTGATCTAAAATTTAGAACATGTGAGTTAAAATTTAGAACATATGAGTAATAATTTAGAAAATCTGTGTGAGTAATATGTTTAGAACATCTAATTTCAAAATTAGAAAAAGTGATTAAAAATTTATAAAATCTGCTTTATGAAATTTTAAATATATGAGTAAAATTAAGAACATCTAATTTAAGATTATGAACATGTGAATATAAATTTTAAACAAACTGATATAGAATATCGAAAGTGTGAGTAAAAAATTTAGAACATACGCTTTAAATTTTGGAACATATAATTTAAAATCTTAGGACACACGTTTTAAAATTTAGAACATATAAGTTGGAACAAGTTATTTAAATTTATGACATCTGTTTCATAGATAGGAGCAGGTTGATTGGGCTTTACATATAAGTTTAGGTAGGAAAGTATGCATGCAATTCTTAGTCTTACGTTTATAATGCCAATGCGGCAATGCCAAGCATTTAAGTGCAGGTGAATAATATCCCAACTTCTTAACGGTTTCGACTACATGGTTGATGAGTAAAATGTGTTGAACTTTTTGACAACACAGGTGGTAATAATCTGAGTTTTTGGCTAGAGATTATGGCAACATAAGAATGGATGGATATGAGGCGATATGTATTTCAATACGTAGTTTACAGCAACTTACAAAGGTGCCATAATCCCCAAAGGTCCTCAACTGCTAGTTATTCTTCCACATCTAAGATTGTACCAATTTCTTTGACATGGTAAAATATTGGATTTCCAATATTGTAATTTGTAAAAGTATTCTTGCTACAATGTTTAAATATGTTTTAGAATTTTGTAAAAGGTTAGATTGATTTTTTGCATTACCCTTAATTTCATTTTAATTGTTTCTTTGATTCAATTGAAGGATTTTTGGGTTTATATTGCATTTTTTCATTTTGATGTCGAATATTTTCATTAATCAAGCCAATTTAAAAACTATAGTTAATCAGTAACTTGTAATTTGATGCTTCATATAGGATGTATCAATTTATGGTTATGAGAATTTTGATTAGCTTTTAATAAGTTTTGTTTATATAAATTAAGTTTAAATATCTATAGAAGTATTTGATATTTTAATGGATTTAAAGTATATAGATTTTTCTCACAAAAAAAAAAAAAAGTGTATGGATTTGAAGTGTTGTAAGTATCTCTATGAAAATAGATGTTCAGTTAAATTCGATAACCATATGAAACAAACATTTCCCATATAAGTATAATCACATATGGTTTTAATTTGTTTCATTTCTCAGCCAATATGTTTTAGAATTTTGGTTTTTGAATTTAACACTACTATTAAATTATTATTTTTTACTCGCAAAAATACAAATACAAAAACAATTATTAAATTATAATACATTAAAACGTTGTGCATCGCATGGGTTTAAGATTAGTTAGGCCCTGTTCTATTCACCTTTAAAAAATAATATTAAGTAAAAATAAATTCAGTTCAGTAAAATTAATTTCAGTTCAGTAAAAATAATTTCAGTTCAGTAAAAATAAGTTCAGTTCAGTAAAATTCAGTTTTTTTAAAGAAGAATTATAATAGAAAATCAGTAAAAATAATTTCAGTTCAGCAAAAATAATTTCAGTTCAGTAAAATTGATTTAAGTTTAGTAAAAATAATTTAAGTTCAGCAAAAATAATTTCAGTTCAGTAAAAATAATTTCAGTTCAAAAAAATTAAGATGAAGAGAACAGGGCCTTAATACATAAATAAAAAAAAGTGGCAAATTTTATTCATAAGTAAAAAAATAGCAAAATAATACATAAATTAAAGATTTGATATGTCTATTCATTATATCTAAATTGACAATTTTTTATCATAAATTGTGTCAATCAATATCATATCAACATCAATATACAATACTAAAACAGACACTGAGAATAACACATGCCACTTCTGTTTTTTCCTCCAAAATTCCCCCTTTCCTTTTTTTTAATTATTTTTATACACAAAATATTCACCAGATCATATAATTATGGTATTTTTTTATTCACATATTTTTTTATTTGTAATAAAATATTTTCCAAATCTACTACTTATATCTTATTAATATTACTCCACCATAGTTTTTTTTTTAAAAAAAAAAAAGTCTTAAAGGACACTATATAACATTAATGAAAGCCATACACCATCTACAATCGACAATCAACGATAATGAAAACAGATAAAATAAAATCAAATAGAAATTGATCGGGGAAGGGCTAAGACATATCTTTAAATAGCATAATGCATATATTTTATTCTTTATAATTATTAGCATGATTATATTAAACAAGGTAATTGTAATATAATATTTTAAAAACCCGATGAATTTATTATTGTTATTGTTCTTCTTCTTCTTCTTATTATTATTATTCTTATTCTTCTTCTTCTTATTATTATTAATATTATTATGTTCTTGCAATATTTTTCATTGAGAACTTTCAAAATATTATTTTTATTAGAAATATTTCTTTTTTTTTTTTTGACATAATGAAATCTTCCTACTTAAGTACTAATAACTTATGAATTATTTCTTGGACAAAGATATGACACTATTCCAATGAAAAATTTTAAACTATTTATAATTATATATTACTTATTTATGTTTTCCACTATTACAAAGTGTATTAAAGGCATAATAGTTTAAGTTCTGGTGCAATTTTTATGTTCTTTATATTTTGATTAGAATATCTTTTTTAATATAAATGGGAATTTTTTTTTTAATATTTTAATTGGTTTCTCCCCTAATTATAATATATACGAAGAAAATAATGGGATGAAGGGAGTATACAATATAACTTAACATTATAATTATTATAAACTCTAATATATGTATGCACTTTTAAAAAAAATTCTTAAATATTTTCATATTATTATATTTTGTTAGGGAAAAACATTGACCAAATATCTTAAAACGGAATTATTATTCATACCCATTGGGTGTAACACATAATTTTAATATATTTATGCTCTAATCATTTTTTGTTATTTTCCGTGTTTGATTTTATATTTGCAAAATAAGAAGAAACTAAACACTAATTTTAATATACTTATGCTCTAATTGTTCTTTGTTATTTTCCATGTTTGATTTTATATTTGCAAAAATAAGAACAAACTAAACACAACCTATGTTATAGTTGTGTTATGTCGATGATAGTTTTATATTATTTTTTTTAAAAAAAAAATACATTTTATAATTACCGTGCATTGCACGGGTACTAAGCTAGTGTTATGTACTACCGATGACAACAATAATTTTATTTTTTTGAATTTAAATTTATGTTAAAAAGCTCAAAAAAAGCAATTTGAATTTCAAATATTAAGAAAATAGTTAAAATAAAATATGTGACGTATCCTTCTACAAATAAATATTAACAACTACTCCCTCCATCCCTTTATTACATGTCTATTTCTCATTTTGCATGGGAATTAAGAAAGTTAAAGATTCCTTAAAACTAAAAATTGGGAGTACAAATATGCATGTGGGGTTAGAGAGAGATAGAGAGAAAGAAAAGGTGGTTGCGAATTAGGAGAAAGAAAGTATTGAGAATTGATGTAAAGTACAAAAAAGAAAAAGAAAAATGATGTCAAATCATCAAAATAAGAATAATATTGGCAAAAAGTACAACCTATAAATAGAAACAAACACTTAATTTTGGTCACCCCAAAAAGGAATACAGACATATAATAAAGGGACGGAGGGAGTACAAATTAAAGGGGAAAAAAATCAGATTCTTAACATAATGTATGACATACATAAGGACTACAAAGTATAATGTACAATGTTTTAAGAAATTCATTTGGTTAACAAGAAGAAAATTGTGCCAATTTGTTGATGAAATTGAATAGATTAAAGTATACATATTGTCAAATGCATTCTAAAAAAAGCTATCTGGCTAATAGGCTCTTTTATAATAACTAAATGCATTATAGGCTCTTTTTATTATAAATTTATTACTCCGTAAGAAAATTTCATCAATATCAATATATATTATCAAAACTCAATGGCAAGAATTGTAATCTTACCACGTATCGCAAATTTCGCCATGTGGTACCATATCATGTTATTATTGATCATTAATAATGTTTCCTAGCAAAAATTCTAATTTATTAGCATTAATATTTGAATTCATTACCTCATATTCTTCATTTAATTTAAAATTTAGCCACCACTTTAATAACATTTTCTTAAAAAGATCTAATAACACATCTTATGGTAATTAATAAAGTTATTTTAAAATGAGTTATTCATATTTATTAATTTTAAATTTTTAATTGTCTTATATGTGTGTATTTTAACAATAATATAATACGATTACAAAATTAATTTGATCTCTTTTAGTTACTCATTTATAATTCTTATACTATGTTATAGTTATTTTAAATATTTAACCCAAAAAAGTATAGCAAAATTTTGTTTTTTTTTTCTTTTAATCACAATATATGTTTACTTAAGGATTTTTTTTTTGACCACTGAAGAATAAAAATCCATTTAACAAATAAAAAAAATAATATATACGATAAAACATTTAGGTTACCGCATATTATTAAATTAAGAATTTTGATGTTCAATAATATTTGCAAAAATTAACAAATGTTTTTTTTTAACACACCGCCAATCCATTTCACTTTATTTTACATATATACAAACATTGTTCAAGGAAGAACCGCTAATAGCGATGATCTAGGCATCGTCCGAGCCAAAAACTAGTTTTTAATTTAAAATTAGTTATGTAAATTACCGTACATGGCACAACACCTAACTTAGTAACAAAGAAAAAACATTGTTCCAGGAAGAACCGCTAATAGTGTTATTTTCTCAAAAAAAAAAAATGAATAGTGTTAGCAGTTTTTACCATGAACGGTGATTTTTTTTTTTTTTTTTTTGCACTACTGTATTTAAGGTTGAACCACTAACACCATTAGAGGTTCTACTATGAACACTACTGTATTTTTTTTTTTTGTTATTAGTGTTTTCGTTTGACAGAAATGGAATCAACGGACTTGAAAGAGAAGGTGAAAGTGGGCAGAGATTGGAGGGAGAAGATTAAGGTGGGTGGGAACCTGGAAGAAAAAATATGAACAAGACTACAAGAGGAAGAAGATGAACATGAAGAAGAAGGTGGGAGGAAGAAGATGATGAATAGTAGCAAACGGAGAGTTAATGGTGTTAACTTTGAAAATCTGTCCAACTTGTCATAGTGGCCCACTAATATAAATATATATTTTTTAATTAAAAAACACAACTTTCACTGCAATTTTTTTTTTTGAAAGCTTCAATGCAACTTATTTACGAAAAAGCCATTTGATAATTTAAACATACATAGTAATTTGTTTATCTAGTTTATAAGAGCAACTCCAAGGGCAAGCTAATTTGACAATTAGCTTGCCATGCCACATAAGCCTTTAAGCTAATTATCATTTTAGCTACTTTTTGCTCCAATGGCTAGCTATTAGCTTAGTATTTAAGTGAGTCTCACTTCCTTAATTAATATTTGTATAATTCATTTATTCTTTTTTTTTTTTTATGTTGATTATTCTTTTTTAAATGTTGATTTGATCATTCTTATATTATACTACTTATTTTTTAACGTCAATCTATGTTGAGCATTTGGAGTAATCTTTTTAATGTTGATGTTCTTATTTTATAAATACATAGTAACGAAATGTAGAACAAATAGACAATGACTAGTTCATGGTTACAGAATATGGAGAATATACCAACATTTAGGATTAAAAAAAAAAGTTGATCAAAACATAAAATTTCAGGGAGATTAATTAAGGTCTAGGCCTCCAAAACGACTCCAAATATGCTCCACTAGATCTGCCTTTAGTTGATGATGAATATGTCTATCTCGAATGGCTACATCTCTTTCAAGAAATGCTTGAAAATCCAATGCATGCCCTTGATGAACATCTTCGACAGTTGTTGGTGAAAAATCACCTTGATCAAAGTTTTTGGAGTATGTGTGGCGTTCATCTTCAACAATCATGTTATGCAATATAATACATGCATCCATTATGTCGTGGAGTCTACTTTTATGCCAACAAAGTTCCGCTCCACGAACTATTGCAAAGCGAGCTTGAAGTACTCCAAATGCTCGTTCAACGTCTTTTCTTGCACTCTCATGTCTTTGCTTGAATAGAAGCCTTTTAGGGTCTTGAGGTTGTGTAAAGGTCTTGACAAATGCAGCCCACTCTGGATACCATCTGTAAGATAGTACCCCATATCATAATTGGTTTGATTGACAATGAAATGAACCTCTGGAGCTTTTCCTTACAACTTTTCTTGAAACAAATTTGATCTACTCAATATATTGATGTCGTTGTTTGACCTTGCAACTCTGAAATATGCATGCCATATCCATAGATCTACTGAGGCGACTGCTTCAAACATGATTGTTGGGTACCCATGATCACCTCTAGTATATTGCCCTTTCCATGCAGTAGGACAATTTTTCCATGCCCAATGCATACAATCAAGGCTTCCAAGCATACCAGGAAAGCCATGATATTTTTTCGTGCATTTCAAGTAGTCGTTGGACATCATTATAAGTAGGCTTTCTCATGTACACATCTCCAAACATCTATAATAGCACGAAAAAATTTAAATAAATTCTCTAAGGCAGTGCTCTCACCTATTTTAATGTATTCGTCAACAGCATCGGACTGCCATATGCCAAGATGCGAATAGCAGCGGTGCATTTTTGAGAGGGAGACAACCCCAGTCTTTTTGCAGCGTCAACCCTTTGTTGGAAATATTCAGAATTCTTTCCAAGTTCCTCCACAATATGGATGAATAATTCCCTCCTCATCCGCAACCGGCTTCGAAATATGTGTTTTGGATACACAGGTTTGGGGGAGAAGTAATCTTGATAAAGACGTTCGGTACCACCTTCCCGATCTCGAGGCACAATTGTTCTTGGAGGATTTTCGAGTATGAAACGCCCCATTTCTTCAAATGACTCATCAAGAAATTGATCATTCCAAAACTTTTCAATCAATGTATTTGATGAATTTGGACCATTTGACATTTTTTTTTTGTTTTTCTGTTGTATAGAGAATGTGAGTTTCAATCTGGACAAAAAATAAATAATATTGATAGTTGTGAGTTACCATTGTTGTGGAGCTCTATGTATAGAGATAATATATTTGATTAATATTTTATCAACTAGTTCAATTTTTAACGGCTAGTTTTTTTAGACACTAGTACTACACTTGAAAATTCAAATAATATTGATAGTTGAGATTTACCTTTGCCGTGGAGTTCTATATATAGAGATGAATATATTTGTGAACACATCAATTGTCAAGCTAGTTTAGTTTTTAACGGCTAGTGTTTTAGACACTAGTAGTCTAGTACTACACTTGAGAATAAACTTGACCAATACTTTAACAAGTAGTGTAATGGCTAATTTTTTTTAACATAGTAATGCACTTGAGCATTCAACTTTGTAGACTAGATAACTTAATTATAAAAAGTAGTTTGACATAAAAATTTATTGATCACAATTTATTTAGATAAAAAAATTCTAGAAACAAGATGGCATGCATATAGTCTACTCATAGTAATAATGTAGTAGACATAGCAACATTACTCTATTCCATACTTTGCCTTATCATGCATATTTGGTCGTGATTTTTCGTTGTGCTTTCATCCATAGTCGAAGTATCCTTGAGTAGTACCTCAAAATCAGTTTGACGAACATGTTCTTGCATCAATGCAAGTCTTTTTGTAGCTAAATCTTCAAATTGATTCCACTTATCCTCAACAATTTTAGAACTTGTCTTCTTACACCCCTTCTTCCTTGCCGCAGCTTTCGCCGCCTTCTGACCAATCGGACGTTCATCTAACAGTTGCACATCATTTTTTCGCTAGTATCATGGTTAGAGGTATACGTACCCGACCTTGATAATTTTGTTCTCTTTAATGAATTGCTTTGTTTTGTTGAAAATACTTGCCATTTTCGGATCAGTGTATAGGACTTCCCAAGCATGTAGGTAGGAAAACTTTCTACCCTTATTACGTTCAGAAAACAAAATGTTTGCCTTATTAATGATGTCTTCTTCATTGTTCCCACTTGGATGGCTTTCTTTTACTTGTATGTAGCACCCATTAAACTTAATAACATCGGCACTCATTTTGAACCAATGGTTGGACAATTTATTAATTGGTATCTCTGGCCCTTCTTCTTTCCATGTATTATAGTATTCAGCTATGTTTCACCAATACAATTCCTTAGTTTGATCGTTGCCTTTGATTGGATCCTTTGAAATGGTTATCCAACTCTTGCACAAACCAACGTATTTAATTTGGCTCAATTTCAACTTAACAGTTTTGGCATTACCTTGATTGGTTTTCTCGTCATTGTAAGATTGAGTAAGAGGAGTTTGGGATTCGTCACCCTACCTTGTAATTGGAGACTCTTCATCATCTAGCCTAACAATAGGAGACTCTTTGTTGGTGCTTAAGTCTGCTATGACATCTCTTCTTGTGTTGTCATGAGCCAAATCTTGTTCATGAATGATTGGAGGACATGTAAAAAATCCCGGATGAGTTGGATGATAATCTGGCCTAACTATGTGAGGATGATATGTTTGGAAATATGTCTTTGGTGGATATGGAGTCATAGGACTATAGTAATTCTCAGAAGGATGATGAAGAACCGGTCGAATTGCAGAGGGTTGAGGATGTGAGAATTTTGGAGTTGGAGCATGAGAGTTTTGATTTTCAGAATTAAAACAAATTTCTGAATAATCATAGTAATACGGGTCTTCAAAATTATCCATGTGAAAATTTGATAGTGCAAGAATACTACGTATTTCAGAGTATGGAGAAGCAAGTACAATGGGTTTTAAATTAAATAATGGTACTTTTTTTTTTTTTTTTTTTTGAAAAAACTAGCTATTGTAAAAATTAGGTAGCAAATAGAAAGTTGTTGTAAAATATATTTACCAAATAAGTAGTAGTCCTTTGATACAAATTACATGGGAAGGACTTAATTGGTGGAATAACCAATTTATTTTGGCAAGTTTTATTCTCAAGCAAATTAGCTTGGCAAAGCTAATTTGCTTAGCCAAGTTTTTGCCAAGCTAATTGTGTTTTAAGTTCCAACTAGTGTGTAGCCCGGGCGTTGCACCGGTTGCTACTTTAATTAGACCTTGTGATTATCGGTTATATGCATTTATTTTCATGTTATAACATAGTTTATGATTGGTTTAGATGGTTAAGTAACTATCTTTCTTATAGAAGGTTGGATGTTCGAATCCCCTTATCATCGTTTTTTTATATGAAGCAATATTCTAGTCTACGTGGCACAGAGACGTTCTTAATATATTAGTATAGATGATATAGCTAGTAGCTAGGGAATTATTGAAACTGCAAGCAAGTCCCTAGCTACAACTATTGGATTTGCTCTAAATCGGGGCTTGCTTCTTTTTTAAGGCTTGGTAAATCTTTTTATTAAAAAAATAACACAAAGAGACCAGTTGTATAACTTGTATTAAGAACAGGTCTCTTACGTACCATATAAAATTCCTTAAAACCCCCATGGCCCAATTTTCAATTTAGGCGTGCTTCTTCTGTCTTCAACCTCTCGAACAAACACCTAGCCGTTCAGCCATGAGTTTGAGCAACTGCGCAGTAGAGAGAGCTTTCATTGGAGCAGGCTGCAACAGAATCGTCAACAATGTTTCTTGGGGTGCCTCTAATCTTGTTGCTTTTGGTGCCAATAATGCCGTTGCCATTTTCTGCCCTCAGGTTACGTTCTTATAATTCTTTCTTGATTCTTATTTGCAAATTCATGGACTTTGCAAATTTTGATTTCAATTTTTCTGGGTGTGTTGCAGAAAGCCCTGATTTTCACTACACTTCCTGGTCACAAAGCTGCTGTTAACTGCACTTATTGGTTACCCACTTCAAAGTTTGCTTTTAGAGGTTTTTTTTTTTTGTGCTTTATCTTTTGTTTTTGTCAATTGGGGTCTTTGAATTTATTCAATACTTTGAATTTTGAATTCAATTTCTGTTTTATGGGATTGTTTGATAGAGATGGTTTGTGTTCAAATGGGGTTTTTCCCTGGTGTTGAAATGATGGATGGCGGCGATGCCATGGCTGGGTTTATATTGCATTATCATTGTCTAAAGTTTAGTATTGTAAAACAAGTGATTAGGGACCTGGAATACATTGTATAATTGTGCCACCTTTGTGAAAACCCTATTAAAGTTAAAATTTTAGTATAAATTGCTACAATATCATTTGAAATTGATGTTTTACTTTTGTTTCCATAGTATTGAACCACTTGTTATAAGGAAAGGTATGTTAGGGGATCCAATCATTGTCTGATACCGTTTTAAGAACTGTGATCACCTTTCCCGAACAAATTAGATATGTGACTAATTTACAAACATGATGAGTACTTTCAGTTTCATACCCGCCTGAAGTTCATGGATCTCCTACACTAGATAGAATTCAAATCATATGAACTTTATCAGTATCATTTTCATAAAGAAGACAGGATATTTTGATTGAACTTTGTTTTATATTTTCGTAACCCTTGAAGGTCTTGATCAAGGCTAATAGCTATAGCTATTAGCTAGTGGTAAATTGTTGTTCTTATATGTTTGTCTATCAATGTTTTGTGTTGCAAGAATCCTGGTTATGTCCATGTCTACTGTCTAGGCGGACTGGGGTTTGAGTTTTGACCAAATTGTCTGAAGTACATTTAGAAATATATCATATAATTTAACTGTGCTAAAATTTGGATTGTTAATAGTTAGATGAAGACTACAGCCACTGAAAAGTTGTATGGAAATTGTTTTCAGTTTTTCACAGTTAATCTGCCTACAATTAGTGACTTTGTAGCAAGTAAGCAACTGATGTCCTAAAATAACATTAATGTTAAGTCAAGTAACCGAGTATCTGATTACCTCTTGGATTTGATCTTACCCATGCCTTTATTGACACAATCGTGTTCTCTCCTGAATCTTAGCCTTCTCGATTTCTATCGTCTCTCCCTCCCCTTTTTTCTCCCAAATCACGGTATATATGAGTTGCATGTGATTATCACTTCAGTCTTCAGTTGTAGTATAATGTTATCACTCAAATTATGAATTTTCTTGTAAGTGTTGTAATAGATTGGATACTAAGGACAATATATCAATTCTAGTATCTTAGCAAATGTGGTTTGATTCAAGGATGGCCTAAAATGAGAAATGAGTGACTTTTTGCTCTACCAGTATTAAAATTGAAAGCTTTCAGCTGCTGATTCATCATTATTTTCTTTCTGAAACAGCTCAACAACTAGGGCAGCATTATTTGCTCTCTGGAGATGCTGACGGTACTATTATTTTGTGGGCAGTTTCTCTCACAGATAAAAAGGTATTCCATATTGCTTTATAGACAAAGCAGCTGTGCTTTATTGTTGGCTAGGTCTTAATCTTAGCTCTTCAGGGGTTGGGATTTGAAGTTGTATTTAATGTCTGACTGATTTCCTTGACATTGTTTTTACATATTGATTCTGGCCACAACAATTCCAACGATCTTATCTTTCTTTTGATGTGTTCTGATACCAAATACGATTTCATGTTTAATTTTTAAGTCCTTTGACCTATTCCCCCCCCCCCCCCCAAAAAAAAAAAAAAAAAAGAGAAAAGAAGCATTTCTGTCCATGTGTGTGACTATTTGTCAAACAGCTTGCCACAAACTTATTGTTTTCCCCGACTTTATTTCCTTCAGGTTTCAAAGTATTATTTCAAACCCAATTTATAATGCTAGGATCAATATGAGATGTTAATCATTGTAGGGAAGTTTAATAGCTGAAGTCATTTCTGTATTCTGAATCTTAGTTCTATGTTTGTTTGAAAAAAGAAAACCAGAATGGTCTTGGCAATGTAATACTTATTTTATACTTTTTCGGATTTTTTTTTATCATTCTGGAACTTTTATCATTCTGGAACTTGTGTGCCTCTTGTACCCTTATAATGGTCTAACCTGATTAGCTCAAGAAATAGTTGTGTTGTGCATAAATTTTCTCAGTTGCTCTATATGTGTGGACTTCTTCATTAACTGAATGTCGGATTCACTAATCTGTGACTACAGTGGAGACAAGTATTGACTGTACCGCAGCCTCATAAGAAAGGTGTTACATGCATCTCTGGAATAATGTTTTCTTCAACAGAAGCAATTTTTGCTTCAACTTCTTCTGATGGTACAGTAAACATCTGGGAAATCATTCTTCCAGTAACTGCCCAAGGTTGGTGATATTTTTAACTACTTACCTGTCTTGTACATTTTTTTCCATCTAGACCATGCAAAACTTCTTTAATGTTGATTGTAATATTTACCTTATTTCTGTCTGGTCCTTTTAGCAAAGCTCAGAGGACTACTCTTCCCTGCATATATATCCTTCAAATTTTTCTGATTTTGCTCTAGCCACAGATCTCATAATGTAAAGCATGACGAACATGCTTTTCCTCCCAATTCTAACATAAAGTAATTTTAAGATGCAACATAATAGAGGAGTGGATGCTGAAATCCATAACACGCTTCTTAAATCTTAATTCTGAAGAATCTGTTTATAAGATGTGGAGCATCTTTAGAAGAAACAAAAGATGATGGTTGCCTCTTGTACAACTCTCCTCTTGTACAACTCTGGATACACAACATACAAATATCATATCACTTATTAAGGGGTCAATTTGACGGCTATCTTACATATGCGCCTACCCAAAATACATTATCCTGGCAAAAGCTTAACTTCCCTTTGAAATGCTAGACTTTTATGTAATAGAGGCTATGAAAAAGAAGCAGGATCTTAGCATCTTCCTTTAGTTTTTTCTTGAATGGGAAAGATCGTTGATTATTGAATAATATGTGATATATAGAACAATTGATAAAATCAATTGAATATGTTGCTATACTTATGTACTTCGTATTAAATAATGTGTTAAACTAATTTACCCTATTCCACTCTGGCAAATTTTTTAGTCAGCTGTTGGGATTAGTAGCACTGGATCTTGTTAAATATTCTTGAATAAGATCCATAGATTTGGTTTTTGAAGTGCTGTGTTACAATGCAGCAAAATGTTATTCCCTTCTATGATCAATTGACCAGAACTGTCTAATTATTCTTCTAAAGAAGTCAGTAAACATTTTTTAATTGATAGACAAAAGGCAATGCTCTTAATAAGACTACATAGTTGGATCTAACCTTGGCGAGTTAAAAAAAATGTTAAAAGCAACCTTATGTCAAACATTCTTAGATGAATTTGATGTTTACTAGTTGAGTTTGGGCTTGATTATAGGAAGAATAGTAAGAGAGTGAGATAATCCATTGAAATTGGTAACTTATGCTATGCTCTTTTAATTTCCCCTATTTCTCCTCTCTTTGAAAATCTGTTTTAGTTTATTCTATTTATCTGTCAGTATATGTATTGATTTTTTGGTTATCTATTATCCCGTGTCTCTTTCCACTCTCTCTGACTCCCTTCTAGGGTACTTAAACAGAGCTGTATGTATTATATTCTAAGGATGGTTTTTGTTCCTTCAAAGGGAGAATAAAAACTTTTTACATGATTTAGAGTTCTCACATAATAAATTTATTGCAACTGAAATCCTCAATTTGCTGGAATTAATAGCTGTTTCAAATATTGTTGTCAATCTAGTGAAATCTCGTAGTTTTTAAAGTTCCTTTAGGTCTTGTTTGGGAATTATCATATTATTTCAAATGATGGAATTGTTCCAAATAGCTTGTTTGAAAATTATTAGAATTTGCATTTGAATTTGACTCAAACCCTAGACTTTAAATGTTTAATTCAGTTTACCGAATTTAAATCCAATATCAATTGATGGCATTTCAAATCCTTTAAACCATTCTCTCTTCCCTTTTTTTGTTGTTCCCAGTTGTAAAGCCTTAACTTTTACCATGGCTGATTTTCTCTCTCCTATACACTTTCTGGACCCCTCTACCATTGTCACAACAACAACCTTTGTGGATGCCGCCGTCACGTCAACCACTTTTGTGCCACCACTTTCACCTTTGTGAGAAACGAAAATAACTATATCCTCCATTGCTGCAAATCCACCACCATCGCCTTCAATGTACCGCTGCAAGACTAGACATTCATCGGTGGCAATGTGCTATGAATTTTGGTCTTAAAATTTAAAAAACCTATATCTGAATAATAATCGAGATATACAAAAGGAGAAATAAAAACATGAAGAATCTGGTCGATTTGAGCCGATTTCTGACCTATTTGGGTCAACAATTTGGGGATTTTGGAAGAACAATTAAGGAGGAGAGAGATTGAGAGGGGGAAGCAATGTAAGAGAAGAGAGAGGAAAAGAGAGAGTGGGCTGTAGGAGTGAAGATGGTGCATAACAATTTAATATGAAACTATAAGTTGTTGCTGCTGAATACCACGGTATTCTAGGTAAACTTTCCCAAACAAAGAACTTGGCATTGAATATCTGTATTTGAAATTACAGACATAAAAATCCAGAATTGAAATCAAATGCTTTTATCCAAACACTACCTAAAAATATTTCTAAACATGTGATTTATGAATTTTTTCTCTTAACCTGTCCATTTACGTATTTTAGACATTAAGCTCTAACAGGGGGAAAAAAAAACTTAGGACTTGTAGCTGTATACTCCTTATTCTACCTGACCCATGTCTTTGAGAATCTTTGGGAATATCTCCCAAAATTTTTCATTTGTTCTACAGATTATTATGTTTTTATTTAGTTTTTGACATCCTGTGCGAGGTTGTCAAGAAGACCCAAATTCAATTGCATCCTAATATGTGCATGGTATCTGGAGTGTTTGCTTATTGTACTGCTGCTTCATCTGGCTGTTTGTGCTTTATAATTAATAATACATCTGTGTTAATAATACTTCTGTCTTAAGTGGTCTTACTTTAAGTGCTTTATTGAGAAATCATAAGTGAAACTTTTGATCAAATTTGCCTGTATTTTTTTTGGATTGTGTTCGATCCATTCTCTTTATGGTGCAGGTGTCTTGTGTGCATGCAACCTGAAGTGATTGGTGTCATTGTTCTGATTTTTTCCAGGTGACTGTTTGGTCTCATTGATCTGATTGTTTTCAGGGGACTGCAAATTGTCGCATCTTGAATCTCTTTTTGTCGGTTCAAAAACAATGGTAACACTTGCATTAGCGGAATTACCTGATAATACAGGACATGTTGTCCTTGCCATGGGAGGTTTGGATAATAAAATTCATTTGTATTGTGGAGAGAGGACAGGAAAGGTATAGATTTGTATGGACGAGTTCTCTTTGCTTTCTTTCTTTTTCGCTTTATTCTTTGAGGCAAGTCTTGTTGCTCATCTGGACTTCAGTTTTCTTAGTTTGCTTATCATTGGTTGATTTCAGTTTGTTCGTGCTTGTGAACTGAAAGGACATTCAGATTGGATTAGAAGTTTGGATTTCTCCTTGCCTATAGGGAAAAATGGGGCAGGAGAGACTTTATTACTTGTAAGCTCATCACAGGATAAATCTATACGCATATGGAAAATGGTCATACGCGAAACCTCAGATGACCCTGAAAGGAAAGGTGTTATAGGCTTAGCGTCATACATTGAGGGTCCTCTTTTTGTTTATGGCTTAGCCACCTATCAGATATCACTGGAGTCCCTCCTCATTGGACATGAAGACTGGGTTTATTCTGTTCAGTGGCAGCCACCTATTACATCCACAGAAGGAAGAGGATACCTACAACCCCAAAGTATATTATCTGCATCTATGGACAAGACAATGATGATCTGGAAACCTGAGAGCACTTCTGGCATCTGGATGAATGTTGTTACTGTTGGAGAGCTTAGCCACTGTGCTTTGGGATTTTATGGTGGGCACTGGGATCCAAATGGGGATGCCATTTTGGCACATGGATATGGTGGGTCTTTCCATCTCTGGAAAAATGTTGGTATTGATTCTGAGAATTGGCAGCCACAGAAGGTTCCTTCTGGACATTTTGCAGCTGTATCGGACATTGTATGGGCCAGATCTGGTAAATTCTTGTTGTCAGTAAGTCATGACCAGGTATGTTCTTTCTCCCAATAGAATCATGTTTTTGTTTAGGTAAACTAGGATTTTCTTAGTTTCACTACACCCAAAGTTCCAAACCATGTCCTATGATAGGCCACACTAGAAGCTAATCTAGGCATGAAGTACTATGAGAAATCTATGCACTCCTTCCTATATATATATTTTTTAAAGCAACACTTTCTATTTTCATCGGTTATTTATTTATTTTTTTTTAATAAAAGCTACACTTCCTCGTTTGGAAATCCCTTACAATTTAATAATATATCTTTACCCACTAATGTCCCCACTCTCTCTTACTTTTTCATTTCTCACTCCTCCAATGGTCTCCACTCCCTCTCACACCACTTTACTTTTCAATAAAATAATAACTTTATGTACCCCACTAACATCTTATTTTATTAAACCTCCTAAAACTCTGTGCAATCCCAACTCTAGCTTTAAAAAAAAAAAAAGATATGGAGGGAGTACCTTGTAATGCTTCTCATGCTTCTGTTGAAGTCATTGTACGGTTTATTTAATAACAGTTTGAACTCAATGAGATAAATTCAAGAGAAGAATTTGCTTAGATGAAGATTTGTTCTGGGTTAAGATAGGTGTACAATGAGAATTGAGAAACGAGGGTGACGTGTGACATTTATGATTGAACTTTATGCTGGTTTGATCTTCAAAGAGACATTGGATGACTTGCCATGTCATTCTATATACCTACCTTATCTTAAATTTGTTTTTGATAAAAGGTTAATTGTGTAGAGTTATAGTGTCATAAATTTTACTGAAGAATCATTGTGTGTGGATTCCTACAAATGGTCACTAAGATGTGATAAATGTATAATTTGGCCCTTTAACCATTTATTTCATTGATTCAGTGTTCACTTGTAATCCATAGAGGCATAAATTGCTCTCTTTTAAGTAAGTCATTCCTATCCATCCACTATATGATTGGTTGTAGCATTTTCTGTTGAATTGGATATCTTGGGTCAGATGTATCTGAAAAAAAGTCGGCTTCAAATAATACAATGTTTCTGTAAATCAATGTTGACCTGTTGACAACCACAAAGCAGTTTCGTCAACATTTCTGAAATTTCATTGTGCATATATCTGCATGTGTTGGTGGTAATGAGTCAGAAGGGAGTGAAAATCTGCTGTTATTTGCCGTGAGGCAAGGTCAGAAGAGAGCTCCCTTCCCCAACACCCTCCTAAGTATCTCTCTATGTTGGCTTCCTATAATCACTGCCTAACTGCCTTAACATTGTTTCGTTTTTTTTCCTAGAAGAAAAAGGAATTCTGTGTAGGGTTGGGATGAGTGAACCCCAAGTTTAGGAAAGAGGGTGAGAGAGTTATTTGAGGCCATTCCTGCTCTAAATGAAAAAACACAGGCCCTGATCCGACTTTGAATTGTTAAATTGAAAGAACACAGTAATATAAAAACTCCTATCCTATAGGAGAGAAATATTTGGCCATTTGAGCTCTGAAAATTTCTTACCCTAATCTGAATTTGTTGTGCCTAATTACTTTTGAAAAACCAAAACTTTAACAGAAAGTTTTAATGTAGTAAAAAGTAATACCCAATTAAACATCAGAAGTAGAAAAAAATAATACAGCCTTGACATTTAAAGAAAATTGGGGAAAAAAAGGTTGATAAAACTTAAAAATTCCAGCGATTATGGTCTATCATTTTCTACATAATTATCTTCATTTTCGACTCAAAGTGAATTGAATGAAAGCTGTAAATGCTTCCTATTCCTTAGTCTTGAATATTGGTTAATATGGTTATAATAGTTCTGGTTGTTTCATTGCGGCCCCACTATTGAAATTAGAGAGAACAGGGATGGAGGCATAATTGAGATTTGAAAGGGAGGGGGAAATAGAGAGTAGTGCTTTCTCTGGCATTTCTCAGATATTATTGGAGGAAATTATTGGGATCAGGGAATGTAATGTTGAACTTGCTATTTTGATTAACTCTCCATTAATGATTAATGTAGCAGTTTGATAAGTCATTTGATCATGTTAATTTTATACTTCAAACTCTTCCCACCATCAACCATTCACTATAGTTTCTCTTCTCAACTTCCCATTGATCTCATAGTTTTACACGCATGTGCAATTCAGCTCATTTCAGCTTAATTATTCCGTTCTGTTGTTGCTCTTATTGAATTGTCATGCTACTTTGGTTTTCATTTTTGAAAAAAGTACTGTCTACAGTTCTTATCTCCTCATATTGATTGGTCCCACCTTAGATTGATGTTTTTGCCTTCTTAGATGCAGAATCGCAGAAATTGATTTTAAAATCCAGTTGTGGAGTTCTATGTTTTTCTGAATAGTTGGTGTGTCGTGCGATTTTTTTTTTGGTTGCTTTGACCTCCTTTAAAATAGATTTTGTTTAAACTTGATTTTTGCAGACAACTCGAATCTTTGCTCCGTGGTTGACCCATACAGGAGATAGGTGCTCTTGGCATGAAATTGCACGTCCACAAGTTCATGGTCATGATATTAACTGTGTGACGGCCATACAAGGGAAGGGAAACCACCGCTTTGTCAGTGGAGCTGATGAGAAAGTGGCCAGAGTGTTTGAAGCCCCTTTATCCTTTCTGAAGACATTGAATTGTGCTGTTTCACAGGAATCTGACGTCCCAGAAAACATTCAGCTGGATGTCCAAATTTTAGGGGCAAATATGTCTGCTCTTGGATTATCGCAGAAACCTATTTATGTTCATGGTGACTCCTCACTATTTTTTTTTTGTATGGAAGTACTGTTTCTGTAACCATATTGCATTTTAGACATGGGCATGTCTAGACAATAGAAAAATAAAAGTTCATGATGTGAAGAGCAAATAGTCACAGTTTAAGTTTGATTTGTGCAGCTGCGCAGGAAAGTATAGAGAGACCTGACACAGAGGTCGTTGACACACTTGAAACTGTTCCTGAAGCAGTACCAGTTACATTAACTGAACCACCTATTGAAGAGCAACTGGCATGGCATACATTGTGGCCAGAGACACACAAGCTTTATGGTCATGGAAATGAGCTGTTTTCTCTATGTTGTGACCATGAGGGAAAGCTTGTTGCTTCCTCTTGCAAGGTATGGAACTTCCTCTCTTAATTATGATTCTCAGGGCATGTAATGTGCTGGACATGTGTTGTTTTATATCATTGATACTTTTATTAATTTTGTTAGTAATTTCATATATGTTGGATTGTTTGAAGTATGCAACATGGATGTGTCAATTATATATTTTATATCATGTTTTTTCTGTTTACTAGTTAATGATCACAGTATAACACCTAAGTATATAGTATTAGCTATGGTACCATTCTGCCAGATATGCCTCCAGCATTATTACTTTATGACAAATCCGAGTGCAAGTTATATAGAAGTCACAAATACACTTTTTTTTTTTTTTTGATGCTTTATTTATTTGGGGGGGGGGGTGTTGAGGGTGAATTACTCCATCCTTCAGGAGTCCAGCCAATTTTGTTCAGCTATGTACTCATCTTCTTGAATTTGCTCTACTGGTCTTGGAAATTGATATGAAATGATGAGCTCAACACTATTAGTTATTTTGGGTCATTATGGAAATGAACCGTGCTCAGTATTTGCACCACAACTTGCCAAGTTTCGATGTCTTTCTTTTTGGCTATGGCTTGTAGGAATGTTAATGATCTGTTGATTGAAGAAGAGTTGATTGTTGAAATGATGAGACTTGGATTTAAGCTTTAATTTAGCTATGAGCGTGATTTAACCACTATGTTAGTTTCTGGGCCCTTGCTAGCCAATCTTTACTTCCTAGGTTCAGTTGAATCCTTCCCTTCCCACATATTTCTGTGGGTCTTGCCGAAATCGATTGTTTGGAAGAAAGTGTTTTGTACCATGATTTTGCTCGATGGTTGATCTTTCAGCACTTTATCATACTTTTGTTTGTTTCTACATCTAGATTTGATCCAATAGGACACACAACAGTATAGCTATTATTTTTGGTGCTTCATGACTCTTCTCTTACAGCCATGCCATGCTAACATGTCATAAATTTTGACCCTTATAATTATAGAAAATTGGAAATTGCATTTATAGTAGTTGATCCGTACAGCAAATTTCATGTCAGAACAGAACCCTTGAACCACTATTTACCTTGAAACCCACCAAGGACTTGACACATGCCACCTACTTGAAATAGATTTTCATATGCCTAGGCAACGAGTAGAAGAGATCATCCTGCTCTTAAATCCTACTATCCTAGGTTCTTGGCACCTTATATGACTTGGGATGTCCTCCCACAAAGCATCATATTCATTCACAAACCACTAGATCCACCTTGCTTTTAGAGCTTCATGCATAGATTAAAAAAGGAATCCTAAGACCTCCAGCATGTCTGGGTCGACAAAAATTTTCCCTCATGATCTATGGGAAATCTTTATCAGATTCATTTATTGCTCATGTGAACTTTCTTCAATTTTTCTATCTTTGAACCCCACGGGCTAGGATAGTGAACATAACAGTGTAATTGGCAAGGAGGAAATGGTGCTCTAACCCCCTCTCAACAATGGATTTGGTTTCTGTGCTGCAATACTTGCATGGAATCTCTTGATAATAGGATCCCAAACAGAAATGCACATGACAGGAGCAGCAAATGGGTTGAAGAATAAATCTCCATCTCTTAAAGATTACAATCAGCTTTTTTTCTGTATATATATATATATATATATATGGATCCTCACCAAGTGAAATTAGCACATTCTTCTGAAGGCTGACCCATAAGCCTGACATCCAAAAAGCACAAGAGCACATATCAGATTACCATAACACCAAATTATTTAATTCCTCTCTTGATGAGCACATACCAGATAACCCAAACTATTTAATACCTCTCTTGATGTCTCATTCCTTAGTCGTGCTGCTAATAAGCTAATACCAGATAACCCAAATTATTTAATACCTCTCTTGATGTCTCATTCCTTAGTCGTGCTGTAAAAAAGCTTTCTCTATTGCTTTTATTTGCATTATTAGTAGAGTCAAAGGGAAAACAACCTGTTTCTTAATTTAATTATGTGTTCCACTTTTTTTTTTAATTTTTTTTCTATTTACCCTTTAATTTTCAGTGTTATGTTGAGACTGCTAATAATATATTGTGTGCTTAAGTCTTGATGTGGTATTGATTTGCAGGCCCAGACAACCTCAGTGGCAGAAATATGGCTATGGCAGGTTGGATCATGGAAAGCAGTTGGTCGGTTACAGTCTCATAGCTTGACTGTGACGCAGATGGAATTCTCGCATGATGACAGTTTACTTCTGTCTGTCTCTAGGGATCGTCAGTTTTCCGTCTTTTCCATTGAAAGAAAAGGTACTTAGCCTAAATAAATTGTAGGTATTGTGATTGCTGACTAGTCAAATTTATACTCTCTTCTGTCTTATCACTCTAAAATAAGTGTGTTAAAAATTATGTACCATTTAAAAAAAATAATAATAATCTATGTACCATAGTAGGATTAGTAGCTACTGCATTGGTATTCAAATCTCACAAGTAATTTTGCATTGATATTTTAGACTAAAAAGTAGTGTGTTAATTATTTCAAGTGGTATTATGGAATAAGAAAGCTTAGTCAAGTAAATAGGTGATAGTATAGTATGGGGCCATGAAGGTAGTATATACTTTGTCATTTTATGGACTTTTGAATCTAAGAAGCATGCTGTCGTCATGCTATCTTTCTGGGAAAGCTATGGAACCCTAAAGAGATGATTGAATACCCTCTTCTCAATATTTGGAGAAGGTTAAAAACTTGCATACATGCTAAAACTATCTTGTACCTTTTCCGTCACAATGAAGCTGCTAAAAAATGCCATTGGTTTGCTTCTGGCACTGATGTTGCTGTCCTGATACCTCAAATATTTTGAGAAAGTTGGTTTTCTGATTACATGGTCTCTCAAAACTAAATAGAAAACTAGTGATGTCTTCCTCTCAAAATTTAATTTTACTCCCCTTGGATGAGTTCTCTGCCTGATGATCCTTGAACCTTTTTAGTTAAAATTCAATTTCCATTGTTGTGATGATGTACAGGTGTGGACGAAATCAGCTATGAACTTTTATCAAGGCAAGAGGCTCACAAAAGGATTATATGGGCATGCTCTTGGAATCCTTTTGGCCATGAATTTGCAACTGGTTCAAGAGATAAGACTGTGAAGTTATGGTCAGTGGTGAACAAAAGTTCCGTCAAACACTTATCAACTTTGCCACCATTCTCATGTAGTGTTACTGCCTTATCTTGGCTCGGTATTGATCGTCAAAATAATCATGGTTTACTAGCAGTTGGATTGGAAAACGGATCCATAGAACTCTGGGGTCTTTCTGCTAAACTAGAAGATGGATGTATGGCAACTGTAGGATTTACAGTTAATGTTGTTGCGAAGTTTGATCCATTCATGTGCCATGCATCAACTGTGCAGCGTTTAGCATGGAGAAACTCAGAGAAGGTAGAAGACTGCAAAAGCAACCAGCTTGCTTCTTGTGGGGCTGATAATTGTGTACGAGTTTTCGAAGTGAATGTTAGTCATTGCTAGGAGGATTTGACTATATGCTGAGGCTTCAAAATTTTGCTGTAGTTCATTCTGCTTATTGTTCAAGTACTTAGTTGTGCCCCTTGACTTGTACCCCTTTTTGGGCAGTAGGTAGGTTAAGTGGTGAAATAGTGTTGATGGAATCTACAAATGATATTTTCGTGACACATCAACACTTCCGATTGTGATTTATAAAGTGATCCTTGCTGATAATGATATTCATTCTTGAAAGCAAAAGCTCTTGCAAAGAGGAAAAAAAATAAAAAACAAAAAACAAATTCAAGCTCCAATAAGAAGGGATGTGGAGAAATTGATGTGTTTTCTACCATTTGATCTCAATGATAACTTAATTTAAGAACTAAACAATGATATTGACAACAATATGTTGAAACAAAACCTAAATTTGATTAAGTATTTATCTTTTGCATTATTTTGCAAAATATTGGTGATTAGGTAATTAGATTTCAATTTCTTGACTCCAATGGCTACATAGTCAATTAAAAGAACAAATTTTGTTTTCTCTAGTCCTCCAAATTCATCCACTATTAAAGTAAATTTCATTTATATGTAATTATAGTACATTGATGTTGAACAAACAGCTAAACTTTGTTTGAAATTGATGTGCAAAAAAAAAAAAAAAAAAAGAAAATTGATAACACGATTACAATGTATTTGGGCATAACAATTTTTTATCTAATGAAAGCAAAAACAAATACTCCATTCCTCATGAAAGAAAATTTTAGCTTATCTATTATAATGCCTACGGTCTATAAAATCTCAGGATCGACCTTTATTCTTACATAATTACAATGAATTAATAAATCGATCTTGCTAACGAGCGCCCCGGGGCGTTAGATAAGGATAAATTATATTGGTTGAAATGGTATTAAGTTAGGAATTCATGACAAAATCACGCGTCGTTCGGTGTAATTAATGTTAATTTTACTCTAATATTTGCACTTTAATTCTCTTATCTAACGCCCCGGGGGCGCTCATTAGCTTTTGCCTTAATAAATAACTTATCAATCCCAGATTTTATTTTTAAATTATTTTTAATTTTTGTTAACTTTTTTTTTTTTTTTTAAAAGGGATTGGGTAACTAAGTTATTTTCTACCGTACGTATCAAGTCATAGAAATCGGTAACCCCTCTCTATAACAGACAAGCCGCCAAACAGCCAAGCATAAGCCAGCCCATCACAGCCATTCCGCCAAAAAAACCCCATTTCACCATTTCCACCACATTAGGGTTTTTCTAGGGTTTATCATCCTCCTTCATTCAATCCCCCAATCCTCAATTCTATCTCAATACCCAAAATCAAAACCCTAATTTCATCAAAAAAAATTCAATTCAATCATGATTCCCCCTCACAATCACATTCACTCATCAGAGTCAATCGCAGCTGCCGGACTCTCATCGGATAAACACAGTATCCAAAGCCTACAATCGAAAATGAAGTGTGATCCCGAAAGTTATGAGGCTGAATTACAGACAAAATACATGGATTTTAAATCATCTCTTGAGATTTTTGAGCAACAAGCTGCTCTTAGTTTCAATTCTGTTAGTGGGGTTTCTCCTGATCCTTCTGTTGCTAAAGAACTCGGTGATTTGGCATTGTTCTTGGCTCATATGACCCCTTTTTACCCTAAATTTTTGTCATTGTATCCCAAACAGCTTGCTGATCTTCTTCGTAGTACCGGTAAGTCGTTGCCGTCTTCGCTTCGTAGCCAGCTTACTCAGGGGCTCATCCTTTTGGTGAATCGTAAGGTAGCACATTTCTCTGGTTTTTATTTCGTGTTGTGTTATGTTCATTAGCTAGGATATATGCGAAATTTCAGTGAAAATGTTATCTTTTTGGGAAACTTATGAACATAATCTCAATATACCCAGTAATAAAATTGTAATGAAGATCAGTTGGAAAGTTTTTAATTCAATGACGGATGCGGAATTATGATGGGTGTAGAAGTGGAACTGCTTTGAGTTGTTTTGTATGAGAATAAGACTGTTTACTACACTTCTGGGAACAGACTGTTAATTAAGTTTACGAATGATTATAATGTAATATAGGTTGATGAATGTGACCATATAATGTATATGTCATAACCTTGTGTAGTTGTGTAAGTAGTGTGACCGTGTTTTTGGTTTGCAGATTGTTTCTATTGGTGAGACATTGGAATTGTTCATGGAACTTCAGACTTTTGATGATAGGAATTTGAGGAAATTGGCATATTCACATGTCATTCGTTTCATTCAGCGCATGAATAAAAAGCACAAGGATGAATCTAAGAATAAGCCTCTTCAAAATGTTCTTTTTAAAATGTTAAAGGTCTGTATTCTTTTTAAATCATCTTGTATACATCGTAATGATCTGTATTTCTCAATTCAGTTGATTGGAAAAAATAAAAAAAAAAAATTGTGTGAATGTACTTGCATATTCTTATAGCGTGAGGAGGAGGCATTTGCAAAGAGGGCTCTTGTCACACTTTGTGATCTTCACCGAAGGAAAGTTTGGTCTGATGAAAGAACTGTAAATGGAATTTGCATGGCGTGCTTTCATCCTTCATCACGGTAACCACCTTTTGTCCCCTTAAAAGTTAAAGCTATGTGACACTATAAGTGTGGTCATGGAAGCATAGTCTGACTCGTGTTTCTTATTATTTCAGGATCATGATAGCTGCTCTATCCTTCCTACTTGATTATGAAAAAATCAAAGATGATGATGACAGTGATGCTTCAAGCAGTGAAGATGAGGCCTGTACTCTACAACCCCAAGTAGTTCTGGGTAGAGAGGATGTGTATAAGGTAAGTACAGCTTTTTGTCACAGTTGTCTGTTATCTCCTTGTAGGATTACAAATGAATAGCTATCTGGATAGTACCAATTATATAAAATGCAGGCCTTGCTTGAATTGGGGTTACTAGTTAGGGACTTAGGGAGTAGATTTTATTTGAAGAATTATTAATGGGGGGTTATTTAAGGGTGGACAATTTATGGAGATAGATAAAGAAAAGGTTTGGCAATAAGCCAATCAGGTATTATTTACAAGGCTAATGTGTTATTTTGATTTGTAAGAATCCGTGAAGGTATAAATAATTTAGATTTTAGATACACTCATTTTCTAGTTTTATTTTCTTTATATACTGAAAATGAGTGAATATGAGAACAGAATCAAACTTCATTGCAAACCCTAAAATTAGCTAGCTTTTCGAAAATAAATGATATAACAGATCTGATAATATTTAAATCATAGAGTAATTGAAACCTTAATATAAAAAAAAAATTAAAAAAAATTAAGCAATATAATAAGAAAGAAGAGAAGAGAAGAGAATTGGAAAAATCAAACAAATGATTTTTAAAGTGAACATGTCAAATTAAGGCCCTGTTCTTTTGAGCTTCTGGCAGAGCAGAGCAGATTTCAGCAGAGCAGAGCAGATTTCAGCCGAGCCGAGCCGAACAGAGCAGATTTTATTATTACTATTATTATTATTATTATCATTATTATTATTATTATTACTATTATTATTATTATTACTACTACTATTATTATTATTAAATATTAATTATTATTATTATTAAATATTAATTATTATTAATTATTATTATTATTATTATTATTATTACTACTACTACTAATACTACTAATATTATCGCATTATTATTATAATCATTAAATTTTTAAAGTTAAATATTAATTATTATTATATTAATTATAATTATTATTAAATAATATTTAATTATTATTATTAAAAATTAATAATTAGTATTATCTTTAAATATTAGTCATTATCTTAATACTAATTGCTATTATAAAAATCAATTATTTTTATTATAATTAATACTATTAGTTACAAATATTATTATTACTGTTAGTATAATTACTATTATTATTACTATTATTATTATTATTACTATTATTATTATTATTATTATTATTAAATATTAATTATTATTGTTATTATTTTTATTAATAATTATTAATAATTTATTATTATTATTATTAAATATTAATAATTATTTATTACTTTTTTTATTTTTTTATTTTTTTATTAAATATCAATAATTAATTATTGTTATTATTATTATTAAGTATTAATTATTATTATAATTAAATATTAATTATTTATTATTATTAAATATTATTTATTTATTATTATTATTATTATAAAATATTAATTATTTATTATTATTAAATATTAATTATTATTATAATAATTTAATATTAAGTTTTAATTTTAAGTAGAGCAGGGCAGAGCAGAGCAAATTTCAGCAGAGCAGAGCAAAGCAACTCTAAAGAACGGGGCCTAAAGTTGGTGATGTAGTAAAAATTTTAACTAGAGAAAACATTGGTATGAATTTCCAGAGGATTAGTGATTTAGTGGTGTAGATGATGACTGTTAAGCATTGGCTTAAGAGAGGGAGAGTGATGGGTTTGGGCCTTTTTCAGTTAACAAATACCACATCCTTTAAATACGGGGTAAAAGACCAGACTTATTACCTCATTAGTTGATATACCCAATACCCTCCCCATTGAGGCAAGCCCAAAGGATGTAGATTTATTCATATTTAACCATTATCTCCTGTAGATGAGCCAAGCTTTGACTTGTTCATTTTGATAGCTTTCCTGATTAGTTGATTCTCTTCCCAAGTTTCATCTTTACACTTGTAAAATTCCCCATGTGTTCCTAGTTCTAGTTGGAATTGGGCTCGTGACTTTGATTATGTAAACACCTGTTGACTTTTTCATTTGAAATGTGTTTTTTGCAGTAATGGGAGTATTTGTAAAAAGACTAAGAGTGCTGTCTTATATGTTTCCTATGAGCTAGATATTGTTTTAATGCAACTCTTTCATGTACCTTCAGGCTCACCATAAAGGCACAACAGCAAGCAAAAAGAAAAAGCAGGCTAAGTTGCAACGTGTGATGCGTAGCATGAAAAAGAAGCAGCGGTTGAGTTTAGAGAAAACCAGTCCAAATTACTATTCACCACTTTTACAATTGAATGATGCACAGGTCTGTTGTGTTTGATGGGGCTTTGCTGCTTTCTTCTTTGGTTTAAATTTCATCACGCTGTTTTCTCTTTAATTTGATTGAACTTTATTTTCTTAAGGGGTTTGCAGAGAAGCTGTTTTCTCGCCTTCAAAGCTGCAATGAGCGCTTTGAGGTTAGTATAAATTCCCTTTGGATGTTTTTTGAGTTTCCGACTGTTTGTCAAATTAGCTTGTTTCTTGCTTATCTTATGAATCATATAGGTGTTGTCTTGTGCTCCACATTCTATAAATCTGTTGTTATCTGGGAGGGTTTCAGATGCGTGTATATACTGTTTTTCTTCCTTTAGTGTAGCATTTCATTTATATGTTTGTCTTTGTTATATGTTTGCCATCAACATTTTCATGAGCACTTTCACTTTGAAATCAAAAGAAAACTCCATTAAGGGATTCATGGACTCAGCTAGTGCCATGTGGGAGAGGGGTTGGTAAATATAAAGTTGCAAACAGTTTTAAAATGATGTTATGAGTTCCATAGTTGCAGTACTCCAGGAAGACTTTCATATGGTTATTGTGTACACTTTCTAATCACTGTACTACATAATAGTTAAATCTAAGAAAGCAAACTAGTTGGTCAGCAAAGCTTTTAGCTATTTCAACCACCTGAGTGGGAAAACACTCATATAAGTTCATAATAATAAAACTGTGTTCATGTAATGTCTTACCAGTTTTGACGCCATAATTTGTGATATAAATGGATTAACAAAAGAAGTGGCATATTAAGGGGTCTCTACTGAATTACTGCAAGGTTAGCAACATATGGCTGGTTACTTGGGTTAGTGCTAATCTGCCATGAAACTCTCATCTACACTCCGAAACATGACTATCCACAAATTTCTCAGTATTAGGAATCTTGTAGTAATTGAATCTCAAAACAATATTGTATTTCTGTAATCATCTGAACAGATGAAGAGTTGTTCAAATCATCTCTGGTCTTCTCCTCTTCATTTGATTTATGTTTGTGATCTCTTTGATCAAAGGGAGTAGGATTTTGCCAAAAAAATAAAATAAAAAACACATTCTTTTCTGGGTCTTCACTTCTGAATTACTTATCTAAAATCCTTCTGTCTTTTGGCAAGTATGGAGTAGGATCTTGGTGAAGGACATCTAACATAAAAAAAGTCATCCTATTTGCAGGCATCTTCACCTTTTATTTTTGAAATTCTGTTATTTCCATAGAGGTTTGACAATTTCATGTTAAAAATAAATGTATTTCTTCCTTTGGTATCTTTAGATAAAGATGATGATGATGAAGGTGATTGCTCGAACAGTTGGTCTTCACCAGTTGATTTTGCTGAGCTTCTATCCCTACCTCCAAAAATATGTGCAGGTTTGTGTTTTCGTAAGTTCGTAACCTTGCTTTGTAAGTTTTTTTCTATAATAATCCGATTTGCATTTTTCATTGACTTCTGCAGCCTCATCAACGTGATATAACTAATCTGCTTGCTGCTGCTGTTCAAGCCTGCCATGATATGGTCTGTTTTAATTCTTTTTTTTTTTTTTTTTTTGAGGAACCATGATATGCTCTGTTTGTGGCATCTAGATTGCTTCTTTTCATTGTTTCCTTTACTCTGAATTTCTGGCGCACCCCCTCAAATAATAATTTTTGCTGGAATTTGTAATATTCATATTATTTTGTTTTGTTAAACTGACCTGTTTTTTTTCACTCTTGGCTCAATTAGGTACCGCCTGACGCTGTTGAACCTCTATTTAAACAGATTGTAAATCAGTTTGTGCACGATCGTTCACGAACAGAGGTATTTCTTGTGTGTCAACTTTTAGATTTAGTGAGCTAGGGAAACCTAAGAGATAGTTCTGTTGTGTTTTAAGATCCGAATTGTTTGCCGTTTATCTAAATATATGTGTTCTAAAATCTAAATTGTGTTGTTAGTCTATAGTTCTTAGGATGTTAATGATGTTTATTGTTTTTGCCGGTTTATTTGTTTGATATCGTGAACTAACCTTCTCTTACTAAAACTTGACAGGCAATATCTGTTGGACTTAATGTTGTCAGAGAGATATGTCTACGCATGCCTCTGGTACTCTTCATTTTTAAGTTTCCTGATCTGAATTTCTGTTTCAAAGTCATACTCCCTAAAGTCAAGAAGTGTATCCCACGTTCCTTTAATGCTCAGCACATCATTGAGATGCTTTTGTAATTTCATATTGTGATTACATTTTCTTTTGTTTTGTGTATTTAGTTGATGAATGAGGATTTGCTACAAGACCTTGTGATGTATAAGACATCAAAAGAAAAGGCAATTTCAAGTGCTGCTCGCTCTCTTGTCACTTTATTTAGAGAGGTAATCATTGCCTTATGTTCTAATTTAACCTGTACACTATTTTTTCCCCTAAATAAATGTGTGTAACAAGGTTATCTGTCTGTAGATATGCCCTTCACTACTAATCAAAAAAGACCGTGGACGATCTAATAATTCGAAGGCTAAACCAAAAGAATATGGAGAGGTGAATGTTGCAATGGGTGTCCCTGGTTCAGAACTGTTGCAGTCAGATGAAGAAGATGGTGATGAAGATAGTGACTTGAATGAAAATTGTCTTAGTGGATCCGAAGATGTTGAGAAAGATGATGCAGATTCATTGGACTACTCTGGCTGTGAAGATGATGCAAAAGATGAGGATTCAACTGAGTCTGAGGAAGAGGATGAAGACAGGACTACTTTTGTTGAAGAGGGTAGTGAAGATGAAGTTAGTGATGCGGATGACATTGAAGATGAAGAAGAATCATGTAGCTCTAGTGAACCTGATGATAGTGATGTGGAGGGTGATAATAAGAAAGGAGCAAGGAAGAGGAAATATGCTGATTTAGACCAACAACTGGATACTGCTAACTCTAGTCTTCGAGCTCTGAAGAAATTGACAGCAGCTAAGTTGGAACACCCATCAGAAGCAGATGATCACATTTATTCCAATGAAGACTTTAAACGAATAAGAGATTTACAGGTACATTGATAGTTCATCATCTGTACCAGGCTTGACCTGCAATACGTGCTATTGACTCACCAAATTCGAGTTTGTCTTTTCATAGTGTAAAGAACTCTGGCCATCTCATGATTCATTATTTCTTTTGTTGTCTTATGCCATATGATCAGATGAAAAAGCAGGCAAGATCTACTTTGGCGCAACATGGAATTTTAAAGGGCACAAATCCTAAGTCAGCAACTATCAAGATCCCAAGCGCAGATCAATTATGCCTCAAGCCACTTGATCCTTCCACACTTGAAGTACGTATTTTTCTGTGCTAGCTAAGCCCCCTTCATTTTGGATCTATTCTTCCACTTGATGAAACCATGAATTGTAGAGAATCCATGAACCAGAATAGGACTAATATAATCCAGTCTGTTATATAATCATTAGAACCATATACGAAAAATTCTTGATGTGAAAAGATGCTGGCAACAACTGATCTTTCATTTGTAAATGCTGTGGATCTTTTGTGTACACTGAACAATATTATTTATTTCTCTATTATAATAATTTTGGGGGGGTATAAAGAAGCCTGTTATAGTGTTATCTGGTTTGTAGCTAATTATATTTGCTTATAATTTTGTGATTGTAGGCAAACATCCGAAGAAAGATGACCAAGGAACAGAGAGTTGCATTGATGAAGGCAGGAAGAGAGGATAGAGAAGGATACACGTCTAAAGCTGCTGTCAAACAGAAGAAGGTTTGTCCATCCATCTGGTCCTACCGTCTTTCTTTTCCTGTTTGTTAATCTCATGGCTATTTATTTGTTTTGAAAGCAAGCTTCCAATGCCTACTCTGAATTTAAAGCTTAATGATAATGACTGTACTGAAGAAGCCGAATTCATGTTTTGATAGATGTACTCGTCTGCTAATAATTTTGGTTTATGCCATTTAGTTTAGGGGAATCGATAATTTCAGCAGATTGATGTTTAAAAGTTTAGGGTTCCAGTTTTTCCATTCTTGTTTTTACTGATCTTGCTGATTCCAATTTTTATATTGCTTCGCCCGTGGTTTTCATGGAATTCTTTTTCTACTGCTGATGTTAATTTTATGATGGTTAACAGAAGGGTGGTTTAAGCAACCGACAGAAGGAACATAAGAAGTTTATGCCTATTGCTGCAAAAAGAGGCAAGATTGCAAGATCTAGAGAAGATAAAAGGATAAAGAAGATGACGTCTGGCAAACAGTTCAGAGGGAAGAAGGCATGGAAGTGATAATTTTGTTCACATAATTTCGCAGGTGCTTATGTTGAAGTGTTGAACAGATGTCTGCGTCTGCAATTCCATTTCAACTTGTTTTTATTTTCTTATTTTTGTAGGTGTATCTCTGCTTTCCCTTTTCTCTCCAGCTCTTGAAATGTCATTTATAATGTCTTTTTTAACCGAAGCTCTTTTTTCAATATAATTATTTAATACAAGTATATTTATTGTTCAACCGATTTTCATTTTCATTTAGCTTCCATTTCGTGAGTCTCACTGTATTATTGTAATGGTGAGATTTATATTTTTTTTCCCTTTTCAACTGAAAACTGGTTCGTGATTCGTGAACGAGACTTTATCTGGTACTCTAACAAATTATAATTTTCTTCCAACAATCAACTGAACTAAGAGGCCGTTTGGTTTGAACAGGGGAATTAGAATGGAATGAACAAAGGGAATGAAGAAGAAAAGAATAGATTGACCCTGATTTAGCTTGATTGTTTGGTTGTGTAAGGCAAACGGGATGAATTGCTCATTTTATATATATATAACTCATGAAAAAAATTGTAGTATCTAACATAAGTCTCCCAAAATGAGAAAACATTGGTATATACTTCGTATTAAAATTGGAAAAAAAATGAACATTTGTATTTTTTTTTTCTTGGTAATTAATAGTCATCCAATATTAAAGAAAAAAAAGATAAAATCATGAACTATTCGTCCTTACCAAAAAAAAAAAAAAAAAATAAACCAAACCCTTGAACAAATATACATCTAGGAGTGTTCATAAATCGGTTCGAACTGAAAAAAATGGACAGGACCACTTCAGATCGACCCCGGACTAGATCAGACCGAATTAATCGATCTGGTCTTCGGGTATTGAAATTAATTTTTTCGATCTGGTCCGGTCCAAAACCCTATAAAAACCGGTCTTGGACCGGACCGATTTTTTTGATTAAAAATATGCATGAAACCTTAAATAATAGTTAAAGTTATTGTTAATAAGCTTAGAAAACTTTAATTTTATAAGCTTTTTTGTACTAAACATAAAAAAAAAAACTTTAAAATATAGTTTTTCCTATATTTTTTTTTCGTGTTTTCCATTAATTTATTAAAAATTTAGAATTCTTTATTAAAAAATTCTTAAATTGATCCAAAGCGGTCCGGTTCGGTTTTTGGACTGATTCTTTCGGTCCGGTCCTACTTAATCGATCTGGTGCTCTGTTCTTAAAATTCTAATTTTCGGTCTTCTGTCTAATCCGGTCCGGTCTTGGACCGATAAATAGCCTTACATACATCAATGACTATCAATTACACACAATATTTCAACAAAAATAGGAATAAAGTGTAGTTTCCTTAACTTGTAAAAAGAAAAAAAGGGCTTGATTAAGGTATAAAACATGAATTCCAAAGAACAAAACATGAAGAACGATGGTCTAATATTGTTGCCGGTGGTCGTACCTCAACAACGTCGGAGATTGTCGCTGGTGCACGTAGTCCGGTGGCTGCCGCGATGGACGGAGCTTCAGTGAGGGTGACGGCTTGTTTTTGGTTGGATTTTACTTTCTGTTTTGGTTGGTTTCCTAACATACTTTCAAATTGTAATTTTATCGGGTTTACAGAATATGCTTACACGATGCGGGTGACACTGGTGGGAAATGTTTACAGCTTTGGGGTGATTATGCTAGAGCTGCTAACAGGAAAGCAGGCAGTTATTGAGGGGACATAATTGGCTAAGTGGGTTCTTAGAAATTCTACGCAGCCACAAAAATGGGATCGGATTCTTGACTTAGAGTCAGTCGGACATCACTATCAGTCAAAAGCCAGATGCTAGCAGTACTCAAAATTGCTCTGGCTTGCATTAATGCCTCATCAGAGGCAAGGCTAAAGATGAAGAGTGTGTTAAGGATGCTGTTGAATGCAAGATGACCACAGCCTAGAAGAACTCAAGTTAATAACTACATAATGTTGATTTGAATTAGCCAGGATAACGGAGGGAGTATTAGCTTAATCTAATGCGATGGATAACTCATAGTCGTTGCACTAGCAAATTCTAACACAATGATTGCTCCCTAATGCAACACCCCTATTCATAACCATTGCATTAGACTTCATAACCGTTGTGTTAGGATGGTCCAATGTGACGGCAAATTAGAAATATGAAAATATAAATGGGCTCTTAGAATTTCCCTCCTAAAGTTTCCCCAGTTTTAAAACCCTTTACTTTTTTTTAGAATTTCCCTCTTTAAAGTTTCCCCTATTTTAAAACCCCAATTTTAAGACCCTTAAACTTTTTTCAGAATTTAAGTTCAAAGAGAAATTAATAATGGCGATGAAATACTTTGTACAAGTAGGCAATATTGATTAAGATACTAGTTAAATAATGTAATGAGAAAATGAGATAGAAATGAAAAATCTAGTGAAATAATGTAATAAGATATTACTTATGTCCACAACTAACTCATTTTAAATTTAAAGTGAAAATTAATTGATAATGAAATTTTTTTGTATAAAGTAGACAAGAATGATAATAATTGAACAAATGAAACAATATTGTCTACTTCGTACAATCAATATTGTCTACTTCGTAAAATAGTATTATCATCTAATCTAATTAACTTCCCTCAAATTTAAAATGTGATATGGACATAGTACTAACTTCTCTCGAGTATAGGTAACTGGAGTCGGGTTTAGACTAAGAAAACTGGGTGCAAGTAATGCCCAACCACAATCTTGATAATTACAAAGAAAACTGGATTTAGGTAATGTCCATCTACGATCTTGGTAATAACCAATAAAACTAGGTTTAGATAATATCAAAACCACATTCATGGTAATTATCAAGAACTCGAGAAGATTGAGTTTTTTTAGCAACATTATACATAGCTTTAAAAAAAAAGGCTAGATAAAGTCACAAGTTCAAGCCCAAAGTCAATAAATAGAGCCAATGTTTGAGTAACCCAAACCTTAAATAGGAGCCAAACTATTCATATTATTAAAATAGAGGCTAAGTTTCTGTTTTTATAACCTCACACTCTTTATACTCTCTATTTTCTTTCAATGAGGGATTTTAGCAAATCTTTTTGCTCAACAAAATTACTCTATATTAATAGTTCTTTCTTCCTCCTTTTTTCATTACATTGTTTCATTTGTTCAATTTTTAGTCGTTCTTGTCTACCTTATACAAAACTATTTCATCATCATTTAATTAATTTCACTTTAAATTTAAAATGTGTTAGTTGTGGACATAAGTGTTAGCTTCTCTCTATAAAGGCACCACATTTATTTTTAACTATACTTTTTTTTTTAAACTTCACAATTAATCAAAATAGTTATGGAGATGCTCACAATAACTTTGCTCGACAAGTTCTTGTTAATAGCAGTAGACAGCGGTTATTAACCGCGGTAGATGAAAGCGTTGTTATTAATGGGGCATCATTTAACAAGGCTTTTTTCCAACCGTTCCGTTATTAAATGTACATTTTTTATATTAGATAATTTTATTTATGATTAATTATATTTTTAGCACGCAAAGATACATATATAGTTTCATAGCCTATGTAGGATTCGAACCTACATCAATGTGCAATCGCACCTCTACCAATTGAGGTAAGAGGCTTTACAATTAGAAATAAAGCTATATATTCAATAAATAAATATAAAAGAACATTATTTCAATTAAAAAGATATGGAAAATAAATCGTACAGATTATACACATTAATTTCCTAGCATTAAAAGTATATAAGACATTATTTATTAAACAAAGATAACACGACTTTGTTTATAACACTAGGCTATCAAATATATACTACATAGTACTAACACCGTACCTACTTGTTTGTTACCCACATAATACTTCAACAAAAATAAAACTTAAATAATTTTGTTTTGATATGAGTTGAATAAAATTTGTAACTCTTCTTACCCTGTAAACTGTTTGAAAAGGTATTCCGGCATTCGGCCATTGAGTTGCTCCAATGACTGTAACATAAAATTAAGATAAATTGAATAAAGATAATATTTAAGGTTCATACTAATATTGAAATAATTTACAACATTAAAAAAAGGGAATATTATCTTATGCTTTCTTAAGTGGCACATTATACACCACAATAATAAAAATATGAGCCCTCTAATTTTAAATTTACCAAAAATCATTTTTATGATTTTAGAAAATATTGAAAATCTATTTTTAAATAGAAAATAATTATTTTAGAAAACCAAACAAAATAATAGAGATAATTTTCTTACAAACAAAAGAAAAGAAATCGTCATTCCCCACCTCCAACGTCGGTAACCACCAAGAAAAACTTCTCCATCCACCGCCGACGACAGATATCTTTCCCCGGGCAATTGGAGTCGGGTTTAAACTAAGAAAATGGGTTTAGGTAATGTCCATCCACAATTGTGGTAATTATTAAGAAAACTAGATTTGGGTAATGTCAAACCGTATTCTTGGTAATTACCAAGAAAACAAGATTTTTTTGTAACTTGATATATAGCTAAAATAAAAAAGCTATATAATGTCATAAAGGTTAAAGCCCAAACAAACTTGGACCCAATCTTTGAACAACTCAATCCTTAAATAAAAGCTAAATAATTCATACTATTGAAATAGAGGCTAAGTTTCTCTTTTTTAATAACCTTTCCATGTCAATACTTTCTATTTTCTTTCAATGTGGGACTTTTTGCTCAACACAATATTACTCTCCACTCTCCCCATTACAATGCATCATTTGTTCAATTTTCATCAATATTGCCTACTTTACTTTGTACAATAATATTTCATTAATTTTCCTTTACATTTCTCTAAAGAGGTACCAAATTATTTTGTAACTATGATATTTTATTTTAATAATTATCAAGCTACTCACGACTTATCGAGCCGAATTATAGCTTGCTCCACTTGAGTCGAGTTTTTACGGAGCATTGACCGAGTTGTTCTCGAATTATACAACTCGATTAAAACCCCTACTAATAATATTAGTTGTTGTAAAAAGATATTAAGTATGGTAATCATATCTATTAAACATATCTTTATTTTGGAACCGATCATATACAACCTACACTTCAGGTGTAGTGATTCAAGTACAATTGGCAAGATTTTATCTCAATGTATACACATAATTAATATGACCAAAATGTATCTTCAACGCTATGCAACATGATTCATAACTGAATACAAATCAGATCACAAATGTGCAACATATCTTGATAATATATATACAAAAGTTGGCATATATATAACTTTTCAAACTACCATTATAGGGATAATATATATTTTTATTTATTTATTTATTTCGATTTTCCCAACTTTTGCTATTTCTTCTCCCCCTAAGTTAGTAATATATCTCTTTTATGGGGGCGTCTAATTCTATACCAACTTAGTATATAAATTTGCATTTAAATTCATTTCATTGGGAGGATCACAATCAAAGTTAATCTCTTCTGGAGAACAATGTCGATGAAGAATCATTTATTCATTAACTTTATATTTCATGCGTATTTATTATTAAATTTTCAATAATATTTTCTCTTCTGGAGATCAATGTCAATGGGGAGACATATGTTGTGCAGTTGTACGTTTTTCTTTTTTTCTCCAATTTAATATGTGCTGATATATGATAGCGCTAATCAAAAGAATTGTTATACAAGCATAAATTACTTGCTCGTAATTCTAGTAGGTGATGATCTTCTGGATTGTTAAAGACTTAAATAGTGTATTTGGTGAGCTTCTGATCACTTGATAGTTGACAATAATATATAAGTTATTTTGGTGAACTTCTGGTCAGTCATTACTCCTTTATCAGCCATTACTCTTTTATATAAAAAAAAAACATAAAACATATTAAATCTTGAAATTTTCATCAATATAAATTATTATAAATCACAATCCAAATACAACTCAATCTCAATATTACGTCTTGCCATTCAATTCATTTTATATATTTAACATTGAGAAAGCGTCAGCACATTATCAAATGAAACTTTAGGTTTCTATAACGGGTAATTATTAAACCCGGATGGCCTAATTTAATTATCACATCCAATCACTTCTCTAAATTTGAACTCTGGTCAATTTTCAACACTAGTGATCACTTTATTAAACTTACTATATGCATGGCCATGAATGTGATGTGATTTTAGAACACCAACATGTGTTTCTTTATACAATTGGCAAGACAATCAATTAATATTTTATCCAATAATTACTCAATATTTTATCCAATAATTACTCATACTCTACTGGAGTTTAAACTATAAACTTGATATATGTTAATCTTGTTGGATATTTCATACTCTTCTGGAGTTTTTTATATAGTCATGAAACATATGAACTTTATTAAAAGTGATTTATTCTAGAAATATAATGATATTTACCACTTCCTCGAATTTGTCATTGTCAATAGTGACTCCTTTCCTTTTCAAAGATACTTAATTATCTTTAGAACCTATTGATTTATCACGCTTCAGACATGGCATAGGTTCATCAATAATTGATGTTGTACTCTTAGGACATCAATTTTAAATTAGAGCATTTACAACTAGTATATGATAAATATCATTTGTTTATATCCATCTTTGGGATGGTATCATTTCAAAATATTTAATAAACATGTGGTCACTTCAATTAAATAAATCGTTGATATTTAAGTTATTGTATGTATCAAACTGACTATCAATATATTTTATTATTTATATGCAAGGGTTACATACAATCTCCCCCTAATCCTTGCATATGGGGGTATGGAATGAATCAATCCGACAACCTTTAAAATCCTTACAACTTTTAAGCCATAAATTCTTTTGCCAATTCTTTTGGCAATGTCATGTATCAAGTAACGTGTTCCTTTTAGCAAAAACATGCTTATATAAAATTATACTTATAGAACACTTATCATGTTCCTCATGCCCAATTAAATTCATCTTAACAAAACCTCTTATATTTATGGGCATAATAAAACGTTGATTATGTATAGTTTCTCACAATGTCATGTTTAATTACTTGAACTCATAACACACTTTTTGCTATATATTTAATTAATTAAGGAACTTCAAGTCCATATGTACGAGAATATATACCAATCCATCTACATTTTTCAGAAAGAGAAGGTAAAAATAAGACATGACATAATCAGTTCGAGCTTTAATCAACACATACCTTATTCAATCCACTCAACTATACTAGCCAAATTTAAATTAATCTTTGGAAACATAAGTAAACATGACATTGTATTTATATAATCACGTTAGTATGTAGTGGATATATAAGCAATATGCTTTAGCTTTGTAGATCATGCACATTTCTTTATATTATCCTTAAGAGTTTTGAGCCATTTATATGTTCAAGCTAGTGTGAATACTCTTTACAAATATAAGGAACTTTAGGTCTGCACATCGTATTCAATTTACATTTATTCCAATAATCAAACTTCAAGTAGGTACATAATACTATAATTGAATGAGAAGTAAAAATATGAAAACCTACTACTTCAAGCTTTAATAAAAACATACCTGAATCGATTGAATCAACTATACTGTCGGGTCAATTATATCAATATATTGTCCGATAAAGCTTAATTAGAAAATAGAAACAAGCACATAAGCAACCAAAATTAACACGTTCAAGTTAGTGAAAAACCACATGTTTTATATCATACTTGAAATATAAAAACATAATTCAATACATAAATTATAAATAGTTTCACATGTACCTTAGGCTTACTTCGTACAATTTACAAACATTCAAGGCATTAGACATAGGATTTCACAAATAAATTATATGGGTAAATAATTGCTAAATCAAACCATTCATATTTGCTACCAAGCATAGAAAAATAACCAAACTCATTTACGGATAGGAAAAGTAATACCAAAATCTAGCAAATATATGTAATACAATTTCATGAAAACCATACGTTCATAAAATTAACCCAATAATAATTCTAAATACCCTTTTAGATTCAAACTAAACAAAATTCATAGTCAAAACAAAACTACTAATTAGTTATTCTACATCGAATTCAACTATTCCCAAATTGCTCATTGAACTCCAGGAATAATAAAAATACGAAAATTTGGGAAACAATATAAACATATTATATAAAGGTTTAAAATTAACAATAACAGGATAGTTGAGAATGAACTTTCCTGATATCAAAACCTTTTCCACTATAAAAACCAGCCTTATCGTCAACTTCATGTTATCAACGTCATTTGCTAGCCTGTAACTCATGAAAACGTTAATGAAAAGAAAATAAAGTATAGCCCTTGATTAAGGCTAATCTATTATATTATGGATAGATGAGAAAGATGATTCAAGATAAACAAACCAATGCAATCGAAAAATAATAAAAGAATAAAATTTATTAGAAGATCAAAACCCATATACTTTAGTGAATGGGAATGATATGACATTCTTGAAACGTGTGATTTCATTATTAGAAGATCAAAACCCATGATCAAGATTAATCTCCTTCTAATTTCTTCCCAAGATGCGACACAACAAGATAATAATGAGTATAATTTAGCACATTCAATATACAACGAATTAATCATTAACTTAAGAAATCAACAATAAAATTTACGTACATATTGATTAGAGCTTTGGTGCTGATAACGTGTTATAAAATAGGGAGAAATATAAGAGAGATTGATAGAGAATATATCTATTCATATTATTCCATATGATAGGGGTATATTTATACATAGAATATTATAAGTAGGGTTTACTTAGATAAGAATAAACCCTAGATCTAGAATATTCTGGAAAATACAAAGAGGATAATGGATATCCACACAATATTTTCATAACAAGATATCCATTATGAGTAATCTTAATTTATAATGAAAGCAATTATATTACGGTCAAAGAGACCAGTTGTCAAAAACAACACGTCTCTTAGATAATTCATTTTTTTCATACAAGAATATCTAGTTACTCGTGCATATCCCGTTATTCATTTAAATACATTGTCACAGGTGGATGGTTACATGGAGGGGATGTCTCAGTTTCTCATGGTGAGAAACAAATTAGATTTTCGTAAATAAACCAACAACTTTATTTAATTGTGGAGTTTGTAATAATGAAAAAGTTGTTGATTTATTCACGAAAATGCTCCTATGAGAAACAAATTTCATTTCTCAATATCAAAAACAGGAAATTCCTGTTTCATCGAACACGCAAAGACTAACACAATACTAGAATTAAATAATAACTCAAATTTAAGTTGGCAAAAAATGATAATGATCCACTTATTACTTTTATATTTGTTGTTGAGCTTAATTACGTACCTCTAAATCAAAATATCTGGATCCGCTACTGAACACAGGACAAAAAAGAAAAGGCCAAAAAACAAGCTAAGGCATCATGTATATTGTATATGGCTGCATTTTGGTAAACAAACCCTTTCCATTAACGCCTTACCAAGATCAAGTATCCTAAACTCAAGACGAAGCAAGACAATAGAATTGATTTCAAAGTAGTCTGCAGAGGAATACATGCTTTGTCCTTCCTTAACAGCATGCCTTCAATCACAGGAAGACTGATGATCAACATATAAAATGAGAAGAATGCTTGAGCAAACAATGTATCCCAACTCTGACTGACTATCGCTCTTGCAACTCCAACAACAAAGGAAGAAAGATTCAAGATAACTGCTGTAACAATTGGAACAAGAAACATGTTGGATGTTCTGAAGTCATACTTCCCATTTAGGTACCATGTACTTGTATCATCATCTCTGGCTTTATTGGTAGGCATAAAGCTTGTCTCGCGAATCCCCAACTTTCCCATAACACAGTCAAGAGTACCATAAACATAGGATGTAAGACCCTTTATTACCACAATCCTTTGCTCGTTCAACCATGCATTTACTGAGCCTCCACAAAAAAAAGCCTCACATAGATGCTTTAACTGTGATGATATAAACACAAAGGCAAATGGTATGAAGAATGGGTCTGAGACCTGCATGTATCAGTATAATGGAGCACGCACAATATCAAACACAAAAAAATGTATGTGAACTCGTAAATTGTTTCATTACAATACAGTATTGAATAACTGGAGAAGTCTCACTCTATTATAATCATGTACGTACCTTAGGGTACAAAGGTATGCCATAGAAGAAACAAAGTGGTTGAATGATAGCAAAACACGAAATGGGTAGGAAATCAAGAGGGAATAAGGCAGCCCAAGAATAAATCAACCTCTGAAGGATTGGCATTCCGGGTGAAGTGTGAAACAAAGGGCAATACTTGGATAGACCAAGTTGAAGAAGGCCTGCACTCCATCTACAATATTGAATAAATGCTTCATTGAGATTCATAGTGGCAGAACCTAAGAACTGTGGCCTTGGTGGATTTAAGTAAACTGACTTCCACCCTTGGCTGTGCAATATAAATCCCGTCATCACATCTTCCACCACTGTGTCATATCGAAAACCAACCTGCACATACACGTAACAACCCAGCCTCCGCTGAGATTAATTAGTTGGTAAAAATTATACAAGATCAGACGGTGAAATACTTGCCTTTTTACCCCACTGTGTGTCCTCTTCGTAGACACAAGTAGCTAAGAATTCAGCCTCTTGTAGATAATCAGAGGAAAATTTACTTGGATAATTAGGCTCGTTAATTTGGGTTAGAGATTTGATGAGTAGATTTGAAGAACCAAAAGTATGTCTGAGCTCATCTATGTTATCATTACCTGCATAAATTAATTAGAGCATGTTAGTTAAGAATATTGCATGAGCTAGCTTAATTGATTAAGCTCCATTAAAATATTACAAAAAAAAAAGAAGAGAAGTTAAAAGCAGACACACCAGCTGCAGAGATATTAAAGCCATACAAGGCCTTCCTGTTGATGTAAAAATTAGTACCAGAAAGTATTGGTCCTTGAATTCCATCAGTCCCTGGATAGATTATCTGAACCATTGCACGCGTATTTAGCTTAATCAACTTCACAACAAACACTCTAATGATCGATATTAACTTAACGAGTACATAGATAATTAGATATATGTATACTTACAGGCCATGATGCTCTCATCTGACTATCATAAACGTCCTGTTCATTAATGTTGTGAAATTTCTGAGGGTATTGAACCCAAGCTATTGAACGGTTTATCTCAGGATCAACATAAAAACACATAGCTTGACGAGCAGAATTTGAATCGTTGCAGTACATGTCACAGTCTAGGACTAGTATGTAAGGAGCATTGCTCAATATGCTGGAAACCCTTTGCTGCAACCCCGACCCAAACAAAAAGAAAAATTTCCAATTAGATTGCTAAACGCCCTATATATACCCTTGTGGAACTTTATTTATGGTCTAAGATGTGTGGTAAGTAACTAAGTATATATATTCTTGGAAGTAATGTAATTTTACCAGAACATTTAGTGCTCCGGCTTTAAAGTGATGGTGATGAGAATGCCGTTTTTCGCGAGCTACATAAACAAGGAAGGGCATTTTGATGTTTTCTGGGTTTGTTGTAGCAGCATTATCATCATCTCTTACAAAACTCTCATTTATCACCTGTCACACCAATACAACATATATATAAATACAACGAATTCAACATCGAAACAGGAAAAAAAAAAAATTACAATTTTACATGTATCATATAACATGGCCTGATATTCCAACAGATACTGACATTATTAACGTATCATATGATCTTCCACAATATTGTACAGAGTAACTTTTGAAAAAGCTAAAATGGGCGAAGTTAGGACATGAACTTTAGCCCACAATAATAATCATATACAGTATTTCCGATTTCAAACAAATGAGAATGCATATAAGATAAATGTCAACTGCAGAATAACAAAGAAAAAAATAATTAACACATCAACAATGAATATGACACTAGCTGTACCGTTGCAATTTATACTCATGTAGTCATGTAATGGTACTAATAACGGTAACTGGAACAAAAGAACTTCAAATAAGAAGAACTGAAGAAGATAAGACAATGAAAATAACCTGAATAATTGGTGAATGATCTTGAGCACTTCTCTTATTAGCTTTGCTGTCATATTTATCGCCTCGTCTTTCCTTCCAGCTGCGCACTCGATCCTCGTATTCCTCATATTTCTCCTGCAAGTACAGTCACACATTCAGGTTTTTAGTAAGAACTGAACAAAATAAAATACTTGAAAAGCAGGGGAAATTAAGAAGTAACCGTAAGTAGCTTATAATCTTGAATGAAATGAGTGTTGTGAGATTGTTGTTGTAAATGTTGTTGAAAGAAAGCTTTAGGAGAAATTGGTAGAATATTATGTCTCTTACAAAACGGTAACCACCAAGTAGCAAAGACCCAAGCATGTTTCATAGCATCCAAAGTGACAGCAGCAGCACCATCATCAGATACATAAACACTTAATTTATCAGCAGGATAATCTAATGACATAGCAGATATAACTGTATTCATAACATCAAGTGTAGGCTCTTTGTTAGGATCAACAGTGCATACAAAAACGTCGATTTTGGGCAGCTGCTCATCCACAGGCAGATTCTCGGGGTAGGCGGTCCGAGTCAGAGGACGCCAGTAGTAGGATTGCTTGAGGATCCATGAGAAAAAGAAAATTACCTCACCAACAAATACCATAAGCCATGGGAGCAAAGGCACCACATTATATATATCACCGGTATTATTATTTGTATGATCATAAAAATAAGCAGCTCTTAAGTAGAAAATTGGTGCAGTAGATAGAATATGTAATAAGGTATAACTTCTGTTAAGGAATGCCCTTACTTTGTGAACATGCCAGCCATGAAGTTTAGACTTTTCCATTTTATTTTTTTTCACTTGAGGAAATTAAAGTGAGTTCTAAGAGAATGATAAAATATAGTATATGAAGAGGTTGTGTCTTAACTAGTAGAGCCGTCTATAACACTCAATCACTCTAATAATAATTATATTTATAAAAAGATGAATGAAAACAGTAGAGAATGAAGGTGCTTAGGATGCCATGAATTGCATGAAAACAAATATTATAATCTTAATTATTGACACTCTTATGTATAATAGCATTCATAAAAAATTAAAAAGAGATAGAATAAGACAGATATAGTGATAAAGAAGTTGGCTAATTGAGTTTTACATCAAATAAAATATATAGAGAGGTTGTGAGTTCGGTAAAGGCGGTCTAACCAGTGTAGAGCCGTCTAAATTTACAACACACTAGCAGTCTAGCAGTAGAAGAGGTGCTGAGAATTACATGAAGACTTGTTTTATAATCTTAATTAAATTCTTAATCATTGATGTAAAAAGATATGGTCTAAAAAGGTTGACACTTTAGGTAGAATAGTAATCATAACAAAAACATTAAAATAGAATAAAACAGAGTATGAGACAAAAGAAAGACTGGCTTAAGTAGAGGAGGAACTATTCATCATTGATTACGTAATAAAACTAAACTCCATTGTAGTTGTTGTCTTTGAAGTTGAGATATTTACGACGCGAGGAATTAGAAAATAAGCAGTGACATACAAATCCATGCCTCTGAATTTTCAGTTATATGTCCAAGTTTGTATTGTACTTGGATAACTACTGTGATAATGTGATTGATACTTACATACATACTCCATTCCACTCATAATTCAGCCAGCCAGGCAACCTATTTATTTATTTTTATTTTTTTACAACTGAGGGTTTGTTCTCTTCGGCTTAATTTTACTTCAGCTCCAATCAGTTCACTTCAGTTCCTAATTTCCTCTTCTCATAACAATTCAGTTCAGCTCTAATCAGTTCAGTTCACTTCAGTAAATTAGAAGAAACCCTAAATCACTGAATGAGCCTTAACAACTGTTAGGCCCGTATCAATATACGACCCAGTACATTTAGGGCACCATTCCATGACCAAGAAGTACAACAAATCAGATAAAGCGACTTGATTAAAAGAAACAAGGAAAACGAAATCAAGAATATCAATCAAGAGGATACTTGCCAAAAATACACCTACAAAACAAGGAAGAGAATAAATTAAAGACACCTCCTACACCTTAATTATATATTCAATATCTATGTAACCCTAGGAGTTCCTAGGTATAAATAGGAAAAGTCAGACATTATAACACTCATGTACGCTCATTGATATTCTAATATAAACTAGTTATTCTACTTTTATCTACGGATCCGCCTTCCTGTTGAACAAGGAAGCCTATCCTTACTCAGTATTGTACCTCTAAACTTGTCTCTTTGTTCTTATTGAATATATGTTGCTTGTTCATTAGTTATTTATTGCCTTGTTATCGTTCTAAATTGCTTTATAAATTATTGGTGGAGTGATTGTTTTTACCCCTCAAACCCTAGCAAATTCTTAGATGTCCTAGCTGAGATTTGCCTAAACAATTTGGCGCCCACCGTGGGGCTGATAACCAATTAACCTACCAATTCACCAAAAACCGAGACAATCACCATGACTGGACATCCAGTACCCTTTACCATTGCCGAAATCAATGAAGGAATGAACGCATTCCGTCAAACCTTAGACCAGCAGAAAAGCCAAATCGAAACATTGCTGGGCCAAAAGGTTCAAACCGAAGCCAAACTCACTAGCTTAACCAAGCAGAATGAAGCCCTCCACAGCCAAATACTATCAGTTGCATCTAAAACCGTTAACACTAGGGAAAAAAGGATCTAACAACAAGGAAATTCCCCTAGAACTAGATTCTCTGGATGCAGGAACTCTCAAGAAGGACAGACAAGATGGAACTCAGCAGGGAAAAATAGAGAAGGTGGTTAAGGAGTACCTCAAGGCATTTGAAGCCAAGATCTCCAAAATCCCTAGAGTGCCAAAGCCCATGGAAGAAGAAGCAACGGATGGCTATATAGAGTCTCCTTTCTCAAAAGAGATCACCATGGTAGAAGTGCCAAAAAGGTTCAGCACGCCCAACATGGCCATGTACGACGGAACAACAGACCCTGATGAGCATGTGTCCCTTTATAAGCAAAAGATTTAGAGAGATTAGAGAAGCCATCACGTGCAAAGGCTTTGGAGCCACGTTATTAGGTCCAGCCCTAACTTGGGTCATTAATTTAGATAATGGGACAATTCGATCTTTTGCAGGAATGGTGAATCTATTCAAGATTCAATTTGCTAGTAGCAGAAAAATCAAGAAGCAATCCTCAAATCTGTACCGTGTTGTGCAAAGACACGGAGAATCCTTGAGGGACTATCTTAACAGGTTCAACAGGGAGAAGAATGGGATACACAAATGCGATGCTCCTACAACAATCAAAGCTTTCAGAAGAGGGTTGCTAGACCATAGTGAGCTCTACAAAGAGTTGACCAAATATCCCTGTACGACCTTCGAGGATGTGCAAGCCAAAGCTATGGCTCAAGTCAAGTTTGAAGAAGATGTCTATGTAAGAAAGACCCCAGAGCCACATCGCCATTCAAGAAGGAACAACAAATTTCCTTCTAGAGACCATCGATTCAAACCGTATCAGCGTTCTCGCTTTAATGAAGGATCAGTCAATGCTCTCGAAGAAGAATTCTCAAATTGGAGGGAAGATCCTGAACTCCCACCTAAATTGCATGAATATTGTTTCAATGTTAACCCTGCAGGAGTAATCAGGACCCTAAACAAGATGGGAGACACCGTACAGTGGCCCAGAAAAAGTGAGAGGTCTGGAGAGAAAAAAGATCCATCAAGATGGTGCGATTTCCATTCAGATATTGGCCATACAACCGATGAATGTGTTGCGCTAAGGAAGGAGGTTGCTTACTTGTTGAAGAAAGGATATCTTAAAGAACTCCTATCAGACAGATCCAAAGCCCTAGGAAGGGAAAAAGAGTCCAGACAAGGTGGCCCCCCACCTCCTCCTCCCATTGTCAAAACCATCTGCTTCATATCAGGAGGTTCAGAAGTATGCGACCTAACATACTCAGCGGAAGTGGCATGCGAAAGAAAGCAACAAGGATCGGTCCGATAGAAGGGAAAGGTCAAAAATGGAAATACCTATCATGTTCGAAGAGAGCGATGCAGTGAAAGGCCATCATGACGGTCTGGTAATTTCGCTCCCAGTTGGAAACTATATGATCAAGTGAATCCTTGTTGACAATGGAAGCTCTGCAAACATCATCATGCTTGATACCCTGAAGCACATGAACATCGATGAAAAGAACATCATCAACAAGTCAACAATTCTAGTAGGATTCAGTGGGGAAACCAAGAAGACAAGTGGGGAGATCACATTAGCCACCTATGCAAAAGGTGTCAATTTACAAGTCAAGTTCCTAGTGATCGACACCTTATCATCGTACAATATGATTCTAGGCAGATCATGGATACATGAGATGAGAGCCATCCCCTCCACATATCATCAAGTCATTAAATTCCCTACCAGATGGGGCATTCAAGAAATCAAAGGGGACCCTAAGGAAGCTAAAGAATGTTACAAGATCTCCCTAAAAGCAACCTCTGCAGAGAAGGGTTCAGCATAGCAATCAGAGGGTCAGCTGGGCCAAGAGAAACTGAGTATAGCAGAAGAACAAGAAGCCACATAAGTCTAGCTGAACCCCAATCACCCAGACCAGAAAGTCAGAATAGGGTCAGAATTAAATTCAGATCTTCGTCAGCAAATTTATGATTTCTTAGAGGAAGAAAAAGATGCATTCGCTTGGACTCATGAAGACATGAAGGGCATTCCCCCAGACGTGATCACCCACAAACTGAACGTAGACCCAATGCATACGCCAGTAAAGCAGAAAAGAAGAAAATTTGCACCGGAAAGGAACAAGGTCATCAATGAGGAAATCCAAAACTTGCTTAAGACAGGAAAATTTAGAGAAGTAAAGTACCCAGAATGGCTTGCTAACGTAGTGGTTGTCAAAAAGAAGAACGGAAAATGGCGAATCTGTATCGACTTTACAGACATCAACAAGGTCTGCCCAAAGGATTCGTTCCCATTACCTCACATTGATGCCATGGTAGATGAAACAGCAGGGCACGAGCTGCTATTCTTCATGGACGCATACAGTGGGTACAATCAAATCCTAATGCACAAAGATGACCATGAAAAAACCGCTTTCATCACTAGTCAGGGAATCTAATGCTACAAGGTAATGCCTTTTGGATTGAAGAACGCGGGAGCGACATACCAGAGGTTGGTGAACAAGATGTTTGGGGAACAGATCAGAAACACAATGGAGGTCTACATAGACAACATGGTAGTTAAATTCAAGAAGGCAACCGATCATGTCAAGGACCTTAGAGAAGCCTTCGTTATCTTGAAGCAATACGGCATGAAGTTAAATCCTACAAAGTGCACATTCGGAGTTCAGTCAGGAAAGTTCCTAGGATACATGGTAACGCAAAGAGGAATTGAAGCCAGCCCGGACCAAGTCAAAGCCATCCTGGATCTGGAACGACCAAAGTCAAAGAAGGAGGCAAAGCTTAACAGGGAAGATTGCAACACTGAACAGGTTCATCTCGAAATCTTCAAACAAGAACAGAGCCTTTTACGAAGTCCTGAAGAAGAATAAGGAATTCAAATGGGAACAAGAACACGACAAAGCATTTCAAAAGTTAAAAGAATACTTGGCCAACCCGTTGATACTTTCCAAACCTAAAGAAGGGGAGCCATTCCAATTGTACCTCACAGTATCAGAAGGGACGATCAGCGCAGTCCTCACCAGGGAAGAAGACAAAGAGCAATTCCCAATCTATTACGTAAGCAAAACCCTACTCAGTGCGGAAACGAGGTACGTATCCTTAGAAAAAATCATTTTAGCTTTAGTTACTGCTTCAATAAAGCTACGCTCATACTTAGAAAGCCAGTCTATACGATACGGACCAACTACCCCATCAAGGCCATCATGAGAAAGCCAGAAATGTCGGGAAGGATGGAGAAATGGGCCCTAGATCTAAGCAGGTACGATATACAATATGAGCCCAGAACCGCAATCAAGTCACAAGCTTTAGCAGACTTTGTAGCAGATTTCAGCCCAGCCCTTGAGGAAGAAGCACATAAAGAAGTATTGGCTTTACAGGAACCAAAGGCTGCACAGAAATGGACACTCCACACAAATGGTGCAGCAAACATACGCGGCGTAAGCCTAGGATTGGTACTGACATCACCATAGGGAGACAGAATAGCACGAGCGATAAGATGTAACTTCAAAACAGCCAACAATGAGGCCGAGTACGAAGCACTAATCACAGGGTTAACCGTCGCAAGAGATATGAAGATACAACATCTAGAGGTAATCTTAGATTCCTTACTCATGGTAAATCAAATCAATGGGGAATACGCAGCAAAGGACGCCAGGATGATAGCCTACCTAGAAGTCACAAGAAGACTTATTAAGGAATTTAAGGAATTCAAGATAGACCAAGTACCCGGGAACTTAAACACTGAAGTAGACGCCCTGGCAAACTTGGGGTCAAATATTAACCCTGAAGAATTTGGAGCAATCTCCCTAGTACACGTACTCTCTCCAGCTATAGAAAAGGAAGCAACGATGAATGTCCACGAAATCCAAACAGACCCTACAAGGGAGGAAGAAAGCAGTTGGACGAAACCTCTCAAAGATTATCTCCTGGACAAAACAGTACCAGCAGGGAAAGTAGCAGCCCAAGCACTTACCCTAAAGGCCTCAGAGTATTACTTAATCAGCAACTTACTCTTCAAAAAGTCTGTAGCAGGTCCCTTCTTACGATGCTTAGAAAATGAAGAAGCGCAGTAGGTCCTACAGTCCCTACACAGTGGTGAATGCGGAAACCATTCAGGAGGAAGAAACCTGGCCAACAGGGCACTCAGGATGGGATACTACTGGCATAGCATGAGAAAGGACGCCGCAGAATTTGCCAAGAAATGCCTAGCGTGCCAGAAACACGCACCTTTAACACATAAGCCATCTGAAGAGTTGCACCCAGCATTGACACCTTGGCCATTCATGAAGTGGGGAATGGACATAGTAAAATTACCTCCATCGCCAGGACAAAGGATGTACTTCTTAGCAATGACGGATTACTTCTCAAAATGGATCGAAGCAAAAGAATACAAGGAAATCAAGGATAAGCACGTCATCTCATTTATCAAAAGGAACATCCTAAGCAGATTCGGAGTACCAGCAGAGATCATTACAGACAACGGGTCCCAGTTCATCAGCAACAAAACCACGAAGTTCTGTAAAGAATTGAACATTTCCCTCATCACGTCTACACCAAGGTACCCGCAAGAAAACGGACAAGCAGAGTCCAACAATAAGGTCCTAATAAGCAACATGAAGAAAAGGTCAGAAGGAGCAAAAGAGAAATAGGTTGATGAACTACCTAACATATTGTGGGCATACAAAACAACCCCAAAGGGCGCAACGGGTCACACCCCCTTTTCATTAGTGTACGGATGCGAAGCAGTAATCCCAACAGAAGTAGAAGTCCCCACAGCAAGGTACGGGTTGATGACAGAAGAAAAGAACCAAGCTGAACTAATGCACAACCTAGACACGGTAGAGGAACTAAGGGAAGACGCAAGAATGAGGATGGCAGCCTACCAGCAAGAAGTAGCAAGGTCCTTCAACAAGAATGTCAGAGCGAAAGTTTTCAAATTAGGAGATTGGGTCCTTAGAAAGGTGTACGAAAATACCAGAGAAGTAAACGCAGGAAAGCTAGCGCCCAACTGGAAAGGACCATACGAAATCATCAAGGTAGTAGGCAACGGAGCCTACAGACTCAAGAGCGCAGAAGGAAAAGAGGTACAAAGAAGTTGGAACGCAGCACATTTAAAACTCTATCGCTTCTGAAGAGCAAAGGTACGTAGTTATCATTTCAATCTCGTTTTCTTTTTACAAAAATACAAAATACAAAAAAACAAGAAAGCAACAAAAAACAAAAAAAAAAAGAAGAAAACAGAAGGAAAAAAAAAACAAAAATCTCCAACAGCCAAAGGCAGCACGACAGGTACTCTTCTTCACCTTAACTTTGTCAATTTAATTTATATTCACTACGAGTACTAACTTTGGCATCGGAGGGTTGTTGGGGAAACCCACGACCACCCCTCACCCAGTTCTGTTTTGCAAGGACAAACAAGCTACGCTACCATACAAAGCACAAGAAAGCGACGACTATCTATCCCTGCAAGGAGCAAAGCACTAGCAATACACACATGTAAGAAGTGTTACGTACGTACTACAACTGTAATATAACTATAATACAACTGTGATGCAATAAGAAATACAAGCACAACATAGCATAAGATGTAAAAATACTTAGTTGCGAAAAGCAACAAAACAAGCAAATCATCCAGCTGCAACAAGGCAGCACAAAAACAAAACAAATTATCCAACTGCACTAGGGCAGTAAAAACAAACATTCTTCAAAGAAACTTAAATATTGTTCACAACTAACAGGTGACACAGCACCATGGAAACTAATTCTCCCAAGTGTTATCAGCAGGGACCTTCTCTTCAACAACAGACTTGGAATCCTCAGGACCATCCTTGACATCCTCGTTCATGGGAGAATCAACCTCTTCATCAGCATAGGCTAGCAGCAAAGTACCAGGAGCAGAAGTCCCTGCAGGGAAAGTTTTCTCAAAGGCAGACTTCTCAGCATCATAGTCTCATGCCCCATGCTTCCCCTGCTGGTAATCCTCCATCATCTCCAAGCGCGCCTTTCCAAAATAATAACTAGCTGCATCAAGAGAGTCGTTTGCAGCCTCCTTCAGAGTACCCTTCAACCCATCCCGATCTGCAAGGCACTGCTTGTACTTGGTCCTTTCAGCCTTCAAAGCATCAGTGCCTGCCTTATACTTATCAACAAGGGCATCACGCTCCTTCTTCATAACATCATAAGCCTGAGTGAACTCTGACACCTTGCTCAACACACCAAGGCACAACTAAAAACTCTGCAGAATATCACAACAAGGTTAAGAAACACAAAGGGGCACCCAAATTGATTGACAAGATCAGATTTTTTTAAGGAGTATACTATACCTGGAAAGACTGCGCGGCAGCCTCTTGAGAAAGGTCAGCGAAAGTCTATGAGGACTGGCGCTCCTTGAAGGCTAGGAAGAGCAAGTTACCCACATGGGGAGCCAGAGAATCATAAGAGAAGTCAACAGCATCAACGTCAGCAGGAATCTCAAGCTTCCTCTTAAGATTGGTACGAGGAGGGGGTGGAGGAGGAGCACTCCTTAGAGGCTTCACATTAGCTGGAGCAGGGACATCCTCTGAACCCTTAGAAGAGGCCCACGATCTAATGCGACCCAAGATAGAGGAAGAACTAAGCAGTTCATGAGACCTCAACTACCGTGAAGTATCTACAAGAAGCATGAATTTGTCAAAAGGGAATACAGCAAAAAGTACAACAAGGTCTATAAGGAACAATAACGGATTTTATAAGAAGCATAAGAAACATAGATACAACAAACCTAACAGTGCATATTGATCAACCCTAAAAGGAAAAGCAAATAGGAGGACGATAAAATTTCCAACAACAACATAAAGAACGTAATCGACATACCACAAGCAGATTTGCAAACAAGAGCAGCACAACAGCAATGTGTAGGGACAGCAAAAAGGAAAACAAACCTTGAGACATAGCAGGAGAAACCTTCCGTTCAGAATCAGAATCGTCCAAGGACTCTATCTGGATATTTGCCTCGGGCTGTGTCGATTTGATGAAAGATCACTCGTCCGCACTCAACTCGTACAACTTATCAACCAAAGATGGAGATAGAGAGCGTTGCTTCAATTTACTCACAGCAACCATCAAGCAAATAAGCACAAATCAACAAAGAAGGAAAGCAAGACACAGAAAAATAAGTCTTCAGCCTCAACAGTGTCAATCAAAAAATCACAATCATCACCCAACAAGTCAATCCTCACAAAGAAAAACTTTTGATACCACTTCTTGTCAAACGCCTTGTCCAAGTCAGTCACCAAAGGGCCAACACCATCCTTCAAACGGAGATCAACCCAACCTTTACCACTGGTCCTAATAGTGTAAGGATAGCATAAATCCCTCACATCAAGTTCTATACCCAATTTCACACTCAGCAAATCAAGAATTCTCAAGACCCTCCAAGTTTGGGGCAATAACTGACAAAGCGAAACCCTAACCCTAGACAAAAATTGACGAACAAGGGGGGAGAAAGGGAAGGTATGCCCAATCACAAAGGGATACTCAAAAAAGCACGCCCAACCAGGGGCAGTCCAGTCAGCTCTTTCCCTAGAAGATGGAATTTTCACCACCACTCCATCAGGAAATCGCGCAACTGCAACAATCTTTTGAACTTCCTCCTTTGTCATTGTTGAAGGATAAACATCCTTAGCAGGGAAGACATTCTGCGCAACCAAAGACGGCTTCTTCACACCCTCGTCAACCCTAGCAAACGCTACTCTCACAGTATCGCCCGTCACAAAAACACAAGAGAAGCAAAGAAATAAAGAAACAGGGAAGAACAGAGAGGAAAGAGAAAATACCTGAAAATTTCAAAATCGGGGCAAAGAGTAAAGTGATTAGACAAGATCCTGCACACTGAATAAATACCGGCAGAGGAAATAAACCGCCCTTCACGATTACCGAGGAAATTGCCTTAAAACTGCCACCATGTTCCTTATTTTTGTTAACAGTTGAAATAACTTCCAAAAATTCGAAAACCACTCAACGACTTCTTTAGGTAATTTTCACCTTCAATTCTTGAAAATAAAAATTAGGGGCAATTGTTGGGCCCGTATCAATATACGACCCAGTACATTTAGGGCACCATTCCATGACCAAGAAGTACAACAAATCAGACAAAGCGGCTTGATTGAAAGAAACAAGGAAAACAAAATCAAGGATATCAATCAAGAGGATACTTGCCAAAAATACACCTACAGAACAAGAAAGAGAATAAATTAAAGAGATCTCCTACACCTTGAATATATCTTCAATATCTATGTAACCCTAGGAGTTCCTGGGTATAAATAGGAAAAGTCAGACATTATAACACTCGTGTACGCTCACTGATATTCTAATATAAACTAGTTATTCTATTTTTGTCTACGGATCCGCCTCCCTGTTGAACAAGGAAGTCTATCCTTACTAAGTATTGTACCTCTAAACTTGTCTCTTTGTTCTTATTGAATATATGTTGCTTGTTTATTAGTTATTTATTGCCTTGTTATCGTTCTAAATTGCTTTATAAATTATTGGTGGAATGATTGTTATTACCCCTCAAACCCTAGCAAATTCTTAGATGTCCTAGCTGAGATTTGCCTAAACAACAACCACCCAAAAGTCCAAAACTAGTCAGTCATATGGGGCAGGGTGCTTGTGGTAAGCTGCCGCCTTGGCTATCAACTACGATGTATTCTGTTTTGACATAACATGACTTTAATTTTCATTTTTCCAAAACCAGTTGTTTGTAAGATAGATATTAAATTACCATTGTCATTATGTACTCTTATATTATAAAATTGTATTCCGAATTTTAACTTCAGTTTTAGTGGATGTCATAGAGTAAAATATAAGGATGGAATGACAGCAAAACACAAAAATGTTGATGTATTCTGAAGATATGTTCTGAAGATACATTCTGAAGATATTTTGAAGGTCGTGAATGCCAGTCAGGAACAATATACTCTGAAGATATTGCATTCTTGAAAGTCTGTAAATTAGGGGAAATCGAAGATAGACTGCTCTCATTGACAGTCATATATGTAAGTCTCACTTATGTTATGGAACGTTTGAGGAAATTGAACCCAGCCTGGCCTAATTATGGATGAAGAAAATAAGAAATCTTCATATCAAGGTAAAAATACAATGCTTACCGAGCTGAGATTGAGAGTAGACATTGCGGTACATGTCAGTTAACGACCAGCACATAAGGAGAATTGCTCAATATGCTAGAAACTCTCAGCTGCATCATAACAGCCAAAAATATAAAGAAATATCATACTAGTCTCACCATTAGAGATAAAAAACAACTCATTTTGTATTTCAATATTCGATTTTGAGTCTCACCATTGAAGATGGTCTAAAGAGCTCCAGCTTTGAAAAAATGTGGATGAGATGGTATTATCTCACAAAGCAATATACATGATATGAGAAGAGGCATCACATATATACTATTGCTATTCAGGGTTTAAGGTTGCACCATCTTACATAGAATTCTCGCTTATTATCATCTGGTGTGCCAATACATGACATTTTGATGATGTAAGAATGTAGCCATTTTATACAAATATGTACACTTAAATATGTACTTGTTAGAAATCTAAACCTTCTTCGTTCTAAGCACATCTATTAAAAATTTTAATATTGTTGAGTTATCGTTATTATCCCCTTAGCTTGTTACCCCCTTCCAAATAGCACAGTCTAGATAAACAAAATTGAAGTTCAGCAATTGACATTTTTCGCCAAGTGGGAGTTGTATGTCATTCATATGAATTCCAGAAGAGAAGGACAGTTACAGACTCACAGATGGAGTGTGTGGGTGCGAGTGTGAGTAGTGTATATAAAAACAAGTAAAAGATAAGGAGAACCTGAAGTCCTAAACAAGCGGTGGTGGATCCATCAGAATCTGTTTGTTTGCTGCTTCGTAGTCTTGCTGCTTCAAAGCCTCATATTTTTCCTACATGCATACATGATACATCAGATATCACTCATCATCGTTCGTTCCAAAATTCAATGCAATAATTATAACCAATAATTAATCTCATGTTGGTTATGACTATATATACATACTGGGTATATGTAATACGTACAATTTAAATACATGCAAGTAAAGAACATATGGTGAATCAAGTCCTTAAAATTTAGTCTGACATCAAGATGATGAACATATATTATTCCTCCTGAAAATAAACGTATGTGTCTTGAGATTTTATGCGTCATACAAAAGGGCAGGGTTTGTATTTGTACTAGATGAAGCCCGTGCGATGTACGGTTTGTTTGATTTTTTTTAAAATAATGTTTTTTTTTTTTTGTATTTATGAGCCTAAAATTGGTTATATATTTAGATAAAATTTCTAATATTAAAAGATAATATATACTTCCTCCGTTTTCTTTTACTTGCAACACACCTTTTAGGCACGCAGTTTTAGGAGATGATTAGTGAGGGTAAACGAGCGATTTTATCAATATATTATTTACACGAAGATTAGAATAGGGTTAAGTATCGTTTGTAAAAATTATAATGAATAATTTATCCGTTTATATTACATAAACCCGACCTCAAAACACGTGCCACAAGGCTGTGTTGCAAGTAAAAAGAAACGGAGGAAGTAATATTTAATTAATTAAAACTTAAAAATCTCATTCGCCAATTTTGCTTACATGGCATTTAAATTATTTAATTCTAAAAGAAATTAATAATCTCTTATTTAATTGACTATTACTAAGATTTATAATCCTACATGGCGCGCTGAAAAAATTAGAGCCGCTCTCTAAAAACTCGGGAAAAAACTCCCCTTTATATATATATATTAGATTTTGTAATTATGAATTTTTAATATTCATCTAACTGCATTTTTATTAATGATGCTGACATTTTGATTAAATATATATACTTTTACATAAAATTTTATTTCATTTCATGATGTTAGCTGATTTTCAGTTAAAAAAAAAAAAATAAAAAAATAAAAAAAAAAAAAAAAAAAATAAAAAAAAAAAAAAACCTCAAACATTAAACTCATAAATCATATGAGATCAAACTTAGGACCTGTTCTCATATGTTTATTTTCAATTCAGCTCTAATTTCCTTCTCAATTTAGCTCCTAATTTCCTTCTCTTATAAAATATTCATTTGAGTCACTTCAGCTGAGTTTAATCTATGAGAACAGGCCCTTAGTTCATTAACAATTCATCATTAATTAATCTGATTGTGTGTGTGGGCCACGGGTCGAGCCTAGTCCGCTTTTATTTAGTAGAAGCACGATGAGGCACGACACGACAACGCATGCTAAAATCAATGCAAATTTGCCGAGGCACACAAGCCTGACCCTGCACGATGGCACATGGGCCTAGGCCTTGCTTGGGCCAACTTTATAAAAACTTCGGGCCGAAACGACACGAAACTCGTGAGCTGAGCCGTGGGCCGAGCCTAACTAACCCCAAAGCACATGGGCCTGACATGAGGCTCGGCCCAGAGCCATCTTTAACTATAATCACTTTTTTTTTCCGAGCTCTATTGGCTTCGTGAAATCTACTTGAAGAGTAAAGAGAGTACCAAAGGCACATTGACGAGCATTGTTCACAAAGTCGAAAACCATGTGTATGTATACTTGAAACAAAATTGCAGATTCCAACGATAATGTATAACGTCATCTGATCACACAACGCTTCAGGTCTTACGCTCATTTCTAAAGGAGGGGAAAAACAACTGCCAATCTGCCATCATATAAAATATTACCAAAATTTGACCTTATGATCACAAAAAGAGTACAATGTTAAACTTCCTGAATCACTGATACATTGCTTCCATGTAAGTAACAATAATTGGAAGAATGCATAATATAAATCTGAAATGAAATCAGCTCTGTATTTCCCCCCTCTATTTCTCCATAGCTGCTTGGGCAGCGATATCTTTTTCAAGATGCTCGCTTGCCTTTTCAAGCGACAAGACCTCTTGGACAAGTTTGGTCAATTTTTCCATATTTTCCTCGTGGATTTGAGGTCGTATCTTCTCTTTGTATCCAGAGGCATCCATCATCTTTTCCAGAGCCTCTTTTTGCCTGTACATCATAAACAGTTTACCATCACAAAGGAAACAAAAGCATCACCCACAAACAGGAATCCTCATGATAAAAAAGAATTTTTATAGCCCCTAAGAGGTTTGCACTTTAGACTCCCAAACACGGCATGAAACACTACATAAAAAAATTGGTATAGGATAACTTGGAAAAAAAACAAACAGAAGACGAAATAAAACTAAAACTAAAAGAATGGAAACATTCAAAATATTATTGAGCATACACTCACCTCTTTGTTTCCTCCATCTTCTTACTCAACTTCTCGCGCTCTACTTCTGCATTAATTGTTCCTTTAAGCTCAAGATAAACACTGATGTATGCATTTACAACGTCTCGTGAACATCTGGCAAGAGCAGCTTCATTCTCGTTCACAATCTGCAAAATACAAGTTATAAGATAAATGGTTATAACCAAAAGCAGTAAGATTCAGCCATGGAAAGATAATACAGAATAGCAAAAAGGAAAGCATTCCAAGCTTTTCTAAGTCTTCTATCAATAAACAAACAAGAGGGAGTCATTTTGCTTGGATAAAAAAAAGTTAAAACTATACTACATATACAATGAGTTGATCATCTAACGGGTCTGATTTTGTTAGATACACTCTAAAAGTTTCTAAGTAAAGCATAAAAGAACCAATAAGAAAGCATGATTGTTCTAGGATTGCGTGCAGTCCAATCAATTACCAAGACCAGCATTGACATGAGGCTTTTATGTAAAAGTTTTTTAAAAGAGAGAAAAAAAACCAAACAATAGGGCTCAAAGTGGAACTAGTTCAGTTTCTAATATGAAAAAAACACAGGAGATCCAAAACTAGCCAAGAATTCCATTGCCACAGGAATCAGGAATGCCTACAGACCTACACTGTTAAGGGGGCTAAGGAAAATCTTAGAAAGAAAGAAAAAAAAAAAAAAAAAAAAAAAAAAAAAAACACTTTTTTTATCCTGGAAATTAACTGAGCATAACCCCTGCTAGGTGACAGGAGACAAGGGAATCTCAGTTTTTTCACCAGATAATTTATCAAAATGTATAGAAAGAGTAAGAAACCCCTGAGCTTTACAAGGTAGTACTTGAACACCATGAGGCATAAGGAATAGAGACCAGCATTTGCATCTCTTATGATTTAATTGTCCCATGTTGTGTTTCTAAGGAGTACATCAAATTTATCATGTAATATAAATTTCAATCTGCTACTCCACTCTACCAAAATATGAATGCTTGTAGACACCTATAATGGTCCCATCCCCTAGTCCTTGCTTAGCTCCTGATGAAGGTATTTGAAAAGCCTATACCAAAGGGCTGAATCGTACAATCATATCCATCAAGTGGGTGCAGGGTCCAATAATAATTTATATTTCTTGAATATTAAAATGCATATCAATATTATTATAAATGTATATCTAATACAAGAGATTGCAACTTTACAAGCGTGCAATTCATGTAAGATACTTTCCCCTTGGCTACAATTTGAGGAACGATTGGGAGGATTCCTGTAAAGTCACGATATAAATGATTAAAGCTTTTATAATAATTGAATTTAAAAACATTATTTTCATCAAGTATATTGTATACACCACTATTACACCTCAATAGACATGTTCTATGCTTAAGGATAGCTCTCCAACAGCCCTAAACTTAGAAGTCTCATTCAAAAGTCTTAAACCATCTTAGCCAATGAGTGTTGAGCCTTAGGATTGTCTCCCATAACGGCATTTTTATCTTTTCGTAATCAACCAGATCCAAGATATCTAAGAGCCCTAGCCTTACCTCTAATGTAAGCTTGTCTCCCATAGGGTTCATGCAATTTGAATCAAAATTTTGCAAGTCTTAGTCAGAGTTCTAGAAGGGACTACAAGGCCAATAACCCATGGATCAATAGCCCCAACATTTTTCTAACTAGTTTTGTCCTAAAATAGTTTGCAAGCCAAAAGTTATGGCAGCACAACATATATAATCTAAACTTCCGTTAGGCATCTTTTTGTCAATTGTTTTGGCTTCTTTTGTGTCAAATTTATCTAGATCCAAGTCATGATCAATCTTCTGCCTCTCAAAGGATTCTAATCGATGGTAACTTGCATAAGATAGGGTCTTAATATATCTATGCTACAAAAATCACCTAATCTTAGGAATTCCAGTCTATCCCATCTTTCTTTCAACTTTTATTCTCTTAGTTATCTTACTCAATCCTTATCATTTGGTTTCTTTGTCAATTTTCCTATTCAATCCAATCTTCCTTGAGTCATGTTTAACTTATAGAATTGAAAATTTGTTATTGTCCCCATTCACAAATTCAAGCATTTTATTTTCTTGACTGTAAGGTCTGTAACCCATTCTTGAAAAACCATCGATATACTCTCCTACTTTGTTAAAAGGTTCAACAGTGACGCTTGACTTCTCAAAACAATTCATTTCTTTGTGTTTTTCAAGCATCCAACTTGAGCATTCCATATGTTGGAGGCTTGCTTCATCCGAATAATATCTACAGGTTCACTAAGACCCTCAATCAAACTCAATACAGGTCACAAATCCAAGTTGGCGCTTTAACCCCCCCCCCCCCCACCCACCCCCAAAAACAACGGCTTTCCGAGATAAATTTAAAAACTTTCTTGGAGACTCACTAATCACGATGCCTGTAGTGTCCCTTCTATTTTCTAGATATTATTAAGATGACTATTAGAATTTTTTAGAATACATAGGTCTCCATGCCACAATTGAGTTGTATAGGTGAGGGAAATTTGTGCAGCAGAGATTAAAATTCGGTACAAAAGTTCAAAGACAATTCAGTACAAAACCTCAACGACAGATGAAAATGATGGAGGGCTAGATAGACTGGAATCATTAATCAGGAACTTTGCAGGTGACAAACTATAATTGAATCTCAATGAGGGGAGAGGAAGAAATAAAAGGTGAGGGTGATTTGTGCAGCAAAACCTCAAAAACAGATGAAAATAACGGAAGGCTATATAGATTGTTATCATTAATCAGGAAGGTAATCTGGAGGTGAAAACTTACAATTGAATCTCAAAGAGGGGAGAAGAAAAAAATAGCAGGATTCATCCTGTTTGAAAATATCACTAACAAAAAAAGAGGTGGAAAGATCAAAAAGAATGCTGAGCAGAAATAAGCAAGTGAGTGATTGAAGCTTTGCAAGAAGAGTTCCAAGACTTTGATCCAGAGTTGCTTCACATTCAAGGATCTAAATAAACTACTACAATCTCCAACAGTGACCCTGCTTTTCTAGAAAGACAATCCTTGTGAGTGATAGCATGTGTGAAGGTTCCATGTGTATAATTTTAATGGTGTCACAAAAAAAATTGCATTTCTATACTGCTAAAAGAATTTGAATAAAGAAAGAAAAAGAAAAAAAAAGAGAGAGAGAGATATGGAATCCTTAACAACACATACCAATCCTCACCAAAAAAGAATAAATGCAATCGATTGATCAAGAAACACAACATGCAGAAAACTTGAACCAACATCTGATTAGGAAAATCATAAAAGTATTTAATCACAAATTTACAATAGATTGCACACCTTTAAAGATGACAGACCAGCAAGCGTTAAAATTTCCAACTCATGACTCTGAACATTGTCTGCAACTTCTTCATTCAGGCAAATTGCAAAAGCTTGTCTCCTAAATAACACATAAATGTACGCTTGCATTAACAAATAATGAAGATGATGAAAATTATAATAATAACTGAGGAAATGCAATTTTAAGTACACCCCCTCAAGTCCTATATCCCAAAATGCTGCTAAATATGCTTTATACAAAGTTTGAAAAAGAAAATAATAAGGTACAAAGAAGAAAGTGGCAGATAGATATGGGACCAACTTTAGAGGGGATGAAAAAGTATATCTATGTAGCAACTAAATTGGAACATCTCAAAAAGGAATACATAGACAGTGATTTGGTTTAAAAATAGTGTATGCCACGACATTGTAACTGTGCTAGCACTGGTATACAAAAATCATGGTGTTATTAAACAAACCTTTGATCAACAAAGATGCTACAGCTTTTAAAGAAACATAATGATGGAACAGTGCTGGTGCTGGTAAATAGAATCAGAATTTGGGTAGAGAGACAGGTTTGTTCATGCAGTGGTGGCAGCGGCCATTCCAGAATCCAGATTATGACTTTGGGGAACAAAGGACCCATCAAGCACATGATTGTTTACATATGATTTTCAAAATAAATGGTCAACATATAAGACGGCCTCAGGCACATAGTTCCACAGACTTTCCGTACATATGTATGACTCACCACAAACAAAAAATAAATAAATAAATTACCCAAAAAAAAAAAAAAAAAAAAAAAAAAACAAGTTATAGACAGCTTGTATGAACACTAATTTATTAACAAAAGAAGGAAAATGAAGCAGATAATTTGCTTAAAACACTTACTTTTCATGTCTTTCTTTAGCAGGTAATAATGACTTAAGACTCCTCAGAGATTTTACAACAGACTCGGTCAGCTCCATCTCCTGCTCGACACTCTCATTGGTCCAAGACTGCAATATTGTAGTGCATACAAAAGCAGCTCATCATAAAACCAGTCACAGGATTTCAATGAAAATAATACTACATACAGAAAAGACAAAATAAAACTAATTATTAGAACATTACAGGAACGAAAGAATGCAATTGTTTATGAGTAAGGACCAAACTAGGAAGCCAGAAATACATCAGATTATCAGAATTTACCTGTATAACAGAAGGATACTCGCTTATCACAATAGATTCTTTCCTTATAGAATCTCTTGGTTGAGGAAGCCTCTGCCATAATTCTTCTGTCACAAATGGCATAAATGGATGTAACAGTCGAAGCCCACTGTCAAGGCAAACCCATAATGCATCACGAGCATAACCTCTTGCAGCTGCAAATGACTCCTCATTGCCGGCAAAATAGGGTTTGATTACTTCTATATAAACATCACAGAGCTGGAATTGCCACCATGAATACACAGTAGTAGCAGCATCAGAGAACTCATATGCCTCAAGAGATGATACAGTTCTAGCAACAGCCTTGTTCAGGACAGAGAGTATCCACTGGCAACTGAATGGCATGACATTGGGATCTATACTGGTTGGAGGAGAGTAATCATCCCCAAGTTTGCTCATAGCAAACCTGATAGCGTTCCACAGTTTATTGCACCATTGACGGTACCCAACAACCCGTTGAATATCTAGATTTATTTTATCAGACTAAAGTAGGAAATATCACATCAGTAACAATATAAAAATAATTCCCTTTCAAACAAAAATATCAATCTTTCAGATAGATTATGGCATTTTGCACAAACCTGAGCAGTATATGAAACAAGAGCAAAGCGAAGAGCATCAGCACCACATTCTGGAATGCCATTAGGGAAGTCTCTCTTCTGTACATCTTTGGCTCTGGAAAGCTCACTGGGATCCAAGTTTCCTTCCTCCAGTCTCTTCTGAAGATCTTCTAGAGAGATCCCATTTATAACCTCAAGAGGGTCCACAACATTCCCTAATGATTTTGACATCTTACGCCCATGTGCATCACGGATCATGGGATGAAGATAAACCTACAAAGTTCAAATCATTATCTTTACAGGGCAACACTATATATAAACACACCAATCAAGTTAACTATAGGTGAATTAGTAATAGGCCAATCTTCAGTAAGTCAATACAAAACATGTCAGTCATGTGTGGAAAGCACATGTCAAGATCCCCTATCATGACAAACTAGCACAGCACTGATATTTGAGCTCTTCTATTAGTACAAAAAAGGATAACATCCTGTAATCAATACATCAAAGAAAAAACTGTTCTTCTCTTGCAGGATGAAAATGCAAAGCAGCAAATACATATACTGATATACTAACTTCATAAAATCTAACACATAAAACGAAGAGAACCTTCATGTCAACATGCAGCCATTAATATATAGCATAATTGCCCAATAGACCAAGAAACCAGATTTACCTTTCTAAAAGGTACGTCCCCTCCAAGTTTCATCCCCAACATTACCATCCGAGCGACCCAAAAAAAAAGAATGTCATGTCCAGTTTCAAGAACTGAAGTTGGATAAAAATTCTTCAAATCATCAGTCTCATCTGGCCAGCCCAAAACAGACAACGGGAAGAGACCAGAGGAGAACCAAGTATCCAGAACATCAGGATCTTGAGTAATCTGAAACTTCTGCCCAGCAAATTTTCTGGCAGCCGCAGCTTGTGCCTCTTCCTCACTTCGACAGACTACCCAATGGTCATTATAAGCACCCAGTTCCTTCAGTTCATCTTTCTCCAATGTAACATACCAAGCAGGTATGCGGTGGCCCCACCAAAGTTGCCTAGAGATGCACCAGTCTCGAATATTTTCAAGCCATCTGCAAAAAAATATGACTATCAATAATGAAATATAAACACAAAAACAAAACGAAAATTAATGGAAGTGAAAGGATTTGGAAAGGTAGCTACATAGCCAATAACAATTATTATGATAATAATAACACAAAAACGATACAGTTATCATAAACAAGCTTCACCTTCACCATGATACGAAACCAATATATAAAAAAAGAGTGCATTTATTTTCCCTTCAATATTGATTTTGGAAAGGATACAAAGGAGAGCATTTAGAGCAATGCTTCCCTTCTCTGTTTCTTGAAAAGTGAATTCGGAAATTACACTCCCAGTTAAGTATATAATCCCTCTTTATTATTTTCCTGCTTTAACTTTTTCCCAATTTTTGTTAACACTACACCTTCCACTTTCTCAATTCTACAGTTCTACTCTATCCGCCTTTAATTTATTACCCATGAACCAGCCCCTTATCTTAAATATTTTAATTGGCCTGCATACCTCCAGCAAGTGGGTAGAAGAAAAATAAATGGGGTACGTATTTATGGGTATACATAAAGCTATGTACTTCCTCCGTTCTCTATCACTCAGTTGCAACTTTTGTAAATTACACAATTCATGTTCGTCCATTTGACCACCTTTATTGATTAATATGCTGGGATGTATAGTCATGTTAATCTTGTTAAATTTGTATCAAATCATATTTTCATAATATAAAATTTTCTATAAATTTAATTAAGTATAATTAGAGATAAAAAGGGTTAAATTTATGCATTGACAACCATGAAACTCAAAACTTTAAAACTAAAAGAGAATGCAGGGAGTAGAAGTCTTGCAGAACAGATAGATTAGAAATTAATGTATTGTCTAACACTGCAATTGGAAAAACTACTGATTACTTCTTCAATAGTCAAATAATTAGAATGTTGCAACAAGTCACTACAATGCGATTATAGTACAACTGCCAACTTCCAGGGAAACAACAACAACAACAAATAAAAAAAAAAAGTTTAAAAAAAATATCTAAGAAAAACACTGCACCATTACAATGCGATCATTATACTACTATCACCTTCCAAGAGGAAAAACTCTATCAGTATCAATAATATTGACATAATGACAAGCAACATATCAGAGAAGATAGAGATTTGACATACCTTTTCCAATCAGCTTCATAGGTTTTTGGGATGATCTCAATCTTTCTGTTATCATTATCAAGAACAGCATCAAGGGCATCCTTAGCCATAGAGCTGCAGTTGACATACCACTGAGGCTTTATCAATGGTTCCACAACATCATTACTTCTTGAACAAATTCCAAGACGCATCTCATTGTCCTTAGCACCTCTATATAATCCCTGATATATATAGAATTCTAAGATAAGAAAATTTGAATATGTATCCAAAAAAAAAGCTTAGCACAATACATGCCAGAACAGTCGACACTGAACAGGAGAGTTACGGAAAATGAACGTGCTGAGCACACTAAAAGGAACGAATAAGGATAAGATTTTGCAAAATGACAAAATGAACAATGAAAACAAGTACACATATTTTCAAAACATGTTGAACTGACTAGCCATAGGGCCTAGCTCCTCCGAAACAGGCTTCCTGACTATGCTAAATTGCTAACTAGGCATCAAGATACAACAAACTTTCCCTATATCTATCACAGACATTAAACTTCAACAGACGCAGCCACAATAAGCAGGGAGGAGATCAGAACAACCATACCTTCTCTTCCAGTGCTTTAGTTATTGCTACACGAGCTTTAAATCGTGGCAACCCTGCAAATTCTGGCCCCCCATTGCTGTTTATGTTCCCATCATCAGTGAAGATGTTAATGAACTCTAGTTGGTGACGTTTCCCAACCTCAAAATCATTAGGATCATGGGCAGGCGTGATCTACAAAAGCATGAAATAAAGCATTTAAAATTCACAGAAATCAGAGGGAAGGGGGCAGAGAAGATCTAGGTAGAAAACATAATATGCAAAGGGAATTCATACCTTGACAGCACCAGTCCCAAATGCTGGATCAACAAGTATTGCATCACAAACAATTGGGATTCTTCTTCCATTAAAAGGATGTATGGCCACTTTGCCATGCAAATGCTTGTACCTGCTATCATCAGGATGTACAGCAATTGCTGTATCACCCAACATTGTTTCCACTCTAGTAGTGGCAACAACAATCTCACCAAGATAATCTTCTAATGGATATGCAAATGATGTCAAGACACCAAATTCTACAGGATCTTCGTATCCAGGAACTTTTCTCACTTCCCTTCCTTTCAGATCAACGTAGTCCACCTAGAAATACCACATGTCTTTCAGAGAATGGCAGAGAATATCCAATAAGCACATCATGGAAAGAAAGAACAAACCTCAATATCAGATATTGCAGTTCTCAACACACAATCCCAGTTTACCAATCGTAGATCCCTAAAGCCAACCAAAACAAGAAACAATAAATTAAAAATCAATAAAATTTCACAACAAGATTCATTCTGGTACATTTCCAACTAAATGAAATATCCTAAAAGTACATTTTAAGCTGAGCTTGTAGGAGGCTGGAGCTTATATTCATTTGAAGTTAAGCCATTCAAAGATCATCAACATTTAGCAGAAGAAAGAATAATTTGGTCAAAACACTGAGTTCCATATATATATTATTACATGTTAGGACATCTTCAAAAGCCAAGCAACCAAGTTTATTTTTCATTAAAATGAGTTGAATTTTAAACATATTGCTATAAAAGAAAATTTGCTAAATGTCGTGACAAAATGTCAAATGATACAGTCAACCAATAATCAGTTTTGGCAACTTTATTTTAACTGACTCTAGGAGAATCAAATTTCCCAAAAAAAACAAAAAATTTAATTTACTGTTTTCGTTTTAACAATACAAAAAGTGATAAGAGAATAAGGAAATGTATGTAGTACAAAACATTGAAAGCTTCTCTGAATGGTCAAATGCACCAAGAATAGGATACCAATACATCAAAAGAATTGCAAGAAGTTGTAAAGGGAAATATTTAAACAAACTATGACGATGAAGCCATTAGTGTCCAATATTGATAGAATCATGATTAAAATAAGGACTGCACTTACTGAGCCACAGATAAGGTAGCATGGGCCATTCAGATCTTTCATTACATCAGTATCTAATATTACCTCCGTTTTTTTTTAGTTGACACGTATTCCTTTTTAGGAAGTTTATTTTTAGTTAACATGTTTTCTTTTTGGATAAATTTAATTCTTTGCATTTACTAATCTACCCCACTTGCTTTATCATTCTTTCTCATCTCCTTCATATGTGTGCCTAAATTGAACGTGTCAACTAAATAGAAATGGAGGAAGTAATATGTAAACACAACCTATTTCCACATAACCTGTGTTCAGGAGATGTAAATTTAGGGTCTGTAAAATTATAAATTCAAAATACTCTCAGTCTCCACTCTCCAAGGATTTAGCATTCATCTATTCTAAAAATGATATAAGTATCGCATATGCCATGAACAATAAACAATTCAGGTTTTGTTGGTTAGTTATTCTGAGGATGAGGTGTTATTGCTTACAGTAACTTTGTTACTATTCTTGATTATAAATGAAATTTATTTGTTACCAAAAAAATTAAATATTCAGATAGATTTAATCTCCAGTAATTAGCCTGAGATGTCCTTTAAAAATTCAATATTCAAATGTACAGTTGTCGTGTTGTACACTCAGTAGACAATAATTGCTTCAAACTCGAAATTGATTTAATTTCCCTACTTTCAGCTCATTTAGAGGAAAAAGAAACACATTGCTTCCCACATCAAGGCTAGTGTTCCAGCTAGAAGCAGCCTCCACTTATCAGTTAAAAAAGGAGCCAGAAATGCACCACAGATGCCAAACAAATCATCTAGTCGAACATACCTATAGATCAGACCCTCATTGTACAACCTCACAAATGCTTCTGTCACTGCCTTTGATCGTTTCTCATCCATTGTGAAACACTGCAGACAATAGAAAGGAAGAAAAGAAAACATAGATGAACAGCCAATATACATATACATCAATTGCTCTAAACAATTAAATCAGAAAAAAAAAAAAACAAAAAAAAAAAAAAAAACAGAGAAAAAAAGAAACACCTCTCTGGACCAATCCATGGAAGCACCAAGGCGACGCTGCTGCTTCAAGATTTTGCCACCATACTCATTTTTCCAATTCCAAACCTTGTGTTACAAAAGAATAAAGAAAGAACAAGAATTTCACCTTAGCTCATATTTGACAATAATAATTATTAAAATGGAAAGAAAAGACAAGAACTCACTTGTGAAACAAACTCTTCTCGACCAAGATCATGCCTGGTAAGCTTTCTTTCACGCATTATCTTTTTTTCGACAACTACCTGCAAAATTTAACAAATCAATATAGTCAAGCTTTATTGATAACAGGAAGATCATGCGGGCGCAGATTGGCAGATATTTAAACTATAAAGCTGTGAGCCAATCATGAACAGTGCTCTTCATAAATGTTGTGATGTAAATTTGAAACAAAAAGAAATTAAGAAAACCAGCAGAAGAATTGAGCTTGTGAAACAGCAGAGCAGACAGCACCAGATAATATAAAGACAGGTTTAGAGCCAAGAGATCAATCAATCAAAGCCTTAATCCCATAAGTGGGGTCGGCTACATGAACCAAAATTGATTATAATAAAGCCTTGATTTTTTCTCCACTCTCTTGTGAGGGGCATAAAGGCTTTGGTCCATTTCAACCCCTTTCAAGCTTCAAGTTTTAAATTTAAGGGAGCTGATTTAAGGCAATGTTTTCACCACCTTAATAAATAAATAAATTAACTGTACGAAAAGAATATCAACAGCAAAGAGATACAATTAGAATTTACACGATTTTCAAAATAATCAGAGAAGCTTAAACAGTCAATTTGGGAAGCTGAAATTAACAAGGAAAACTACATGTAAGTGTAGAAATAACTGAATTTCCCAATAGTGAAATTTTGTTGATTCAGGGAGTAAATCCAAAAACATTATGAAAATCTTGTTGTATTGATTTATTAGTCAACAACTAATTTAATATACCGAGTTAATGAAACAAGTATCTTTAAAATTAAAAAAATTGGTTTTAGAGAAAACTTTCACATGTTGGTGCTGAACATTAAGACGTGAGGACTTTGCCCTTTACATTACCAACTACTTTGTGCAATACGACACACCAGTGACCGAAGTTAGAATATAAGTGTATATTCTAACCCTAGCAACTATTTTTTTTAATAGTTTAAATAGTAGCTATGGCTAGAATATACCCAAGATAATCTCTAAACTTTGCATAAATAAGAAATCAAAGGTCCTAGTTAAAGTGAGAGCATTTGTGTAAGCTACATCTTTAAGAAAGCTTTGTGCAGACAATATGCTCCAAAAGGTCTTGCTCACATGCCTTCCTTGATTTGAGAAAGACTTTGCAATCTACAGAATGCAGCTGGAGATTATATTTTGCAGAATTAGTGCAGGGAAAAAAAAAGTTACTTTGGAAGCCTGCAATAACAAGACAGTGTTGGAGGAAATGGCTGCATATTTTATGGTGCTGCCACGTGATCTATTGCTGGATTAGGCAACTTTCTTAGCTTCTTTATCGGCCATAGCAGCCAGAACTTTCCTAAATTACTGTATTGGAAACATAAGGAGGACATGGGCTAACTTGTAGTTTTGACTTTCAGTCTAATTCCAAGGACACCTAGTCCACCTGATGTGTTCTTACTATTGTTTGGGCAAATATTAACAGCCTTCAATATTTTATCTTCTAAATAAATATTAAAAAGGAAAGGAGGGACCAAAGGTAGTAATTATTAACTGGTGAGAAAATTATTTTTTGAACATAATAAGAACTTGTTTTTGTTTTTTTTAAAAAAATGTATGGGGTAGAATAGTTTTTATGAATTTTAAAATAAAATACTCTTTGAGGATTGCATTAATATTCAAATTTTGAATAAGATACAAAAACAGACCTAAGGGAGCCACAGATAAATTAGGATAGCTTTCTTATCACAGTACTGAACAAACTGGTAGGGCAACCTTTTCCGTGGCTCAGCAATAAAAAAAATCAAACAAAAAGACAGTATCTAAAATTTAACCTGTGTTGCTATCCCGGCATGATCCATTCCAGGAACCCACAATGTATTGTAGCCAGACATTCTCCGCCAGCGAATAATTGTGTCCTGCATAAGATTAGGTTAGTGTCTCATCTAACAAAACACTATCATAAGAAGCTTCACATACAAAACACAAAACGACAGAGAGATATGAAAGGTATAAAAGCCAAACCTCGATTGCACCAGTAAGAGCATGACCAATATGAAGTGCCCCCGTCACATTTGGCGGTGGAAGAACCTGCAAGACTCAAAACAAATCGATGTTGTAATAAGATTAAATCTCAAATAATTTCAAGGTAGGTTAGCCACCTAAAGGGCGATAATAAAACACTAACAAAGCGAGTTCAATGTTTCAGTTGCACACACAGATTAACAGGTCACGCAAGCACAGGATTGCCAAAGGCCACTGAAAATTACTTTATTTCTAGCAAATCCAATGGCAGCATGACTAAAGAAAATTGAACAAGCCGCAGAAAAAAAAATCACACACAAATGACTGAAACAGCCAATACTGACTGTTAAGGCAAGGCCCCTGACTCCATCACCTTGCTAGAGCTCCTCTATAAACATCAATGTAAAGTTGGATTATTTGTTATGTTTGTATGCTTAAGTTTCATTTTGAATCCTTCTTCAGGGGAAAATCTATACTAGATGCACGTACAAACACACACATTAGGTTGGCCCCAAAATGACAATTTAACACTTTCTAAATTTTTTGTATGGCTCAATCAAGCAATGGAAAATGAGGAACTGTTTCCCCGAAAACCATTTACACCCAACCAAACAGTCAAATTTTATAAAATAAAGTAAAAATATATGAACAGCTGCTTCCATACCAGAAATTTCCCTTTGACTTCCATTAGGACAAAGGATAAACAAGTATATATTGCACAGCATGGAATTCCCTAAGTATATAGTTATAGCACCCCAAATCTACAAGACTCTAGCAAACAGTTCAATAAGCCAAATAATGAGCACTCACAATCACAAAAGGTGGTTTTGAGCTATTAGACTCTGCCACAAAGAAGCCAGAGTTTTCCCACCAATCATACCATCTGCACCAACAATTTGCAAAAGAGATCAGCACACAATAAAAATTATTCAACTGGAGGCTTCAAATAACATTACTCACGATTTCTCCACTACAGCAGGAGAATACTGCTTTGCCATTAAACTCGAAAGCTGCTTCTTCTCACCAAGTGACGTCTCTGGATCTAAAAAACTCACAGGATCCTCTTCCTTTGCATCCTTCTTTAAGTTTTTCTTTTCGGCCTTCTTAGAGGTGTTACTTGCTTGTTGTGTCTAACACAATTGTATCACACGATTAGGCTTAGCCAGATTTATTTACCAGCCACATGTAAAAACTTATACATAGTCCCTTAGGAATTATCAATGATTTTTTTAACTTTCTCCGTTCTCTTTAGTTGCAAAGTTTTGACTTTCACATTAGCCAATGCAATTTCAGCCCTTTATATCTCTGATTATAAATAAGTAATAGAAAAATGGCCGTACTTCTTTAATTCTATTTAATCCCAACATTTGGAATTTTACACAATTCAGAGTATTCACACACTCTCTTTGTTGTAGCCAAGCCTAACAACTTGGTTATGGACATTTCTTTGGTTCAAGACGTAGCATCATGTATTGGTGCTATGCATTCTATCCATGGGCAGCAAGATATTCAATCCCTTGAATTTCTTGTTGTTCTTATTAACTAGTTTATTCTAGTTCTTTTTATGCTTTGAATAAATTGTAAACTTTAGTCATTTTAAGTTTGCAAATTAGTTATATTTTTTCTTAGTTCTTTTTAGCTGATTTTAGTTCGAAAAATATTGTCACATTCACACAAAAGTACAAGTACAAAGATACATCAAAATGGCAGCCATTTAAGCTTGGAATCCGAAATTCTTTTACAAGGAATTTCAAAGCTTTGACTTGGGAGTTACAATCAGTTTTCAAAGAGGAATTACAAGCCATTACAAGCCTTAACTTCAGCCTTCAAGTGGCCGTTGATATCAGTCAACATTGGAGCATCTTAAGCCTTAATTCCAGCCTTCAATTGGCTGTTTAATTCAGTCAGCTTTTGGAGCAACTAAAGGGCGTCCAAGTACACCCTTGTCCACATACATTCAAGCTAATTTCAAGGCTTGAACCAAGGAGGAGTTACACTTCTTTGCTGTTTGAATTTGGGCATGAAAATTGGAGGAAATACATCTCCAACTTGCTGCTTGGATGGGCGTGAATTAAGGGGAGTTACACTCTTAATTCTGATTTTATTTCAGCCTTAATTTGGAGGTTATAAGCCACCATTTTCTCTTTGATATATCTAGTTAAATAAGGCTTCTTTTAATAATGTATCTAGACAACAAAAAGCTGATTTGTACTTAGCTTTAGCTTAGGCGTGTAACAAGTGAGCTGAACAGCCACTTAAGTTAGCTTGTACTTAAGAATGCTTGTTTACTATAAATAGCAAGCAAATGTGAATGAAAAAATCAGATTATTCAAACAAAAAAAAATTGTCTTACATTCGTTTCTTGGATTAGAAACAAAAACTTGAAATTCTTGGATTTGGAATTTCATTTCCTTTGCTTAGTTAGCTAGTTTAGGCTACTAGTTGGCTTGTGATCTTAGGAATCCAAACAGTTTCTTAGTGGTGTGACTTTATCTAAGAAGCCTTTGGTTCTTTAGCCTTAACTATCCCTTGGTTTATCCCTTGTGTATTTCGAGTGTTACTCCAAATATACAACATTTGCAAAATCTAAACCTCAAAAACGGCCACCCCATATCCGCACCCCCCACTTCCCTTACCACTCTCATAAAATCAGAATTGCATGAGTATAAAACTCACAAACAATTCATTTTAAGCCAACTTGATACCCCTTCCCAACCGACACAAAAAGAACCACACCCACTCCTCACCCCTCTTCTCAAAACCTTTTCCCATATTTTCCCCGAAGACATTCCCCATGGCCTACCCCCAAAACGTGACATACAACACAAAATTGATCTTGTTCCCGAATCAATGCTCCCAAACAAACCAGCCTATAGAACCACTCCAAAAGAAACCGAAGAGATTAGGAGGCAAGTGGAAGAATTACTATCCAAGAGTCTTATTCGTAAGTCTCTTAGTCCATGTGCTTGTCCTACTTTGATTGTGCCTAAGAATGGAGAATGTGTGTTGATAGTAGGTCAATCAATAAAATCACTATCAAGTACCGGTTTCCTATTCCAAGGTTGAATGATTTACTTGATGATTTTCATGGTTCTAAAGTGTTCTCTAAAATTGATTTGAGAAGTGGCTATCATCAAATTCGAATTTTCGAAGGAGATGAATGGAAGACCACTTTCAAGACAAAGGAGGGCCTCTATGAGTGGCTTGTGATGCCATTTGGTTTGTCTAATGCACCATCTACATTTATGCGCCTTATGAATCAGGTTATGCAACCTTTCATGGGTAAATTTGTTGTAGTTTATTTTGATGATATTTTGGTGTATAGTAGGGAGGAAGAAGAGCATTTTATGCACTTGCAACAGGTTTTTGAAGCCTTTGAACGTGAGAAATTGTATGGTAACTTAGAGAAGTGTCATTTCTTCACTTCCCAAGTTATGTTTCTTGGCTTTAAAGTCTCATCACAAGGCATTGAAGTTGATGAAAAGAAAGTTGCTGCAATTCGTGAGTGGCCCACGCCACAAACCATGCAACAAGTTCGAAGCTTTCATGGACTTGCTTCTTTCTATAGAAGATTTGTGCGGAATTTTAGTACCCTCATGGCACCTATCACGGAGCTAACTAAAAATCAGAAGTTAGTTTGGAATGATAAGGCTCAAAAGGCCTTTGATGAGGTAAAACATCAACTTACTAGTGCACCTATTCTTGCTTTGCCTAACTTTGATGAAGTTTTTGAAGTTGAATGTGATGCTAGTGGAGTTGGTATTGGTGCTGTTTTGTCACAAGTTGGGCGTCCCCTTGCCTACTTTAGTGAAAAACTCAATGAAGCACAACGGAAGTATAGCACCTATGATAAGGAGTTCTTTGCTCTTGTTCGTGCTTTGGACCATTGGAGACATTACCTCATTTCCAAGGAGTTCATCCTTCATTCAGATCATGAAGCCCTCAAATATCTTCAAAGCCAACAAAAACTCCAACCACGCCATGCCAAATGGGTGGAGTATTTGCAAGCTTTTCATTTTGTGATCAAGCATAGGAGAGGCGCCATGAACAAAGGAGCTGATGCGCTTTCAAGGAGATACACACTCTTGAATTCCTTCAAAGCAAGGGTGATTAGTGTTAAAGATGTGAAAGCAAGTTACAAAAATGATCATGACTTTGATGATTTATTTTTAAAATGTTCTAATCATGCTTACAAAGATTATTAAATTTTAGATGGCTATTTGTTCAAAGGAAACAGGTTGTGCATTCCAAGATCAAGCCTAAGAGAATCTCTTATCAAAGAGTTTCATGAAGGAGGAATGGCGGGACACTTTGGCATAGAGAAGACTACTCTTCTTGTCCAAGAATACTTTCATTGGCCTAGGTTGGTCCGTGATGTGGAGTTCATTGTGAAGAGATGTGTGATATGTCAAAAGGCCAAGAGTCATAGTCTACCACAAGGCTATCTTTTGCCCTTACCTATTCCACAAGCACCATGGGAGGATATTAGTCTTGATTTCGTTGTGGGACTTCCTATCACCCAACGAAAGAAAGATTCTATAATGGTTGTTGTGGATCGATTTTCTAAAATGGCTCATTTTATTGCTTATCATTCAACTTATGATGCTACTCATGTTGCTAACTTGTTTTTCAATGAGATTGTTCGTTTGCATGGTGTACCTAAATCCATGGTGAGTGATCGTGATCCAAAATTTCTAAGTCATTTTTGGCTTACATTATGGAGGAAGATGGGCACGAAATTGAACTTTAGCACTTCAAGTCATCCTCAAACAGATGGTCAAACCGAAGTGACTAATAGAACTTTGGGATCCTTGTTGCGGTCTTTGGCTACTAAACGTCCCAAGCAATGGGAAGAGATGCTTCCTCATGCGGAGTTTGCTTACAATCGTGTGCCTAGCAAGACAACAGGTTTGAGTCCTTTTGAAGTGGTGTATGGATTCAATCCGTGCACTCCTATTGATCTCACTCCCATTCCCTCACCAAACAAGTTCAGCAATGATGCCGAGGTGCGCGCAAAAGAAATCAAGTCTATGCATGAGCAAGTTCGTTCCAAAATTGAACAAGCTAATGCAAAGACAAAGGCGTACTATGACAAGAAAAGAAAGGAGGTCCGTTTTCAGCCCGGTGACTTAGTTTGGATTCATCTTCGAAAGGAAAGATTTCCTTCCAAAAGGCGGTCCAAGGTTAGTCCTCGTAGTGATGGTCCATTTGCTATTGTTGAAAAGGTGAATGATAATGCTTACAAAGTTGAGTTGCCCGGAGATTATGGTGTTTCTAGCACCTTTAATGTGGCTGATTTATCACCTTACTATGATGAGTTTGAAGAGTTGCCGAGTTTGAGGGCAAACTCTTTTCAAGAAGGGGGGAATGTTGTAGCCAAGCCTAACAACTTGGTTATGGACATTTCTTTGGTTCAAGACGTAGCATCATGTATTGGTGCTATGCATTCTATCCTTTGGCAGCAAGATATTCAACCCCTTGAATTTCTTGTTGTTCTTATTAACTAGTTTATTCTAGTTCTTTTTATGCTTTGAATAAATTGTAAACTTTAGTCATTTTAAGTTTGCAAATTAGTTATATTTTTTCTTAGTTCTTTTTAGCTGATTTTAGTTCGAAAAATATTGTCACATTCACACAAAAGTACAAGTGCAAAGATACATCAAAATGGCAGCCATTTAAGCTTGGAATCCGAAATTCTTTTACAAGGAATTTCAAAGCTTTGACTTGGGAGTTACAATCAGTTTTCAAAGAGGAATTACAAGCCATTACAAGCCTTAACTTCAGCCTTCAAGTGGCCGTTGATATCAGTCAACATTGGAGCATCTTAAGCCTTAATTCCAGCCTTCAATTGGCTGTTTAATTCAATCAGCTTTCGGAGCAACTAAAGGGCATCCAAGTACACCCTTGTCCACATACATTCAAGCTAATTTCAAGGCTCGAACCAAGGAGGAGTTACACTTCTTTGCTGTTTGAATTTGGGCGTGAAAATTGGAGGAAATACATCTCCAACTTGCTGCTTAGATGGACGTGAATTAAGGGGAGTTACACTCTCTTAATTCTGATTTTATTCCAGCCTTAATTTGGAGGTTATAAGCCACCATTTTCTCTTTGATGTATCTAGTTAAATAAGGCATCTTTTAATAATGTATCTAGACAACAAAAAGCTGATTTGTACTTAGCTTTAGCTTAGGCGTGTAACAAGTGAGCTGAACAGCCACTTAAGTTAGCTTGTACTTAAGGATGCTTGTTTACTATAAATAGCAAGCAAATGTATTATTCAAACAAAAAAAAAAATTGTCTTACATTCGTTTCTTGGATTAGAAACAAAACCTTGAAATTCTTGGATTTGGAATTTCATTTCCTTTGCTTAGTTAGCTAGTTTAGGCTACTAGTTGGCTTGTGATCTTAGGAATCCAAACAGTTTCTTAGTGGTGTGACTTTATCTAAGAAGCCTTTGGTTCTTTAGCCTTAACTATCCCTTGGTTTATCCCTTGTGTATTTCGAGTGTTATTCCAAATATACAACATTTGGCGCTAGAAGGAGGGGGATCTAGCAAAACAAATACCCAAACACATACCCCATATCCACACCCCCCACTTCAAAAAACATTTTCCAATTCCGGGAACAATCACATTTGGCGCTAGAAGGAGGGGGATCTAGCAAAACAAATGCCCAAACACATACCCCAAACACAAACCACGTCCGACATCCCACCCCCTAATTGGCAAGAATATGTCAATAAGGTTGCACAAGAGAAAGAAGATATGGAGCAACGAATGCAATATTTGCAAGATCAGTTAAAAGATCTTTCTACTAAGTTGCGCCATCAAAAAGAGGGTTCACCCAATCATAGTGATGAAGAATTGAGTGAATCTAATTTCAATCACAATGATAGACCTTTTCATGAAAGAGAAAGGTCACGGCCTAATAATGACATTAAGGCTGACATCCCGGAGTATGATGGCAAACTCGATGATGAGTTTGTAGAATGGCTTAGAACGGTGGAGAGAGTGTTTGATTACAAGCAAACACCGGAAGAAAAAAAAGGTGAAGATAGTAGCCTTGAAGTTAAGAAAATATGCCTCAACTTGGTGGGCTAGTGTGTGTGCCAAAAGGGAAAGGCAAGACAAAGAGAAAGTGAGATCGTGGACCAAGATGAAAAAGATGCTGAAACAAAAGTTTCTTCCCACATACTATGTGCAAGAAAACTTTTCCAAGTTCCACAACCTCAAACAAGGTACAAAATCAGTAGAAGAATATGCTAGGGAATTTGAAGGATTTGTCATGAAATGTGGAGTAGAGGAAGATGAACCTCAAACATTGGTGCGCTTTTTGGGAGGACTTGACCCAAAAATAGCCAATGTGGCCGAACTACACCCTTACACCACCCTTGAAGAGCTCATTATCTTAGCACATAAGATTGAGCAGCAACAAAAAGCAAGAGGCAAAAGTGAATCATCACGTATTGCACCTCAAACCTCATTTCCCCAAAAAAAGCAAACATCTAATTTCCCACCTTTCAAACCCAACATCCAATCAGCCTACTTCTAAACCACCTTCACAAAACACCCAAAATTCCAACCCAAAACCAGCCCCAAGAAGATGTTTTAGGTGTCAAGGCCTTGGACATTTGGCTAGTGATTGTCCAAATAAAAAGATTGTCACTTTGATCGAGCATGAAGAGGAGGACAAATTAGAAATTGAAGTGGACAGCAACCTTGAGGAGAATGATGATTATGCGTGTCTTGGACCGGATGAAGGAGAATGCTTGGTGGTTCGACGTACACTAAGCAATATGATTGGCAAAGAAGGGAGTTTGCAACGTGAGGCAATCTTTCACACTCGTTGCACCATTGGTGGTAAGGTATGTACCTTGATTATTGATGGAGGTAGTTGTACCAATGTAGCTTCACAAGTAATGATAGACAAGCTGAAAATAAAAATCGTCCCTCACCCTAAACCTTATGTGATTCAATGGCTAAATCATGGTAAAGGGATTCAAGTAACAAAACAAATCTTGTTATCATTTAGCATTGGTAAAACTTATGAGGAAGAATTATGGTGTGATGTTATACCTATGGATGCATGTCATATTTTACTTGGTAGACCTTGGCTGTTTGATAGGCGTGTGATGCATGATGGGTATAAAAACACATATTCCTTCACTAAGAATGGACAAAAAATACTCCTTACCCCTCTAAACCTCAAAAACGGCCACCCCATATCCACACCCCCCACTTCCCTTACCACTCTCATAAAATCAGAATTGCATGAGTATAAAACTCACAAACAATTCATTTTAAGCCAACTTAATACCCCTTCCCAACCGACACAAAAAGAACCACACCCACTCCTCACCCCTCTTCTCAAAACCTTTTCCCATGTTTTCCCCGAAGACATTCCCCATGGCCTACCCCCAAAACGTGACATACAACACAAAATTGATCTTGTTCCCGAATCAATGCTCCCAAACAAACCAGCCTATAGAACCACTCCAAAAGAAACCGAAGAGATTAGGAGGCAAGTGGAAGAATTACTATCCAAGAGTCTTATTCGTAAGTCTCTTAGTCCATGTGCTTGTCCTACTTTGATTGTGCCTAAGAAGAATGGAGAATGTGTGTTGATAGTAGGTAAATCAATAAAATCACTATCAAGTACCGGTTTCCTATTCCAAGGTTGAATGATTTACTTGATGATTTTCATGGTTCTAAAGTGTTCTCTAAAATTGATTTGAGAAGTGGCTATCATCAAATTCGAATTTTCGAAGGAGATGAATGGAAGACCGCTTTCAAGACAAAGGAGGGCCTCTATGAGTGGCTTGTGATGCCATTTGGTTTGTCTAATGCACCATCTACATTTATGCGCCTTATGAATCAGGTTATGCAACCTTTCATGGGTAAATTTGTTGTAGTTTATTTTGATGATATTTTGGTGTATAGTAGGGAGGAAGAAGAGCATTCTATGCACTTGCAACAGGTTTTTGAAGCCCTTGAACGTGAGAAATTGTATGGTAACTTAGAGAAGTGTCATTTCTTCACTTCCCAAGTTATTTTTCTTGGCTTTAAAGTCTCATCACAAGGCATTGAAGTTGATGAAAAGAAAGTTGCTGCAATTCGTGAGTGGCCCGCGCCACAAACCATTCGACAAGTTCGAAGCTTTCATGGACTTGCTTCTTTCTATAGAAGATTTGTGCGGAATTTTAGTACCCTCATGGCATACTATGACAAGAAAAGAAAGACGGTCCGTTTTCAGCCCGGTGACTTAGTTTGGATTCATCTTCGAAAGGAAAGATTTCCTTCCAAAAGGCGGTCCAAGGTTAGTCCTCGTAGTGATGGTCCATTTGCTATTGTTGAAAAGGTGAATGATAATGCTTACAAAGTTGAGTTGCCCGGAGATTATGGTGTTTCTAGCACCTTTAATGTGGTTGATTTATCACCTTACTATGATGAGTTTGAAGAGTTGTCGAGTTTGAGGGCAAACTTTTTTCAAGAAGGGGGGAATGTTGTAGCCAAGCCTAACAACTTGGTTATGGACATTTCTTTGGTTCAAGACGTAGCATCATGTATTGGTGCTATGCATTCTATCCATGGGCAACAAGATATTCAATCCCTTGAATTTCTTGTTGTTCTTATTAACTAGTTTATTCTAGTTCTTTTTATGCTTTGAATAAATTGTAAACTTTAGTCATTTTGAGTTTGCAAATTAGTTATATTTTTTCTTAGTTCTTTTTAGCTGATTTTAGTTCGAAAAATATTGTCACATTCACACAAAAGTACAAGTACAAAGATACATCAAAATGGCAGCCATTTAAGCTTGGAATCCGAAATTCTTTTACAAGGAATTTCAAAGCTTTGACTTGGGAGTTACAATCAGTTTTCAAAGAGGAATTACAAGCCATTACAAGCCTTAACTTCAGCCTTCAAGTGGCCGTTGATATCAGTCAACATTGGAGCATCTTAAGCCTTAATTCCAGCCTTCAATTGGCTGTTTAATTCAGTCAGCTTTTGGAGCAACTAAAGGGCGTCCAAGTACACCCTTGTCCACATACATTCAAGCTAATTTCAAGGCTTGAACCAAGGAGGAGTTACACTTCTTTGCTGTTTGAATTTGGGCGTGAAAATTGGAGGAAATACATCTCCAACTTGCTGCTTGGATGGGCGTGAATTAAGGGGAGTTACACTCTCTTAATTCTGATTTTATTTCAGCCTTAATTTGGAGGCTATAAGCCACCATTTTCTCTTTGATGTATCTAGTTAAATAAGGCTTCTTTTAATAATGTATCTAGACAACAAAAAGCTGATTTGTACTTAGCTTTAGCTTGAACAGCCACTTAAGTTAGCTTGTACTTAAGGATGCTTGTTTACTATAAATAGCAAGCAAATGTGAATGAAAAAATCAGATTATTCAAACAAAAAAAAATTGTCTTACATTCGTTTCTTGGATTAGAAACAAAACCTTGAAATTCTTGGATTTGGAATTTCATTTCCTTTGCTTAGTTAGCTAGTTTAGGCTACTAGTTGGCTTGTGATCTTAGGAATCCAAACAGTTTCTTAGTGGTGTGACTTTATCTAAGAAGCCTTTGGTTCTTTAGCCTTAACTATCCCTTGGTTTATCCCTTGTGTATTTCGAGTGTTACTCCAAATATACAACACTCTTAATCTCTTTCGACTGTATTTTGTGATTTATACATTAGAAAATATATTCATGAGTGATTTTTTTTAGAATTATCTCAAAATGTACTTTCAAAATATCAACTTTTATTAATTTTTATTAAAGTGCAACTTAAGATATTAAAGTTATAAAATGAGTATTGGCAAACATAAAACCCCCAATGTTGGATTAAAAAAAGAATGGTGGAAGTATAACGCTTTGATTTTGTGCAAATATAAATTGAGATGAATTAAATAAGATCTCACATGACTATATTTTGCCTAAATGCCCGACATATAGATCAACAAATGTGGTTAAAAGAGACAACATGAATAGTGCAAATTTCCAAATGTTGCAACTAAAAGAGAACGGAGAAAGTATGTCGAAATGTACAGCAATTTGGCTTCTTTCATATATACATACAAATTAAGATAGAAGCGTATACCTGCAGTTTGGCAGCTTGTGCTTTAAGCGCTGCCTTCTGTTTTTTTAATTCTTTTTCTTTTGCCTGTGACAAGAAAAGGTATCATTGCAGTTTAGTGTCATGCCACAATGAAGGATCACAGCTATAACTAATTGTTTATCAGAGGAAGAACGGAAAAGCAGAGAGATTCAAACAAATCAACACTCAGCAGCAGATACACAAACTCAAATGCCAGAGAAATGAAAACGGAAAAAAATGACAAGCAGAAGAAAAAAATAATGACAGGAATAGTTAAATCTCAACCTGAAATGCCACTCTAAAAAAGATGGAAACATTGAACGACATACACTCAATAATGCATACCCAATTACTTTATACATCCAATTGCGATTGTGCCAATATAAGGGTCTACGCCTAACAGAAGCAAACTTTAAAGTTCTGTCTAAACTACAATAGAATTGTTTTGACAACTCCACTCTTTCGTTCTGAATCAAATTCCCTCCCTCCCTGCTCACCAACAAACCAAAATAGTAACAATACTTTGCTTTAGCATAAACCATTTTCAATACCACAGTTTTAATCATGCAAAATAATGATGTAGCAAATTATCTTATTTCAATACTCTTAAACACCTAAACCTTAATTCCTCATTACCGAATTCATCAATCAAGGCAATTAACATTCACACACACTACTGACCTTCTCTTCCTTTTTCTTTTTCCTTTCGAGCTCTTCGGCCGAAAGGACCGGGCCCGTCCCTGAACCAGGGCAAGAACTTTCATTTTCAAGGTTCCGTCCCGACATTATGAGATCGTATAAACAAAAACCTGCTACACATTAGCAACCAAATGTAGCTTAATTATCAAAGTAAACCAATATCATAGTTCAATGACTTCAACCCTAACATTAAAACTAAAGGATTCTGCAACACTTTAGCAACTACATTTGATAGCTATTAATCCACAAATTTAATAAAAAAAAAAAAACATACATTTGATTCAATCATCAATTAGGCTCGTAATTTTCTTCTCTCGATAGTAATTAGAAACAATAAATTCAAGTATTCAAACTTTGAATTTACCAACTGAGGATTAAATTAAATTAGATGAACAATAAACCCTAGATTGTAAAATTGATATGATGATTACAAAAAGAAACAAGTTACCTCAGAAGCTGCTTCAGCGGAGGAATGAATATCAGAAGGCGCCTCAATGGAGTGGAAGAAACAGACAGAGAAGGAAGAAGAGGAAGTAGGGCTTCAAAGGGATAATTTATACGGAGTAAAATTTTTTTTTTTTTTTTTTTTTTTAACCGTTTGAGATTAGTTAAGTGTAAAAGGGTAAATCACTATAGCTGTCAAAAAAAAAAAAAAAAAAAAAAAAAAAAAAAAAAAAAAAAAAAAACCTATAAATTCCTATTCACTCCACTTTATTTCAGATTTACAGTGAGCCCTTTCTCTAATTCTCTAAATAATGTTGGGAAATTTTTAATTCCCAAATTATAGCTACTCTTTTTTTAATTTTCACCGTACCATTTATGTCACCGGTTCAGTGGGAATTTTTTTAAAAACGGTTTATTAGAAAACCGCTACTTCTACTAAAAGCCGTTACTTCAAATAGCGGTTTACTTATTTATTGATATTTTGTTTTAAAAAAAACTTACAGAACAAACCGCTACTTGGTTCATTTGGCATCATTGTGGTTTTCTGTTTTTTGGTTTTTTTTTGTTTTTTTAAATCATATGTTATATATCATGTAATGAATAAAAAATTAGTCAAATTTATTAAAATTATGATAATTTTGAAAACTGACAACCAAAAAGTGGAAACACCTTTTTCTTGTTTCCTGTTTTTGGTTTTTAGTTTTCAAAAAAACAGAAAACAAAAAACAAAAAACAATGCCAAACAAGCCCGAAATAGCGGTTTTCTATTTTGTGGTTTTTTGTTTTCTGTTTTGTGGTTTTTTGTTTTCTAAAAGTATAAGATATGCGTCCCATAATGAATCAAAAATTATATAAACTTATTAAAATTATGATAATTTTGAAAACTGACAACAAAAAAGTGGAAACACCTTTTTCTTATTTTCTGTTTTTGGTTTTTGGTTTTCAAAAAAACAGGAAACTAAAAACCAAAAATAATGTCAAACAAGCCCTGAAGTAGCGGTTTTAATTTCATAAACCGAAAGTAGCGGTTTTAATTTCTTAAACCGCTACTTCAAGTAGCGGTTTTCTTCAACGGTTTTAATTTCGTAAACCAGTGTTCGAGGAAAACCGCTACTTGAAGTAGCGGTTTACGAAATTAAAACCGCTACTTCAAGTAGCGGTTTTCCTCATAACACCCCTACTTGAAGTAGCGATTTGTTGTTGGATCGAGAAAAAAAAATCGGTTTATTTTCCTTAGTTGACGTGGACGGTACAATGGGAATTAAAAAAAGAGTAGCTGTAATTTGGGAATTAGATAATTTCCCAACATTATTTAGGGAAAGGGCTCATTTTCAGTTGGCTAAAAATTAGTTTAATAAATAAAAAAAATTAAAAATTAAAAAAAGTCAATTTAATTCAAATAATTTTAGTTCAATAAAAATCAGTATCAGTATAGAAGAAATACAATAGAAAATCAGTATTGATAATTTCAGTTCAATCAAAATAAATTAAGTTGAATAAATATAATTTCAGCTCAATAAAATTAAAGCGACGTGAATGATCGAGGCCTAACTCCTAATACTCAATTCCTTTCAATAAGATTCCTTAAAATAAATAAGAATAAAAAAAAAATACTACCTCAGTACCTCATTACCTTGGGTTAAAATTAAGGGTGTGTTCAATTCACCTGATTTTCACTGATCTAAACTTATTACTCTTGAAATAAGTGAAAATAAGGTGAATAGAACATACCCCAAAATAATGATGTTGATATACTAGTATTTTGTACGTGCTAGAATTTTGTATAGATGTTAAGGCCAAATTCAATCACTTTGGATGTATTTGGTAATTAGCTTATTTGAGTAAAATTAGCTTATTTGACCAACATTAGCTTATTGATTATTAAATAAGCTAATTCAAGGTGTTTGGTGAAAAGCTTATTTAAAGAACTTATTCCACTAAATAAGTTTTTTTTTTTCAAAAAGGAGCTTTTTCAATTAGCTTATTCAATTCTTATGGTGAAATGACTCTTATACCCCCATTTAATCAAAAATCCTATATAAATTACCTTCCCACAATTATCTTATTGGTATTTCACATAATCAAACAGCTTTAAACAATCAACTTTTTACCTAACACTTTTCTACAATAAGTTAATAAAATATGTTAGTCAAATCAGTTAATACAATCATCTAGTTAAAATCAGCTAACACAATCAAGTTCATCTTTTCCCCAAGCACGGCCTTTATTTTTGCTAAATTTAATTATTCTTACTAAATAAATTATTTTGTTGGAGTTAAATATTTTTTACTGAATTGAAATTATTTTTACTAAATAAATTATTTTTTGCTAGGCTTAAATTATTTTTACTAAATTGAATTTATTTTTGTTGAATTGAAATTATTTAAACTTATTCTCTATTATATTTTTTCTCTTTGAATTGAAATTATTTTTACTGATTCTCTATTATATTTTTTTTTCTTTAAGGTTATTGATTTTTACTGGATTGAAATTATTTTTAAGACTTATTTTTACTAAACTAAAAGTATTTATATAGATCCTGAAAAAAAAATCTATTTTTTTTAGAATATTTCGTGTGTATAATTTTTTTTTATGTTTATTTTAACCGAAATTCAAAATTATATGTGTATCTTATTGTTGGCTTAACTCCATTTAATGGTTTTTTTTTTTACATTCAACAATGATTACTTAGCGGTGGGTTTATTTACAGTTATTTGGCCGGATTTCTATAAAAAAAAAATTTTAAAAATAAAGTGGGAAAAAAAACCCTAAGTACTTAAACAGTAAAAAAAAAAAAAAAAAAAAGTTCAAAACTTAGTAACTATGTATGTTATTAACTTCCTATACACCATATAATTATGTTATTTCAGGTACAAAGTATTATAAATTATTGCAATATTTGCCTAATTCATTTATTTCTTATTGCAAAATTGGCTTCTTGATGTGATAAATTATTGTATGATATTTGAAAGTAAAAATCCATTAGAAGTCAAGGAATTGATTTAGAAAAAAAAAAGTTTATTTAATAAGATTTCTATAGGTTTGAATAAAGGTAGGTGTTTTAGATACTCTTTATTATTATACTTCCTCCGTTCTGTTAATATTGCAACAATGGATTTTTTGCACTATTCATCACTCTTATTTGACCTTATAATATGATTTATACGTTAAGCAAAATAAAGTCATGTGAGATCTTGTTGGATTCGTCTCATAAAATACTTTCACAATCTCAACTTTTTATAATTTTTATTCTTACACTTTTATAGATATTTTGCATATAAAATGTGCATAAGGATGCGTAATTTCCTCCTTGTTGCAATATTAATAGAACAGAGGAAGTATTTAAAGTGTATAGAAAATTATATTGCACTAGTTTTGTGCCCGTGTGATGTCCGGATTTTGTTTATTAAATTTTAATATAAACTTTTATCCATGTGCCAAATGTTAAAATATATAATGATAAACAAAATTAGATACAAATTGATGTGCTTTTTGTGACAATTTAAATAATGTAGTAGGTACATAATGACTAATAATAGTATCAGTGAAAATGTTCGAGTAAAAAAATTATTAAAAAAATAGCAAAGTAAACTTGAAATATTAGAAATTTTTAAAAGTGAGCCAAAAATTAACCAACTAATAAAATGTTCTAAGCTTGTTGGGTTGATCCGAACCCGAATTTTTAAGCTAGGGTTGAACATTACTTGACCTGAAGTAACCTGTCTCGTAATGACCCATGACCTGACCCGATTGATAGGTCTACATATAGAAATAAAATTAATATTATATTGTGAAGTATTTTATTTCAATCGTTGAGAATAGGTTACATATTCCTAAAAAAATGTATCATAAATTGATTTTCCGTTGCTCTAAAAAAAAGATAATAATACAAAAAATAAATTTATATGAAAATTATTAAGAGTTATAATCTTATATGTATTTTAAATAAAATTATAATTTAATTTGTACATATATTGATATTTTATTGAAAATAAAACTCTAAACTAACATTTTATCGTAAGATTCTATCCAAATTTTATTGAAAATGAAATTTTAAATAACCTTTTTTTATCCTACAAAATCTATCCAAACTTTTATTAAACAAATAAATCATATATTTCAAAATAATAATCTTTATACATCACCAATGTGGCGCGCAAAATTGGCGAAAAGTTGGGACGTCAAGTGTTATTGTTTCATGGTCTGATTAAAAATAATCATATAACTAATATATAAAGCTAACCTTTTAGTCAGTCCACGAGACAGTGACATTTGGACGTTCCAACGTGGTGTCAGCGTGTTGCGCCACATTGGATAGAGTTAAATAGACTTTATAAGATAAAAAAAAATTATAGAATTTTAGGGTAAAAATGTTAGTTTAGAGTTTTTTTTCGATAAAATACCAATATTTCAAAGGTACAAATTTGAATTATAATTCTATTCAAAAATAATTATTAGATTATAATTCTAAAAAATTATCAAATAAATTTATTTTTTTGTATCATACGATTTTTTGGAACGAAGGAAGTAGTTCAAAACGTAAAACATGAATTTATAATATACTAATCGGTTAAAATAATATATATACTTCACAATCTAATATAATTTTATTAGAGTTGGGTCATGAGTTATCTCAGATTAAAATTTTATTTTTAAAATTCAATAAACAACCTGGGCATTGCACGGGGCACCAAACTAGTTTTTTATATATAAAGCTAAACTTTTAGCCAGACCACGAAATAGCGACACTTGACATTTCAATTTTTCGTCAAGTGTCGCACCACATAGGAAATAATTAATATGCCTGAATAATTTTATTGTAGAATAGGATAAAAATTATCTTAGAGTTTTATTTTCAATAAAATTTGAATAGATTAAAATTTAATTTTCAATAACATACCAATATTTTTATACAAAATGGTGGATCCAGAAAGGTACAAAAGAAAAAAAAAATCAAAGAGACTTGTTATTATATATAACCGTTCTCTGAAGTCTTAACATACAACTAGCCTTTCCCTAGATGTTCAGAGAAATTGAAAAGAGATCTATCATAGCTTCAGACATCCGTTCTTTTTAGTTGTACATTGCTACTTCTAATTTTTTTTAGATTGTCAAGTGATTATTAATCTATAAAATACCCATAAACGAGCAAGTATGATTGTCAATTGATTATTAATCTATTATGAGTAGAAAATTCTAATAATATATGTATGATAAAAGCTTTATTTTAAAATTCAATAAATAACCCGGGCATCGCACGGGGCACAAAACTATATATATATACCGCCACGTGTCATCAATACTAGGCAGATGACGTGGTGCCATGTCATTTATTGAGTAATTAACTAATTATTATAACCCCGAGGAAGTTTAAGGGGATTAATCACCGTCATTATTCTCTTCATAAGTAACTCTCATAACCCCCTATTTAAGAGGATGTTTAAGGTGATAATTCATCTCCCTTGATGTTTGGGATTCTTCTGCTATGTTCTTTCATGTTTCTATATAAATAGAAGAAGCCTTTTTTATTTTTTATTTTATTTTATTTTTTTCTAGATATTTTTACACTTGTAAAATACACCAAACACAATAGTCTAAACACATTCTCTACTTAATATAAGTTACTCGACTCAAACCTTCCATCCAAAAGTATCTTTGAGTGGAAGTGGTGTGTTAAAATTAGGGTTCATGTCGACGAATACAATTGAGCACCTTGGTTGCGTTGGAAATTCGTTTTCAAGTCAATGATTTGCATTACTACGCACCGATATTGTTCCATTATTTGTGAAATTATCTTTTTGATCTTATTTAAATATTTTAATATTGTTTGTATTAGACTTGTTTTGGGTGTTTTTGTCCCTTGGGAGAGTTACAACACGAAGACTGATCCGAGGTGAGCTGTACCTGCAAAACAAACGGAGACACCACTTGGGTGGTGCTCCGCCTCCGACGCACAAGTCAGAAACTTGAAGGGAGAAAAAGGTGCGGAAATTTAGGTAGGGATCCGCTCGGATTCCAAGCTCAGGATGTCTCTATCAAAGAGTAAAATGTGTAATAAATGGTAAAACGTGTCCTCAAAATGAGGGACATCTCCCTATTTATAGGGTCTTTGGGAATTGTGCCCCTGATTAGGTTACTAAACCCTAATCATTGGTGGGCTGCGCCGTTTGGCGGCATTCTCGGGATTTGGGCCTGAAGGCCGCCTTTTCCCTTGATTTCGTGAATGACACGAGTCGAGCAGGGATTGGCCCATTTTAGACGAATCTGGGGCTGACACGTGGCAGGGTAAAATTACCCTAAACATTTTCCCCTCACAGATGTGACGTGGCACGCCACGTGGCATTTGTGACACATGTCACGCTCCGGCTGGCGGTAATTTTACCGTTATAGAGTAACCGTTCATCTTCCGGGTAAATTACGGAAATGCCCCCAAATTTACCCTCTATATATAGCCGTTTTACCCTCATAATTTTGTACGTTTACAAAAATTTTCTAGAGAGAAAAACTTCGAGAGAGCAGAAGTCATCCGTTTGAGTCAGACGCGAGCAAGAAACTTTGTTCTTCCGCAACCCAGCCGGACCTGCCTTTCTTCAGATATCAAATGTAATCCCCCATATGTTAAAATATATTATAAATAAAATTATATATTATTTATAATATTTACTTGTATTTTTCCGGAATTTAATTTCAAAAGTTTCAAATTATTTTTGGGGTTGATAAACGATTTTATTACAAAGAACTTTTTATGAACCTTCCTTCTATAATTTATGTCCAACAAACAAACCAAACCCAGTTTACTTTCTTAATTGACCCATTAATTTAATGAGGCCCAATATCCCTACTTACCCTACTACCCTCTCTCCTATAAATACCCCATATATCCCCAAAAATTTCCCAACACAAAGGTTAGTCTTATTTTCTTTCTCCTTTGTTTTATTAATTTGTGTAATTATAATTATTGATTATGGGTTTTGATTTTATTGTTTGAAATTAATTTAATTAGTATCAAATTGTATTTTGATGATTAAACTTTATAATTTCAGATTTTATAAATGTTATAATTTTCAGATTTTGTAACTTTAATAACCTAGGGTTTTTAATCATTGAAAATCATGATTTTAGGGTTTTTATGAACAATCGATTTAGGGCTTTTATAGTAATGATGTTTTGAAATTTTGTTGATTATACTACTAATTAGTTTAACTTAATCCCAGATTATTTTGAACGCGTAAATTCGTGTTTTAATGTTTAGATTTTGGTTCGTTAATATTAATCCCGTTTTAATCCCGATCAGGTTCTGAACTCATCCGATTTTGACAAAAAAGCAGTGTTTTCCATGTGGAAACAATGTTTTTGATTTTCGTGGCCAAATTCAGCCTCTAAATATGATTTTCGGGCAGTTTTTGATTTTTAACGAAGTTTTTTTTATGCTTAATGTTTATGATTAGTTTTGGGTTTTGATTTTATAGTATAAAGTTTATATTTTTAGTATCAAAATCATGTTTTTATGTTTTAAACTAATAATTTCAAATTATAATTGTTGTTATAATTTTCAGATTTTATAAGTTTAAAACCTAGGGTTTCAATTTATTTAAATTGGGATTTTAGGGTTCTTATGACTAATTGAATTGGGGCTTTTGTTCCTATTATATTTCTAATGCATAATTAACCATAAAAACATGTTTTTAATGAATTTTTAAGGAGTTTTAATCTAAATATTATTGCTGGAAATTTGGTTAAGTATTAATTTATTATTGTTGCTTGTTTTCTAGGAAGTGATTATTTCTTAGGAGACTTTTAAGTGATTAAAAGTGGCACAAAGGATTGTTTATACGAGGTACGTACATGTCTACTTCGTTGTAAGTAGTATCATGTTTAGGTACCAAAGAAAAGAACTTAGTTTCATGATTAGAGAACACTTGGATGAAAATTGTTTGGTTATACATTTAATTAATTCATGTGCTTATGTTTATGAGACATGTTTTGGTGAATTTATTATGTTTGTATGGAATTATGGATGCAAACATGTTGAATTATATTGGATTAATTGTTTGTATGGAATGTTGATACAGACATATTTTTATTGGATCGGTTTGTTAACCACATTTGGATTTTTAAAGGATTGGAATTTAATGGTTTAAATGGAATGAATTTATTAATTATTACCTTATATTATTATTGTATAATTGGATATTCATATGCTTCAGTGTATGTATATATGATTGACGTATATAATTTTATGATATGATCTGATTTAATTGTCTTGCTACTATTGTTATATTGAATGATTGTGTTATATTTCTGGGGGGTTTTTTTTAAATGTTATTGCGTGGTATAGGGAGTATTGTTCTTGAGGTTTTAGGATTATTAATGCAGAGTATTATTTTTGGGTTGAGATATGATTATATTTGGGTTATTAGTATGTGTTTTAAGAGTTGAGATATTATGAATCGAATTGTTATGTTATTTGGGAACATGTGCCAATATTGAGATATTATAAATTAATTTGTGGATGGTTATTTGATCAATGTGTGAGATCAAAAGGTTGAGAATTATTTATTTTGTTATGGGTTTGAGGCTCGGCGTTATAGACCTTAGTCCTTGGCATGTTGGTAATGAGATAATGATCATGAGTTAAGAATGAGGTACAATCTTTATTATTTATTTTTCTATGGTCCCCTACAGTGGGAATTGACCCTATGTGGTCTGGTTCAAGGTGTTTTCTAGTTATTGGGAGTATTCAAGTTTTTATACTTGTTGGTTTTATTCGAATTACCCATGTCCAAGGCTAGGTATAGAACAATGAGCATGACACACTTACGGGATAGAGAGTTGAGTAAAGGTTTGTATTATTATTCGAGGTTGAGTTGATAAAGGTTATTTTCAGAGTACAATGTGTTATGTAGTTTTGAACTACATTATTTAATTGAGCTAGTAATGTGGATTATCCTAGACTAACTTTGTGAGAATGGAGTCGCGCCCTTTCTTGCATCGCTCTAAACTTTTATTTTAAATGGTCATTTGGGACCAAAATGATTTGGTGGATTGGACAACCTCGTCTATTGCTCACTCCAAACTAAATTAATTAAATTAAATATAAAGAGTCAAGTGTTTGGAATTGATTAGCAAGTATGTTGAGTCGATTGAATTGTTTAAGTGTGGAGTCTTGATTAATGAATTTGTGTTGTATGTTTATTTACTTTAATTAGTTGAGCATGCTAGGCTTGGTACATTGTAGCTTGTATGTACTCTGCTTTGCTGATTGCGTGCTTTTGTGTGTTTTCTTTTGGTCATGGCCTTCGCCTTTCAATGACCCTGTGATGATCCAATTATTACACTTGTATTATTGTGGAGCAGTATTGCACAGGTTAGCTTGATGATGTGAAGTTCGGGGATTTGACAAACGCATTGTCAAGGGATTGGTGTGATTGAGAGTATTCGTTCTTTGTGTTGAACTTATTTATGTTTTACTATTTTAATTATGTTTTGGGATTTTGGAATATTGGTTTGGTTTTAATAAGGGCCTTTATGGTTCCAATTTGTAAGCTTTGACTTATTGGTTTTCTAAATTATATTATTTTAATATTTAAGTTGGATTTCCGCTGCAATACTTTGATAAAGCCTTAACGTTTTAACACGTGGCGGTAACATGCCAATGGTTCTCCTCTATTTTTATTTAAAGTAAGTGGTTTGGAAAAGGGAGAATTATTGGGGTGTTACATCAAATCCAAAGGTACCGTCTCTGTCTCTCTCAGCTCTTTTCTTTTTTTCACCGCTTGTACATATTTCTTGCAATAAATGGATGCATCACCAACACACACGGCATAGCCTAGGTTAGAGTCCAGCCGGTCACCAGGGACGGCTGAGTCTAGGACTGGGAGTGCCGGCTCGGGGTGTTGGGACCACCCTTTGCCATGGATTCCGACCAGTTATGTGTCTGTGCAGGACACCATGGCTCGGACAATGCAGACGGCCACTGATCCGAATTATAGAAGCGAAGGCTCAGGCGGCCAAATGCCTGAGGGAGAATCGTCTGGTCAAGGAGACCAGACGGCTCTGGAGAGATACCCTCCGCGCGCCCCTTCAACCCCTGCTGACTCTTTCTTGGAAGAGTGTGACCAAGGCGGCGACGAGGCAGCCTCTGCCTCCATGGACCAAAGCGAGGAGGAGACGGAGAGCGACAGCTCCGCCTCTACCTCCGAGAGCAGTGATGACTTGCCCCCTCTTCCGGATAGCGAGGAGGAAGAAAGGAAAAAGTGGAGTGAGAAGGACGATCCCTTCAGCATCCACGTCTTGTCCAAGGACCGAATCCAGATGGGGGAGAACTTAGAGAACTTTAAGAAAATGCACCCGCTTGGAGACGGGTATAAGATCCGGGTGCCGCCTGAGCTGGGCACCATCGCTTGGGGGGATGATCAAGAGAACGCCAACAACTATTTTGGCTGTTATGAAGCGGCGTTTAAAGCCGGCCTTCGCTTCCCCCTTCACCAGGCGGTGAAGGCAATTTTGAGAGGCTACGGCCTTGGGGTCTGGCAGCTTACCCCCAACCGCCTGCGAGTTCCAAGGGCTTAACCCCGGCTGGGAGGCCTTTGCAAGCATGCATTATCTCAGCAGAAGCCCAGGCGGCTGGAGGGCGTGGTATACTCTAACCACACAGCCGCAATACATGATGACCTTGGACAAGGTCTCCAAGTTCCAAGGCTGGAAGCACAGGTTCTACCTGATGTCAGCCCCAACCAGACGGGAAAATTATGAATTCCGTCTGTACAATAAGAAGCCCGACTTGTTGGGCAGGAAGTGCGCTCATCCCCGGATCCCAGAGGAAGACTTTGACAAAATAATCGAGGCAGACTTTTTCAGCCTCACAGACGCAACTCTGTCAACCGGGGAAACAATAAAAGTCCCTAAGAATTGGATTCCCAAGAGCGCCTGGTTCAGGGATGAATGTTTCCTAGCCGCCTGCGGGCTAGGGCACATGTTTAATAAACGTATGCGCCTGGGTTCACACCGTCTGTAGTATTTTTCTATCGGAATTGATGTATGATTCTGATCAATTTCTTTCTTTTTTGCAGAAGAAGCGCTAAACATGTTGCAGTCGGAGAAAACTCCTAAGCGGTCTTCTGCGACCATCCGCAAAGATCTTGCGGAGAAAGCTGCGGCCGAGCTCAGGGTCAAGGTATTGAGCGCCTGACCCTTTCTTAAGTTTATTTTATAATCTGTCTTGCCCGAATACTAACCTTGTTTATTTTCACAGGGGGGAGAAGTTGGGAAATCGTTTGAGAAGAATCTAAAACGGGCTAGAGAGGAGGCCCCAGCCGTTCTCAATAAAATAAAAAAGTCTGCCTCTGCGTCAACTCCTGGCGCCTCAGCCGGGGCTAAGACGATGCGGATAGCGGGGCGACTCGAGAAGGTAGGCGGCAGCGTGTGCCTTGATCTTGTCAACCCCTTATCAGCAGCCGCGGGGGTTCACCACGCCTGCAAGCGTTTCCCGCTTGGCCGGCTCTGAAGGTAAGAACCCTTTTGAATCCCCGCTTGAGCTGGGGTGGCCTTTATGGGTGAAATCCCACTCCCAACAGACGTCATCCTCAGATGGTCGGCAACAGATAGGTGTTGCCTTAGTTTCGCACTCATCACGTATTGATTGTGGTGCAGATTAATCTCCCCGCTGGCTAGACGTCTAGAAGCACGCCAAGGCCATGCTGGATGCCGTCTGGAAGAGGGATAAGGACAATATCCCTGGGATAGAGACGTTCAATCTTGAACGCATTCTATCCCTTCTGGTTGAGGTAAGAAACTTGTCAATTCAATGTTATTTTTTCCAAGTAATTATCCCGCCTGTAATTCTTATACCGCCTGCTTTTGCAGGCCATGCTGCGGGTGGACGAGCTCAAACGTCCTTATTTCCGCAAACGGGAAGAGGTAAAAAGGGCCAAGAAGTCCGCCATAGACACTGATAATATTGCTTTCCACTCAACTATCGTAAATGAACTTGAAACTAAAGCAATAATTATGACACAGGCGTCTAAAATCCAGCAGCTGGAGCTAGATCTGAAGGCGGACGACCAGCGGGCAACGGATGCTGAGACGGCCAAGAAGGGGGCGGAGGAGGCCTAGAAGAAGGCAGATGAGAGCGCCAAACAGGCAGATGAGGCGCTCAAGAAGGCCCAAGCGGACCTTGGCAAACTGAAAACCAAGGTTGAGAGGCTGGAGAAGGATGCTGCTCAAGCTCAGAAAAACTTTGCAGCAACCCTGGAGGCGGAGCAAAACCGCCTTGTTGCTGAGAGTGATGCTGACAACGACGCCCTTATGAAGATTTCTTGGGTTGCCTTGTACCCAGACGCTGATTATAGCATCTGGGCAATGGCACACAGCTATGCCGAGTACGTGGTGTACTTGAGAGAGCAAGGTGAGCCAGAGCCTGCCTCCTATGAAGCCTGGCTCAGCAACAGTGAGCCAACCGCGCCTGAACTTCCTGGTCCCGGTGAAGCGCACCAAATTCCCTCAGATGATGAGGAGAAGGGGGAGAACCAGGAGGCTCCGTCTGCAAGCCAGAAGTGACCCCTCAGCGGCAGTATGCCAGTCTTTGCTTTTTTAATTCCTTTTTATTCAGCGGCTGTATGCCAAAACTTGCTTTTTCCGGCCTGCGTGCCGAGTATTTGTGTTTTTACCGGCTATGGAGCCGGGTTAATTAACAATTTCTTTCTCCCGGACGGGGTCCGGTTAACATTTGATCCATTACAACCGTTTGGTTGGATGGACTTTTATGAATTGCACCGACTAAGTCGGTTTTGATCATTTAGCATTTGAATTTTTGTTTTTTTGCAAATTTTAATTTTTGCCTAACTTATCAAAAGCATGCGGCGATTTCTTGCCCAACTAATCAGTAGTCCGGCTGTCCTTGCCCCTGGACAGCTATGTGATTGGTTTCAATTGGAGCTGGTTGATTGACTTGAAAACGTCTGATGCTGCAAAGAGCATGATATGTTTGTAAGTCAATCAATCACAGTAGTGATTGCCCCAAACCAAGTGCACAGCCGTACACCAACAGGCGTTTCAGTCACTACACAGACGGCTTATGCCCGTTTTGGTAGAGATTTCATAGCCATTGAACTCTTGCCCCAATTGGGGTGAGGTGCAATTTTAAAATAAATAACCTGTGAGAACTTCAGCCGGTTACCGACTGATGCCTATGGGCATACGGTATTTAGGAACTTATTCGTTCTTCGTAGGTTATTTCGGTCTGACGGCTATGAGTTGACCAATTTGGTCGTTCAATTTTTGCCGTCTGCATGGATACGTAGAACCGATAGATAATCTGTTCTCTGCGACGATTGCACCCGGAGGGGTGTCGCCGGACGCCTTTGTCCATGTTGGGACAGGCGATTTTATAAAAATAGAAACCATCCGGCCATTTTAGCCTCTGGTCTTGTTTGAGACCGGTTGTGTAGCCACTAAACGTTTTTGTGCTTAGTTTCTTAATCAGTATTGAATTTACACTAAGTATTGAACTTAGTTTTTTAAGCAAACGAGTCTGTCTGGGTATTACCCAGACGGACAGGCAAATATTTGATCATGCTAAGTATCAAACTAAGTTAGATAAAGGGAGAATCCGTCTGAGTATTACCCAGGCGGATAGTCAAGCAGTTGAATAAACAAAGTATCAAACTTAAATAAACAAGGGATCCGAGCATTACCCAGGCGGATAAACAAATGTAACCTTCACTAAGTATCGAACTTAGTTAGGTAGATGGGGAATCCGCCTGGATATTACCCGGATGGATAATCAAACGATAACTCAGTTTTGCAAACAGAGACTGAATCTTCATTAATTGACTCACTGTTTACAAAAAGTTACATTCTCAGAAGTAGTACTTTTTTTAGATTGTCTACATTCCAAGTTCTAGGCAGGCACCTGCCGTCTGGAGTTTCCAGGTGGTAGGTGTCGTCCCTTACTTCTTCATAGATCCGGTAAGGGCCTTCCCAATTTTGGGTTAGCTTTCCCAGCTCATTGGCCCTACCGATTGCCTCCATTTTTCGTAACACTAAGTCGTCAACTTTCAAAGGACGCTTGTGTACTTTTTTGTTGTAGGCTCTCGTCATTCTCAGACGGTAAATCTCATGACGCAAGGCGGCATTGCCCCTGCGTTCTGGGAGTGAATCCAATGCCAGGCGCATTGCTTCCCAGTTTTCCTTTTCATCATACATCATGACTCTGAGAGTCGGCTCGTAATGTTCGATGGGCAAGACGGCTTCAGCACCGTAAACCATGAGAAATGGGGTTTCACCGGTTGCCTCTTTCGCTATTGTCCGGATGGCCCACAGGACATGGATTAATTCTTCTGCCCATAAGCCACCAGCTCTTTCTATTTTCTTTTTAATGCCGTCTGAGATGAGTTTGTTGAAAGCTTCAACTTGGCCGTTTGCTTGGGGCCGGCCAACATATGCGAAATAGCTTAAGATCCCCTGATCTCCCAACCAAGTTTTTAGCTGAGGCGTCTCAAACTGAGGACCATTATCAAAAACCATAGACATGGGTACCCCGTACCGGGTGATAATGTTCTTCCAGATGAAGGAAATTACGTCTGAGGTCTTAATGTTTTTAACCGCCTCAGCCTCAACCCACTTGGTGAAGTAATCCACAGCCACTAAGATATAGCGCTTTCCGCCTAGAGTAGGCGTGTAAGGACCTAGAATGTCCATGCCCCATTTTGAAAACGGGATTGGGTTGTGGATGGCCGTCAGATCAGTAGCCGGACGGTGAATGAGTTTGCCAAATTTTTGGCACTTGTCACATTTCTTCACCAACTCCTTGGCGTCCGCCTCAAGAGTGGGCCAGTCTTGCAGCTCGCTTTTTCAGGACGGTTGCTTCCTGTGGCGAATCAGGAAGTGTGTCGTCTGAGAGATAGGCCTGGATGCCATCCATCCAGGTAGAGCTTCGGTTCAGAATTCCAACGGGATCCTCATAGATGCTTCTCCTTTCAAGAACTTCCCAAAAGACTGACCGAGGCGTATCATGGCAGGCGGAAGATGCCAGCTTTGACAATGCATCCGCCTGATTGTTTTCCGACCTAGGCACCTGATTCAGCCGGAAGTCCTCAAGTGCCTTGGTCTCTTCTTTGACTTCCTGAAAATATTTAATCATAGCCGGATGGGTAGCCTCATAACTTCCCTCATATTGGCTAACAACCAATTAAGAATCAGAGTAGGCGTCAATTTTCATGGCCCCTACCGCCTTACACATGCGTATGCCGGCTAGCAGGGCTTCATATTCCGCCTCATTGTTAGAGGCCTGAAACTTGAAGTGCAGTGCATATTCAAATATGTCTCCTTCAGGAGACTCATAATTACGCCTGCACCACAGCCGTTCTTTGTAGAGCTCCCGTCTACGTACACTTTCCAAACCTGATCAAGATTATCCGGAGCCACCGGACGAGTCATTTCCACAATGAAGTCAGCAAACGCCTGACCTTTCACTGCCTTTCTTGGTTCGTAAGTGATTTCAAGGCTCTGCATTTCAATAGCCCATTTCAACATTCTCCCGGATGAGTCTAAGGTAGACATTGGCCGCTTGAGTGGCTGGACCGTGTAAATCACCACCGGATGTGCCAAAAAGTAAGACTTCAATTTTTTGAATGCCATATACAAAGCGAGGCCAAAATTTTCAACCATGGGGTACCGGAGTTCAGCAATTTTAAGAACATGGCTAATGAAGTAAACCGGGAGCTGCCCGCCGTCTCGCTCAGCAAGGAGAACGACACTGAGGGCATGGTATGAGACGGCTAAATACATGTACAACGTCTCCCTAGGCAAAGGACTGACCAACCTAGGCAAAGAATGTAAATGCTCTTTCAACCTCTGGAACGCCGCCTCAGCATCATCCCCCCATTCAAATCTGGTCTTCTTCCTGATTGCTTGGAAGAAGTAAAGGCATTTGTCACCTGACCGGCTGAGGAACCTCCCCAGGGCGGCCAGACAACCGGTGAGTCTCTGAACATCCTTAACAGAGCGGGGTGACTTCATGTCAATCACCGCCTGTATCTTTTCGGGGTTAGCCTCTATTCCCCTTTGATCAATCAGGAATCCGAGAAACTTCCCAGACTCAACACCAAAGACGCATTTCTTAGGATTTAACATAACCTTATGCCGCCTGAGGGTGGTGAAAGTTTCTCGGAGATCAGCAAGGTGATCCGTCTGTAGCTTGGATTTTACTATCATGTCATTAATGTACGCCTCCACATTTCTCCCAATCTGATTAATGAAGACCGTATTAATCATCCGTTGGAAAGTGGCAGGTGCATTTTTCAAGCCAAACGGCATCACAGTATAACAGAATAGCCCCTGATCAGTGACGAAGGCCGTCTTCTCTTGATCTTTTTTCCACAGGGGTATCTGATGGAAGCCGGAGTAGGCATCCATAAAACTCATCAAGGCGTGGCCGGTTGTAGAATCGACCAGACTGTCGATCTTTGGAAACGGGTAACTGTCCTTTGGACACGCTTTGTTGAGGTCTGTGTAATCAACACACATGCGACAGGTCCCATTCGGTTTCTTAACAAGGACCACATTGGCCACCCAGTCGGGGAAATTACAAGGACGAATGAACCTGGCGTCTAGTAGCTTTTTGACTACGGCAGCTGCCGCCTGACTTCTTTCCTCGCCGTGATTTCTTTTCTTTTGCCGGATGGGCTTCTTTTTGGGGTCCACGGCGAGCTTATGGACAACAAGATTCGGGCTGACGCCTGGCATCTCTTCCACTTCAAAGGCAAAAATGTCTTTGAATTCTTTCAGCAGAAGGTGCAAGCTTGCACCCAAGGTAGCATGAGCAACCGTCCCAACCTTAACAGTATGTTCTGGACGGCTGTCATCCAGAACGAGATCAATGCTTTCGCCAGCCGGTTGGGGACGGAGCTCATCTGACCGTTCACCGGTCAATGATTGCTATTTTTTCTCTTTTTTCACCTCCACTAGTAGAGGAGCCTTTCTTTTCTTTCCGGCTGCTGGTGGGGCAGGAGCTGGGTCGGCATCCTTGACATTGTCAAGGTCTATTGGTTCCTAACCGCCTGGGGCCACGGTATCTCGGACGGCTAAGAGATAACACTCTCGGGCCGTCTTCTGATCCCCATTCAAGGAACCAACAGAGCCATCATCCCTCTCATACTTGATGAGCATGAGGGAAGGGATGATTACTGCCTTGGCTACGTTGAGGGTTGGTCTGCCAAGAATGAAGTTATAGGCGGTCAACTCCTCAACGACCAAGAATCTGACAACAATATGTCGTCCCTAGCCTTTTTCTCCCAGCCGGATGGGTAAGTCAATTCTCCCGGCTGGGTAGACCATCCCACCCCCAAAACCAACCAAGGGGTGGGTGACCGGATGCATGTTGCTGACGTTGTATTTCAGCTTTTGCAGGCACCGGAGACTGATAATGTCTGATGAGCTGCCGGTGTCTATAAGGATCCGTCCAACCAACTGATTGGCAACCTTACATTCAATGACCATTGGGTCATCACGCGGGCGACGAACGCTGCCCCTATCCTTCTCAGTGATCAAGACGTCTGGGAAGGAGGAGCTGGCTTCCTCCTGTTCATCATCATCTTTGTCCATCTTTCGAAGATGGCTCTTGGTGCCCCGGATGGTAGGGCCACCACATGAGAACCCGCCTGCTATAGTGTAGACCGGCTCCTTATCGGTATCCGAGCTACTAGCAGGTTGGGGGGTAGTCTTGGAGGGCTGACCCTTGTTTTTCTTTTTTGCCCCGGCTGGGGACTTAGAAATGTAGGACTTCAACAACCCTTTGTCAGCCAGACGGTCCAACGTACGCTGAAGACTGAAGCAGTCGTTGGTGTCATGGCCGACCTCCTCATGGAACTGACAGAATTTATTCTTGTTCCGTGTCTGGACAGAACTCTTCATAGGATTCGGCTTCTCAATGGACAACCGGTCCTTTACCTCCATGAAGATGGAGTTGCAGTCTTTATTAATCTCGTACTTGGGGACGTACGGTTTAAATTCTTTTTTTTCTTCTAGGACGGCTGGTCAGAGTCAGTAACCGCCCAGACTTCTTTTCTTTTCTTGCTCTCTTCTTTTTTTTTAGCCGGCTGAGCTGACCGACTGTCTTTCTGTTTGTCAGACTTCTTGGAGTCCGACTGGCTACCTGGCGAGCAGAGGTCGGTAGCTTGAATGTAGCTTTCCGCCTCCCTCAGGGCCGCCTGTAGGGTGAAAGCCCCTTTTCTGACTAGGTCGAACTTAAAGGTCGACCCGTCTCTCAGACCTTTAAAAAAGTCTGTAAAGGCTACCTCATCAGACAACCCCTGAATCTGAATTCTGATCAGGTTGAACCGCCTGACATATGAGCGCAGCCCTTCTCTCTCTCCCTGCTTAACAGTGCTCAAATCAAGGCTTGTTTTCTTAGCAGGGATGTCCATTGAGAAGTTGGAAGCAAATAGGAAGGCAAGCTTCCTAAAGCTATCTATGGACCCGGCTGGCAGATTGTCAAACCATTGTTGGGCAATGCCCTTCAATGTAGCCGGGAAGCATCGACATCAAGTGGCATCGTCCAACCCCTGCAGATACATGAGGTTGGTGTAAGCCATGAGGTGATCTTCCGGATTGGTGGTACCATCATAGGTACCAACCAACACATTCTTAACCTTGGTCGGCTGTGTCGCCTCGGTTATCTCCCGAGTGAACGCAAAAGGTTGTTCACCCAGGCGCAGCAGACGAAGCTGCCAGTCCAATGGCTGGACATTTGGGTATACCGCCTGACCCCCAAAGAAGGTCGGCTGCATGAAGTGAGGAAGATACTGTCCGTAAGCCTGAGTAGGCACATACGGTACATTTCCAATCATATGAGGGCCAGAATGGACGGTATTACCGCCTTTCTGACTCTCATGCAAGGAGGGTGCACTCCCTGTAGAAATATTGTTGAAGTTGTTTGGAAAGTTCGACGTTGAAGCCGACTCAGACAACGATTGATTTCTCTTCCGGTTGATGATCTCCCGGGCATCGAGAGTTGATTTTTTACTTCTCACCGGCTGATGAGGCCGGCGAGGGATATTGGTGTTCCCCCCAGGAAGGAGAATTTTCGACCAATCGATGGTCCCGGCTGCCTTCTCCTTTGGGTGAGGAGTGGGCTGCCGGTTTCTGACTGACTTCCCCTTCTCTGGAGGAGTCTTCTTCGCCGACTGACCTTTACTTGGGCCAGCCTGGCTTTTTGGTGATCAACTTTGTAATTTCACCCTTGAAACTCGTCATGAACCTCATGAGTTCGTCTCGGGTGACAGGGGCCGATCCAGCTGCCGTTTGGGTTGCCCCTTCCGGCTGCCAGTAGGTCTGCTCGGACCCGCCTGGGAGGCGCCCCGCTCTAGAGTCTCTCTGGGCCGGATGCGCTTGACTCTAAGAGAGCCGTCCTCGGCTGTAGAGGTTTCGACCTGAGGATCCTCATCCTCCTCATGGTCTGTAAAGACTTCTGGGTCTTCGCCCAGACGGTTAGGGGGTGGTACAGACTCTTGAACCATCTTCGAGGTACTCTCCCCACAGACGGCGCCAAATGTTTTGGGTGTTTTTGTCCCTCGGGAGAGTTACAACACGAAGACTGATCCGGGGTGAGCTGTACCTGCAAAACAAACGGAGACACCAGTTGGGTGGTGCTCCGCCTCCGACGCACAAGTCAGAAACTTGAAGGGAGAAAAAGGTGCGGAAATTTAGGTGGGGATCCGCTCGGATTCCAAGCTCAGGATGTCTCTATCAAAGAGTAAAATGTGTAATAAATGGTAAAACGTGTCCTCAAAATGAGGGACATCTCCCTATTTATAGGGTCTTTGGGAATTGTGCCCCTGATTAGGTTACTAAACCCTAATCATTGGTGGGCTGCGCCGTTTGGCGGCATTCTCGGGATTTGGGCCTGAAGGCCGCCTTTTCCCTTGATTTCGGGAATGACACGTGTCGAGCAGGGATTGGTCCATTTTAGACCAATCTGGGGCTGACACATGTTAGCTTCTGATTGGGCCACGTGGCAGGGTAAAATTACCCTAAACAAGACTACTCCTTTATTTACAACAAATGTAACTAATTTAATTTATATTTGTATTTTATCACATAATTTTTTTATTGTAAAACCTCATTTATAATTTACATATAATGATCAAAGGGCAAAAACTAGTTTAGTTTTATATATTAGTTATGAAAGTGCAATGGTAAAGTTTTTTTTTTGTAGATAGTTTTTTTTTTTTTATTATTATTTTTTTTATTTTTAAGATGGAGTACTAGAATTTGAGAATTAGACTTGTGGAGCCATGTCATTGAAAGCAAATGCTAAATTATTATTATTATTATTATTATTATTATTATTATTATTATTATTATTATTATTATTATTATTATTATTATTATTATTATTACACTACTTTTTTTTCCCTCAAAAAAGGTAGTGTAACTACTTTATATAAATTTTGAAATAGATATAATTTTTTTTAACGGACATTTTCATAGTGTTAATTAATTAATTATTATGTTTTTTTTAAGAAATTGTTGAGGGTCAAAAGTTGGTGAGATAAGTGTAGTGTCTGGGTTGTAAGATTAAAGGCATAGTAAATGTAATCCCCTCAGTGGCACAATCACAATAATCACAATAAGGGCATGTTCTCGTTGACTAAACTAAACTGAATTTATTAGAGTTGAACTGAACTGAACTGAACTGAACTTATTAGAGCTGAACTGAACTGAAATGAATATTTTACTCCGTATAAGAGAAGGAAATTAGGAGATGAACTGAACTAAACTTATTAGAGCTGAACTGAACTGAAATGAACTTATTAAAGCCGAACTGAAAAGAATTGAACTGAATTGAAAATAATCGAATAAACACGCCCTATAAAATACTTGTAACACTTTATTACGTTTCGTTTTAAAATGTTAACAACAATGATATACGGGTAATTTCTCACTTTGTTATACATTGGCCATCTCAAATCAAGAATTTTCAACCATTTTAATAATTGTTCTAAATTTTGAGTACGACCTACTTAAACAATCCCATCCAAAAGGTTGTATTTTGTATACCTTACGTCCTTAGTCAATGGGTGTACCTGAGGTAGGAAAGCACAAGTGGCATGACTGGAATCCCATTTTAATATTACAATTTACAAATAAAGTTAAATAATTAAAAAAAATTGCATTAAAAAAATAATTAATAAATATAATTAAAAATGCATTATAATCAGCACAATCATGAACAACAATTGACAAGAGCATGTCATTGCGCATTACAAGTACCAACTACTCCCTCCTATAATTACTTTATAAGCAACAAAAAGATACTCTCATTCCTTTCTTTTGAATTTTGATATTTCAACATGGTGTGAAATTATGTTTTTAAGAACATGGTTTATTAATTTATTTTTATTTATTTATTAATTTTTTTTTTTTTGGTGCAACATGGTTTATTAATTTTTAAGAATAATTATACAACGCTAAATATCTTAAAATAAAAAAAAGGTTTCTATTATCACAAAGTCTTATATGTGGCTGGCTACACCGTGTGGCAGGGGTTACCTCGTTAGTGTAATAGGGGATACCTTGGCTGGTGTTAAAGGGGTTAATTCGTCACTGTTATAGGGTTACTCAGTTAGTGTTATAGGGGATACTCAGTTAGTATTTTATAAGTGGCCACACACAAGACGGGTTGTTCTATTATTAATTTTTAAATAATTATATAACGATAAATATCTCAATATAATAAAAAAATATTATTATTTGCAATTTTTTTTAAAAAAAATTGCCATTTCTTTCATCTCTCCTCTCTATCTATTTTCTTTTCTTTTAACACTTACAAACAAATTAACTCATAGCTATAATTTCTGATCTTTTATGTCTAATCTATGATGATTTTTGTCGATTAGCTCATAGCTTTAATTTCTTTTAAATTTCTTATGTAAAGCGTGTAGGGATCTTGTATGTTTGGATGTTTTCCTCGAAGCATTATTGCTTTGGCGAATAGTGATTTAATATAAATACCCTAATACTTTTCTTAAAAAAAACCACACACGCACATTTTGCATAAGAGTCCAAGTAACCCTCTAAAATAAGAATAAAAAATAATATATACGTATAAATATATATATATATATATATATATATATATTTTCTAATTATACATTGTATATGTAATTAATGGGTATTATCAATTTAAAAAATAGTTAAGCATTTTTTGACCAAAACCAAAACCAAAACAGAGCAAACACTACAATAATGGAAAGTATATGTTTCATAGTTCATACAATCATACGTACTCCATTATTTAATAGCATGAAGCATAATTTAAATAGTAGTATAAATTTACAAGTAATATACTAGTAGTATATTTTTTTGGACGAGAACAAGTAGTATTAATATAATAGAACTATATTGCCTCAAAAAAAAAAAAAATAGAACTATTCCAAAAAAATAATAATAATAAAAATAAATAAATAAATAATAGAATGTCATAACAATTTCACCGTTGTCTATTCAACATTATAATTTTCAACCCAATATTGGATGGAAATACACGGAGCAGTTCACAACGAACAACATTAGAGAAATCCTAGGCCAGAATAATACGCGCTATTTTTATCTTTCACCATTTTCAGGCTTTCTCTCTCCTTTTTCCACACAATTAACCAACTCTATTCTCCATTATCACTCATCATCTACATTCATCTAACAGGTTCTTCTTCTTCGTTTTCTCATATTTTCTTTTCTTTTGTATTTTATTTATCATTATTTCTTAATTTCGATGGCAAACGATGAACCTTTGAAATCTGTTATTTATAGAAGTCAATGATTTCAATTATTTGATTTTTTTTTTTGTCAATCTAGTAGACTTAAATGATAGATTTTAGTTTTTTTCTCGTCTCCTAATTTAGTTGTCACGTTACTATTTCAAATTAGATTGTGAAGACTATTAATTTCGGATTGGAGTAAATCTTTATAAAGTGTTAACTTTGGTTGCATACATTGTTGAAGACCCATAAAAATAAGAGACTTTTGGTTTGATGATTCACAATATAAAAGTTTGACAATTTTTTTTTGGCTAATATATGAAAGTTTAATGTACTTTTAAAATTAAGGTACAGTTTTATGTGATGCCATCTGGACCTGATTTCTTGGGGTTTCTTCTGTTTGTCATTTTACCGGCTTGTTTTGATGTTCATTGGGTATTGCTTACCTTTTTGTTCAAACGAGATTTCAAATTTTCTGCTCTTATTATTGGATATTGCTTACAAGATTCTCATTTTATTAATCCATCCGTGACACTAAAATTTATCTTCTATCAAAATTGAATGTCCCATTGCGCAAATTAAGATGTGTGAACCAATCTTAGTGGGACGGAAGGAGTGCCATAGACACTCTTGGGTATGTATAGAAATTATAATTAACTCCTCGCCGTCATTGATTGGTTGCCTTATACTACGAGGGGATCGTAAATTATAGAATGTTCAAATTGTGTTGGTAATGTGAAATGTAGTTATCATATTTTTCTTTGCTTTATGGTAATGTCATAGAAAGAATTCATGCTTGACTTCAAACTTTTTTAGGAATTTAGTTTCTAAAAAGATTGTTGATAATTAATAAATTTCGCTACATTTATCAATTATGTGCAGAATGGTGATCAATTTAGGGCCAGATCAATTTTTTTAATATATTATAGTCAAAAGTATCATTAAAGGAAATCACATTTTCAGGAAAAAGTTAAAAGTACTAACTTGCAAAATGTGTAATGTAAACGCTACTTTAAGATGTAATTGCTCTATGATAGATCTACAATGTACTTAATACAGTGAAAACATATAAGTTCTTCCTTGAAAGGTGATTACCTATGCTGTAACAAAGCTTTAGTGCTCGAAGTTCTGTTAGTGGCTTGTTGATGCTACTTTCTAACAGAAATTGAAATGGCAAATTAGGTTAAAAATCATGTATGCTTATCTGAATAAGAAGATGAATTATGTCAGCCATTGTGGGTTATAACATGGCTGTTGTATTTTTCAGGAGGGGAGAATGACAATCGGTGAACAGGTTCGAGCATACTCGATTAAATCTCATGGTGCCACAATAGCAAGAACACACCTCCATGATTGGTTAATACTGATACTTTTGGTGGTCATTGAAATCATTTTGAATGTCATAAGTCCATTTCATCGCTTTGTTGGAAAGGATATGATGACAGATCTTAAGTATCCTTTGAAGTCGAATACAGTTCCAGTATGGGCAGTTCCTGTAAGTCTCTATATAATTGTTATAAACTCTGTTATATATTGCTATATTGCATCATGATAGCAAAGAAACTTGCAACAAAACCATAAGGTTGTTCAGGTCTAATGTTGCATGTATTTGGCAGATTTATGCAGTTTTGCTGCCTATTATTATTTTCAACATTCGCTACTTTAGGAGAAGGGATGTCCATGATTTACATCATGCGGTTCTAGGTAAAGTCATGATATCTTGTATTCCTTTCTATTTTCTTGTAAAAGAAAATTTAAGTTCTACGGAGGCTCAACTTACAATTTCTCCTACAATATGCAGGCCTGTTGTATTCAGTGCTCATTACCTTACAGATGCTATTAAAGATGGAGTTGGCAGACCCAGACCTGATTTCTTTTGGCGCTGCTTTCCTGATGGCCAGGATATATGAATCTTTATCTTTTTATTTTATATGTAACCTCAAAAATCATTATGAAATTTTGAAAAAACCTCATTTGTGCAATTGAACTCTGATATGAGGTTTCCTGTCCTTTTCCTGCAGTTTTATGATCTCTTTGGTGATGTAATATGCAGTGGCGATCCTGCTGCGATAAAGGAGGGGCACAAGAGTTTTCCTAGTGGTCACACCTCATGTAAGCAACTCCGATCCTGAGCACTCTATATTCAAATCTTGTATAGTACAGAGTATTAGATTGAAAATGATACCATCATTTGTCATATACTTTCTTAACCTGGCTGATACTGCTACAACCTTATTATCTTAATTTTTGGTTTGTTTTGTCATACCTTTCTGTATCTTACAAGGTATTTGTTGGAACTCGATACAGGGTCTTTTGCAGGGCTTGGATTTCTATCGTTATATTTGTCAGGAAAAATCCAAGTATTTGATCGAAGGGGGCATGCAGGAAAATTGTGTGTTGTGTTCCTCCCTCTACTTATGGCAGCCCTTGTAGGTGTATCTCGAGTTGATGATTACTGGCACCATTGGCAAGATGTCTTTGCAGGAGCTATATTAGGTTCGTTATTGTTAGAGTTATATACAAAGTAGTATATTTGAGGGTACTCATGAGAGACTTTACCTTTCTGTTTTGTTAACATCAAATTCAAATTTTTTACCTTCCTTGCAGGCCTTTTCATTTCTTTCGTTTGCTATCTCCAGTTCTTCCCTTCACCACATAGCACCAAGGGTAACGTCGCTTTTGGATACTTTGGCTGACTTGCTATGCATCCTATTGAAATATTCTATAAAAACTTAATCATCACCACTTACGACATCAGTAGCATTACACTTTCTGTTTAAAATATTTTAGTTCTGTTTTTTAGAACTTTTGAGCTGATTCGGACTCTGGATTTATTGACACTAGGTTGGGGACCTTATTCATATTTTAGAGCAGTTGATGAAGAGAGTCAAGCAAGCAGTCCTTCTACAAACGGGATGAATTTGGCATTGGTACATCAGCGACAAGATCACGAAATCACTATTGGATGATGTTTTTTCTTTTTTGCTGTCAAATGATTTATACCCGTTACTTGTAAATTCTCCCTCCTATATTCTTTGTAATCTCTCTTATATTGCATAGATATTATTCTTGACATTTGTAGAATGTTACAACTTCTTTAAGGGATATCGTTTGACCATAGAAATTCATAATCTACATACTACTGATACTAGCTTGCCTTCTTGCAGTACCCGCAATCTAGATTCTGGAACCAGGTGTTGCAATTGTCATAATTATAAAAAGTTTGGTATCATTAAGAGTTATATTTATACGAGCGGCTTAAGCTTTCAAGTTTTTTGTGATAATTGCAGATCATTTTTACCTTAATGGAAAATCTGTTTAAAGACAATTTGTATTGAAAAGGACCGTGCATTATCATTATACTGATCTAAATGAAGTTGTAATGGAGAGTGAGGAGGGTAAGGAAGAGGAAGATCTTCAAATAGCATATGCCCCATAAGTTGTAATGGAGTGTGAGGAGGAGAGGGAGAGGGGTCGACTGTTAATGGAGATGGAGATGGGTCACTTGGGGTGGGGGGTTTTGAGCGGCGACTCAGGTAGGGGAGAAGAGATGCCACATTAAGGGGATGGTTGAATTGGCTAGTGGAGGTGGTGGTGGTTTTTTATTATAATTTTTTTATTTATAAATAAATTAATTGTTAAATAATTAATTGAGTTAGAGGGTAATTAGAAGAAATGGGGAAAATTAAATGGTAATTAAGTGAATTAATAAAGGTTATTGGCTTCGACAAAAAAAAAAAAATTTACAATCAATTTTTAATTTGTCAAAAAAAATTTATAAGGTTTACTTGACAAAAACGTTGCTAGAAAAGGTTAATTTTGACAAATTTTCCTAATAAAAAACAATAATGTAATTATAAAATAAACTAATGATATCAATATCATGTTAGATTAGAGTGGAACTTTATGACATTACTAAAACTTTAATGAAACTTTACTACACATTATTTGATTGGAATAAAATTTATTAGAAGTTATTAAACTCAAAAAATATGATAAACTTCTATCTAAATTTATTAGACCTAAAACTTATTTAATTAAGGTGAACAAAACGCAACGCAAATTTATAAATTATTTTATTAAATCATAGTTGTCCAATAGTCAATTTTACAGTACATTGTAATTGTTGCCTTGATTTTCGTGCTCAAAATCTTCTCAATTTGCGTGCCACGAAAATTGCTCAGATTTTTGGGGTCATTTTAGGTCTTAAGATTCAAAGTTAGAGAAATAACTAGCTTAAATCCCGTGCAATGCATAGTTTTACCAAAGTTTATACTCCTTCCAATTTTATGTGGTATCCCTATATAATTTATCTTTCACTCGCTAATCTAATTTGATAAGAACTTAATTTTTCAGATCTAATGGATCTAACTGTCTGGTTTGACAGAACATTAACCTTATATGTTAACTAGTTTTGTGCCCGTGCTATGCCCGGGTTGTTTATTGAATTTTAAGATATATTTTTAATTTGTATGTCAAATTTTAAAACATATCATTAATACAAAATTAGTTAGGAATTGATATGTTTTTGTGACGATTTAAACTTGTAGACATGTAATGACTAATAATAATAATATTGGTAAAAATATGTCGTCACCCATAACCTGAAATAATGACCCTGTCTGAAATGACCGATGACCCGACCTGATTAACAGGTCTACACGTAGTAATAAAATTATATAAGATTGTGAAGTATATTATTTTAATTGATTAGAATATATTATAAACAATGGATGTGGTACATTTTGAACTAATTCCTTCGCTCCAGAAAAATATTATGATACAAAAAATAAATTTATATGATAATTTATGAGAGTTATAATCTAATTATTTTTTGAATAAAATTATAATTCAATTTGTGTATATGAAATATTGGTATTTTATCAAAAATAAAACTCTAAATTAACAATTTTATCCTAAAATTCTATTCAAATTTGATTAAAAATAAAATTCTAAACTAACTTTTTTATCCTACAAATTGAATTCTATATAACTCTATCCTACGTGGCACGCCACTTGGCAAAAAGTTGGAACGCCAAGTGTCGCTGCCTCGTCGTCTGGCTAAAAGTTTAGCTTTATATATTAGTTATATGATATGTACACTAATCTAGGTGATTTATTTATCTTTAATAAAGTGAGATTTAAGTGGGGTATACACCCTTCACTTTTTAAAGTATTACACTTTGACTAGCACATACATTTAGAATTTAGATAAATTAATTGAATTGAATTGAATATAAATATATGTAAGTAGAATAGGGAGTATTAAATAATTAAAAGATAGGTATCATAACATAAAATTTATATGATAGGTATCATAAGATGAATTTTATAAAGTATAGTTAGTAAAGATATATTTAATTGTTATGAGGAAAGAGAAAAATAATAAAAATAAAAAATAAAAAAGAAGTATAAGTGAGAAAAAACTTGTATGGACCTAGTTCACATAAAATTATTGTGGACCAAAGTCCATACCTGCACACCTAACGTATTGTTGAACATAGCGACCCTAATTTTAGTATGGTAACTTTTATTAAAACTTATGTGACTTTATATTATTGTGAACCTAAAATATGCACGTGTAAGCCCTTGGATAGTACATAGTTTTCCTATTGTAATAACATGGTAACATTTATTATTCATCATAACTAATAGATATATTTAAAACTTTCATTAAAAACATTAACCTCTTATGACCTTTGTAATAACACAATGAAATAAAATTTATTCTAATAAAATAACTTTTATTATAACATAGTGACCTTTCTTTCTATTTATAAAATGGTTACAGTGTCTTTAGTATTAGTGGTCCATAATAAACTAATATAAACCAGACGCTTTTAATAATTTGTAGTATAAGTGAATATAGTAAGCTAAGGGACAAAAATTATAAAATATTTATTTAAGTGGGGATAGTGAGAGTGTAAAACAATAAAATAATAGTGATACGAGTATTTATCTTTTCTAAAATAGGAAGTATTGCGATTATTTTGAAACAAATGTAAAAGGAAAGTATTGCGATCATTACTACGAAATGAAGGGAATATTTCATAGTAAGGTCATGCTTAGTTCATTTTATTTTTACTTATTTCAAACAAGAATAAAAAAATTAAGGCCAAATCAATTGACCGTCAATATCTTTTATTATATACTTATATAAGTTATAAAAAAATTATATTAAGAAACTATACATTAAAATTGATCCAACAACATCTTACATGATTACATTGGCTTTCATATAATAGCTAAAAAAGATGATCAAAGTGAGATGTGTGAATAGTGCAAAAAGTTAAAATGTTGCGAGTAATTTGGGACGGAGGGAGTATTTAGTTAAATTTGTGGTTACAAATTGTTATTTTGGATGATATACTACAAGAGGGGGGTGAATTGTAGTATGTTCCTAGTGCCTATTTTTTGCGGAATATAAACTGATTGTTGTTAGGAACTTAAACAATGCAAAGAGGATTTTACGAGGAAACCATCCAGGGCCCAATTGGAAGTAAAATCTCGACCCACCAAGGGATTTTCAACACAAACATTTCACTATAATAGGGCAATACCAAATTACAACCTATTATACACAAACCTTTCTCACAAGTTCCACCAAGGACACTTGCTACTCGATAGGACCCTATCCTACCCAACCTAAGTCCCACACTTAGATTCACTCGTACTCCCAAAGTACTACTCATAGCTACAACTCGAATTTTAGAGACTTTCAAACTCCTCACACCCCAATACATAAAACACTCAAAACCCTTTTTCCCAATTACAAGATCTCAAAGAATAACTCTAAATACATATCAATGAATAAAGAGATAAAACTAATATGCTGGACACTTAAGATCTGTCTGGAACTTATTAGACGAACTGAAACCAAACCTGACTGGAACTTTAACCTGGAGGTTTGACTTATCTTCGTGGTGAAGGATGAAACCATTAAGCACGACCACTAAGCTCTGTCAGCCTCAACCTTGAATGAATACATATGAGCATATTTATAGTACACCCAAATTATTCTTTTCGAAAAAGATAAGTTTTAACAAAAGATATGAATAAAAGATATTTATTAAAAATAAGTTTTTCAAAAATATATCTTTTTGTTAAGAATATATTCTGTCAATAATAATAAGATATATTTGCTATAAAATCAGATTTTATTTAAAACTTATACTTTCCAAATATATTAACTTATCTTTTTCAAAAGATATACTTATCATAAAATCATATTTTATTCCAAACTTATATTTTCCAAATATACTAGCTTATCTTTTTTAAAGATACACTTTTAATAAAATCAGATTTTATTCTAAACTTATTTTTGCTTAAAATACTTTCCAAAAATAACTTATCTTTTTCCAAAAGGGATTTATTAGAAAATAAATATCTTTATTCTGTAAAACCAAATCCCTAAAAGATATGCACGTATTAGGTAAATATTTATATCATTAAACTGTCCTTTAACGACGGGGAGACTTAAGTTCCGATTAGGTTCTGGAACTCTGACAGTCAATGAGTTCCTGACAAGTCAGTAACTCTAATTTCATTGACTATCATGAGTTCACCTTGGTTCTTTAGACTTGTTCCAGACTAACTTTTATATCCAACATACTTACATGAATCCTAGAGCAATATACTTCAATATCTCCATCTTCATGTTGTTTCTTTGAAACTCTTGTTTTGGAATCTTGTAGTATTGATGTATTCTAGATCTTGGGGCAACGTTCCACTTCTGAACCGCAGGCCAAGTTCCTAACTGGAACTTGTTGTCTTTTGTTGGGGTTTAGTGAGTCTGACTCACCGCGGAAACAAACCCCTACCCGAGGAACCACTCGCAATAATTAAAATCATAAAGCATAAATAAATAATCATAAAGAAAAGATAACGAATCTTACCCTCGAAGCGAGCTTCGCCCAAAAACCGGGGCTCTTACTTGAAAGCTACGAGCACGTCAAGCGCCGCGCCTCCGACGGTATCCACCCACAAAAAGGCGAACACAACTTTAAGGTCTACTACCTGGGGGTTAGTGAGGTCCGATCAAAACCCGAGTGTTATATGAGTTTAAGAGTTTTCCCAAAATTATGGAATGCTCTTTTTAACTCCCACTCAAGCTAAGAATTCTCAAGTCATTCCATGACTATTTATAAGGAAGTATGCCTTGTGAATTTCACTCATCTTTCAATGTGGGACTTTTCACAAAAAGATCCCACATAGAAAGATTGGTGAATTCAACCCTTAGTTAAATAAACAAAGGAACAAGTGACAAGTGTTACATGGTTAGGTGTGGACAACTTTCTCACTTGGTCCCCAAGGCATTTCACATGCAAGGTGAACTAACAATGTGTCACCCAACCTTAAGCCCCAAGTTGGGTTCGGTTGGCTCATTTTATTTTGGCCCGTGTCCATGACCCATCAACCCGGGTCCACGGCCATAGCCACATGTGTCGCCACCGTGGCGTGCCGCCACCGTGGCGCTGCCATGTGGCAAGCTGCCACTTGGCGGCTGCCAACGCGGCGGCCACGTGTGCTGCCACGTGTGCTGCCACATGGCGTTTTGCCATGTGTGCTGCCACGTGGCATGCTCCTATTGGGCATGTATTCTTAGCCTTTTGCGTGGCTAGGATTTTACTTGTTACTTGATGCATTTTCCCGTCTCGCCAAATCCTAAATTTTGGCTCGACATTTGAGATTCTCAGACGCTCGATTTCGACGCTCCAAGCTCGAATTTCCGACGTCTAAATGTTTAACACTCGGGGGACGAATTAATTTCTTCCGAATTAATTCGTCGAGTTGGTTCGTATATTTTGCTTGGGTGTGATCCGAAGGGTTCAGTCAAGATTAAGCTGTAATATTAATTATATTAATATTACTGATTGGAAGCGACCTCCACCCAGGCATTCCGATCACTTGACCTTACTGAATATATTAGCTTTCTAATAATTCTGAACCCGCTATCAGAATAATACACTTGTTCGAAGGACACCATTCCTTTCAATCTCCCACTTGTCCTTGCGGACAATTGTGCATTTAGTGTATAGCCCTTATCCTATGTCTCTTCATGTCTCTTCATGAACTACAGAGTAAGATTACTAGTCATCTCTGTTACGTCCAGAAGTGTTTCTCGAAATCCGAGTTTGACTGTTAATAAGCAGATGATTTCTAAAATCCATCTGAGCACGGCCATGCATTTTTCACAGTCTCGCTCTTCGAGAGGCCTTGTAAACAACAAGAAATGTTCCCTATTGTTAGTAGGGGGACATTTCCAGTCTTGTAATGTAGCTTCTCTTACTAAGAGGACTCACCCACCCAATATCTGTCTTTATAATCCCCAGTTACGGCAAACGTTTGGCGGATACCAAAGCGGACCAGTACTCAAACAAGAGATCTCCCACTACTCATGGTCAAAGGAAAAGAGTTCCGATAGTAATAATGAGAAAATACTTATGACGATTTTTAAATCTCTTAAAGTATCCTCATAGGTTGATCCAGTATGGTTCTAAACCAATACCTGTGCAAATGATTTATATCCTCATAGCACAAGAAACGGTGCTACAAATCATACTACACACTAATCTCTGATGGTCATCAATCGTCCACAAAATATGACCTTGATTAGGGATAATTTTCGATTAAAATATTCAATGTTCACTTAATAGGTGTTTCTTTATCCAAGCCATTGACTTGATACCCTATTTTGAATATTTATTAAAATCGAATGGACTCATTATTTAAATCTAAACCACAATTAAATAGTTTTGTGGAATATTTAGAAATATTTTATTCCACTATGAAACTTCACAATGTTTCATCTTATGATAAATGGTTTTTCCCAAATGTTTTAAGAGTAGTACTCTTCATAAAACATTCATAAAAATCACACACATATTTGATATGCTTGATTTCTTTCATGAAATTATGAATGTTGTCGTTCACTTATTGCAAAGGTTTAGTTATAATTACTTTGCAAACCTTAGCATCTTCATTATCCACCATTTCCATAATAAGATGATAAAATTTTGAGAGTGTTAATGGATTACATGTGATTCAGGATTTATTGTCCAAGCAATGGCTCCCACTCATTTTCATGATTTGAGACCTTCTACTTGACAACCTACAATCATCAACGTTCAACAACGAACTTTTCCATTTAACATCTATCTTATTATTTCCTTTTAAGGCAACAATATTCTCAACATATATTTTAGTAGACTCCCCGATGATGCCTTGCTTGGGTTTCACTCCAAGCGACTCACAACGATTTGGGATACCCTAATCACTTGTGAGCATGGAAATTTTCCTTAAATTCCCGCACATTATACATGGATGCACATCCATGTTACCATTCTCAAGCCACGACACTTCTTGCCTCGTGCTTATAAATGGCTTCCTTGCTAAGGATCTAATCCTAGTTAAGGTTTGTGCTTGCAACATCAAAACTCAAATTATATTTGTTTCCATGCGTCAAGAACTCATCCAACTACTTATCTAAGTTCTTTGGATGTTCTTGACTATATTCTAATGATCTAATACTTAGATTAATGTCGATTGGTATTATATACGTACTTCACATGCTCTAAGCATTTAAGTCATCTGACGATTCCATATCATAGCTTTACATGATGGATTTAATTCTAGAATTATTCTCAATTTTATTCCATCCATGTAACATTTAGCTCATACAGTTACACTGAGTCTTGCCAAATTGTTCGCTATATGATATGATTGAAAGCCTCTTACTAGAGTCTTTCTTGTTTGATTTAGTACTTAGCCTAGCTTATACTTAGTTCAAACATTTACTTAGCTTCATACATATGGGTCGAAAGCCTTTCAAAGTCCTTCATGTTTAACATGGTAATTTCTTTTACTCATTTAAACACTTTAATTAAGTCTATACCATAGAACTTAATTCCCAACATGTACTAAGTATCGTCTTTAAATCGGTCCATTGTCGAAAATACTTTCAAATCTAAACATTTAGCATTGATGGTTGTTTCACAATAGAGTTCGTAAACATCTTGTTGGACCATTACTTTTGCTCCCACTAAACTTCTTATTCATCAGAATTTCTATGTTTCTCCATAAGTCAATCCTCTTATTAACTTTATGAGAAAACACGTTCCAATTCCTTCATGCAATGCTTCCTTTAATCCCATGACGGATTCCATGTGCTTGCTTTCAAATCTAGCATTATTTAGATTTTCAAAACCCTTAGACTATTCCATAGTCACTTCCAAAATTCCATTTTGGGAAGGCGGTTTTGGTATCTATTTTGCCATATTTCTTATGCGCAATTTTGCTAGATCAATCACGAAAAGACTTGAGCATTCCGATTGGTGAATGGGATTTTAAAATCAACTTCTTGATATTAATTATATCCTTTACAACCAATCTAGCTATGTATGCATATACATTCCACATTTGTTAGTTTTCTCCTTGAAAACTTATTTGCAATCGATGGGTCTTTCACCTTTCATGCAAATTAATCAAGTTTCAAACATGATTTTCAAACATGGAGTCTATTTCGGATTTTCATGGTCTTTATCCATTATTCGGAATTTGGATTTGTCGTAGCTATCTTACAAGACATTATTCCTTTACTATCTAATAGTAAATAGTATGTTTGTAAGTCTTAGGTTTGTTTCTAACTTAATAGAAAATTTATAGGATTCAATCCAAGCCTTTGGTGAATTCTATACCTATACGGGGCAATTGCATCAAACACTGAGTTTTAAGGCGCTTTCAAAGCCCTTTTATTATGTTGATCTTACTCCAACATCTTTAATGTTTTGTGAGTAATGAATTCTCTTTTAAGGCACTTGTAAAGTCCTTTTGAGTATTCTTGATCAAGCATTATCACGAAGTCCTTTAAGGTCTTCCGAGATTCTCAGTTCTAGTTTGTTGCTAAGATCGATGGTCATCGAGTTCATTTTCCTCCTACTTGTCGTTTTGGAAACGTGTTACTTTCCAGAAAGACACTACTTAGAGGGGAAAAACAATTTTTTTTGTTCTCAATTGGGATGTGGAGGTAATACCCGTAGTCTCACTTGAATGCTTACAAAGAGACATGTATATTGTCTTTGGGTAAAAGTTCGTTGTGAAACAAACAGTTAGCTCCTACTTGAGCTATCTTAGTCTTTATTGAGCCATTCAGCTCCCACTGAGTCACCTAGCTCCCACTGAGCCACTTTGCTCCCACTGAGCTAGTGAACTCCCACTGAGACTAAGAGCCTTAGACATATACTTGAAAAGACTTTTAGAAGTTATTTCTATCAATAATTGAATATGGCGTCCTTTCTTTGCTTCGACACATTGTTTAGTGTAACATTAGTCATTTGTGCAAATCTTTAAGAACTTTATAGGAAGGGTTGTGAACCATCATTGTTCGAGTCATTTTCAAATGACACCGAGGTCTCCATGAAGACACACCATGTTCTTTGTGGAGTTATTTATGAAAATTTCCATTCATAACTTTGAGATAGTCACGCTTGGCTCAAGCAAACATCGCTCGATCTAATCTAGAAATTTTGATATCTTGCCAAGTCGATTCTGTACTTCACCGAACTCTTGAGCTACTCAAGTCAAGTTTGTTCACATTTGATGAATATAGCCATATCCTTTCAAATTCTTTGTGAAACGTTGAAGTAATTGAATCCTCTTTAGCCTTCGGAGTCATCTGTCTATACCAAGAACAATAGCTCTCTGTTTTGTCGGTTCCAACAAGTAAGACTTTCTTGTCTTAGAACGATTCCAATTCAAGCAACTATCAAGAGCCTATTTAATAGAGCCTTGAGTACGTTCTTGTCGATGTGACATTGCTAAAGATGTTTGGAACGCAAATCAAGCCCATGACTTGAACTTAGTGAGTTTATCATGTTAGAGAAATGTTTGTTTATAATCAGGCATTCTTGACCCAATGCTTGGATAACCATGCCATTCAAATAAATCTCGCAACTATTGCTCATTATTTTGAATGTGAGTCTTTCCGTGTGTAAACGGATCAACTGCTGATTATGGGACATAATAACCATTACTTGTTCCAGCCTTTGGCTTAAAAGGTCTTTAAACAAAACATACGACCTTACAACTGATGTAGCTCTTCTTACTTCATTCTAAGCTTGTAAGTCGATAACTTAGCTTAACTTCAATAGTTTGAGGTCACTATCATAGTGGAACACTCAAGCAGTATCCGATACTTGTGAAGATAACGAATTGCTAAGTAAATAACATGAACTCACGAGTTGAAATGAAATCTAATTCCTTTTCTTCGTTCCTTCTTTCCTATATTTCTTATCATACAATATCTCATAATCTTACTTTAAGAATCATTTCTTTAAGTACCTTGACTCTTATACTTTGTTAGGCATAATCAAGCACCTAGTGCGCCGTTAAACAAAGTTTCATCTTTTCCATTAATTCTTACTCGAATTACTACATCAATGAGTCCTACTCAATTGTGATGCGAAAAGATACGTTGGTTGTCAAACATTGACAATCTTAAGTTTGCAACTCAATACCTCATGTTTTATCAAAACTACCTAGTATTTTGAATACATGATGTCCAACCGTCCTTTCGGACTTAATTATAAAAGTCATTCATGAGAATTGTATTTTAGAAATGCTTTTCCTTTCTTTGAGAACTATTCTCAAGGATTTCCTTTACCAATCATGGAAACAATATTATTTGATTTAGAATACTATAAATATAAGTGCTAAGTATAACCATTTATCAAGAACATAATAAGTTTGAAATTTAATAGCATTCATGCAAACTTCAATCTTATTAAACGTGTTATTTACGCATAATAATTGTCCCTATTTGGCGAAAATAAGGCGATTCCAAGATCCGAAGAAACAAAGAGTGGTTAAGCATGCTTTGGCTTGTCTTAAACACTCAATCTTCTAGGGTAAGCATTGCCTTGCTAATGGCTCTAAGCCACTCTTGGTTAGACAATCGTCGCATCTAATGCATCTTTGACGATGTATCTCTTTTGCCACGGTATGTGAGGACTCCTCACTCATACCGATGAGTTAAACCAAAACCAACGTGCACACCCGGTGTGCCTTATGCCCCTTGGAGAAGTGATGGAACCTCGCTTTGGCGTAGCCTACCATCACTCTCGTTCGGTTAGTAAGTGTTGTTTTGGAAAGGCAAGTTTGACTCAATATTATTAGGGACCTAGGATTTCTATGTTGGTTGATTTAAGTGAACTTAACTAATCATCGCAACATCAAGAAAACCTAAACATGGATCTAACGAATAATTCACATATATATATATATAAGCATAAAATATAAAGCGAAATTATAGATGCATATTGGCAACTAGCATGACCCCTTGAGATCTTCATATCTTCAAAAGGTCTTCATTTGCAATTCAAGGCTTTGTCTTCCAAGATACTCCGTCTTCAAGACTTAACCAAACTATGCAAAAACTAGTGTCTACAACTAGGAATAATCTAAATATTAAAGTACAAAAATACTTAACGGTGCGTAGACCGTATTTAGATTTACAAAAATACATAACGGCACGTAGTTCGTATTTTCTATCCTAGTCGGGTCCCACTAGTTGCCATTTCATAAAACCTGTGAGAGAGAATATATATATTCCATTCATCCATTCACTATTTGTGAATGACCCATGCAATTTACAAATTAAAACAAAGTAAAATGCAATTAAACAACGCGCGCACTAGTAACTAATCTAGGTGGTTAATCCGATTAACACGCCTAATTAAAACTAGTCAAAGTTGTTTAACCGATTATATATTTTACGTCATTAATAATTGAAGCTCCCACAAAATTCCGCATTTCCTTAATTAATCTAATTAATTAAGTCGGTAGCACCCAAACTTGTCAAAATGAAATTTTGCCAATGCCGCTGAAAACCGAGGCCTAGCCTCCCAAAATTTTAATTAAAATAAACAAAATTAATTAAAATAAATAAAACGGCAAAATAAGCAATATTACGACTAGTCACCTCACCGCACCAAGCATACACACATGCCAAGACCACGAACACACGCCCACGGCACACGGCCGCGAGCTGCTGCCACGGCACAGCCGCGCGTGGCTGCTGCAGCCCACGTGCTGCTGCCGCGCCGCGCATGTGCTGCTGCCGTGCGTGGCTTCTGCCGCCCGTGTGGCCGCAAGCAAGGCGGTGCTGCCACCATGGCAGCCACATATGGGCTGCTATGCAGCCCAGCTCGCCAAGGTGATGCGTTGCCTCGTTTTGCGTGCCACGACCTCGGGATTTGATCCCTTTTCGCGAGACAACAATAATTAATTCTAAATTAATTTTAGAACTAATTTACAGAGCAAAATAAAATTTTAAACAAGTCTAACTTAATAAAATTTTCAAAGTGCAAATAACCAAAATAATTCCAAAAACCATTCTTAATTAAATTGGTTTAGCTTGGTGCAACATAAAATTGAGGCAATTTCTCACTTTCAATTTAATCAATTTAAATTAAACTTGAGAATTTGACAAAGTAAAGGGAAGTTGGAAAAATATGAACTTTAATGTTCAAATGAAAATTCCAACATCTAAATTTTGTGAATCCTTGAAAATTATATCTTCCAACTTGAAAATCGAAACTTTATGTTTCCAATCAACTCAAAATGATTAAAACATCAAAGTTTAACACAAAATAACATGGAATTTAGTGGTTTTTAAAGTTTCAATCACTTATCACAAATAAAGATTGAACCTTTAACACTTAGGAAGCCTCAAAAATAAAACTTTCACACTAAAAAGCAATTAGTTTGCAATTATGTGAAAATAAATCAACCTTTAAGCATCAAATACTACCAAGTAAGTGTGCTTTAAGGGGACATAAAAATGCAGAAAATAATGCAAATAATCAACCATATAATCAATAATTTATGCCATTAATTTCAAGGTTTAAAAAGACTTAAAATTTTTCATCAAAAACGAAAAAACCCCTCAAAAAAGGCATTTCTGGTCAGAATTTGGCTAAAATCACAGTCCCATTGGGGGTAAAAATCTTTCCAGAACACGTTTTCCACCCAAAATTCACTAGTCTTGGGCGAAAATCTGGGTTCTAGGCCAAAATCGACATTAAAACGGGATTAAAATAAATAAAACTGAGCTACTAATCTAATTAGCAGCTTAAACCAGAAAATTAAGCCAAAATAAACCTTGAAAAACATGATTATAAAAATAAACGAGCGAGGCTCCGATACCGCTGTTGGGGTTTAGTTAGTCCGACTCACCGCGGAAACAAACCCCTACCCGAGGAACCACTCGCAATAATTAAAATCATAAAGCATAAATAAATAATCACAAAGAAAAGATAACGAATCTTACCCTCGAAGCGAGCTTCGCTCAAAAACCGGGGCTCTTACTTGAAAGCTACGAGCACGTCAAGCGTCGCGCCTCCGACGGTATCCACCCACAAAAAGGCGAACACAACTTTAAGGTCTACTACCTGGGGGTTAGCGAGGTCCGACCAAAACCTGAGTGTTATATGAGTTTAAGAGTTTTCCCAAAATTATGGAATGCTCTTTTTAACTCCCACTCAAGCTAAGAATTCTCAAGTCATTCCATGACTATTTATAAGGAAGTATGCCTTGTGAATTTCACTCATCTTCCAATGTGGGACTTTTCACAAAAAGATCCCACATGGAAAGATTGGTGAATTCAACCCTTAGTTAAATAAACAAAGGAACAAGTGACAAGTGTCACATGGTTAGGTGTGGACCACTTTCTCACTTGGTCCCCAAGGCATTTCACATGCAATGTGAACTAACCATGTGTCACCCAACCTTGAGCCCCAAGTTGGGTTCGGTTGGCCCATTTTATTTTGGCCCGTGTCCATGACCCATCAACCCGGGTCCACGGCCATAGCCACATGTGTCTCCACCGTGGCGCGCCGCCACCATGGCGCTGCCACGTGGCACGCTGCCACTTGATGGCTGCCACTAGGTTGCTGCTAACGGGGCTGCTGCCACTTGGCGGCGGCCATGTGTGCTGTCACATGGCGTTTTGCCATGTGTGCTGCCACATGGCGTTTTGCCATGTGTGCTGCCACGTGGCATGCTCCTATTGGGCATGTATTCTTAGCCTTTTGCGTGACTAGGATATACTTGTTACTTGATGCATTTTCCCGTCTCGCCAAATCCTAAATTTTGGCTCGACATTTGAGATTCTCAGACGCTCGGTTTTGACGCTTCAAGCTCGAATTTCCGACGTCTAAATGTTTAACACTCGGGCGACGAATTAATTTCTTTCGAATTAATTCGTCGAGTTGGTTCGTATATTTTGCTTAGGTGTGACCCGAAGGGTACAGTCAAGATTAAGCTGTAATATTAATTATATTAAAATTACTGATCGGAAGCGGCCTCCACCCAGACATTTCGATCACTTGACCTTACTGAATATATTAGCTTTCTAATAATTCTGAACCCGCTATCAGAATAATACACTTGTTCGAAGGACACCATTCCTTTCATCTTTAACACAGACCAAGTCAAATCCTTAACTTGTTGTCTTCAAGTTCCTGTTAGGGAACTTAGATAGTTCTTGTTAGAGAGCTAAGTTCCTGTTAGGGAACTCTTCATGTACTGTTAGGGAACATGGAACTCTTCATGTACCTGTTAGGGAACATGCTCCGGCTTTCGTGGGAAAGCTTGTCGAAAGTTCCTTCTAGTTCTTGTTAGAGAATACCTTCAGGTTCCTTCGTGGTTTGGTTCTCATGGGAGAACCTGCTTTAGGTTCATTCATTCTCTCTTGTTCCTCTTGAAGTATTCTATGTTCCAACCCATTGACTTCACCTAAGTCAGTTCCTGTCTTCACATAAACACTTAAGAGAAACATTAGATTGAAGTTTGTTTGTCATAAACAAACTTCAAGTGAGAGAACTAATTAAACTTTAAGCTTATGTAAATACTTCTACACATATACCACTTATGTATGCATAGTGTACTTACGTCATGAAGCTTACATATGAAAACACCTATTTACATAGTTACCTTCATGGTTCTTTAGCCATCATCATGCTTATCAACCATGACACTCATCATTGTTCTTGTTTCTCTATTGCTTACTTGACATTGCTTAGGTTCCTTGTATCCTGTTCCAAGCATAACTTGTTCTTTCTACGCACAAATTAACAAACACGTTAGATAGATAATCATCATTAGTTTACAATCATCAAAACCTAATTACTCAACACAAATTAATTGGGAAAAAATTATTTCAAAAACACATCGATTTGCTAGATAGTAAGCAAACATGCTTATACCAAGACATATTTTGTCACACAAAATGAGGCGTTTAAGATATAACGTTACATTTCACCTCAAATTGGATTATTAAGGACAAAAATATTCACCAACAACTTAATCGATCAATAATATCGACATGTAAATTCAGACATTAATTATTAATTTTTTTTATTGAATTTTTTCAAATAATGTTTAACGTAGATATCTCCATCAAAGTTGAAGACAACACCTAAAAAACTTAACTAATCACTTTTCTCTACTAGATAATAGAGTCACACAAGATTGATATTTGCTCATAATAATGTGCAACCGCAAACTTTTTTTTTTTTTTGAAAAAACGTTAGCCGGACAATATTATTAAATCAAATCAATCTCAACCAAAGTTATAAAACTTTGGGGAAATTGTCTAGCCATACAAAAGTTACAACCGCAATCTTAATAATTAATTTTTGATATATTTTCAGCAATAAGCTAAATTTTGAAAATACTTTTATTTAATTAAATCAGTTGACTTACAAGTTACAACACACTTTTTTTTAAACCACTTACAACACAATTAAATGTACCTATTATTAAATTAGTTGTATTTAAATATTATTATAAACTTAAAATAACCACCCACCCCCACTACATTGAAGCCCTCACATTCATCCACCGCCAACCATGAAACAAACCACCTCCCTCACCCCTTGACCCTATTATTCCTCCTTGCCGACGACCAACCACCTTTTTTCCCACAACCCCTTTATCAACCCCTTCATAAACGCCACCCGAGATCCACCCAAACCGACCTCAAACAACCCATTTGCAAATTCTTATTTACCTTATAATATTCATATTTTCATGCTAATTTTGCTATCCAACATCAATAGTACAAGTTTAGAAACCATTATAACGGTAACATTTCTTAGATGTTTTATTTACCATTTATATGTTTTACCATCAACTCACTTCACCAATTCACCAACAATCACATACCCATTATATCTTCTCAGATGTTTTCAATTTCTATAATTATAGAGAACTCATCTTCTAAAAGATTTACAACAACTAACTTATTTAAATTCACAAACCCTTTTCAAGTTGAAAATCACATATTATGTAACCACGACTAAGAAATTCAGGGAAAATATTCAACAATAAACATTTTTTTCATATTTTTACATTTTGTGATATTTATGTCTGTACTATACCACAAGCCCACGACTAAGAATTTAATATGAATTTTGTTAATAAAACATTCATTTTTAATACTAATATAATACAAATAATACTAAACAATAATTTTTTATACTAAAATAACATAAATGATGAATTCAAAATATTTTCATAACAATTTCAATACTACAACAATACATCTGATTTTCGCCGTCTCTTTCGCTCGCTCACCTGCCGTAGTTTGCTTTTGATTTTAGCCTCATTGTTTTCGACCATCGTATGGACCATCACTCTCTGATTTCGCAAACTGTTATTTCATACTCTTAACCACATCACTCTCGAAATACGCCGACCATTGACCCTTCCTTTCCTCTCAACCACCTTGCTCACCTTAAAGCCATCGTCGTCGACCCTTAGCTTAGAGCCACCATCGTCGACCCTCAGCGTAAAGCCACCGTCGTCATTCCTCACCTTAAAGCCACCAAGAAGCCCTCACCTTTAAGCCACCGTCGTCAGCCCTCCATGAAGTCTTCTAGGAAATCCTCCAACATCATTCACCGCCAAAAGTACAATTAAATTTAAATTTCCAATTCAAAATTCAAAATTTTTCATTCGTAAATTTTCAAAGAGAAATTTCAAAGCTATTCAAGTGGGACTAAGTGGGCCAACTTCTTTCAGCCAATAAAAATCTTTGTTTATGTGGGGTACACATAAACTATGTCTATGTGTTCCCTTTTCTCCAAAAGACACTTGGCTTTTCTTCATAGGGGTTAGGGAGTTCATAACTCAAAATCGGAACAATACAACTAGGAAAATTCGAATGCCAAATAAAACTACTAATTCCCCATGGTAAGCACTAAGCTAACTCATACATGAGCAACTTTATTACACTCACTATGAATTCGACGATACGTACTCTAAATAGCCACGGAATACTAGTAAATCATTAAACCATTGGTCATTGGAGATGCGAGTGCTCTTAATTGATGAACATGCACAAGTGGCTTCATAACCTTAAAATATAATCCCTCCATAGTTTATCACCAATGAATATTATGCAACGATATAATACGAGAGCATGTCATCAATGTGAATAACACGCAAGTTAACAACTACACCGTACAGGAATAATATTTTATAAATTACTTCCATAATAAATCAATAAATTATTACTCACTACTTAATTATAATGTCACAACTATTTGACCGTTGTCCCCATCATCCATCATTTTTTTAAACACACCATATTGTTCATATAACAAGTTTACAACATTGGAAAATTTCAGGCTGGGCATATTCTGCTCTCCATTCGCAACGGTCACTAGCAATTAGCAAAGTAGCCATATAGGCATACACAACATCAAGGTTTGGTTCTTCTTCTTTATTTCTCATAATTTCTTTTGTGCTATTTTTATCATTATTTCGATTTTTTTTATAATAATTTCATATTGTTTACAATTTAAATCCATCAAGTAGACTTGTAAAACCTTTAAAAGAAAACAAAAAGAGCAGACTTGTAAAAATAGATTTCTATTAATCCTATGACTACGATCAGTTTATTATTGTTTGAAATTAGATTAATAGATTATTGACGTGAAGACAAAATTTTTTAGTGACTTTTTGATTAAAGATGGCCGGAATGAAAATTTAAAAGTTATTTCATGAGCAAATATGAAAATTTACTTTTAAGCCATGGTCATGCTATGTACTCTTTTTCTTCTAATAAATTGTCAAGCGGACTCGGATTAGAAGGTCTAGTTGTTTAGGCGGATCGGACCTGGGTTACATGGACTCGGATTCGGACTCGAATTTAGGGTCCGATTGTTAATTAGGTCGGATTCGGATTTTGCAAGATCCAATCCGAGTCCGATCCATTGCCATTCCTAACCACAACCTGTCACCCGCACCACACGACACCCCTTGTCGTCTCCAAGAACAGCTTATGCATGCTGCCTTCCACACCACACGACATCACATGTCGCCTTCAAGAACACCTCCTACTGCTTCCTACACCACACGACAACCACTTGCTGCCGCCCACGATGCTAAACATTATCGTGCACCACCACACAACACCACCACATCTATACCAAAATATTGTAAAGGATCCCATTGAACAAAAAAATGAAAAATTAATAGATAAAACAACAAAAGCGCAGTACAAAAAATTGAAAAAGGGTGAGACTAGGTCAAATTAAGTCTTCACTATGGACAAGACTAGATTAAATCGAGAGCACGCCATGGAGGGGCCTAGGTCAAATTCACTCTCTACCATGGAAGGGCCTAGGTCTATTTTAGTCTCCACCATGGGTAAGATTGAATTTGCTCCAGTCTGTCCCATAGTCTCCCCCTAGTTTTTCAGAAAAAAATTGAAATAGAGACAAGAATTACCATGTTTTCGCTCAGTTATACATAATCTTCCGCCCTTTCGAGGACTTGTGCAACCTCGTTACTTAGATTTTTGTGCTTTGGTAAATGGAGGTGGTGGTGGGACAGAGAAAGAATGTGCAAACCATAAAACTGGTGGTATGGTGGTGGTGTTGTAGTATTGTGGTGGAGAGACAATGTGGTGGTGGTGGTAGCAGTGTTGTGGTGGTGGTGGCACTACATATATTAATGAAACATTGTTAGGTAACCTTAATCTCTTTTGAGTTTGATTTAATTTAGCTTCTTCCAAATTTTTTTGATATAATTAATTTGAAAGGTGATTTAAGTTTGTTTGATGTAATTAGTGTGTTTCTTATTATGATACATTAAGCTTTTGAATCTGTGAGAACAACTAGTGTGTTCCGCTGTTTTGGTTTTGGGGTGATGGAACCTGTGTGCAATATGTAAGTGAATAGCTAAATTTTGAAAAGATATGTCTTGGTTGTAGCTTATCTTGGTTGACGCTTGTTTTGGGAAGTAAGATTGAAAATGGGGAATAATTAAGGGCAATTTTGTAGGGTGGATCATGCTCACTTCTTTTATTTTGAGTGGGGAAAGTGTTCATTATTTTTTACTGGTAAGCATTGGTAGTTCAAATTTGTACCTTTCATTGTAAATCCGGAATATAGATCTTGTTTGACCATAAAGTGAAGACAACCGAGTAGTCTAATTGACGGAGAATCAAATGCGGGTTGCCAATTTTGCTTATCTTTTATTTAGCTCCTTTTGTTGTTGGTTGATGAAATTGGAGGAATGAAATGTATGCGTCCTGTTTGCAGGATGCTATGGTTTACAAGGGATAGTGATCTATTGGTAATTTGGAGCTAATTTTTTTGTGGTCATTGAACCCCACTAATAGTGCACAATACCCAAACTTCTGTTGGTCCTTAGTGTTTGCTTTGGTTATATTTGTTATTTTTAGTCTAACTTTTAAACCGTGAATTTATGTAAATTCCCCTTTTTGGTTATATTTGTTATTTATGCATTATTCTTATAGAAATTAATCACTATACTCACGTCATATCTAATAGTTTATTTTCATCTTGAGCAGGTTAATTACAATGATGCAGATTTAATCATGATATATAGTGGGCTTGATGATATAGCAAAGGCCAAAGACATTGCTAGAAAAGTCATCCAAGAGGTGACATAAAATATCTAAGAATTAGTGGTTTGCTTATTAATATTCCATGGAATTAATAGAATTTTTTTTTGAAACAACCTCAGCCATTAATTAATTAAGGGACAAAATGTCCATGAGTACATAAGGAGAGACATCTTGGGGACAGTGATTTTCCCAAGTTTGTTCAAAGCCGAAAGGGACTAATTTTGCTAGGTTGTGAGCAATGGTGTTTCCATCGCGCTTTACATGAGACCAACCAACAGACACGAATTCCGAACAAAGAGCAAGAATGTCGCCTAGAACAGCATCAGCTTCTACTGACAGAGAGTTCTTTGACAGCTTCTCAACCCACCAACTTGCAATCTGACTAGTAAAATATCAGAATAGCCATATATCTTTCCAATTTTCAGAGCAAACAACAGTGCTTTTGCTTCGACAATTTCAGGGGACCAGTATGCTTGTGATCTTCTCGTAGTAGCCACTAGGACATGCCCCTCTTGGTTTCTGGCTACCACCCCAAGGCCGACCCACCCTTCATCAGTAAGGAAGGCATCTGCATTAATTTTTATGACGTTTGTAGGAGGGGCACACCATTTGTTTGGACTGGGAACAGAGCGAAGACCTGCTGCCCCATAGATCCGAGCTGCATAGCTCCCTTGTTCATCAACATATCGAGCAACGCGTTAAATGGTCACGACATTTGGAGTTGTTCTATTTTGGAACACTTTGAGATTTCTATCCCCCCATATGCACCAGGATAGTTACATACCACGTTGCACAACTTTCGGATCAAGATTTTTCCAGCTTATCACAAGGTCACACATGGAGTTATACTGTCCCCAATTTGCCATTTCTGGGCATAGGCAGTCCTCCCAAAGCCCTTGCACTCGAATGTAGTCCACAAAAGCATGACACACTGATTCTGTCGCACCATTACATCAAGGGCAGGAGGTTTCATTTATGAGGTGCCGGTAGTGCGGTAGACTCTTCATAGGAAGAATATTAGAGCAGAGTCTCCAAAAAAAAAATGTCGTACTTTAGGAGTAACATTAGCCTTCCAAATTTTGATCCAAGTCTGATGGAAGAGGTCTAGGTCGCACCCTTTCCCAAGTAAATACGCAGACTTGACCGAGTCACCCGACTTGGAAAAAGCCCAAATCAGCTCGTCATCTTGAGTTCATTCAGCTAGGGGAATTTCCAAGATACATTGCTTATCTCTGGTGTTAAAATGCTCATCGAGGAGGTCATATCTCCATTCCTTTGTTACCTCATCAATAATATCACTCACATGCGTGATAGCTGTGGATCCATTGCTTAAGATAAAGCGTCCCTCCGCATCGGCTACCCATGTATCAGACCATACATTTATTCTATGACCATTTCCAACTTTCCATAGGACACCCTCCTTAATTATAGCCTTAGAAGCCCAAATACTACGCCAAGAGTAGCTCCCCGCCAACCCGAGATCAGACTCAAGAAAATCAGAGTGGGGGTAATACTTCGCTTTGAAAACACGTCCTAAGAGAGATGACGGGGACTTTACCAGACGCCAGGCTTGCCTCCCTAAAAGAGCATCGTTGAAAACACCCAAGTTGCGAAATCCCATACCCCCTAGGCATTTAAGGGTGCACATTGATTCCCAATTTTTCCAGTGTATTTTCCTGTCCTTCCTTAGATCCCCACCAAAAGCGAGCCATAGCTAAATGTATTCTTTGAATAATCGACGTCGGGAACTTATACACACCCATCAAGTAGGTCAGAATGGCTTGAATGACAGATTTAAGAAGGATTTCCTTTCCCGCTCTCGAGAGGAGCTTCTCCTTCCACCCTTATATTTTCTTCCAAATTCTGTCAAGGACTGCCTCAAAAATAGCTTTCTTCGAATGGCCAATAATAGTCGGAATACCAAGATACTTTTCATGTCTGTTAACCTGTCGCATGTGTAATATCTCCATCAAACCTTCTCTCCGCTCAATAGGTACCCCTTTACTAAAAGAAACTTCCGACTTCTCATAATTAATTTTCTGTCCAGATGCCTTTTCATATTGGTTGAGTAATAATAGGATTTATTTAGTTATGTTGGAATATGTGTTGCAACATTCATCTAATGGATTAGCCGCACTAATTTTACTCTTATCATGGGAGATGTGTTTTCTTCTAAGCGAGTGCTTTTCTTTGTGTTGTACAATGATGTGTTTCAAATTCACTATTTTACAGTATGTTTGGATGAGATAATTTAATGGGAAAGAGAAAATGGAAAGTGGCCTAGTGGACGTATACATTTCATTTGTTTGAATATAATTTAGGATGGAGGAAAATTGATGAAATTGGAGGAATCATATATGTGTATATAGTTAAATTGGTATTGTCTATGAATTATTTCTTGCTTAGAGGTATGGTTTCTAATCTTTTATACAGTCATTGAAACAATGGGAAAGTACATGTATAGAAGTATATAATATATTATTACACATAATGAAATAAAAATCCTAATATTATACTTGTCTTTATTGCAGGAATTCCACTGAATCTTCTGCTAAACTGCGAAACGGAAGAGTAGGATATCAAAGCATGTTACACTTGGGAATGACAACGGATTGGATTCCAGTCGGATGTGACTAAATCTGAATCCAATCCGTTAAGACTCGGATTTGAATCTGAGTCGAATTCGAGTTCGAATCCGACTCATTATTTTCAGATCTAAATCATGTCCGTTTATTTGGACCTCCAAAATGACCTAAATATTTTTTTTTTTACTTTTTTTTTTTTTTTTTTTTTTTTGTAATGTGTGATATACCTATAATTTTTTGTATTGTCATACCGAATGAAGTATAAACATAACATATTTAAATTATGAACTAAGTTACATAATAAATTTCTTCTATAAAACAAGCAAGCAATTGTCCCAACTCCCAAGTTATAAAGCATATACTCATACTTTCGGACTTGGAGTCAAATCGGACTCGGTCAGACTTTGCATAGGGTCCAAGTCCGATCTGCCTTCCATTCGGATTCAGATCTAATTATCGAATTCGAATTCAGACTAATTTTAAATGGATTCGGATTGGATTTTTTTTCTTCGGATTGGATTCAAATTGAACTCAGATTGAATTCGTAGTGCGCCTTCGTACAGTGAACTTGGAAATGTTACAATAGAACATTGTTAGCATATATCTAGGTGGTACATTTTTAAAACCCAATTTGACTAATGTCACTTTTAGTAGTAAACCTCTGAAACCTAGTTAATAATACTCCAAAAGTACCAAGTATTGTTGTATTCTTAATAATAGTTTTATTATTAACAATGTCAATGTCAGTGGTAACCTTTTGTATGTTAGTGGTACCCTTGGATAATAATTTTTTTTGTAATCCAACATTCATAATTGTTTACTGGGAAAATCTATCTAAAATTATACCTAATAGTTGTTTTTAGTTACAAGAATGGGGTATGCATGTAAAAATTAAATGGATTTGATTTGTAATGTATGGAGTCTAACGATGCAGTTATATTGTTTAAATGACTATATTGGGTTATTTGTAATTGGCTCATATATTTTTAAAATGCTCTAAACATCGGTTGAGCCTACTTGGTTTGTCTCATTGACAGATTGAATGAATTGTAGTCACTTATTAAGTGTTATATCATAAATAAGTTGGGTTAGTTCCAATATAATTAAAAATATTCCAATAGGTATCTTCAAATTAGGTGATTTCCCTATGTCCCTATATTTGTTGTCCCATTATTTCACTTTTCAACTTTATGATTTTAATAAATTCTACGTTCTGAGTTTAACATGAAACAAAAAATTAATAAAAAAAAATTCTATAATATCATACACAATACTTAATTGAATATTAGAGTGTGCACGTTGTTGTTAGTTGAAATAATAGGCATTTAATAAAGACCCTAATACATCTTTCTTTTTTATTTATAGGAATTTACAGCTATGGTGGTACCCTAGTAGGTGCCAATGGTACCCTTGTAGATGCCAAGTGTACTGTTGTTTTACTCAAGTAACTCAATGATGTCCGTGTTTCAGTTTCACTATACGATATTATAGTGGAACACCCTTTCAATGCAGAGTGGTACCATTGTGACATAAAAGGGTAGCAGGGGCGGAGCCACGGTGGGTTCAAGTGGGTTCATTGAACCCACTGATTTTTTGAAAAAAATTAAAAACTTTTTTTTTTAAAAAAAAAAAAAAATCAAAATAGGTTTAAATAGAATATTTGTGTATTATATGGCAACAAGTAAAGTTGTAGCCCAGTGGTTATTTTTACCTCTCATCATACAATGATACAAGAGTTTGTGGGTTCAGGTTTCGAAACCCATAACTCACACTTTTATTTTTTCATTTTGTTTCCTTTCATCCTGCTTCCCCTAATCCCCTGCTTCCAGCTTTCCTCTTCCTCATTCCCCCAAATTGCAAAACCCTAACTTCTTCCTCCTTCTCTTAATCTCTTCCCGTTCTTCCTCCTTGGCTCCTTCTCTTCCCGTTCTTCCTCCTTGGCTCCTTCTCTTCCCGGCGCACGGGCGCAGCACCGCAGAAGTCCGCAGCAGCCACTCAGGCACTCAGCCAGCACCGCAGCACGGCAGGTCGGCAGTAGGCCAGTAGTCACTAGTCAGCCCACTTTGCCGGTTTCCTTTAAGGCTTTAATTGTATGTCGTCTTCTATCTAGTTCTATCTGGCCTTCTGGGTTAATAATATATAAAGTTTTTGGTTTCATGATTTTTGTAGATAATTACGTGAATACGTGGTGTTTGAATGTGTGAATGTGTGATGAACTTTAGCTATCAATTTTGGGTTTTTGGGTGACTACTGTCTATTGAAAAAATGGTTGAAATTGGGGTCTTGGGGAAGGAAGTATCTGATTTTCATTTACTGATTTAGGGTTTGTAGATTGTAGAAGTAGTTCATTTGTTGAATTGTTGTCTGTTGACTTGAATTAGTGTAATTTGTATAGCCTGTACTTGAATTGTTGTTTGTTGAATACTTGAATTGTTGCCTGTTGAAGTGTTGAATGTTGATTGTCGGTTGAAGTGTTGATTGTCTATTGTTTTAGAGTGTTTATCAATGATTCAATGGAGGTTGTTTTAGAATGTACTACATTGTTCTCATGTTCTGTAATTAGTGTAATCTGTACATTGTTCTTGACTTCTTGTCATGGGTTATCATCGATTTATTGCAGAAGTCGATTAGAAGGGGATAATCAGTGCTCGGTGCTCCACTGCTCCGTCATCCACTCATCCATATTTCGTGGCTCTGTAGGTGAATAACTGAATTTTTACTTCTTAATTTCATATATTTTACATACTATTTGTTTTGATCTTGAATGAATGAATTCTTGATAATAAATTATGATGTATTGATTTTTATTATCTAAAAAAAAATCTGAAAAAAATTGTATGCAATTGCAAAGATATTCTTCTTCTTAGTTTGCTGTATTGCTGTATGCCTCTATTGCCGTATTGCCGTATGCAAAGATATTCTTCTTCTTGAATCTTGATAAATTATGATGTATTGATTTTTATTATCTAAAAAAAAATCTGAAAAAATAATTTTATAGTGATTGTGTGAACTTCTGTATTGCAGTATTGCCGTATTGGTGAGTGGTTTGCTTATTGATATTTTTTGGTTTATTTCTTTCTCGTATCCATTCTTTCCAGTTTCCAGTTAGCCTATTGTTGCTGTATTGTTGCATGTTGCTGTTAATTGGCGAGTGGTTTGCCGTATTGTTGCTGTTAGCCACTTAGCCTATCATTGAAACTGGTGAAATTCGTTGAGTTACTTTTGGTCTTTACATAATTTTATGCAAATATGCAATTCGTATAATTGTATTCAAATATGCAATTCGTACATAATTGTATGCAAATATGCAATTCATTCAATTGTAAATTATGATTCTGAACTTTCGAAATTTCGAACCCCCTATTTGGAAATCCTGGAGACGCCACTGAAGGGTAGTCCTTAACTACCATTTGCTCTTGTATGTTGAATAAAAGTTGATTCAAATATAATATCAGTGGTACTCTTCTGTAAGTTAGTGAAACCCTTTTGTGATTTATTGGTACCCTTTTGTATGAAAAAGCTATAATGAGTAATAAAATGATATATTACATAAATTAATCGTGCCATTTATGAGAAATCAAATGATATATTACATAAATAAATCGTGACATTTATGAGTAAGTAAAAAATAGTGATTGAATAGTGCATAATTAGTAAAGTAATTTTCCAAAGAAGCGATCATGAAATTTTTTTTACTCCCTCCGTGTTTAAATAATGAAATGTTTTGATTTTTTGTATTATTCTTCTAGCACACTTTGACTAATGTTTATGATTATACATAAGAATAAAATATAGTCATGTGAATACTTGTTGGAATCATCTAATTATTATAATTTTTACTTATTGATGATTAAAGATATTTTCAGTCATAGTTTTGCATTAGTATAAGTGTACACGGGTCAGGTTTCACTGAAACATTGTATGATTCCACTTAACATTGTAGGGTTCCACTTAAACGTCATAGGGTTCCACTGAAACAAATAGGGGTATGACTCTATAGGGTGAATTGCAGGATTCCATTAAAACAATGAATGGTTCCACTAAAATAATGAAGGGTTCCATTGAAACAATGAAGGGTCGAACTCATCGATTATGTTTGCAGGGTTATACTTGTACAATAAAGGATTCTACTAAAATAATGTAGGGTTACAATGTAACAATAAAGGCTCATGTATGATCAAGTTAATTACATATAGATAATTTACATAGCCTTCTTGAAGCTGCATTGAACATCATTAAGCTCACAAAATTGTCCCAAAAAAACCAAAGACAACCATGGACACTTTGTTTGTATCGTTGAAATCTGCTTGGTTCGTATCGTTGGAAAGTTGAATGAATCATAAATAAGTTGGGTTAACTCTAATATAATATAGTTCAAGCGGTCTTTCATACAATGTACTGTTATATGATTTAGAGTATTTAAGATAAATTCCATGTTTTTTAATTAATTGCTTAGGATATGGTGTTGTAATTGATTAAACAAGGATTAGAACAAGAACATAACCCAAGTAGCAGCAGCATATCATATTCAATCGGAACAAGGAAGATGGCTAAATTCAAAGGGAAAATTATCAAACGCCGCAAAGCCGCCTGGTCGAGCTAGCATAGCCCAATTGGGCGCACAAGCGATACTGGGTTGGCTATAATCTTCCGCCCGATCGAGTAGTCACCACCCGATCGGGCGCGCGTCTGAGGTTGGTAGAACTGCTTCTGCCGTTTGATCGGGCTGGTACCGCCCGATCGGGCTCGTACGTGAATTTCTTGTTGACGCTGCTTTCCATTCGATCGGGCATTCACTGCCCGATCGGGCCCGATCAGTTTTTGGAAATCTAATGCCGACATTTTGATGGTTATTTGGTGGTTGTTGATTCTATAATTATATTGCTATATATATGTTGGAGGTTGTGAATGAAAAGTTACGAACAGTAACTCCATTTTTCATTCTCATCATTTTGCAAAAGTTTTTAATTAATTATCATCACAATTCCAAAGGCTTTTATACATTGTTTTGTAATCATCCTACTCTTGATTGCAATTGCTTTTTGTTGTATCTCCTAAGTAAATTTTCGTGAAACTTGGTTGTAGTATAGGGTCGGAATTATACTTTTGGAAAAGTGATTCCGTTTACGCCTTGAAGTTTTTCCGTTCTAATTTGTTTGCTTTTCTTTGTGACCCTTGTAAACACAAAATCTCCAACAATCCAAAAGTATAATTCAAAAAAGATGGCAAATGTTAAGGAATTGATGACCAACATACAAAAGTTGGACAAATTCGAGGGAGTTGATTTCCGAAGGTGGCAGAAGAAGATGCATTTCTTCTTGACTACAATTGGAGTGGTTTATGTTCTTGCTACTCCAAAGTCCGAGGAGAAGGATGAGGAAACTTTGGATGAAACAAGGAAACACAACAAGTGGGAGCTAGAATGACAATTACATTTGTTGTGGCCATATACTCAATGGTATGTCTAATGAACTCTTTGATATCTATCAGTTTAATGATTCTACTAAGTCTCTATGGGATGAATTAGAGGATAAATTTATGGCTGAAGATGCTTCTAGCAAGAAATTTCTTGTTAGTAAATTTTACAATTATAAGTTTGTTGAAATTAGGCCTATTATGGAACAATTTCATGAGATTCAAAGAGTATTAGGAAGTCTTAGACATCATAACATAGTTCTTGATGAGACCTTTGTAGTGTCATTTATAATAGACAAATGACCTTTTTCTTGGAAAGACTTTAAAAGTGGTTTAAAGCATTGGAAGGATGATGTTAACCTTGAGAGTTTGGCTTCTCACATCCGGATTGAGGAAGAAATCCGGGTGCAAGAGGGAAATAAGGATGCAAATCCTAGTTCTACTACGGTAAATGTAGTGGAGGATGTCAAGCAAAATGTGAGATGACTCAAATAAAAATAAGGACAAGAAGCCTAAGTTAAGCGGTGATGGTTCAAAGTCACGTGCTTGTTAGGTTGTCACGTGTTTGTTGGGTTTGTCGAAAACCCGGACACTTCAAGAAAGATTGCACAATCTGGAAGAAAAAAAATAAGCAAGAAGAAGGCTCAAGATGGGAATGGCAATGCTAGCCAATCCCAAGACAAACAAGGTAAATCTTGTGCACAAATTTCATTTAATTCATTTAATTATATGTGTATGATTTCTTAAATCAATTGTGTACAGGCTGATTGTTCGTGTTATATCGATTCGGGCGCATCGAGGCACGTGTGCAAGGGTAGATCATTGTTCAATACCTTCTTGGAGGTTGATGATGGAGAAACTCTCTATATGGGCAATGACTTTACAGCTAAGGTGCTTGGCAAAGGAAAAGTGGAGCTAGTCTTTAGTTCGAGAAGTCTCTTATTTTAAGAGATGTGTTGTATTGTCCGAAATTAGGAGGAATCTTGTATCTGGTGCGATCTTGAATTGATTAGCTTTTAATATGGAGTTTGAGTCAGATAAATTTATTTTATCTAAAGGAGGTCAATTTGTAGGACTTGGTTATTTGTGTAATGGTATGTTTAAGTTAAGTATTTCAAATACTTTGAATGATGTTGTGTATGTTATTAATGATAATTGTTCCCTATGGCATTTGCGACTTGGTCATGTTAATTATAAAAATTTATATTTTATGAATAAGCATGATTTGATACCCATGTTTGATCAAAGAACAGAGAAGTGTAAGACATGCATGTTAACCAAAATCACAAGGAAACCATTTCCTAAAGTTGTTGGGAAAAATACTTCATTGCTTGATTTAGTGCATATATAGTGACTTGTGTGATTTTCACAACACACCTTCTTTAGGGAATAAAAAGTATTTGGTAACTTTTATTAATGACTATTCAAGGTTTTGTTACATTTATTTGTTATTCTCTAAAGATGAAGCCCTTGACAAATTTAAAATCTACAAAAATAAAGTAGAATTGCAAACCAATGGAAAGATTAAAAAGCTAAGAACCAATAAAGGAGGTGAATACTATGAACCAAGTTATTTACAATCTTTAGGTTTAGTACATGAAACTACTGCGGCATATACACCAAAACAAAATGGTGTTGTGGAAAGGAAGAATAGGACACTAGAAGAAAAGGTAAATTCTATGTTGTCATATTCAGGTTAGAGTGATGGATTTTGGGGGTGAAGCCGTTTTAAAGGCTTGTTACGTGTTAAATCGTGTTCCCATGAAAGAGAAAGATGCAACCCTATATGAGCTATGGTATAAAAGGAAACCAAACTTGAGTCATCTCAAAGTTTTGGGTTGTAGGGCAATTGTAAAAGTGTCAGAACCTAAACTTAAAAAGTTAGGTGAAAGAGGAGTTGAATGCATTTTTATAGGATATGCGGATCATAGCAAATCCTATAGGTTCTATGTAATTGAACAAAATGACTTTTAGTCGATTCACACCACCATTGAGTCAAGGGATGCATTGTTTTCCTAGACCAAAGGACATAACTCCAAATACCAATGCTCAAAGTCTTGACCAAATCATTAGTGATCAAGAGTTGGATGACCAAACTCATTTAAAGGAGGCATCTACATCATCATCACAACCTAGGAGAAGTAAGAGGGCAAGGCAAGAAAAATATTTTGGCCTGGACTTTCATGTGTACTTAGTTGAAGGATCAAGGGAATATGTTTCAACGCAATTTCCATACATTTTTAATGTGGAAGATGATCCTTTGACCTATGATGAGGCTATGATGTCTCGTGATGCTCCATTTTGGAAGGAAGCTATTAATGATGAGATGGAATCCATCATAGGAAACAGTACTTGGATTTTATCTAGTTTACCACCAAACTGTAAACCAATTGGGTGAAAATGGATCTTCAAGAGGAAATTGAGGATTTATGAAACGGTTGAAAAGTTCAAAGCCCGGTTAGTGGCAGAAGGTTTTACACAAAAACCTAGTATCGATTATTTCGATACATATGCACCTGTTGCTAGAATCTCAACTATAAGGTTGTTGATAGCACTTGCGGCTATCCACAAGCTTGTGATCCATCATATAATGGATGTCAAGACAACATTCTTGAATGGAGATCTAGAGGAAAAAGTTTACACGCGACAACCGGAAGGGTTTGTTGTGGAAGGTCAAGAAGGAAAGGTTTGTAAGTTGATTAAATCTCTGTATGGGCTAAATCAAGCACCTAAGAAATGGCATCAAAAATTTGATGAGGTTGTTTTGTCTAATGGTTTTAAGTTGAACAATTCAGACAAGTGTATTTATAGCAAATTTGATGACAACGGTCAAGGTGTCATAATTTGTCTATATGTAGATGACATGTTGATCTTTGGAACTGATTTGTCACAAGTTGAAATGACAAAGTCTTTCCTTAGTTCAAAGTTTTCCATAACATACATGGGAAAAGCTGATGTCATCTTGGGCATAAGGATAAAGAGGGAAAAAGGAAAGTTGATCTTGTCACAATCTCATTACATTGAGAAAGTGCTCAAGAAATTCAATGTAAGTGAAGACACTACTTCTCTTTATTCAACACCTATGGATCCTAGCATAAAGTTGATACCTAATGAAGGTAATGTAGTTTCACAACTTGAATATGCTAAAGTAATAGGTTGTTTGATGTATGCTATGATAAGTACTATACCGAATATTGCTTATGTAGTTGGTTAACTTAGCAGGTACACTAGCAAGCCTAGTATGCTACATTGGCAAGCGGTTCGACGCTTGTTGAAGTACTTGAAGAAAACCAAGGAGTTTGGCTTTTCTTATAGCGGATATCCTTCGGTTGTAGAAGGGTATTCGGATGCAAGTTGGATCTCTAACAAAGATCATTCCTCCACAAGTGGATGAATTTTTCGATATGGGGGAGATGCCATTTCATGGGCTTCAAAGAAGCAAACTTGCATTGCGGACTCCAGAATGACATCCATCGGAGTTCATTGCTTTGCATTCGGCTGGTAAAGAAGCCGAATGGTTGAAGGCTCTCATGTTTGAGATTCCTTTGTTGCCAAAACCGATATCACCAATAGTGATACTGTAGACACCCATTTGTGTCTCCCCAAAACCTAACCCAGTGATGAGTACCTTTCACGTCGAATCATAATCGAATGAAGCGAAAGTGTGGAAAGTCTAGTGTTGCGGATAGTTTTAATTTCTTTTCTCTTCTCTCTGTTTTTGAAAACTTATTTTAAGAAAACAACCAATCCAGTTTGGTTGGTCCATGACATGGGTCCAATAGTAGTGTAGTTGGATGGGGCTTGACAAGATCTTTCCAACGATATATTATAAGCCCAATTCCGATTAATATTGAGGAAGTTATGGCCAATTTACCAAACTGGGCCCGATTTGAGCTTCATATGCGGCCCAATGATCTAGAGGAGGGCCTAATATGATTTATCATTCCTAATGCTATTAGGAATGGTTTTAGTTTTCTAGATTCTTCTAGAAGGTTCTTTTCATTCCTAATTCAATTAGCATTGATAAATTGACTTTTCAGAGTTTTAATCAAAATCAAATAGCATTTTCGAGGAAATTATATGATTTTATCCTCCAGTACGGCAAACTTATCTGATTTTCGAAAACGCGTTAAAACCAGGCTTGGCGCCTGGGACCAGGCCTGGCGCCTGACGCTAGTGTTGGTGCCTAGCGCAAGTTAGCCAGGGCTTGCACCAACTCTGTTTTTTGTGCGTCAGACTCTGTTTTGTTTATTTTATCTTTTTGGCTGATTTTCTCTATAAATAACGTATTAAAAACTCCGTTTTCATTCACCAATTCTCACGAATTTTCACCTACAATCAGTTTTCCTTCGCAATCATCAATTCCCTAATCCTCTCTTAATCATTCACTAATTCTCACGAATTATCATCAACAATCAGTTTTCATTCATCATCAATTCTCTCTAATTGTCTTTCAATTCTTTCCTTGCTTTTTTAATACAAAATTCCGCATTCACAAGATCTAGAAACACCTAGCCATATTCGAAGTTGCCTTCGCCCTAGACGTGAAAGGTTTAATTTATGAGGGTTTGGTCCTAAATCTCTCTTTCAATTATTTAATTTAATTGTTTTGTTTATTATTTTCCTTGAAGTTACTAACGTGTGTATTTTGTTATTAGATAGAGGTACGAGGCATCAAAATAAGTGCTTTAATGGTTTTAATTGATTTTATGATGTAGAAATCATGTTTACATTGTTATTATGATACTCCTAGTATCATGTCTAGGGTAATTTTAATATTAAATATGGTTGTTATGATGCTTTCTATGTTCTTCCTAATATTCATGATTGTTAGTATCATGTTAGGGCTAAAGATTTGATTTTTAATGCTTAGTGACATGCTAGGGTTTGTTATTAATCTTGTTAGTATCATGCCTAGGATCTTGCTATTATTATGCTTTAATATTAACACGAACATGATTATGATTGTTATAATTTATTATGATTATGATTATTGTTATTATTATGATTATTATTTTTATGATTATTATTATCTTGATGATGATTATAATTTTATTGTTGTGATGTTGATTATTTCTTATGTTGCTTGATACATTATTTATTTTTATTGCTTGATCACACCTTTTATTGCATGTTTAAAGGGAATTCATACTTGTAATCACGCTTAATAAGATAATTAATAATCTTGTTAGGGTTATTCAGATTATAATTTCAAGTGATCGCCAATAATAGATTTATGTGTGCATTAAATTCAACCAACATAGATAAACAGGTTTAGGGTTAATCTATTGATTGCATGTTAATTAAAAAGCGCACATGAATACGATCAGAATAAAGTAGAGGCCTATTATTAGGGCAGGTTCAATCTCTTTTAGGTTGGATTTATACCTTCATCCCCGAACCCTTATTTGGTTCTAGAACTTATGGTGTTGACGATCTCTTGGATCGTTAAGGGGTGTAACCTTCACCCTGTGAACGGTTTACAAGTTCCTAAAAAACTTGTAGGCGACTCTTTTGCTCTATCTTCTTTCCTTTTTGGACGCCACCGTACTTTAGTGTATGATCACAGTGGGGTTCGAGCTAGTGGGATTAAAGCTTGAAATATTCCCTACTGTTTTTGGCGACTCCACTGGGGAGGATTTCTATTTTAATTCCTGAATTTGTTTCGGCAATGATTTAGAATGAGTGGATGAGACTTGAAAAGTTCTAAGTATTTCATGTGCGTAATTTTGATTAACATTATTGTCATATGCATAAAAAAGATCTCATTGGAAAGACCATCCGTAATGAGTTAAAAACATAGGATTTTACACGTAGGAAATTTGAGAAATATCTTTCACAACTAGGACTGAAATAACACCGCGCAAAACTGGAAAATTTTATCGAGCACAGAAAGCTGATGAGGCATGTGGGAAGTAGCGTCAGGGGCCAGAGCTTGGCGCTAGCATTTTAGTCGTAGCGCCGGACGCCAGTATTAGCGCCAGGCGCTACAGTTAAAAGCTGGCGCTAGTCTCTGTTTGCTGGCGCCAATTTCCTTTAATACCGAGCCAGAAATATGCGTTTGAATTTCGATCGGTTTTTCGTATTGTTTGCTCGATCCTATTTCCTGATTGAATTTTTTCTCACTTTTTTGAAACCCATATGTGTTTTACATATGGACATAACCCTCTGGGAATTCATGCTCCATCTACCCGATTGCACGCTCCGTGCAACAAAGGGTACATCCGAGATGTTGAATTCACCAAACCATGGAAGCGAGTTTTTTTCTAAAACTCGCGGTGTCCCATCCACTCGCGCCAACTCTTCACGGTTAGGCTTCCACGCGGTGCATCCGGACAATTAACCATGGACCCTTTATTGACTAAACCATATCCCGAACTTTAGAGAACTAGAGCCATGGTTAGGTTGCAAACGCATTGCATCATATTGTGCCTACTTGACTAATTGTGCATTATTTGTTGTGCATATATATTCTATGTTTCTCTTAACCGTTTGTTGACTTGTGTTGAGACTAAATAAATTAATGACTTAAAGAACTTTGCCTAATTAATTAATTAATTAATTTGAGTCTAATATTTTAATCGAAATTGACCTAGTACGACTTTAGGCATACCCAAATTGACTAATAACACCGAAAACAGTCCCAAACCGAAGCTCCAATATTGGCGCCAAGGTTTGAGCTGTAGCGCCACACTATGGAGTGTAGCGCCTGACGACAGCTCTGTCGTCTGGCGCCAATCTCCACATTGCAACGCCAGTCCTGTCGTTTAGCCGACAGATCGGATTATTGGTCGAGTCATCACCTAGAGTCTAATTAATCAGTTTGCTAATTAATTCAGTTAAATTTTGCTGTCAATAATACTTATTTGAGTCGATGATCGAGTTTAGGCACTAAGTTCCATGGTCTTACACAAGAGTCCAAGCATGTCACTTACACTCAACGCACACACCAATACATATACTTTGACCATGTTTAAGAGAGTCTTGTGTGCGCGTTTTTTTTTGTCATTTTTTTAAGGGGGTAAGTCGGATATTAATCCTCCAATAAATAAAAAAACTAAGTTCCCTAAAAATATGTACATTATTTTTGCCAAAATATGCACCCTTTTCTACTTTATTAAAATATGTACATTATTTTTGCCAAAATATGCACCCTTTTCTACTTTATTCTTTTTTTTCCCCTCCTTAAAATAAATCGTAAAGTCAAGTAATTAAAACGCAAAATGGTTTAATTTACAGCTCGTGGTCAAGAAAGGAAGGACGGTTAATCAAAGACAACCTCTTCGTACAAGTCCAACTTTTCGACAAAACCATAGCTCGTAAGAGGAAAGCTAAGACTATAATGGCAACACAAGAAGAAGTCAATGATCTTAAGAACCAACTGGCTACCGTGACTGAGACATTGAAGCTTCTCGCACTCAAGATCGACGATCCCGTGAAGCAACAACAGATGGACCTCATGCAAGAGAGTTTAAACAAGTTGTCTAGCGACTACAAGTTTCAAGAGCTTACATCACATGGGGTCTCGGTGGACAAAGATCTTCTTCCGCAGAAGTTCAACGCCAAGTACATCCCAAAATTCAGAGCAACTGACAACCCTTAATTTCATTTAAGAGCATTCGAAACAATAATGAGTATTAAGGGTATTGATAAGAAGGTCTTCCCTTCTTTGTTCTCATTATCTCTCGAGACCGTTTGCCAACAATGGTTCTTTTCTCTCGAGAAAGAAAAGACCTCTACCTGGGAGTCCATAGCAAACGCTTTTGTTGATAGGTACAAGTGCAACATTCAAGTCGAGACTGACCATAGGGAACTTGAAATCCTCAAGCAGAAAGAGAATGAAGGCTTCACCTCTTTCTTTAACTAATGGAGGGAAACCTCAGCTAAGATGATTGAGGTGCCAAGTGAAAAAGAATCTGTGAGGCTGTTAATCAAAAATCTTCAAGAAAAATATTCCAAGCATCTCAAATATCAAAATAACCTCCATACCTTCAAAGCCGTTTATGACATTGGGATCAATATTGAAGATGACTTGGCTAAGTTTAAAGCTTCCAACAATACCTCCGACAGTGGCTGGAAAGGAAAGAAGAACGACAATCCTTCTTCTTCCAAAACCGCCCACTCAAACAACATTAGCACTTTTAATTTAGGAGAAGTCCTTGCTATGAACAATCAAGGACAGAAGAAACCATTTAGGAGGAACTTTACTCCTATTGGCATGAGTTATGACACCGCATTTGATCGATTAAATGCAAAAGGTCTTATAACTCCTGTTAGACCATTTGGGGACCCACCAGTTGAGAAGAGGTCGGCTAATTGGAACCCCAATGCACACTACAAGTATCACCAAGGTAGGGGCCATCTCACCGAAAACTGTTGGAAGCTTAAAGAAGCTATCCAAGATTTAATCGATAACAACAAGCTGCCGTTGCCCCCTGCCAGTAAGAAGCCAAGCATCAACAATGCACCTCTCGCTCATACCCTGACTTGTCAAGGAAAGCTATGCCATAGAAAAGGAAGAGGAAATCTTTTTCGATGTCAAGGATAACCTTCCAGAACCAGCAAGTAAGGAAGATATACAATTGCTCACACTATCGCATCTACTACATGAAGCTCTCAAAGCTATAAACGAATTCCAAAAGAGATATGATGAGCTTCCACTTCCGAAAGATGAACCTAAAAGAGAATTCACACCAGCGAAAACGACTTATGAAGCAAAGCATTTTCCCTTACAAGTCACTGAAAAACCCAAGAAGAGCAATAGAATCTACTCTCCAATTGGGATCTCATATGCACAAATGTTCGAAATGCTCTCCGAGAGTGGCGAGATCAAACCTCTCGAACCGAGACCATTCGAGTCATTGAAAAGGACATAAAGATATTACTGTCAGTATCATCAATCAGGTGGTCATAATGTAGAAAACTGTTTCAAATTCAAGGATTTGGTTCAGAAAATGATTGATGAAAAGAAACTAGTCCAAATTCAACAAGAAGAGGATGCAACCAATAATGGAGTTTGGGACAGTGATGAAGAAGATGTCTATCTAAAGGACCTAGTAGGACCTACACCTTCTGTGTTATACACCACAGATGACATTTGGGCTGAAAAAGACTCATCGATAGACGTCCTCACAAGATCCGGGAGAATACAACCTCCCGTTTCAACACAACCTATGCCAACCACACAAAAAGTTCTCATACCTATCATTGAAGACAATGACATTATTAAGCAATTTAAGAAGACAAAAGTTGAGATGAATGTATGGAAACTTCTGGCAACATCTCGAGAACATAGGTTGGCTGTAATGAACACCTTGGACAAAATTGGGATAGATTTTGACACTACCCCTGAGGGATTGGCCAACTTCCTCACAAGTGACCTTCCTAGTCCAATTAATTTGATCACCTTTTCTGACAAAGATTTTCCCCCATAAGGTGACAAACATTACAAGGCATTAAACCTCACAGTAGTTTGCAAGAGGATGAACATTCCTATGACTCTTGTAGACAATGGATCGGCCATCAACGTCTGTCCACTTAGAACTGCGAGGATGCTCGGCATTAGAGTTGAAGATTTAACTCCGTCTACACAAGGAATAAGGGCCTACAACAACACTCGTCGTCAAGCTCTTGGCAAGATTACCGTAAATGTAACGGCAGGAGCAATAGAACATGCTACTACTTTCCAAGTAGTAGATATTAAAGCTTCGTTCAACTTGCTGTTAGGACGCCCTTGGCTTCATGATCTAAAGGTCATCCCTTCATCTCTTCACCAACAAGTGAAAGCTATAATTGGAGGAATTCCAATCACCATCGATGCTTCGCCTATGAGGATCAAATATATAGAGAATCCAATCATTAATGTGGAGCACGATGAGGACGATGAAGATTTATGGGGCTTTAATGAAGAAGTCTCCTTAATCTAGGAGGATGAAAGGACCCCTCTTTGCCATGATCCCCAATCCAACATGATTGTCAATGCTATGCTGAAGACACAAGGACACTTTCCTGGGATGACCCTAGGAAAGAAGAAAGGAATGGAAAAACCGCTGGAGTCACCTGGCCTCCCTAAGTTAGACACTTTCGGACTTGGTTTCGAACTGACTCGGAAAGATCTCAAGCGAGCCCAGGAAAAGTCAAAAGCACGTAGGGACGCTCGCATGCCATGAATTTCCCGAGCCATTTGTTGTAAACGGCATAAGACAACCGGGATTCGAGATTTTCTTGGATTGTTACTTCACTAATGAAATCCCAACTCCCGTCCACAAGGAGAAAGCACCCCCATGCTTTGACTTTAACGTCATGGGATTACTGTTCGGGCAAGAAAAGAATGAGCCAACTTATAAAGAGGATAACTCCTCGCTCATTCAAACAGTCCTACAAAGCAAAAGCTTCGATCCCTTGAAGCTAATCACTCCAGCTGAAGGATCCCTACATGGATGGCGCAAGACTATCAAGGTGACTACTCCAAGCGGAAAGAAGATATCCATCACGACAGGGCAAGGACCGATGTTTGAAGAGTCGTCTGAGTCAGAGTCTGAGTCAGTGTCTTTCCCTTTAGAGTCTTCTAAGTCTTTAATAGTAACACCTTCCCCTCCTAGGATAGTTAGTGATCCAGTCCCTGAGGACATATCACTCTTTGATGTAATGATCTCAGAGTATAATAATATTTCTCATTCTCCTTACTTCTCGTGTTATTCTCTAACCCAAGATGACGAACATTGCTTAACTAACAATGAAAAAGACAAAGAAATTATTAAAGCAATGGAAACACTCGAAAAGAAAACACCGGTAATTGAAGAAACTGAAACAGTTGATATCTCAAATGATTCAACTCATAAAAGAGAAGTTAAAATCGGATTAACACTGAATAAACAAGAAAGAACCGATTTAATTAACTTACTTAAAGAATTTATCGATGTATTTGCTTGGTCGTATGAAGATATGCCAGGCATTAATAGAGAACTAGCTCAACACACTATACCACTAATTCAAGGAATGAAACCTGTAAAGCAAAAGTTACGTCGAATGAAACCTGACGTAGCTCTTAAAATAAAAGAAGAAGATCAAAAACAAATAACTGCAGGTTTCATCAAAGTATCCAAATACCCCGAATAGGTCGCCAACGTCGTCCCAGTTCCGAAGAAAGACGGAAGGGTAAGAATGTGTGTCGACTATCCAGATCTAAATAAGGCAAGTCCAAAGGACGACTTCCCTTTGCCACACATCGATATTCTGGTAGAAACACGGCAAATCACGCGCTTCTCTCGTTTATGGATGGGTACGCAAGTTACAACCAGATTCTCATGGCAGAAGAAGACATGGAGAAAACAACTTTTATAACACCATGGGGCACTTACTGCTACACGGTAATGCCATTCGGGTTGAAAAACGCGGGTGCTACTTACCAACGTGCAGCAACTGCTTTACTCCATGACATGATGCACAAAGAAGTCGAAGTATATGTCGACGACATGATTGTAAAATCAAAAGACCGTCCAGGCCATCAAGTAGCCTTAAGGAAATTTTTCGAAAGGCTAGGAAAATATAATATGAGGTTGAATCCATCAAAGTGTGCTTTTGGAGTCACCTCAGGAAAGCTTTTGGGTTACGTCATAAGCTCTAGAGGAATAGAGGTAGACCCAACCAAGATCAAGGCAATCATGTCAATGCCACCGCCCAAGACTTAGAAACAGATTCGAGGATTTATTGGCCGGTTGCAGTACATAAGTAGGTCATATCAAAACTGACGACAATATGTGAACCAATCTTCAAGAAGCTCAAGAAGAATGTACCAGTGATATGGGATGACAAGTGTCAAAAAGGCTTTGAAAAGATCAAAGCATATCTCGCAAACCCTCCCGTATTAGCACCATCACTCCCCGGATTACCTCTCAGGTTATATTTGACGGTTACCAAAGAGACAATGGGAGCTATGCTAGCACAGGAAGTAGAAGGCAAAGAGAACGTAATCTATTACCTAAGCAAGAAAATGCTCGAATACGAAGCACGCTATACACCGCTCGAAAAGTTGTGCCTCGCCTTGGTGTGGGCCACAACCAATTTAAGACATTACATGCTGGTGCATACCGTCTTTGTAGTCTCCCGATTAGATCCACTCAAGTATCTATTCGAGAAATCTACACTCAATGAACGCATATCGAGATGGATAGTCAATCTAGCCCAGTTTGATGTAAGGTTCATGCCACAAAAAGCTATCAAAGGATCCGTGGTGTCAGACTTTCTAGCAGATTTTCCAATAGAAGACTCGACGCCAATACAAGACAATGAATTTCCAGATGAAGACTTAATGGTCACTGAAGACGATACTTGGACCTTGTACTTCGACGGAGCCTCAAACCAAAAGGGATGTGGCCTTGAAGTATTGCTAGTATCACCTAAAGAAGAACATGTTCCAATCTCCATAAAGCTTGATTTTGACGTTACCAACATTGCTGCTGAATATGAAGCATGCGTGGTAGGCCTTGAAACAGCTTTGGCATTGGGAGTGAAAAAGTTAAGGATATTCGGAGACTCCTCTTTGATTATCAATCAGATATCTAAAAGGTGGAAAGTAAGGAGCGAAAGCCTAGCCCCTTACCAAACCTATTTGGAAACTCTTACCGATCAGTTAGAGAAGGTAGAATACACGTATCTACCTAAGGAAGAGAACCAATTTGCTGATGACCTGGCAAGATTAGCCTCAATGGTTAGGATTCCCATGGAAATCGAGCAAATGCCTCTAACTATAGAAAAAAGACACAAACCAGCATACATCCAGGCTATAGAAGACGATGAAGTAGTCCAAGGCGAAGAAGAAGAAGAAGAAGAAGAACCGTGGTACACAAACATACTCAATTATGTCACCAAAGGAGAATACCCTCCTCATGCTGACAAAAGAGCAAAACGATCACTAAGGCTTTTGGCTTCCCAATATGTACTCATAGACAACGAGCTACATAAAAGGGTACCTAAGGGTCGAGCTCTCTTATGTGTAGGAAAAAAGGATACACAAAGAGTAATGAGAATAGTCCACGAAGGAATTTGTGGCACTCATATAAATGGTAAAATGTTAGTCCAAAAGATAATGCGATAAGGATATTATTAGACTACAATGAATAGGGATTGCCATCAATATGTAAAAAGATGCCCTAAATGCCAAATCTATGCCAATTTACAACATGTTCCTCCATCTTTGCATTACACCTACACATCGTCATGACCATTCTCTACATGGGGAATTGACATCATTGGCAAAATCACTCCCCTAGGAATAGGAGGCCACGAATATATCCTAGTAGCAATCAATTACTTCACAAAGTGGGTCGAAGCGCAATCATACGCTAAACTCACTGCAAAACATGTAGCACTCTTTATCGAGAGAAATATTATTTGTCGATACGGAGTCCCACATGAAATGATAAGTGACAATGGAACTCATTTTCAAGCCGAATGTGAAGAACTGCTACAAAAATACGGCATTCAACATCATCATTCTTCCCCTTATAGACATCAAGCAAATGGAGCAGTCGAGGCTGCTAATAAAAATTTAAAGACTATCATCGAGAAAATGACGGAAAATTATAAGGATTGGCCTGACAAACTTCACTTCGCATTGTGGGGTTACCGCACGTCAATCCGTACATCAACAGGAAATACGCCATTTTCCTTGGTATATGGAATGGATGTCGTACAACCTGTCGAACTAGAAATACCATCTCTACGCATTGCGTTAGAGAGTAAACTCGATGAAGTTGAATGGACTAGGGCAAGATATGAAGAATTGATTCTACTCGATGAGAAACGACTAGAAGCTCTACATCACACTCAGTGTTACCAGACTCGTATGGCTAGGCATTTTAATAAGAAGGTCAAGACAAGAAATATCAAAGTAGGAGAATTGGTGTTAAAAGCACTAAGGAAAAATGTTTTAGATCCAAGGGGAAAATTTAGACCTAATTGGTCTGGACCCTACATTGTCAAAACAATCCTGTCAAGAGGTGCAGCAAAACTAACTGATATGGACGACAATGAATTCTAGAACATGACAAATCTTGACCAACTTAAGAAATACTACCCATAATTACTTGAGTAGGATACTCAAGAGAGCTAAAGTACACTGTGATCATACACTGAAGTACGGTGGCGTCCAAAAGGGAAGAATATAAAGCAAAAGAGTCGCCAACAAGTTTTTAAGGAACTTGTAAACCATTCACGAGGTGAAGGTTACACCCCTTAACGATCCAAGAGATCGTCAACTCCATAAGGTCATGAACTAAATAAGGGTTCGGGGATGATGGTACAAATCCAACCTAAAAGAGATTGAACCTGCCCTAATAATAGGCCTCTACTTTATTCTGATCGTACTCATGTGCGCTTTCTGACTAACATGCAATCAATAGGATTAACCCTAAACCTGTTCATCTATGTTGGTTGAATATAATACACAAACAAATCTATTATTGGCGATCACTTGAATTATAATCACAATTAACCCTAAACAAGATTATTAATTATCTTATTAAGCGTGATTACAAGTACAAAATTCCCTTTAAACATGGATAAAAGGTGTGATCAAGCAATAACAATATAAATCAAGCAATATAATAATCAAAGTATAAAATATAATCATGATTAATGAAATAATCATCATAATAACAATCATATTAACCATAATAATAATCATGTTAATATTAAAGCATAATAATAGCAAGATCCTAGGCATGATACTAACAAGATTAATAACAAACCCTAGCATGTCACTAAGCAATAAAAATCAAATCTTTAACCCTAACATGATACTAACAATCATAAATATTAGGAAGAGCATAGGAAGCATCACAACAATCATATTTAATATTAAAATTACCCTAGACATGATACTAGGAATATCATAATAACAATATAAACATGATTTCTACATCATAATATCAATTAAAACCATTAAAGCACTTACTTTGATGCCTCGTAACTCTTTCTAATAACAAAATACACGCGTTAGTAACTTCAAGGAAAATAATAATCAAAACAATTAAATTAAATAATTGAAATAGAGATTTGGGACCAAACCCTCAGAAATTAAACCTTTCACGCCTAGGGCGAAGGCAACTTCGAATATGGCTAGGTGTTTCTAGATCTTGTGAATGCGGAATTTTGTATGAAAAAGCAAGAAAGAATTGAATGAAAGAATGCTAAAGAATTAATGATTGTTGATGAAAGCTTGAGAATTGGTTGTTAGTGAATGTAGATGATGAATTGGTGAAAATTTGTGAATATCGAATCCAAACGGAATTTTTTAATACGATATTTATAGAGAAAATCAGCCAAAAAGATAATTTAACAAAACAGAGTCTGACGCTCAGGAAACAGAGCTGGCGCCAACCCTAGCTAGCTAGCGCCAGGCACCAACAGTAGCGCCAGGCGCCAATGGCTAGCGCCTGGCGCCAACTCTGATTCCAGGCGCCAATGCCTGGGGTTGGACGCCAAACTGGATTTTAACGCGTTTTCGAAAATCTGATAAATTTCCTGTACTGGAAGATAAAATAATATAATTTCTTCGAAAATGCTATTTGATTTTGATTAAAACTCTGAAAAGTCAACAAAGTCAATTTATCAATGCTAATTGAATTAGGAATGAAAAGAACCTTCTAGAAGATTCTAGAAGACTAAAACCATTCCTAATTGCATTAGGAATGATAAATCACATTAGGCCCTCCCCTAGATCATTGGGCCGCACATAAAGCTCAAACCGGGCCCAATTTAGTAAATTGGCCATAACTTCCTCAATATTCATCGGAATTGGGCTTATAATATATCATTGGAAAGGTCTTTGCAAGCCCCATCCAACTACACTACTATTGGACCCAAATCATGGACAAACCAAACTGGATTGGATATTTTCTTAAAATAAAGTTTTCAAAAACAAAGAGAAGAGAAAAGAAATAAAAACTTTCGCAACACTAGACCTTTCCACACTTTTGTTTCATTCAATTATGATTTGATGTGAAAGGTACTCATCAATGGGTTTGGTTTTGGGGAGACATAAATGGGTGTCTACAGAAGCCCCCACTTTGACTGAGTTTGGAGAAACGCAAGTATCGAAAACAAAAGTCAAAGTATCGATAGGGACGGAGAATGATTCAGAACGTTCTGCGATCCTAAATCAATCTTGTAACGCCGATACCTGCAAAACTAGCATTAGTTAAACAGATAAAAGAGTTAAGAAACGTGTATCTTGCACCGTCAAGCACACGTCTCTGAGAGTAACCGATTGTTTTGACGACCTCCTGCAAGCTAGAGAATGCCATCCCGCTTGAAAACCGCTACGCCCGTAACTGCTTCCAATTTGGAAGATTGCTTCGCCTGAAACAATCCTCCTCCGCTTTGATAATATTCCACATCCAAGGGAACACCGTCGAAGATTGCTTCTGTTGAAACAATCCTCAGTTGTTTGTGACAACTCTCCACAATCTAGGGAATGCCACCTTGCTGTTTCGATGCTCACTCGTCTCTGAACAAAGAGCTTCTTTTTGATATGTTCACGCGTCTCTGGACAAAGAGCTTAATAATAGGATGCCCACGCGTCTCTGAGCAAAAGATCTTGAAAATAGGAAATGTCCACGCGTCTCTGAACAAAAGAGCTTGAAAATAGGAAATGTCCACGCGTCTCTGAACAAAAGAGCTTGAATGAAATGTCCACGCGTCTCTGAACAAAAGAGCTTTGATGAAATGTCCACGCATCTCTGAACAAAGAGCTTTGGTTGATATGCCCACGCGTCTCTGGAGCAAAAGAGCTTTTGATGGAAATGTTCACGCGTCTCTGAACAACAGAGCTTTGGTGCTTGAATGTTTGTTGCGATAATGTTCTGAAGAAAAATTTCTGAAGACCAACGTTTGTCGATCTCTAAAGCTCGCCTGAACTTTGCTTTCGCTAAAACCAGTATGCCGGTGTTTCCGTGATGAGCCAATTCTTAGGCGCTTCAAGCAAGGAACCCGAAATTGCTGCATGAGGTCGAAATCACCTTTTGGAGAGGCTTCAAGCTCTGTCGCTGTTGAAATATCTCTGGCGCCAAGGATTGACTCTGTCGCCGAACGCTGTGATAGGGTCTTCCCTGTTCAGCTGCACCTGTATTTATTTTGACTATAGAACTTTGCCAATTTCTTTAATTATCTTAGGGTTGACCTAAGGCTTAATGTAGCTTGACTCATCGACTTGACACGGCTCAAGGTATAAACTTGACTCGATATTTTTGACTGACTCGAGGTTGACTCGACTCGAAGTGTAATGACACATTTGTTAGACTCAAATCAAAGTGATATGACACGACATGACTCTATGTGTACATGACTCGTGTGTACATTGTAATGTGATCGTGCGACTCGAAAATGCAAAAAAGCAAAAATTTTCCGTCATTTTTGTGGAGGGTACCGACTTTCTCCCGGAAAAAAAAAGGAAGCGAAGTTTGAAGATGCATGTTGAATGAGCTTAGTCAAATGTCATTTGATACTATCTCTCAAGGTGCAAGGATTAATCCATCTTAGGTTATCTCAATGGTTGACTCAATGATGAAAGTATTTGGGTATCTTAGGCACAGAGGCTAAGCACTTCATACTTCGTGATGCAATGACAATTATGGGTGATGAGTGATGTGACAAGGCATTCTTCATCGTTATGTTAAGATTTCATGACAAAGGGTTCCTAAGGGAAGTATATTTGGTCATGTATCTGTGCGGTGTGTGATAGTGACACTATAGCTAGGCCACAAGAGCTAAGTGTGTGGAAAAACATATTGTTAGAAAAGCCAAATAATGGTGAATCTTAGGCTAGGTAAGCTAATGATGTAAGGACCGAGCCCCCAAGTCTAGCTCTAAGTGAAAAGGGATGAGCATTGGAGATTCCTTGATATGATCATGGTGCAAGTGTGTGAATGTGAATATGAATGCATGTTTATTACGGCCGCACCTCGATGTGAGGTTGCCTACGTATTCGTTAGGAATCAGGCCGAACGTAGCTCTAGCCGAACCTCGCACAAGTGTGTGTACCTCAAAAATGTCTTTTAAGGGTTGTAACGCGGTTAGGCTAAAGGTTATAAAAGAAGGGGATAAAGGCTCAAGACCCTAGACAAGCCCCCAAGGTGTGTAACCTTGCTTCTGAATCTTTGTATTTTCATGCTTGGGTTTCTACCGTTTTTTTAGCTCTCTTTGCTTTAGCATTTATTTTTATTTTTATAAGTGTGAGCAATCTCGATCATGCGGTCTATCACTCACTTAGCATTCATGTTTCTCAGGCACGGTACCGAGCACTTGATAAGAGACGCAATCTGAGACGTGTTCTTATCGAAGATATTTTCATATCAAAGACATTGGAACTCTTGCCCTTTTGTACACTTTTATTTATTTTTTTTGCTTATTTTAATTTTCTGAATTCAGTCATGCTTTTTAGAATTGCATAAGTTGCACACCATCCCATCCCAAGGTTAGGTAAATGTAGGTTGAAAAAAGAAAGGTCTATCGTTAGACGAGGCTCAAAGTGGTTTATGAATAAAGGATTTGTAAATTAGAAAGGCGAAAGGAGATATGATGTGGCTACAAGGGTTGCCTTAAATCATTGGTATACCTTGTGTTTAATTCGACATTGTTTTTTTTTTTAATTTAATATAATGAAATGATCAAAGGTAAGGAAATAAATGCTCATTTTATTAAAAAGGGAAAAGAAAAGAAAAACTACAAAAATAATCTAAAGGAAAAGAAAAGGTACCTATGCTAGACTTATTGGGGATAGGAAAAAATGAAAAAGAAATAGAAAAAGAGGTCACGAAATCTTGTTGTTGAAGCTCGCCTCTTGTCTTGTGTTGTTTCCTTTATCATCACTCGTTCTTCTTGTTAACTGGAGGTATGGGAAGCTTGTTATTATCAATCAAATGTTGGATAGCCTCCTTTAGCTTCCAACAGCTCTCAGTAGTATGACCCCTACCTTGGTGGTACTTGCAGTGTTCGTCTGGATTCCAACTAGGCAATCTTTTCTTAAGTGGGGGATCTTTAATAGGTCCTATGGGAGTAATGATTCCCTTGGCATGGAGTCGATCGAAAGCATCATCGTAGCTGATTCCGATAGGGGTAAATTCCCTTTTCGGTTGCTTTCGATTACTCATGGCTAGGATCTCACTAAGGTCGAAAGTATCAACACTATTACTGGAGTAGGTGTTTTCGGAAGAAGAAGGATAGTCGTTCTTCTTCCCTTTACAGCCACTGATACTATTGTTACTAATCTTCGCCTTCTTGTCGCGTGGAGGAACATGAAGGAGATTTGAATCAATGAGATCTTGAACACGATCTTTGAGGGCGAGACATACTTCGGTGGTGTGATCACGACCTCTATGGTATCGACAATAAGAATTTGGATCCCAATTGGGAAACCGTTTTTCAGGTGGAGGGTCTTGACTGGGACCAATGGGGTGGATAAGACCTTGATCGTGAAGGTAGTCGAAAGCTTCATTGTAAGTCATTCTTATTGGCGTGTATTCTTCAACGGTCCGTTTTTCTTGTGGCTTAGGAGCATTGAGTTCTTCATTAAACTCTTGGCGAGAATTTTGTTCAATGGCCATCACCCGATTTGCTAATCCTTCTACCACATTCAAAAGCATGGCAATGACGTCTTGCAGTTTTCGAATTTCCTCTTTTAGACATGACGAGTCTTCCTTGGTATTATCTAAGAAAAGACTTTCATCCTCCTCAATTATGGCCACTTCATCGAGAGAGGTCATATAAATTGTCTCGATCATAGGCTCTCCCACAGGTGTGATAAGAAGTGATGGATCAAAGGATGCTTGGTCATCTTCGATGGCTAGAATTTCGGAAGTTTCATTGTCATCGATCAGATCTTGAATGGCTTCTTTGAGTTTCCAACACTCCTCGGTGTCGTGACCCTTTCCTTGGTGATATTTACAATGCTTATTAGGATCCCACTTAGGTGGCTTGGCTTCTGGAACCGGATCTTTGATGGGCCCTATGGGCATGACTAGTCCTTTGTGATGTAGCTTCTCGAAAGTCGTTTCATAACTCATGCCAAGTGGAGTGAACACCCTTTTTGATCTTTGGATTCGTGGTTTAGAGATGTTTGTAGCATGTACCTCACTAGAGGAATAAGAAGGATGGTCGCTCTTCTTTCCTCTCGCACTATTATCTTTCAAAAGGTCATCTTCAATGTCAATGCCTATATTATAAACACCTTTGAAAGTATTCAAGTCGTGTTGGTACTTTAAGTGCTTTGAATACTTCCCTTGGAGATTCTTGAAAAACATCCTCACAGATTCTTTTTCGGTAGGAGCCTTGACCATATTAGCAGAAGTTTCCCTCCATTTATTGAAGAAAGAAGTGAACCCTTCGTTTTCCTTTTGTTTTAACATCTCAAGTTGTTTGTGGTCTGTTTCGTCTTGGATGTTGCATTTATATCTATCTATGAAAGCTCTTGTTATCGACTCCCAAGAAGAGGTTTTTTATTTCTCGAGAGAAAAGAACCATTGTTGGCAAACAGTTTCGAGAGATAGTGGGAACAGAGAGGGAAAAACCTTCTTATCGATACCCTTAATGCTCATTATAGTTTCAAATGCTCTTAAATGAAAGTATGGGTTATCAGTTGCTCTGAATTTTGGGATGTCGTTGGCGTTGAACTTTTGCGGAAGGAGTTCCTTGTCCAGCGAGACCCCTTGTGAACTCATGCCCTGAAATTTATAGTCACTAGATAGCTTGCTTAGACTCTCTTGCATGAGGTTCATCTGTTGTTGCTTCACGGGGTCATCGACCCTAAGTGCGAGAAGTTTCAGTGTCTCAGTCACAGTATCTAGTTGATTCCTGAGCTCATTGACTTCTTCTTGAGTTGCCATTATCCTTTTAGCCTTCCTCTTTTGACGAATCGGTTTATCGAAAAGTGAAACTTGAATAAAGAGGTTGTCCTTGATTAATCGCCCTTCTCCTCTCGACCAAGTACTGTGGAAAAGGAATTTGGGGATATTCATTATTAATTATTTGACTCAAACTTTATTCAACATGCAATGGATGGAGGAAGTGAAGAAATATTGGAATAGAATGTGAAAGAAGATTTAGATGGAGGGATATGAAGAATTAGGAATAGAATGTACCCCTTGACTCAAATGACGGAAAAGACCGAATTGTGCATGAACCTAAGACATGGTCATGGTGATGCATACTCGAAGTGTGTGCTTAGACTAGTGAGTGTAGGTGACATGTTAAGACTCGTGTCATGACCATGTGGCTAGACAATGTGACTAGACTCAAGCAAAGACTAAGTTAAGACTTCACGTATATGCATTAAACTGGACAGACTGTGGTAATTTAGTCATAACTTTTTATCTGTGACTCTTATTGGGAAGAAACCAACGCCAAATTAAAGATAAAACTCGGGGCTATAGATCCATATGTTGTACGACTCGTAGTTATTCCTATAACTCCGGATATGACCAAAACAAGTTAACGTTTGTGCAATATACGGGAATAAAAATTCGGGTTGACTTAAAGGAACTATGACTCGATTTTATGTTTATTTATTAGCTCAAATTAATTAATTAATTAATTAAACAAAGTCCTTTAGTCATTAATCAGTTTATTTAGTCTTAACACAAGTCAACAAACGGTTAAGAGAAACATAGAATATATATGCACAACAAATAATGCACAATTAGTCAAGTAGACACAATATGATGCAATGCGTAATACTGGCATATTTCTGGCTCGGTATTAAAGGAAATTGGCGCCAGCAAACAGAGACTGGCGCCAGCTTTTAACTGTAGCGCCTGGCGCTAATACTGGCGTCCGGCGCTACGACTAAAATGCTAGCGCCAAGCTCTGGCCCCTGACGCTACTTCCCACATGCCTCATCAGCTTTCTGTGCTCGATAAAATCTTCCAGTTTCGCGCGGTGTTATTTCAGTCCTAGTTGTGAAAGACATTTCTCAAATTTCCTACGTGTAAAATCCTATGTTTTTAACTCATTACGGATGGTCTTTCCAATGAGATCTTTTTTATGCATATGACAATAATGTTAATCAAAATTACGCACATGAAATACTTAGAACTTTTCGAGTCTCATCCACTCATTCTAAATCATTGCTGAAACAAATTCAGGAATTAAAATAGAAATCCTCCCCAGTGGAGTCGCCAAAAACTGTAGGGAATAATTTCAAGCCTTTAAAATCCCACTAGCTCGAACCCCACTGTGATCATACACTAAAGTACGGTGGCGTCCAAAAGGGAAGAATATAGAGCAAAAGAGTCGCCAACAAGTTTTTAAGGAACTTGTAAACCATTCACGAGGTGAAGGTTACACCCCTTAACGATCCAAGAGATTGTCAACTCCATAAGGTCATGAACCAAATAAGGGTTCGGGGATGATGGTACAAATCCAACCTAAAAGAGATTGAACCTGCCCTAATAATAGGCCTCTACTTTATTCTGATCGTGTTCATGTGCGCTTTCTGACTAACATGCAATCAACCTGTTCATCTATGTTGGTTGAATATAATGCACAAACAAATCTATTATTGGAGATCACTTGAATTATAATCACAATTAACCCTAAACAAGATTATTAATTATCTTATTAAGCGTGATTACAAGTACAAAATTCCCTTTAAACATGCATAAAAGGTGTGATCAAGCAATAACAATATAAATCAAGCAACATAATAATCAAAGTATAAAATATAATCATGATTAATGAAATAATCATCATAATAACAATCATATTAACCATAATAATAATCATGTTAATATTAAAGCATAATAATAGCAAGATCCTAGGCATGATACTAACAAGATTAATAACAAACCCTAGCATGTCACTAAGCAATAAAAATCAAATCTTTAACCCTAACATGATACTAACAATCATAAATATTAGGAAGAGCATAGGAAGCATCACAACAATCATATTTAATACTAAAATTACCCTAGACATGATACTAGGAATATCATAATAACAATATAAACATGATTTCTACATCATAATATCAATTAAAACCATTAAAGCACTTACTTTGATGCCTCGTACCTCTTTCTAATAACAAAATACACGCGTTAGTAACTTCAAGGAAAATAATAATCAAAACAATTAAATTAAATAATTGAAATAGAGATTTGGGACCAAACCCTCAGAAATTAAACCTTTCACGCCTAGGGCGAAGGCAACTTCGAATATGGCTAGGTGTTTCTAGATCTTGTGAATGCAGAATCTTGTATGAAAAAGCAAGAAAGAATTGAATGAAAGAATGCTAAAGAATTAATGATTGTTGATGAAAGCTTGAGAATTGGTTGTTGGTGAATGTAGATGATGAATTGGTGAAAATTGGTGAATATCGAATCCAAACGGAATTTTTTAATACGATATTTATAGAGAAAATCAGCCAAAAAGATAATTTAACAAAACAGAGTCTGACGCTCAGGAAACAGAGCTGGCGCCAGGCGCCAATGGCTAGCGCCTGGCGCCAACCCTGATTCCAGGCGCCAATGCCTGGGGTCGGACGCCAAACTGGATTTTAACGCGTTTTCGAAAATCTGATAAATTTCCCGTACAGGAAGATAAAATAATATAATTTCTTCGAAAATGCTATTTGATTTTGATTAAAACTCTTAAAAGTCAACAAAGATTCTAGAAGACTAAAACCATTCCTAATTGCATTAGGAATGATAAATCACATTAGGCCCTCCCCTAGATCATTGGGCCGCACATAAAGCTCAAACCGGGCCCAGTTTAGTAAATTGGCCATAACTTCCTCAATATTCAACGGAATTGGGCTTATAATATATCATTGAAAAGGTCTTTGCAAGCCACATCCAACTACACTACTATTGGACCCATATCATGGACCAACCAAACTGAATTGGCTGTTTTCTTAAAATAAAGTTTTCAAAAACAGAGAGAGCAGAAAAGAAATAAAATCTTTCCGCAACACTAGACCTTTCCACACTTTTGTTTCATTCGATTATGATTTGATGTGAAAGGTACTCATCACTGGGTTTAGTTTTGTGGAGGCACAAATGGGTGTCTACAGTAGGCAACCCTTTACGGGTGCGGCCACTTTATTTTTCGACATCTCCGCGTTCCAGAATTAATTAAAAATTCAACAGAAGATCGGCGGATTATCGCCGTCGCAGATAAGAGCCTGGCACCAGCCAACAACCATCAGCGCCAGCCGATGGAATTGGCGCTTGGCGCAAGACTGCTCTGGCAGGCGCCTACCGCAAATATATGGCGCCAGTTTCAAAATAAATTCTGGGCAAATCTCAATGTTTTTCGGAAAATTTTCGACTTCCGTACTCGAAGAATTTCTGGAAGAAATCAATTTTTTCTGTTTTCATTGCTTTAATAAAATAAATTTAAAGTAAATAATTTAATTAAAAGCTGAAATTTCATTAATAAAATAAAATTACATTATTGATGGAATTTAAATAAAGCTGAAATAAATTAACCTTAAATGAAAAATAAACTAAGTCTAATAAATTGAAAGTTAAGCAATGCTCCTAATCCTTCTTTTCTTTTCTATCCCTTTTCCAATTTTTGTCTGCTTCCTCCTCCTCATCCATAACTTTAGCTAGTAGGCATTCTTTAGAGGACCTACATTCAATCTTAGAATAGATAGTCTCCCCTTCTGCTAATACTCCATGTTTCTTTTCCACCCAAGTCTTTTTATCTGTGGTGTCAGCTTTCCTTTTCCCTTTATCTTTGGTGACACCTTTCTTCCTAGGCATTGCAGGTGTTTTGAATTCAACTCCTGCACCTAAGCGTTCCTTGGCAGGAATCACCCTGTCACCTAGACGACTCTTCACATCAGTTTTACCCTGATCTTTCTTCGAATCCTTCGAAGGCTTCTTCAGCAACCACTTCTTCACATCATTGGACAAAGAAAGAGGAACCTTTTGGGTAACCACTTCCCATAAAGGTCTAGCACTCCAGTAAGCATCAAATCTGTTCACTTCTTGAGAAACAGGGTACTCATAGGGAAGACGAAGATCCCCGGAAGGAATATTCTGAAGCAAGCCGTATTGTCTTTTTACCCTGCAGGGGTAATAATAAGTCACACGAGACAAGCTTGGAAGCCGGCAGAAAGGTTGCTTGTTAACACCAACCATCCTTTCTATTTTCCACCATGGGACGACCCACTTGATAGCAAAATTGCGAGATTCAAAGACCTTTCTCCATCCATGGCGCCCAATTTTAGGAAAGCGTTTCTTCCTTCTCACGAAGCAATTGGGAGTATACTTCTCAATATCGTCCGGAGGGCTAATTAATCCTAGCCTTTCCATTAGCCACATCTGTAAAAAATTGCGATGCAAATAAATTATTATTACAATACAAAAATATATATATTTTTTTTTATTTCTGTAATTAAAAATATTATTTTTCTACCTGTAATAAAATTGGAGAGCCACGTAAAGGTGCTTTTGGGTCCCTTTTCAATTCATCAAGACTAATCCTAGTCACTCCAACTATCAATGGCATTGGATTTCTCCCTGATTCAATTTGTTCTAAAACAGTGGTTATAATTGATTGACCTTCATTATTTTTACCACTACTAAGAAAAAATTGATTAAGCATGCAAAATAAGAACGCCCTTCTTCTATATATATGAAATGATTCAGAAAGAGGTTTATCAAAATAATGGGGTGCAAATTCTTTCAAATTCACTATGTTACCATCTACTATTTTTGATAAATCCCTTTCTTTCAAATTAAAGAAGCGCCTCAAAATCCTTATAATAATATGGATCTACTCTAGGGATTACTATGAGGTTAGGGATTACTATGAGGTCTATTGCAGGGAAGCCTAAATTTTAGCACCAAATTCCTCTAGCAAAGGGCTAATCTCATCATACCCTATTCTAAAGCAATGAGTATCAACATTCCAAAATTCTAGAGCGGTATGTATGAAATCTAATTCAAGATCTACCCCTTTGATGCCATAAATTCCCCCCAAGTGAAACAAATCTAATTCTTTTCTTTCTCTAGTATTAAGAGATTGACACCATTCATGAGTGTATTGGGTGAAGGTTTTGGTGGCTAAAGACATGATTATATTTTTCTAAAGCAAAGAATTATTTTACTTGCTGGAATTATGAGAAGAATCGGCTGGGCAGAGGGCTATTTATACGCAAATTGCGAGAATTTTTAATCAGAACGAAATACGGAATCAACGTCAATTGGCGTCAAAACCCCGTAATTGGCATATCAGATGCGTTTGCTTAAATCACGTTTTTAATTGACGCTGATTCTGTATTTCGTTCTGATTAAAACGCGATTTAAGCAAACGCATCTTATATGCGCAAAATTGTTTGTCACACTTCTCTTGCACACACAAACATACACATAATAATAGCAAACAAAATAAACTCAAAATAGCATAAATATGCAAAATGTGTCTAAAAATAGTGAAGTCTAAGGCAAAGTTCTATGAAAAGTCAAAATAAAATATACACAGGAACAAACTACGGCGCCGGAGGACGTATACCCATCATATCATAAAATTGCGCCGTACGAGGATTCACCTCTCCAGCTCCAGCTCCAGCTCCAGCTCCAGTCTCCGCGGGAGGAGGAAAACTCAATGTAGGACCACTCCACCCAGGATCAACCTGATGCTGAGGCTGCGGAGGCTGCTGCGATGACGAGCCTACCTCGTACATCCCACCACCTCTGAAAGCCGAGGTAGCCTCTCCTACCGGTGCAGCATGAGCACCCTGAGAAGAAGATCTCGATCCCTCTGCAATGTCAGCACGAGCAGCCTTAGAGCGACCGCCTCCACCCCCTGACGTAGTACGATGACGTCTCGAGCTAGACCTCGCCGGATCCCTCCGCACCTCAGGTCTCGTGTGGGTGTGAGAAGCAATAGGCTGGCCGTGTAAAAAGAATGAAATCAGAAATAAGGCAAAATCGAAGCGGTAATGCAAAAAATATGTAAAGAAAGACTACCTCTTGAATGACGTCGTACCGACGGCAGGTGGCTGCATTCCTCATCCGAACGAGCTGGCTCCGGAAGGCATCTATACATCGTGCCATTGCCAAAACCACCTGGCGCGAAAACTGTCAGAGAAATAAGTCAGTAAATATGCATAATATATGGACAGAAATTGCAAATAAATCAAGCTTACTCAAGTCTGGTGGCGAGGAATGGACCGCTCTACAAAGCCCTCACCCTCGGGAGCCGGAGGAATCATCTCCTCAATCGACCCATATGTCCCCTGGTAATGGACGGACATACGGGGTGGCACAAACTCAGCAGCACCCGTCCTGAAAAAGCAAAAGTCAGTAAGACATTACTTGGGGGCTACTTCATGGAAAGTAAAAGCTAAAAATCTTACCCTCACATCCTCAGCCGGTACGGGGGCTGGAGCTAACAACGGCAATAGCTCCTCAGCATAGCACTGCCCAGGGATCGCGTAGGACCGCCAAGGGGTACCAGCTCCCTCAGACATGCTCAACAACCGCGCATCGTCGAACATATGACGCGGTGGAGCAGCCGGAACGACGAAGACATCAAAGGAATGTTGTCTAGCAACCCTTTCTCTTAAGTACACGATCGCTCCATAAGTCCCCAGGAAATAGCGGCGCTCAGCAGAATACTGTGCGGCTAACCCAGCAGAATAGCCGCCCCACGGTCAGTACACCACCTCAGGCAGAACATCAATCAGGCGAGAGTATACCTAAACCATCGCGAAAGAGCAAATAAATAATAAGAAGTCGTACCGCGATGATCCAGTTTCGGACATGTGTAGTAGACATATCCACATGGAGGCCGCCCCAAGAAGCACTCACTGGAAATCCGCGCGGCGATGGTCTCGCCGGCGCAGCAGAGGGGAAGTACTCGTAGAACCAGATCTACAAGGAATAAATTGTGAGTAAATGCTAGCTAATATGTAGAGCTAAACTTTATAGGGAATAATGTTTACCTCTACGACCTTCCAAAAGGCGGACAAAGCAACATTCATCCCAAACGACCGGTGTCGACACGAGTCTCTCAATGCACGAACAAAGTCAGCGTAGGCCAAGCTGGCCCAGTCATAAGTCCCGATCCGGTGAAGTTCGCAGACAGCAGGAAGGTAATAAAGCAATGCCCTACTACCTTTGTCAGGGGAGAATGTCCCTGACAACAACATCAGCGCAAAGATGCGCACCCGCTGCTCTCGGGTAGTCGCATCATCATCAAAAGTCGTTGCCAACGTTGAGCGGCGAATTCCCCTAGCACTAAACTGAGTCGTCTCGACCTCAGCTCGGGCCCGAATAGCGATCGGCCCCAACAGCTCCTCGACCTCCGCAGAAAAGACGTCGATTCCACTGTCGAACGACAGTGGCACAGAGGTGAACTCTAGTCCTGTAATGAGACTGTAGTCCGTAGGGGTGACCATCAACTCGCCCCAAGGGAAATGGAAAGTGTTGGTGGTGTCCCAGAAGAACTCCACCAAAGCGCGCACTACATGATGACCCCCGCTGGAGGCAACCATAGCCTCGGAGGTCTCGAACAGGGTAGACAGTCCACAAGACTACAATAGGAGTCTCGTATCTCGATCCCTGGCGATGTAAATCTTGTACAAATCCCCCAAACCACCACAGCGCGTCCTCCCGACCGTGATGCCCCGTCTCACCCTCTCGGAAATGTGGTGGACGGAGGCGAAGAACAGGGTCCGCTCATCCCACTCGGGAAGTCGACCAAGCGAAGTAGAAGGTGTGATGTCATCCTCTACGGGCTCATGCTCCCGTCAGGTATTTCCGGAACGTGAACCCGAGCCTCGCTGTCTAGCCATGCTACATTGTGAAAAATCATCATAAATTAAGGTTCTATATTATCTAAGGTTCGCCTAGCCGCATGATACTATGTTCGCAAAAAAAAGAGTACGTAGTACTAAAACAGAGCACAAATTCAAATTGAGCATATACGGCATTTTTTCAATCAATCACACAATTTCTTGCAACACTATAGTGATTATTGTGATAAATTGGACAAGAATTGCTAGCAAAAACATCAAGAACAAGTCACATTATTCTTCATGACCTTAGGAGGTCCAACAATGGAAAATTGCTCATTTCTTCACCAAATCGAGTCAAACAAGTCTCAAATTACTCCCAAGGAAATATATAAACATAATCAAGCAATTTCATGGCATAAAACTTGACAAACAAAGCAAATTGAGCATTATAAATTTCGAATTTACATGAAATTCGTGAATAAACATGCCAAAAATTCATAAAAACTGATGCGAGTTTGAAGAAAACTTACATAGATCGGGAAAGTAGATGAAAAGAGCTTTAATTTGCAACAAATTTGAGTAAATTCGGTTGAGAAATGAGCAAGAACCGAGCAATTGAAGTTTTCGGATTTTTTTCGAGCAGTTTCGCGACGAGCAAGCAGCAAAATGAAGAAGAAAGGGGTATTTAAGGAAATCCCCGTGCTGGAGCCAAGCCCTAAGCATTGGCATCAAAAATTAGGCTTTGCGCCTGGCGCCAATCTCAGCGCCTGGCGCTAAGGCTGATTGAGTGGCACTGATAGCTTTTCAGCGGCGCCAGAGCACCCAGCCACTTGGTGAGGTTGTTCTACCTTTCTGTAACATATTTTTGGGTTCCTTGGTACGCCAGTTAGCCCCTCTAAGAAATTTGACATGATTTAGTAATCGGCTTGATTACATAAAGTGATCGACCTGATAAAAGATCGTCTCACTTAGCTTGAAGCACCTAAGCATTGGCTCATTAACAAATAAAAAGCACCGGCGTATAGGTTCAAAAGCAAAAGACACTGACATAATGGTTCATTTGCAAAAGGCACCGATATACAGGTTCAAAGCAACAGAAGCACCGACGTACAGGCAGCGGAAGCAAAGTTCAGGCGAACTTTTAAAGATCGACAGGCATGGATCTTCGGTAATTCTCTTAGGAAAATTATCGCATCAAATGAGGATGACTTCAAGAGAGGATATCTTCGACGGCATTTCCTAGCTTATGGAGTGTTGTCACAAACAACTGGAGGTAATTTCAGGCGAAGTTATCTTCGATCATATTCCTTTGGACGTGGAATATTATCAATGCGGATGGAGATTATTTCAAGAGAAATAATCTTCGATAGTATTCCCTTGGACGTGGAATATTATCAATGCGGGTGAGGATTGTTTTGAGAGAAATACTCTTCGATGATGTTCCCTAAGACGTGGAATATTATCATAGCGGAGGAGGATCATTTCAGGCGAAGCAATCTTCTATATTCGGAAGCAGTTACAGGCGTAGCGGTTTTCAAGCGGGATGGCATTCTCTAGCTTGCAGGAGGTCATCAAAATAATCGGTTACTTTCGGAGACGCGTGCTCGATGGTGCAAGATACGCGTTTCTTAACTCTTTTATCTGTTTAACTAACGTTAGTTTGCAGGTATCGGCGTTGCAAGAGTCATTTAGGATCGCAAAACGTTTTGAATCATTCTCCGTCCCTATCGATACTTTGACTTTTGTTTTCGAAACTCGCGTTTCTCCAAACTCAGTCAAAGTGGGGGCTTCTGTAGACACCCATTTGTGTCTCCCCAAAAAAAAAACCCAGTGATGAGTACCTTTCACGTCGAATCATAATCGAATGAAGCGAAAGTGTGGAAAGTCTAGTGTTGTGGATAGTTTCAATTTCTTTTCTCTTCTCTCTATTTTTGAAAACTTATTTTAAGAAAACAGCCAATATAGTTTGGTTCGTCCATGATATGGGTCCAATAGTAGTGTAGTTGGATGGGGCTTGACAAGAGCTTTCCAACGATATATTATAAGCCCAATTCCGATGAATATTGAGGAAGTTATGGCCAATTTACCAAACTGGGCCCGATTTGAGCTTCATATGCGGCCCAATGATCTAGAGGAGGGCCTAATATGATTTATCATTCCTAATTCAATTAGGAATGGTTTTAGTCTTCTAGATTCTTCTAGAAGGTTCTTTTCATTCCTAATTCAATTAGCATTGATAAATTGACTTTTTGTTGACTTTTCAAAATCAAATAGCATTTTCGAGTAAGTTATATGATCTTATCCTCCAGTACGGCAAACTTATCTGATTTTCGAAAACGCGTTAAAACCAGGCTTGGCGCCTGGCGCTAGTGTTGGTGCCTAGCGCCAGTTAGCCAGGGCTTGCGCCAACTCTGTTTTTTGTGCGTCAGACTCTGTTTTGTTTATTTTATCTTTTTGGTTGATTTTCTCTATAAATAACGTATTAAAAACTCCGTTTTCACTCACCAATTCTCACGAATTTTCACTTACAATCAGTTTTCCTTCGCAATCATTAATTCTCTAATCCTCTCTTAATCATTCACCAATTCTCACGAATTATCATCAACAATCAGTTTTCATTCATCATCAATTCTCTCTAATTGTCTTTCAATTCTTTCCTTGCTTTTTTAATACAAAATTTTGCATTCACAAGATCTAGAAACACCTAGCCATATTCGAAGTTGCCTTCGCCCTAGACGTGAAAGGTTTAATTTCTGAGGGTTTGGTCCCAAATCTCTCTTTCAATTATTTAATTTAATTTTTTTGTTTATTATTTTCCTTAAAGTTACTAACGTGTGTATTTTGTTATTAGAAAGAGGTACGAGGCATCAAAGTAAGTGCTTTAATGGTTTTAATTGATTTTATGATGTAGAAATCATGTTTACATTGTCATTATGATATTCCTAGTATCATGTCTAGGGTAATTTTAATATTAAATATGGTTGTTACGATGCTTCCTATGTTCTTCCTAATATTCATGATTGTTAGTATCATGTTAGGGCTAAAGATTTGATTTTTAATACTTAGTGACATGCTAGGGTTAGTTATTAATCTTGTCAGTATCATGCCTTGGATCTTGCTATTATTATGCTTTAATATTAACATGAACATGATTATGATTGTTATAATTTATTATGATTATGATTGTTGTTATTACTATGATTATTATTTTTATGATTATTATTATCTTGATGATGATTATAATTTTATTGTTGTGATGTTGATTATTACTTATGTTGCTTGATACATTATTTATTTTTATTGCTTGATCACACCTTTTATTCCATGTTTAAAGGGAATTCGTACTTGTAATCACGCTTAATAAGATAATTAATAATCTTGTTAGGGTTATTGTGATTATAATTTCAAGTGATCGCCAATAATAGATTTATGTGTGCATTAAATTCAACCAACATAGATAAACAGGTTTAGGGTTAATCTATTGATTGCATGTTAATTAAAAAGCGCACATGAATACGATCAGAATAAAGTAGAGGCCTATTATTAGGGCAGGTTCAATCTCTTTTAGGTTGGATTTGTACCTTCATCCTCGAACCCTTATTTGGTTATAGACCTTATGGAGTTGACGATCTCTTGGATCGTTAAGGGGTGTAACCTTCACCCTGTGAACGGTTTACAAGTTCTTAAAAAACTTGTTGGCGACTCTTTTGCTCTATCTTCTTTCCCTTTTGGACGCCACCGTACTTTAGTGTATGATCACAGTGGGGTTCGAGCTAGTGGGATTAAAGCTTAAAATATTCCCTACAGATACATTGTGATAACAATACTACCTTGGCAAGGGCTTATAGCCAAGTTTATAATGGTAAGTTAAGGCACATTGGAGTACGACATAGATACATCCAAGGGCTTATCAAGGATAGTGTGATCACTATTGATTATGTTCGAACGAATCTAAATCTCTCCGATTATTTTACAAAGGCATTGGCTAGAGATGTTAACAATAGGATGGCAATCGGATTAGGATTGGAGCCCTAAATAATCACAATTAGGAGGATCTCAACTTAACACTCAATAAGACGTTGGGTCTTAAGTTCAATGAGATCAATTCTCTTATTTGATGATTGGGAACTTGTTTATTCATCCAGGGTAAAGTTCCGGTTTACTGTGATGTAAAGAGTTGTTTTAAACTTAATTGAATTCCTGATAAAGTGATTTGGTCACATGAGCATGTTGGAAGTCTACCTATGTAAGTACGAGGCTTAGCCGCTTCAAGAAGCTATTAGGGACATAGCTTTGATTTACTTATGAACAGATATGGACATATGGCTTATAGTGTCAAGTTAATATGTATTTAAGTAATTAATCTTATGTGTGTAATATCTTCAAGTTTCCAATATGTGTTGCTTTTGGTTCAAACGTTTTACGATACCAAATGGATACAGATTCTTGAATTGTATGTTGCACTAAGTGGGAGTTCAAGTCTTTGTACACTTTCATTTATGCATAAGATTGTTTTGTGATGATAATGTTATTTGCAATGAGTCTTGTTAAATACTCTAAATTGGGGAGGATTGTTGAATGATTTAGAGTATTTACGATAAATTCCATGTTGTATAATTAATTGCTTAGGATATGGTATTGTAATTGATTAAACAAGGATTAGAACAAGAACATAACCCAAGTAGCAGCAGCATATCATGTTCAATTGGAACAAGGAAGATGACTGAATTCAAAGGGGAAATTATCAGACGCCGCAAAGCCGCCCTATCGAGCTAGCACAGCCCGATCAGGCGCGCAAGCAATACTGGGTTGGCTATAATCTGCTGCCCGATCGAGCAGTCACCACCCAATCGGGCGCGCGTCTGAGGTTGGTAGAATTGTCTGAGGTCTTAATTTTTTTTTTAAAAAAAAACTTATTTAATTTGATTTTTGTAAAATGTAAATTATTTGATCCAAACAAAAACACAGTTCATCTTTATAATTTGATTAACATTTATACAAGTAATATGTAATATCTATAGATTACATTGATTTATACTTTTAAAATTCATCTCTTCCAGACCCTTGCCTTTTCCAATTTCAGCAGCCCCTTCACTTTGTGCTCATTGGCATACCCCTTCCAATTTTAGCAGCCCCTTCACCGTATGCTCATAGGTGGCCCTTTTCTAATGTACATGGTCTTCATAGCTAGGCTGCAAAAATTAAGCATCAAATAAAAATAAATAAATAAAATTGAAACTAATAGAATAATAAGATGATCATAATGAATTGTTCCTCAGCTCACTATCACTCATCTACATTAACCAAGGAAGAATCATTCAAATTACAACAAATTAATATAAATTCTAGATCAATGAAAAATGTGAAGTCTTCTTGCGCAAAAGCTACATGCACCAACGCGCTTCTTCCAAACCATCAAATCATCAATATGTAACTAAGTCAAACATAAAATTTTATACTACGTATTCACCTATATATTGGAAACACCAAATATCTAATGTCTAATTTGATTCATTTCAACAGATTGGAGGCTATCACAGCACCACCCCAACATTGTCTTTTGTGAAAACATTATTATTGTTGAATGGTAATTAAGTTTACAGGTCATCAAGGCAAACATCCATTGTAAAATTTCATCCTGAAGCTAAGGAATAACTTAACAATTGTATCACGCTAAATTGAAGTATCAACCATGATCCCACATTCTCCAATATGACTCAATACATATTCATAAACAATCCTTTTAAGGCTATAAATGAACATCTCTACTAGTCTTGACCTATCCCATCCAATAGAACTTAAACAATATTTTCTTAACAGTATCATCTGTAGGGAATAAATTTCAAGCGTTAATCCCATAGCTTGAACCCCACTGTAATCATACACTAAAGTACGGTGGCGTCCAAAAGGGAAGAAGATAGAGCAAAAGAGTCGCCAACAAGTTTTAGGAACTTGTAAACCGTTCATAGGGTGAAGGTTACACCCCCAAACGATCCAAGAGATCGTCAACTCCATAAGGTCATGAACCAAATAAGGGTTCGGGGATGAAGGTACAAATCCAACCTAAAAGAGATTGAACCTACCCTAATAATAGGCCTCTACTTTATTCTGATCGTATTCATGTGCGTTTTCTGATTAACATGCAATCAATAGGTTTAACCCTAAACCTGTTTATCTATGTTGGTTGAATTTTAATGCACAAATAAACTATTATTGGCGATCACTTGAATTATAATCATATTAACCCCCTAACAAGATTATTAATTATCTTATTAAGCGTGATTACAAGTATAGATTCCCTTTAAACATGCATAAAGGCGTGATCAAGCAATAACAATAAACATCATCAAGCAACATAATAATAATAATATTAATAATAATTATAATCATCATAATAAAAATAAATTATAATAATCATAATCATAATCATAATCATAATCATAATCATAATCATAATCATAATCATGTTAAAGCATAATAATAGCAAGATCCTAGGCATGATACTAACAAGATTAATAACAAACTCTAGCATGTCACTAAGCAATAAAAATCAAATATTATCCCTAACATGATACTAACAATCATAAATATTAGGAAGAACATAAAAGACATCATAGAAATCATAATTGACATTATATTCTTTACCCTAAACATGATACTAGGAATTTGTTGTTGTCATTCAAAACATCAAGCATCCTAACATGATACTAGGAATCATAATAACAACCTAGACATAATTTCTATATCATAATAACAATAAAACCATTAAAGTACTTACTTTGATGCCTCGTACCTCTTTCTAATAACAAAATACACGCGTTAGTAACATCAAGGAAAATATAAACAAACAGTTAAATTAAATAATTGAAAGAGAGATTTGGGACCAAACCCTCAGAAATTAAAATCTTTCACGTCTAGGGCGAAGGCAACTTCGAATATGGCTAGGTGTTTCTAGATCTAATGAATGCGGAATTTTGTATATAAAAAGCTAGTTTAGAAAAAGAGAAAGAAAGTAATCAAGGAAAATCTTAATGAGAGTCGGTGAATGAAAATAGAGAGAATTGGTGAATGATTAGAAAAGAATGAGAATGAAAACTGGTTGTAGGTGATTATAATTGAAAACTGGTTATCGAAAACGGAGTTTTTAATACGTTATTTATAGAGAAAACCAGCCAAAAAGATAAAATTATTAAAACAGAGTCTGGCGCACAGAAAACAGAGCTGGCACCAGGCGCCAACATTAGCGCCAGTGTCTGGCGTTAGGCGCTAATCCTGTTTTTAACGCGTTTTCTAAAATCAGATAAATTTTGCCGTACAGGAGGATAAAATCGTATTTTTTCCTCAAAAATGTTCTTTGATTTTAATTAAAACTCTGAAAAGTCAACAAAAGTCAATTTATCAATGCTAATTGAATTAGGAATGAAAAGAACCTTCTAGAAGAATCTAGAAGACTAAAACCAATCCTAATTGCATTAGGAATGATAAATCATATTAGGCCCTCCCCTAGATCATTGGGCCGCATATAAGGCTCAAACCGGGCCCAGTTTAGTAAATTGGCCATAACTTGCTCAATATTCATCGGAATTAGGCTTATAATATATCGTCGGAAAGGTCTTGTCAAGCCCCACCCAACTACACTACTATCGGACCCATATCATGGGCCAACCAAACTGGATTGGCTGTTTTCTTTGAATAAGTTTTTAAAAACAGAAAGAAGAGAAAAGAAATTAAAGCTATCCGCAACACTAAACCTTCCACACTTTCGCTTTATTCGATTATGATTCAACGCGAAAGGTACTCATCACTGAGTTTGGTTTTGGGGAGACACAAATGGGTGTCTACACCATCAAAATTCAAAAGTCCCACCAACAATCTCTACCATGGAAATTTGTTTAGAGAAATAAAACATCCCCTCAAAGTAATAAGGAGGCCAGGTAGAATCGAGGCTAGGGACTTCTCTACCTCCTGAACCCTTATACTTTCCAAATCACTAAGAACATATTCTTCTACCCCATCTCAAGATTGGCTGATCTAAATGGAATTTGCCAAATAGGCTAACTATAGTAGACAAACTATAAATTATAATCTTAATATATCACTTTACAACTCCATCAAATACTTACATCTTCAAGCCAAAATCATTAAATCAATAATTTTTCCTATAAATTGTCAACTTTAAAAAAATTAAGAAGCAATAACAATCCACATTATCAATCCTAAGTCTGAGACACAAACTCAGAACCACATAATCACAAATTTACCCCAGATAAATCTAAAATAAACATAGTAAAATTTAAAAAATCATACCCCACTTCATAAAAATTAAAAATGTCATCATACCCTAAAAACGTAACAATTAAATTTCCCAAAAAAATTCATCAACCTAGAAACTTGAACTAAACCCCACCATTACCTTATACTTCAATTCAAAAGAAATCAATTTCGGATATTAGTCCTCATTACATCATTGATCATTTCCAACAAGTATCAAACCCTAAGAGAGTGAAATCAAATTAAAAGAAAACAATTGCAAAATCAGAGATACCTTGTATGAAATTAGAGAAATTTTTTTAGGTTTTTGAGAATCGGGAAGAAGATTGAGGTCGACATCTGAATAAATGAGCTCAAATCAGAGCAGTACCACCACCGGATTTATTACCATCGCCTACGAGTTCATCACATTCCTCCTAACCGTTTTTAAAAATCGGATCCTTTATCACTAATATCTTCTTTGCCATTTTCAAACTTTAATGAGCTCAAATGGTTAAAAATGGTTGAAAATGGTGAAATATGGGTTGAAAATGGTGAAATAAGAAATGACTGAGTACTTTTTTTTACACAGAATGATCGAGTACTTCAAATGGGTCAAAAGCAAATAAAAAATCAAAAAAGTAACTTTATATATCTAATGTATTATACCATATATCAATATACAACCTTTTTTCTTTTTATTTTGCATATACTTCACTTTTTATTGTTTACCGGGCCCCACCCCGTTGAAAGGAAGCATTGTTCTGTTAAATATGCATTTGCTAATGCATATCCAAACTTCATTTCTACTTCCTCGTTGTTATAAAAACAAGATCTAACTCTAACAATAGTTTTCATGTACTTGGATCTTATGCCTTTTTTTAGGCCTTACCTAATTTCAACTTCGGGCTTAGACTTTGTACTAGCTATATTAGTATCTTAACTAGTATAGTGTCCGTGCGATGCACGGTTTATAAATCAAATTATTAAACCCGTAGGAAAAATAAAAATGAAAACAAAGGTAATTCATTTGCTATTAAGGGACTTGATTACTAATGGTCAATAAAAAAAAATTAAAGAAATGTTATTTGAATAGTATTCTATGTTATTTGAATTTCTTTTAATTTTTTATAATGTTATTTTATTAATTGAAAAATAATTTAATAATACTCCACATAGCTATATAAGAAGTGAACTAATTTATTTATATCTCTTGTTGAAAAAAACTAAAATTTTCTTATCATACCATCCGCATCAGTAGCTACAATCAATCTTATATATACATGTTTTATTTACCCGTCGCACTCATTAAATCTATAGACACAATAATAACCTTATATATATTTGACCTACCAGAACATATATTTTCCTAAGTTAAGCATTGTGCCAAAAACTATATATTATATAATAGTCATATATATAACCAACAGCTGATTAAATTAAATTTAATATACAACACAAATACTTCGTATATAGATATGGATACTAATATATAAATAAAATATACGGAGTATATATTACTAAGATTTATCCCTACCTTAATTATAAAATGGTTAACAAAACTCTTATAATAGTGCATGGACATTTATATATCTAAAAATGTTCTTTTTACATATATTTTCCCCCATTTAATTTTAAAAGCCTTAAAATTGTCTCTTGAATTCGCTAAATTGATTTAAAAGGTTATGTTTATTTCAATATTTAAAGCCATTTACTATTTTCATTTCCTTTTGTTTTAATTTTTCTATTTAGAATTTATTAGACTATTAGGTTTCAAGATCAAAGTCAATATCTTTTTTCCGTACAATCACTAAATCAAAGTCCCTCAACTAAAGTTTTGGACATTTCATAGTTACACAACATCCAACACATTTATTGATTATATGCAAATAATTTTAATAAAACTACGCATTCGATATAAGTTATTAAACAATTTAACTATATATACATTTTGATAGGTTTATATCTTTCATATTAACAAAAATTTACAAATGTTATTATTATATTTAGAAAAAAAATTTAGACTTTGGAGTTTTGTATAAGATAGATAAAGGATAAGTTAATTCCCGTCATATATGCATTGAGTTTTGGGTGTCTATCCGGTCCACTCTTTGGGCTAATCCAGATTTGAGGATCTGTTCTAGGCTATTAGGTTCCACTCCCCTTCCGATTGTTGTTGCAGGGGAGCAAACACAGGTCCTCCTTACCAAGTGTAGTCTCAATCACCACTACACCAACAACCAAACACTTGGTATGGAGGACACGTGTTATAAAATATTATAATATATACATATACTTTTTTATATTATAAAAAATATTATATTATATATACATATTATTATAGTTAAAAGTATTATTATGTATAAAACAACATAAATTATTGCACATGATTGTTGTATATCTAGTATAGTACATGAGCAATGCACGATTTTTAAATCAAAATGTTAGTTTTTATAAAAAAAATTCATAAGTAATAGCATTGTTAATACGAATATTACAATTTAAAACACGAGTAATAGTTATAATACATTTTATATCTATCCTTTTTCCGTCAAATGTCTAATTCAATTTAACATTTATTCTTCTTGTTTAGATTGGTTATTGGTTCAGTTTTTTTTTTTTTAATTGCAAGAAAAACAAAAGGTCATTGTAAAAGACATTGTATAGAAAATGAAAGGCCGATTAAAATTAAATTTTTGTTCAAGATTATGTATTTTTTTCCAAGACAACATTTCGGCTCAGCATTAAGTATTTGTCAAGGAGTACAACAAACGATAAAAGTAATTTTTACACTATTTTGTATCTTTATCAAAAACTTTTGTATTCAACCGATTACTTGAATTGAATTTAGGATAACTTGTAGACTATTTTGGGTAACTTTTATCAATAAAGCATAAATAACTTTCATTCATTACAGGGTAGCTTTTATAATAGGTGCACAATATTTTATTGTACATCTGATTTTTTTTAAATGTTTGTATTGATTTCATAATTGACGTCAAACTAAATTATATCGATTTTATTTAATTTTCATAAAAAAAATATTAGCCTTTCAAAATACGAAATATTTGTTTCCTTAATTATACCACTATAATCATATTGTTTCAAATTAGTTATTATTCTTAAATTGACTATAAATAAAGATTGGAAAGACTTTATGGATTATTTGTAGTATTGGAAAGTATATATTTATTATAAAAAAATTAAATCAATATTTATGTTAGGAAATCATGAAAATCTTATATGTGGATAGAAACTTGTTTTTATTGTTTGAAGTTTAACAAAAATAACTATGCTTATTGAATATGTAAACAGTAATTATATAGATACATTTTATACTTAAGATAAGCCAATGAGAGAGTGACATTTGTCATCCTCACATTGAGGCGCTTGTCTTTTAGTATAATATTTAGATTAGTTAAATTTTACAATTAAACATTTTTTTTATTTAGAAAATCATATATTTCGAATATCCAAAAGAGATGGAAGCCCCCTACAAGAATTTACAATTGAGATCAGAAGAAAAGAGATGGAAGTGAAGAGAAAAAAAAGGAGAAGAACGAAGGAAAACCTTCAAAAGAGCAAAAAAAAAAAATCTAGCACTGGAGGCTAGAAAACCCCCCCAAGGGAAAACCCTAGAGGAAACCAAAAAACCCTCCCAAGGAAAAAACCTAGAGGGAACAACAAGATGTAAGTGGGGTTAATTTATTTTTACTAAATATAAATTATTTTTACAGATTAAAACCAATTATCTTTACTAATTAATTAAAAACCGATTTCATGTTATACCCCTTCCGTACCATAAAGGTATTTCAGTATTCCGTTTAAGGTCGTTTCATAAAGATGTTTCAGTTTCTACTTTATTCCTCTTTTGGTAAGTAAATACTATTTTTCTAATACCCCTTACCCCACCACATGGGTCTACTTTATCTATTTAACATTACCCATGTGTCTAGACAAGTTTATCTCTCCTACACTAAAAGTCAAAGAAGGAACCCACTTGCATTTGTTTATTATTATTCCTTGGTCTATGGAGCTATAGTGAACTAGAACATTTTTGTGGAACGGAGGGAGTAGTTATTCTGTAATTCTACTGATTTTTACTGATTAAAACTGATTTTTACTTATTTGAACTTATTTTTACTGAAAAACTGATTTTTACTGAACATTTTTTTTTCAAGGTGAAGAGAACAAGGCCTTGGTAGATTAATGCTATGTTCAATTCAACTTATTCAAGGAGTTAAGTGCTTATTTTAAAAAAAATATATCATATCAGATCAGAAAACATCAAGTAGATCAAAATACTTCAATTTAGATCAGAAAAATTAAGATCAGATCAAATCAATATTTTTAAACATTGTACTTAAAACAAAAAATAAACATAATAATGATGATGATAATAACAATCAAAGTAAAATGATTGCAATAGTAATAATAGTATAAATTACAACAATTAATGCATCATAGATTACATCAAGCTAATTTAGCGAAAAATATATCGTTTGACAAACTTCCATCTAAACTAGTTGTTAATATGCACTGTATATACGTTTGTTATTAACAATAAATAATGAATCAATATTAAAAATTTTATTTTCATTCAAAAGGAATACTTAAGTTGCACAAAAAAAAAAGTTGCTTGTGTCAAAAAAAAAGTTGCACAAGCAACTTATATATATGACCAAGTATTCTATACTCTAAGAAAGAAAAACTATCCAAAACCATTTAAATAATTTTTTATACTTAGGCCATGTTCACTTCAACTTCTTTTTACTGAACTTAAATTATTTTTACTGATTAAAACTGATTTTTACTTATTAGAACTTATTTTTACAATTTTAAAACTTATTTTTACTGATTAAAAATGATTTTTACTAATTAAAACTTATTTTTATTGATTTTATGGTGTATTTGTTCTTCGAGTTTACTGAATTTTACTGATTGAAACTGGTTTTTACTGAACTGAACTTATTTTTACCGATTTTAAAACTTATTTTTACTTATTAAAACTTTTTTTACTTATTAAAACTTATTTTTACTGAATATTATTTTTGTAAAGTGAAGTGAACAAGGCCTTAGTTGACTTAGAGTGGTTCTGTATACACCTAAAAATGTCTCCCCAAAACCAAACCCGTTGATGAACACCTTTCACTGCCATTATTGGTCGGGTTGAGTATTTAATCTTTGGGGTGCTTAAATCCATGTTCTATCCAATATATTTCATGAACCAATCCAATTTCTAGCTCATTTCCCTAAACCATAACCTATTTTCCACTTTTCGTGTCCACGTCGCTATACAATTTTGATCCAATTATTATTTTTTTATGGTTATACAATTTTGATCCAATTATTATTTTTTTGGATAGGCCTTTAAATAAACTTTTCAACCATATATCATAAGCCCAATTCCGAGCTATAACGAAAAAGATATGAGCAAAACACTAAACTCGGCCTAAAACCGACACCCTTCTACTAAAACGGCCATATCTTAAAATCTACAAATCATTTTGACCTGATTCTAATTGGGTTGGAAAGTATACTTGATAAGCTTTCCAATGAAAACGCCGCGACGCGGCAAATGCTGATGTGTCACGGGGCTTATTCCCGTGACACGGTGCCCTTTTTGTGTAATTCTGCACATTTAATCCACTGTGTCACGGGATTTTGCACCGTGTCACGGTGCAATTTCCCGTGTACGGTGCCCATTCCGTGACACGGGGATATTCCATGTAATTTCTGCGTACTTTTTACACCGTGACATGGCATACTGCACTGTGCCACAGTGGACAATGCTGTGTCACGACATGTCTTTCCGTGTCACGGTGCACATTCCGTGACACGGGATTGCTTTGTGTTTTCTCCACGTAATCCCTAAACGCGTTTTCACTTCCCATAACCTAATTATTTCCCGCGTCACTCAGTTTTCCCCGTGTCACGGACTCACGGGATCTTCCCCCGTCTGACAGTGCCTGGCACCGTGTCACTATGCTCTTTGCCGTGACACAGTGTTATTTTTTTAGGGTTTTTATCTTTTTAGGGTTCCGCGTGTTCCCTCTGCTCATTTTCCCTATAAATAGGCCCCTCCTTTCCGTAGTTCGGGGCACCAATAATCATTCTCTCTCACCTTACACAAAAAAATCATTCTCTTCTCCCTCTTTAACCTAATTTCTAGCCTCCTTATTCTTCCATAATAATTCCCCTAAGCGCTCCAAGGAGTCTATACTTAACCCGAGGTTCCGTCCTTTAATCAAGGCGTGAAATGTACAAATAATTGAGGGTTTTGACCAAATCAACTCTACTTTTTATTTAATTTAATTTAATTTTCATTTACTTTATATTTTTTTATTGAAGTTACTAACATTTTATTCATGATGTAGCAATTTAAAGGAACGTGCGGAATGTGAGTAATTAATTAATTTAATTACTTATTTTATTTTTACATTGCTGGTATCATGATTAGTTTTATTTATTATTCGATTTGACTAACGCTATTATTGTTAAATTGCTTCCAATATTAATGTTTATTTTATTATATTTTATGATCACCATATTTCATGTTAAAAGGAATATGTAATTGAAAATCACGACTAATAAGATAATTTGGACAACCGGTTTAGGATATTTTTTAATCTTGTTATTTAATTCAAGTGATCACGATATTGTAGAATCATATGTTGCATTAATATTTAACCAATTTAGCTTAATAATAGTTTGGAGCAAATTGAATATTTTGTTTGTATGCCTTTGAGATCGTAGGAATCACTTTTCACTATAAGAATCGAGTAGAGGCCAATACGGGCGAATGTGACTCCATGACTCACTTTGTACCATCATCCCCGATCCTCCTTTCGTGGTTCTGAATCATATGGAGTTAGTAATCTCATGGATTATGAATGGGGTGTAACCTTCACGGGTCAATCGTTGTTGCCTATCGTTGTCCCTTTATTCGTGGTTGTCTTTTATGATCCGTGAACGGTTTACAAGTTCCTTAAATACTTGTTGGCGGCTCCCTACTTTCCTTGTCCCTAATTGTATATGTCAATTCCCACTTCCTAAGAGTGCCAAGCATATTCACACATGCTTTAACGTAGGCGCACTTCGAACGACGCCTACAGGTTCATAAGCTGCTTGTATAGTAAGTTTCACTCTGAAGGGATATGAGGTGAATTAAGTGATGCACTAACAAATTATTAACATCCGGTTAACAAAAAGGGTAATTAGATGTATTCATCAAAAACTCGGGGTATTTGGTGAATTTTGAAAATATTACGGGTATTTCATGAATAAACTGAAAACTCGGAGACATTTCATAAAAAAACTAGTTTATAAAATGAGCACAATGTTAAAATTAAGTGGAAAGCTTTGGCATATAAACGGTACTAGCGCTATATGCACACGATGTGTGCAAAATTTCATTATAGAGATGATAGAGTAATTGTTTTCCTTTTACAATTATAACCTTACTAAAAGGGTATTATAGGTATTTTATGTGGACATCATTCTCTCACCCCTTCCCTTATATAATAGAGATACCTCAAATTAAATTTCGCAAGTTCAATTTTAGAAGTACATGTACATGACAGTTGACACGCATTGTGCCTAAGAAATGTAGTGATCATGAGTCAGAGTAGTCTAAAAGGTTGGCATTTGAATTAGGGGACCTTGATGTATACTCTGCTACAAGTTTTGAGAATGAGGATGACTTGTTATGTAACAACCTCATAGGAGAATCATACTCTTCGACGGATCCTGCAAAAGACATCACAAATACATTAAATTGTAGAGATGCATCATCAACTTCAATTGAATGTATTGGAGGTAGAGTCTAAGAAATATAAGAGTTACACCCTCCGTCTCTTTTTATATGCTACATTCTGACTTTGGACACTATTTATATAGAAAATTTGACCGTCTTTAAGTTTATATACGTATGGAAAAATATAGTCATATAGGATCTTGTTTGATTCGTCTCAATATGTATTTTCCAAATATATAATTTTTATAATTTTTTCCTATATATAATTTGAGATACTAAGTTTTGAAATTGTGTCCCAAAAACTGTGCAAAAGAGAATGTAGCATATAAAAAGAGACGGATGTAGTATATATCTACAGATAGGAGGTATTAGTATTACCTTGACTAAGAAGCAAGACCATATCGCTGTCAAGAACTGAAGTAATGCGATGTGCAATGATAATGAGGGTACAATCAGAAAAATGGTGCTTAAGAGTTTGCTGGATAAGATTATCGGTGGTTGTGTCAACTGAGGCAGTTGCTTCATCAAGGACTAACACCTTGCTTTTCTTGAGTAGTACTCGTCCAAGGCAAACTAGTTGTCTCTGACCCATGCTCCAGTTCTCCCCATTCTCATGAACTGTATGCATTGTTGCAAAAACCAAGCATTGGCATCTGTTTAAAAAACTTTGTATATACAAGTCACAAATATAATTGGAATTAATAGATATATAAACATACCTCTAGAATCCAACTTCTGATCCATCTTCCTCACCTCATCTCCGAGTTGACACATGTCTAAAGTCTGAGTAAATTATAAAGCATTTGAGTTAGCAAGTATAGTTTACTCAAAAATTATTTACCAAGGGCAAAAGACAAAAACTCACATCCCATATTTGTTCATCTGTGTACTGCTCAAGTGGGTCTAAATTGCTTCGAATAGTTCCTTGAAACATGGTTGGATCTTGAGGTATAATGCTTAGTCTTGATCTCAAATCTTGGAGTCCAATTGTTGAAATATCAATGCCATCAATCACAATACAACCAGCGGTAGGTTCAACTATCCGGAAAAGTGCCTGTATCAAAGTTGATTTACCACATCCTGTTCTTCCAACAATACCTGTTTTCATCCCTCCCGGAAACGTGCATGTCACACCGTGTAGAACAAGTGGCAAATGTGGAGCATACTGGACCTGCAAATGATGAATACCGACTTCCCCATGTGATGGCCAAGAACAATCCGGCCTGTTTTCTTCTATGATAAGAGGAGCCTCACTTGGAATGGTCATGTATTGAAGAATTCTCTCCACCGTTATCATTTTGTTTTCACAATGGGAGAAACTCCATATTAGCGCAATTAGGCTCTGGTTAAGGGTGAGCCCATACATCACAGCTAACCCTGCAATTGCTGTGCATGAAAACAAAAGTTGTAAATTAAATTTACCAAGAAGAAGGAAATCAAAGAAAAGAAATTGATACAATATAACATACCAGGATCTAAGCTTTCTGCAAAGTACATCATGAGAACCAAAAGGAAGGCAAATGTAATGCAAGAGAATATATCCAGCCGCAACATTAGCCATTTCATTGCGGCAGCAAGTTGGAACTCAGGGCGAGAATATGCATCTACTATTTTCATATAAGTTGATTGGAATCTTGACTCTTGATCAAAGCTCCTAATAGTTGATATTCCAGAAATTGTTTCAGTAAAATATTGAATAACAGGAGCTTCGCAAACTCGACTCAATCTCGATAGTTCTCTTGATGCAGGCATATAGTATTGCTGCATTTAGTAAAATAGACGCATGGTGCTTCAGAATATGGTCGGGAACGGTATTGACATACTATAGGTTCGAAGCCAAGTATTTATTCAGCAAAAGGCCAGTTTAAGTGGTATAGATATCAAAATGACAAAATCCCAATTGAAAGCTAAACACAGATATTGATCAATCTTACTTTCTGTAATAATATAATCATATTAACATGATTTTGGTAAGATCAATAAACAAAAAACAAAACGTAGAAGCAAACATAATCTCGGGCATCCTATTTTTCCCAATCTGTAGGTTACATAATGCCTAATCAAAGAAAGTGTTAGGTTGATTTTTTTATCCACTTATTTTGAGAAACTTTTAGTGTCCCCTTCACCTATATATTGAATGTAATATACATAGAAATTCAATTCACCTACTTTTCATACATTATCACCAGTTATTTGTAGGATCACATCCTTAAAAGGAATTACCTGATACAAGATGGAAGCGAAAAGCAAGGGGACGAATATGACCAAAACCTCCCATGCTACTGTAGACATCACAGCAATAATTCCCAGAAGTTGGACGATGTCAAAAATAAGGCCATGAAGTAGGGACGGAATTCGAGTCTCCACAGAACTTTGATCTGTTGAACACTAAATAAGATGAAGTGTATTGAACTAGTTAGTAAAAGAAGATTAAACCTAATATCTCTTTTGTGACAAGTGTTAATCAGACTCATCATTTCATCTCAAGCACCCGTTATGTATCCTCAATACTCCAACATAGGTATGACACTTACACTTCTTTTCATAAAAAAAATGGAAATTTATGTGAACTAGTCAAAGTCTGACAGAGTGCCTGAGTCCTAGTAGCATAGATTGTGATTTATATTTACTATTCTAGTTATTTGGGAACAGAAAAAATAAATTAAGTTAGATGAATGATCATGACTTACTCTGTTGAGAATTCTTCCAGTAGGTGTAGCATCAAAAAAGGACATAGGAGCACGGAAAATGGTCGCAAGCATTCTATTGAAAAGTAGGGTAGCAGTTTTGTATCCTGTGGCAAGAACAAGCATGTCTACAACAAAGGTGCAGAAACATATGCCAATGGCCAAGGATGCATAGACAATCATTAGTGTGGATCCACTAACAACAGGTCTAACATCCTTTGACGATGGAGATGCCCATGCTAACCAATAATTGCTCCCTATTTGAAGAATTTGTAAGATAATTGAGGCTAGAACTACAAGAATCACTAGAACCCCTCCATATGCAGTTGTAATGTATGTCCAATAGACTAGAAATCCGACTCTTCCCCTCTCTCTTTCTTCTTCTGATATGAGTTGTGATGCAGGTGGCAATCCAGCAGGTTCATTATCTGCTTCACCATCCACATTGATGATACTTGCTGTGTCGTCTGCAGAATTATGAAATGCCTTGTTGGAATCAAGTGTAGACGACAGAGCAGCACTTTGTGCACCTACAAGTTGTATAAAATCGGACCCTTGAACAAGGATGTCATCGTACTTCCCAACTTGTGCAATCCTTCCATTTTTCATGACCTTGTAAGAAATTCAAAGTAACAATAAGATTTGTCATAGAAGTTAGGAGACTTGATATAAGTGAAGAAAAGTAGAAGCTATATTATTACTGAACTCACCACAATTAGATCGGCAGCGTTTAAGAACTCAACTTGATGAGTAACATATATAACAGTTTTCTCCCTCAGAAGACCAAGCAAAACTTCCTATAATCCAAAATAAAAAAAAATGGTATTTCTAAATTAATACTTTAATAATCTTTCTACTTTTGTGCATATAAAACAAAGGAATGATATAAATAATTTCACCTTAAATAAATGAGAACCAGTATGAGCATCAACAGCACTAAAAGGATCATCAAATAGATAGATATCTACATCATGGTAGAGAGCACGAGCAATTTGTATTCTTTGCTTCTGTCCTCCACTTAGATTGATACCTCTTTCACCAATAACAGTTTGATCACCAAATGAGAGGATCTCCAAGTCCTTCTTAAGACAACAAGCTTCAAGTACTTGATCATATCTTTGAGGGTCCATCTCCTTCCCAAACAATATGTTCTCTTGAACTGTACCACTTTGTATCCAAGGTGACTGTGCAACATAAGCCTTCGTCCCACACAACTTAATTGCTCCTGTTATCTTAGGCATTTCACCCAAAATGCAAGAAAGTAAGCTCGACTTGCCTGAACCAACAATACCACATATGCCAACCTTCATACCATGATATACTTTAAGGTTTATATCTTTTAATGTTGGATTGGCATGTGGTGAATTATTATCCCATGTAAAGTTCCCATCAACAATCTCAATTGATATATCAGAACTACCCAATGGAAGCTTCGCTAAACCATCATATTGGATCACATCAAGAGAAAGAAAAGAGGCAATTCTTCCAAGGGAAACCTTGGCTTGAACGAGTAAGGATATTGTATCGGGGAGGAGGAAGATAGGCTCTTGAAGAACCCGAAAGGTTGCAAGTGCGGACAAAATCTGCCCCATTTCGAGTGGGATTCCAATATATATACAAGAACTAAAAGTAACCAAAGCCACAGACGTTGGACCTATTCCATAAAAAAAACTTATCACTACTGAACTGTATAGATACTTCTTCAACCATTGCATCTCAACCTTTCTTATTTGAAGAATCTTAGACAAAAAACTCATCCCCCATCCTTGAAACTTAAGAACTCTCATATTCCTTAACGTCTCAATAGTAACCTTCATTCTGTTATCCTTAGATTCCATTAATTTCTTTTGAAACTTTTTCTGCCATGTGATAAATAAAGAATTTGCTACCATAAAAATAAATGTTACAACGAATGCACCAACAGAGGCAAGAACTCCCAACTTACTGTATAAAATAAGCAGTGCTATAGAAATTTGGAAAAAGATCAACCATGTATCATGCAAGTAGACAATGAAACCTTGAATTTTCTCGACATCAACAGCCACGGCATTAATAAGTTCTCCTCCACTCCTACTACCACCCTGATCGCCTTGCAATTGTGATGATGCGGAGGGAAGGGCCAAACACTTTTCATAGAGCATTACAGTTATCACCCCACGAATTCTAAGTCCAATTTGTTGCATCTTAAAGATCCAGTGTCTTCGTATGAAATCCACAAGAAAAGTTGAGGTACAAAACGTTAAAGCAAGAATGTAGCCTTGATTATGAAATATCTCCCTCCCACTAAGACATTGAACAAAATCATCAATGAGATATGGAGCAATATATTGAGCTAATGTGTATAATATAGCCAATAAAGCTGTCCAAATAATTTCCTTCCAAACCGACAAGAAGAATGCCTTTGTAAGCCTGAACTCAGTAGTTACAACTCTATTCTTACGAGTACCACCAACATTATGAAGAAGCCTACTTTGGAACACGGGAACTGCTCCAAATACGCTATAAGAAATGCCTAGTTGAGGGATATCGTCAAGGTCTAAGGTGTTTTTCTCAACACCAAGAGCAAGTAATGGAGTTAGCCAAGAAAAAAAAAGAGTACGTAAAAGACCAGCATTTTCGTAAGGAGTTACTGTATCACACCCTCTAGCCTTAACCTTGCTATTTGAACAAGAATCAACATGATCCAAAAGGGGCTCTTCAAGATTAGAGACATCTTGATTCTCACTTTTCAAGGACCCTACAAAAGTTTGATAGAGAATCAAGACAATGAATTTCATATGCATTTGCTAATTTCTACAAGAATTGTCAACGATTTCATACGCACTAGTTAATTTTTAGGAAATTTTGTAAATAACCACCCCTAAAAGCACACTTTGTTGAACTAACCACCCTTTTTTTACAAAATTATAGAATACCACTCCTTAAACTTAATTAAAACCATTGGCGGTCACCACCCTTTCTCATATTCCAGCCAGTATTCCGACTTAAGGAAGACGATGAATCGTTGTCACTTCAACCTAGAATCACTGTCGCTTCAACCTAGAATCATTGTCGCTTCAACTTTGATAGGTATTCGATTTAGATGAATTAGTGAAGAGATTCCTTTGTAATTTCCTTGATTTGGTGCAAAAATAAGTAGATTTTGAAAATTTTGGGATATTGTTACGGAGTGTTAGTTTCAATACTTTCAACTGAAGGGAGGAAAAAAATTGAACCTTTATAAAAAGCCCATAGAGTAGCCGTTATGTAGGCCTCTAAGTCAAAATTAGCCGGAATATGAAAAGGGGTGGTGAATGTGATCGCTAAGACCACACTGATGGTATAAAAAATCATCCCTCTCTCTACCACTTCCTCACCCCTCCACGTTATTTATATCACAACATAATATACTTTCCTCAAAAATAACCCCACCCATGGTATAAAAAAAGTTTACCACCACACTTTCGCTCTCCTATATGTATTAATTATACAATTAATTTAATTTAATTATAATTATAATTTATTTTATTATTGGGAATAACTAATTAATGTTTGTAAAGTTAATTAAATAAAATAAGCAATTTAGGTACTAAAAAGCAAATTTGAAAAAAATATATAAAACTATATCAATATGGGTGTCTATTTGTAGCTCTTGAAAAATTATGATCTATGGTAATTTTTTTCATAATTATTACTTTATAATTTTTTCTTAAAATGAAATTGAAAAAAATAAAATAAAAAATACATATAACCAGGCCACATGGCGTGACCTGATTGGTTTATGTTACACGGGGACCAAAGCAAATGTTTACTATGGGATGTTTTATACCATTCAATTCCATGGTATACTTTTACACCATCATTGTAGTAAAAATTATTATACTTCCTCCGTTCTTTTTTTATTGCACCATAGGAGGTTGACACAAGATTTTTGGTAGTGGAAAAAAGGATGAGAGAGAAACGTAAAAATATAAGATTGTCCATGTGATTGTATACATAAAAAAAATTAAGTGTTGAAAAGTAAGGGTATATTTGGTATTTATAGTGTGAACACTAGGGGTGAACATGGTCTGGTTTGGTGCGGTTTGAGTCTAAACCAAACCAAACCGCAAAATACGGTTTGGTCAATTTTCCAAACCAAACCAAACCATATTAGTATTGAAACCAAACCAAACCAAACCGTAATAATGCGATTTGGATTGCAGTTTATGATGAAACGACATTTTTTTCCTAAAAATTGTCATATATTAATAAACTTATAATAAATTTCAAATAATTAGCCCAAAGGAATTGAATTATACTACAAATTTTTAATAAAAATAACAACCAACTAATCAAGTGCTAAGTGCTAACACAATAACACATAATAAAAATAATACATAACAAATTAACAGTGGAAAAAAAACATAATACTTTGTCCAAAATAATAATTCATACTACATTATAGTTATATGACCTATTGAATTTTAAGTATTGATATTTGAGATTGAGTATAGAGTCTAGTAGTATACTGACCTTATAGTTTTCTAATGATTTTTCATTTTTTATTTTTTTTATAATATATAATAACTATTTTAATTTATTTAAAAAGTATATAAATATTAAAATGCGGTTTACTGGTTTACGGTTTGGTTTGGTTTATAATTTTTGAAAAACCAAACCAAACTGCAAACCGTATTTCCCAAAAAATCGAAAACAAACCGTAAACCAAACCAAACCGCTAAAATGCAGTTTGGTCTGGTTTGGTTACGGTTCAGACCAAACCGTGTACAGCCCTAGTGAACACAAGTATTTCTTTTCCTAAAATAGAAATGGTGTACTATTTGTGATAGTTCCTTGAAAGGCAAGTGGTGCAATATTTAAAAAACGGAGGAAGTATTTTGGATGAATATTTATAATGTGATATAAAATTATACCACGAGTGTTGATCCTCCAACGGTTTAAGTTTAGGGGTGGTATTATATAATTTTGTAAAAAAGGGATGGTGAGTTCGACAAAGTGTGCTTTCAGGATATTTCCTAGTTTCTGCAAGAATAGTCAAGGATTTATACAGTGATATACTGAGTTAAGCACACAATTAGGTACTTAATTGTTAAAAATTTCACCTTTTAGGTACTCAATTATTTTTACTTTGCTTTTGGGTACTGAGTTAAGAAATTAGGCCAAAAAAATTAAATCAGCCAAAGAATTCAGTACCTTGGGTTAAAGAATTTAGTACCCTTGGTTAAGTATGTGGGCCCCACCCGATTAAAAAATTCGAAAGTCAACCCATTTTTTTTCCCTTTCTTTTTCTTTATTCCCCTTTTTGCTCCTTTATTCATTCCCATTTCTGGAAACTTTTCTGCGAACGTCGAAGAACAACGAGCAACCTTTGTGCTTGAATTTGGGGAAAACGACACCAAAAGCCGCCATTTTTTTGAGGTAAGCTCAATTTCTCATCGTTTATGTTGTTAATTTGATATAAATTTTGGATTTTTTGCCCATTTGTTGATGTTTGTTGCGACCTAGGGTTTTCGAATTTTGGGGTTTTTTTTTTGAACAAATTGATGATGTCGATTGGTTGTGGTTTTTGTGTTAAATTTGGGTTTTCAAATTTTTTTTTTTTTGACAAATGGTTTTGGATGAATTTGTTAAGCAACAATGGCTGATTTTGTGGCAGAGTTGAACTACCAGCAGCAGGGGGAAGCAGCAGCCTTTCTGTTTCTGGTTTTTTTATTTTTATTTTTTTTTCTACAAAATCTGGCAAAACCTTGCAGAATTTATGCCTAAATAACATGCTCAATGAACCTGTTTTGTTGCTGGTTAAGCTGCTGTTTTTGATGAATTTTCTTGCTGTTTTTGATGAATGAATTTTGATGAATTATTATTGATGAATTTTGATGAATTTTCTTGCTGTTTTTGATGAATTTCTGCCAGGTTCATGCCTCTTTAAATAGAGAAACCAACGGCTAGTTTCTTAGTCAAATTTAATACAATTTTTTTTAAAATATTAATTTTTTAATCGGGTGGGGCCCACATACTTAACCAAGGGTACTAAATTCTTTAACCCAAGGTACTGAATTCTTTGGCTGATTTAATTTTTTGGCCTGAATTCTTAACTCAGTACCCAAAAACAAAGTAAAAACACTTGAGTACCTTAACTCTGATATACTCCGTCTATTAAAGAAAAACAAAGAAAAAACAAAATTGAACTGCTATAATAATTATGCGTTGAATCGTCTACTTAAATACTAGTACCAATGTACCATGAATGACACTATAACACCGACCTAAACAAAATCACGGAATCTCCCGAAAAAAAAAAAAAAAAAAAAAAAGAATTGGTAGTTTTGGTTTTTTTTTTTTTTTAATCAATTTACTACTTCATAAACATTGGCGGACTATTATTACAAGGGTAATGTTATATGTAGTTCTAAGGGTTATATAAGCATAAAATATACTTTTGGAAATTGTATAAAATTAGGAATTCATGACAAAAACACGCATAAATCAGTGTTATTAGTGTTTATATTTATATTTTTTTTTAACTTTTTTACGATTTTCAAGTGTAAATTTAATGCCTATATGTAGCCTTAAGGACTATGTATAACATTTTCCTTATTACAAATACTACAAAAAATATTTACAAAGACATGTACCAATTACCTCGAAACCACGGAAAGATAATAATCACTTGACTAAATAAGCTAAGACAATTAATTTCCAACGAATGAGTAGAAGTCCGTGACCAAGATAAGTACTACTTCCAGTCCAAATTACTCGCAACTATGGGTATTATTTGTGAGATATATAAAATATTTCAAAGTTACTGAATAATTTGGACCAGAGATAGTATAAAAAACATATGATAAATTAAGAATCTGAATATTCTTGTATGATAAAAAAAAACAAAGAATTAAGTATTAGTAAAATTTTTAAAAAGAAAAGGACAAGAAGGGAAATTGAAAATAATATATGCGTTTGCAATCATTGATCACCATTGTTGAATGTTAAAAATGAAATCACTAATAAAAAGCATAAATGTTCATTAATTAGGGAATAATATAGGAGTATATTATAATTGATGCTGTAAAAAAAATACCTCGAGGCATTGTGATGATTATACAACGTTGGATTATGATTTATGAAGGGAAGAGTAAGTGTTGGTGAGAATACCGGCGAGTAAGTGTTGGAGAATGGAGCCAGCAGGAAGGAGTCTACGCTGCATCACGCATTGCCTATTCTATCTTTTCTTTTTCCTTCTGAAAATTATAACTACCTTATAGAGAGGAGGGCCACCTCAGAAGCTCTGTGACGTATGTTAAATTTGACCATAGTTTTGTCAAAAAAAAAAATTGACCATAGTTGTTTTCAATTATTACTAGCCGAGTACTCGAGATAGGGAGTCAAACTTAGTGGCTCTATTATAGAACTGTGTTTGATGTAGCGCAACCCATAACCATAATAAATTGAAGATGAGCAACTTACATATGAGCGGTCGATAGAGATGGGACAACTTTTTAAGTATATGCGGCTATTTCACCAAATGTCATTAAAGTTTTCAAAATTCACCAAATGTTTCTAATTAACTTAATAACTAATCTATTTTAAAATCTTGCAATGATACAAAATTTGAGAGAATCTTCTAAATTATTCTGAATGTATAATAAAAATGTGAATTGACAAGCATGCATAATAGAAAAAGAAAGAAAACCTTTGAATTTACTAACTTCTTCGTGTTTTTTTAAGTGTTACACTTTCCATTTTCGGTCGTGGTTTTTTAAGTGTTACACTTTCTTTGTTTGGTAAAAAACTACATTAAAATTTATATCTATCTTCTCTTATGGTCCCCACCCAAATCCAGTACCACAAACTTTTAAAAAAATCGGGTGTACAATAATTATTGTACATCCATTATAAAGATAACCTAAAGTAATTAAAAGTTACCCCTGAAATGAAAAAAAGTTACCCCAATATGAGTTAAAGTAACCCAATTCAAATAAAAATTATCTACGCTTTATTAGTAAAGAATCAAATTTTAAATGACTAAATATCAATTATTAGTGATTGAATGTAATTAAATTGCCTTTATAAAACTTTTCTTGTTGTTGATTTATATAAAAATTGTATGCTTAAAGTTACCCAAAAAAAGACAAAAAGTTATCCTAAAATTAGCTAAATGTTACCCTTATACTACTCGATGTACACTAATATTAGTGTAAACCGAATGTATACAAAAGTTTTTGAATCCAGTACTACTTTTTTATTACTCCCCCATCCCCGAAAGAACGACTCATTTGGCCTAATTTTAATCCCAAAAAGAATGATCCATTTGCATTAAAACACCCATTAATTTGCAACAATATTTGTGCAAAATTAGCTTCACTCTATAAAAATTTGATTTTCCATGTAATTTTATTACTTTCTCTCTCTATTTTTTTACAAACCCCATGGAAATTTATCTTTCTTAATACTCACGTAATCAACCCAAATAGATCGTTCTTTCGGGGACGGAGGTAGTATATCTTTCCTCTCACATTCATTACTTTTCAATAAACTATTAACCCCACTATCTTTCTTTTACAAATTTTAATACTCCAATTTTAATTAAGACAATTAAATTGCCTGAAACTATGTGCTGGTCAAACTGTAACACTTAAAAAAAACGCGGAGGGAGTAGAACTTATTTTGCCTGAACTTACTAAAATACTATTCCCCCCGTTTTTAAATACTTGTTCCATTTCTCAATGTGCGGAGTTTTAGGAGAAATTGGAGAAAGTAACAAAATATGGAGGAAGTGGGGGTAAAAGTAGTGGAGAGAATATGAAATTAATAAAATATGATTTATGTTGAGTCCACTAGGTGAGAAATCAATTAAATATTGTAAATTTTTTAAAATAAAGTACTTAAAAATGGCCGGAAAAAAAAAGTGAAGCAAGTATTAAAAAACGGAGGGAGTATAAATATTGTAATGCCCTAGATAAAAACATGTACACGTCACCCTAAATTATTATATTTTGTCATATCAACTAAGTATTATCCTCAGAAAAGTCTACTACTCCCTCCGTTTCTTTTTACTCGCAACAAAAGGGGAAGAACGGACTCCTAGGCAAAATATTGAAACCATGATTAATGAAAAATAAGGGCATACACTTAAGTGTGTTAATCCTACTTAATTTTTTTTAAAAAAAATCAAAGTTAAAATCCCAGAAATTGGAATTCACGAAACACCACCATCACCTATCCACCTATTACCACCACCACCACCTGTCCACCTATCACCACCACCAACAAAGACCGAACCCACTACAACCCACCACCATCCATCAGCGATTTCGACCCAACATCGGCGCACCGCCCCCGATTTCGACCTAGCACCACCCCCTTCGACCCACAACCCCGGTTTTGCACCACAACCCACCACCTATTTCCTCCACAACCTCCGATTTCGACCCACGACCCCCGACCCACAACCCCCAATTTCGACCTAGCACCACCCACCTATTTCGCCCACAACCCCCCGAGAAATTCTGGGTATGGTAGTGGTGGTGATGGTAGTGGTGGTGGTTGACAATTGAAAGTGATGATGAATTTAATTGGGAGGGGAATGATTTTGGTGGAAATGGTTAAGTTAATTAATGTAAAGTTTAAGTTAATAAAGATAAAATCAGTAATTTAATTAGAGTGTTTAAAAACAAAAGTAAGGGTAATTTTGTAAAATCATAAAAAAAAACCTACCGTAAAAGAAAAGAAAAAAATTGTTGCAGGTAATGTGTAATGGCTAAAAATGGTAATTGTTGCGAGTAAGAAACGGAGGAAGTATTAAATTCATTATCGGTTCTCATTAAATTGTTTCTACTTAAGGTTTTGTTCTATCCGATTTATTTTGTCCCATCTACCAGTCTTACGTTGAAAATGGAAATGCATACATTTAATGCTGGCACTCTCTGTGTTGTATTCTTAATTATTTCTCTTGGTAATTAATAAATACCTCTTTAATTGCCAAAAAAAAAACGTTATTAGGTACTTATGACGCTTAAGTGCACTATAGCCAATTAAAAAAATACAACACAGAGAACATAAGTAGCAGTTTGTTGAGCGATAGTAGCCTTGTGATTGCGCCCCATCTAAAGACACGAAATCCCTAGACGGCCCATGCAGAGCACGTAAGTAGGCATAGGATATTTGTGCGAAAGAAGTCTTGAGCGATTCTTAAATTTTGAGTAGTAAATAGACAATGTTTTTGAGTTGCTTATCCTTAAAATTTTACATGAAAACTTGGAACTTAGAGTCAAACTATAAAGAAGGGAAACAATTGCGCAAGGCAAAGAGTAGAATTCAGTATTCCTAATGTCTTTAGTAAAACTGTAAAATCCTCTCACCACAGCCACAGCCACAACTGGAGCCGATGTGAAGATGATCACCACAGCGTCATTGAACTGCAATTCAAGAAAAATAAAAACATTGAAAAATACATCTTAAAAGTTCAGTTCAGTGTAAAGGATGTCAAAAAGGAGGAAAACTTACCCATTTGGAGCGGGCCTGAAGGGACTTGAATCTGGTGTCAGCTAATATTTTCTGAAGAGTTGCGGCACTGAAATCACCATGAAAGAGGAGAAACCTAATATAAATGATGTTCTGAAACTGTCTACATGTAAAACTGAAGGTGATTCAGACCTGCAGAGGCTGAGATTTGTGCATATACATCAGAAAAAACAAATTGATATTACTTTGAACAATAGACGTATTTACTGTGTTCCTTAGCTTAAGCTTCGCCGGTGTAATGAAGAATAAGTTCACCTTGATGAATATCTAACTTTATGTGGTTAAGAGAGTCAAATAAGTTACAGACATAGGCATAGAGAATGCAGTAGAAAGCTGCCATGATGGAAAATGGCACAACAGCGAAAAAGCTGTAAATTTTCCTGCATAACGAGCAATATTTACAAGTATGATATAAAGGAGTATATAGTAATCGTTTTTAGATCTTGGATAATAGCTCTTTCACATTTTACTGCGATAAGTTTTACATATAGGAAAGTTATTAGCTTTACCAAATGTTGAGAATAATAGCACAAAACCAGGAGAAATTTGGAAAACTCTTCTACTTCCAACTCTCGTCAATCCAAGCAGACCAGCACAAAACACACCAAAATATTGCCAACAATAAACATGAAAAGAAAACATTCACACTGATAACAATCTTACACTGAAGCAGTAGGGCCAGCCACAGCACCAAATACACCATTCAACAATGTCCCAACTCCCTAACTGAAACCGTTGTCAGTGTAGATCCAAAATAAGATGCAGCATACATGCAGTTACATGATCAAAGTTCACGTAGTAGTATGGGAAATGAAATCTTAATAACCTACTAGCCAGAAAGTGCCCAGGCTGATTAATGATGGAGGCACAGGCGTAGCACTTGCATATCATGCAGCTGCTATAAATGTGCCAGTACACGGCAGCAAAAAAGTAATTGAAAAAAATTTGAATGATATGAAACTATAGATTTAGTCACAATTATCAATGCTAATTTGAACAAAATGAATGCAATTATATTGTAGAGCTAACCTCAAGTCCTCAACCAATGCAACTAGTTCAGCAAAAACAATTGGAGTAGCTTCTCTCTGATTAACAGTTGGTTTTCCCCATTGAAATGGCCATGGCAGATATACCCTACATATACCAGAGTAGCGCAAAGAGATTTGACATGAATTGCTATTGACGGTTTTGCACAGTTTCTTAATCATTACTCACTCAATCACTAATAGTAGCCACATTTTCATTTTAAGCCATTCCAAGCTCAGAGGCCACTTTCCGATTTTCATATGCTAGAAGTTTTAACTTTTTCATCACCCTGAATAAAGTTACTTTACATATTGAAAGATAGTTCTGGAATTCTAATTCAATTTCTTAGAAATGACGCCCAAGCAAATGTGGAATATTATTAGGAACAAAAGGCATATTTACTTACAGCTGCAAGCAATTTATATGTACTGATTTCTGACCAATCAGCTTCATGTATCAGTTCTGCACGATCTGCTCGGCAACATAGCAGATTAGTTGGAAATCTGTGGTTATATACACCACTTGAAGTAAGGATTAAGGCATAAATCCAGGTGATTGTTGTCGAGAATATGAGTGCATATCGATCAAATATCAGTTTGTTTGCCTTCAAAACACCAGACATATACTGTTTAACCAAAAAGGAAAAAAAAAGAAAAAAAAAAAAAAAGAAAAAGAGAGAGCTAATTATAGCTGGCAGTGCCTAAGTAAAAGTCATTAATTTTAGAAGCAAATAAAGAATAAAACTTTAGATTGGACCAAGTATAGAGATAGATGGCTAAAGAGAAAATATAATTACTTGAGAAATTATAAGCATTAAAACTAACTGGGGAAGCCTAATTTCTACACAATCTGCCAGCTGCAACAGAAGATATATTCAATGTATGTTTATTATACAATATGAAATAAAGACTAATACTCTATAGTAAATTATACAACAAGTACATACAATAATAAAAATAAATAAATAAATCATGTTTTACAGCCTTCACCAGCTTTTCAATTTGTATGATTAACTATGGAAAGTGGGAGTATAACTAAGAAGAATTGAAGACTTCAAATCATAAGAACTATATTAAGCAGCAGAGCCAATCCCAGATTGGCGTTGCACTTGTTCAATTTGGCGTAATGATCTTCTATTGTAACCCATATAACTAAAAACTCACAAAATAACAAGCTATAGAAACAATATTTTGGTTAAATGAGGTAAGTTACCTGTGAGGACTGTGTTGAGCAGCAAAACACCTTGCAATACATCAAATTTTAGTGAGAATCTCTTTTCTAGTAGTAACTGTCCACAGAACCATTTTGAGGAAAAAAAAAATGCCACTATCAAGGAAAACAGTGAATGATAAATCCACATAATATCAAATTTACAGCATAATAGAATAAGAAAAAATAAAAGGACATATATGTATAGAGAAAAGACAGGCAAGGTTAACAAGGACAATATTTTAAGAGCAGAAGATGCGATAAGTTCACATGAAGTAAAAGCAAAATCCTCAAAGATGAATGCAAAAGAAAACATAAACTAGTATACTTGTCACTTTGTCAGAACTATCACCTTTACAACCCACCTCACCAAATTTCCATGGGATGGAATAGAGCATCCAAGATCTTGTTTGAGTTCCTTGAATACATTTCCAAAACTCGAAGGAATTTTGATTCCCTCAGGTACCTAGGACAGAAAATGCTCAGATATTGAAAATAGAATGTCCTAAGAAGTTTCGAAATGGGTGACTTGGGTAATTTTGTCCCCCGTATCTCATTGATTATAAGCAAATACTAGTCTGCTCAACATTAACCATCTTCCAGAAAGTATGCAATGTTAATTAATGTACTTTCATTGGAAAGCATCGGCAACAATTGAAAGAGCATATATCCCAAATGAATCACAAGTCTAGTGTCTATATATACCATGCTGAAACTTTTGGCACACCAAGCAAGTCTAGTGTCTATGGCTCTTAAAGAAGATGAATTATAATCTGAGTATTTAGTGGAAATATACTAATTTCATCTTGCTTTGATCCAGTAAAGATAAAACCTTCAACTCCACACACATTAAATGTCCTAATGCTTAAGTTTTTAACGGCGTACCTCTACGCCCCCCTACAGGCTCCACACTCGTTATTAAGTCACACCCGAGCACACTTGTAGCCGCACAAGCACTACAACACAGCCCTATGGAAGCAGCATCTACACTACACACACAACACAAAAATACACCAATCCTTACTCGCCAAGTCTCTCCTGCATATACAAAACACAGCCACTACCACTCAAGCACACAACAGTCTCTGTACAATCCAAATAAACTCGCTAGCATCATTTGCTGAAGCAAACAGCAGCCTGCAATGATATGTCTAGTAGCTGCTTGCTCCAATACCACACTAATTAGCACAACTATACACACAAAAATTTGGACTACTGTTTTAAATTGGCTAATTCTTCTATTAACAAAATCAATCATTTTTAGCGTAACTTTAAACGATAATTGCAACAACAAAATGAAGTCCAAACTTCATCTTATATCTTTATGCTAGTGATATCCTTAGAAATCATTCGAAAAAGCTTCTTCAATTAATGGAATTACTAGCAACAAAAATAAACTTTAGAAATTACTATAAGTCAAGCACGAGTTCAAGCAGAATTAGATCAGTAACAAAATCATGCTAACATGTAAAGCTATAACATTCACTAGATCAGAAATTGCCTAATATTCATAACAGATGATTCAAATTCTTTTTCTCGTGTTTACTTTCAATACTTGAACAAATAATTCCTCATTTTATTGAGATAATCCAAAACAACAAAATTCGAAGAACATACACATGGACAAAAACGCAAAAAAGTAGAAATAACACGAAATTTGTCGAGAATCAGTTGAATATATAAATAGAGCAACAAAATTCTTGGCAAAATCATAAGAAACAACGGTTTTACCAATAGCAAAGAAAGATATATGGTTATACCTAGCCTATAACCTTAATTGAAGTGAGTAGATTGCTCAGCATGCTTCTTGTCCTCCATAGAAGCGCTGCTTCCGCCATTGATGTTCGCTGAAGCTCCAGTAGCTCTCGCGACCACAAATTTTCCCAACCATTAGATTTCACAATTGCTTTCTCTCTGCTAGGGTTTGTTAGTTGCTAGGGTTAGAGTATTGAATTGTGATTCGAAATAGGGTTAGAGTAATTTGGATATGGCGAACGGAATGAGAAGTCGGCGATTTGGGGTGAAGAGAGGAGGAGATGGCGAAGGGGAGGAAGAGAGTAGGAGAGAGAGTGAAAGGGAAAATACTACGAAGTATGTGCGTATTTGAATTGTATCCATACTCAAGGCAGCCCTCTCCTTTTACATTTCAATTTACCATATTACCCCGACTTACCACTGGAAATTACCAAATTGTCCGTAATATAATATACTTCCTCCGTTCTTTTTTACTTGACCCGCTTTGACTTTTACACTATTCACCGCTTCTCATTTGACCTTCTTTTGTGAATGATATGTAAGGAAAAATATATTCATATGATATCTTTTTCAATTCGTCTCAATAAGTAGTATCGTAATATACAACTTTTATAATTTTTACTTCTGAAGAATTAAAGTTATTGATCGCTAAAGTTTTGCATTGGCAAGCGTGATAAAAGAAACAGGTCAAGTAAAAAAGAACAGAGGAAGTATATACTTCCTCCGTTATTTTATTATTGCACCACTTGCCTTTTTAGGAAGTTTCACAAATATTGCACCATTTCCTCTTTAGAAAAAAAATTATTTGTGTTCACACCACAAATACCCAACATTTCCCTTGCTTTTTCACACTTACTTTTTAATTTATCAATATGTCACATGGGCAATTTTGTATTTTTACCTTTCTCTCTCTTACTTTTTTCCACTACCAAAATATTTGTATCCAACACCTATGGTGCAATAATAAAAAAAGGAGGAATTATATATTATAAAGGAAAGAAACAAGAAGTTAGACTAGTCTTCTCTCAAGGCTATAACCCAACTTATCTGAAATAATAAAAAAAAGAAAATTTACTATCTAAAAAAGGATCAATATCCTGGTGCGTTTGCATGAAATGACCTAACGAAACAACATAATCTGCTGCTCTATTGCCCTCTCTATAGATGTGCCTGGATTCGACGGAAGAGAAAAGACGAAGGAGCTCCCTTATATCTTCCAGGAATAACTGAATCTTCCACGGGCACTGAGCTTTACCCTGCAAAATATTAATTATAAGTAAGTTATCCCCTTCAATAAAAATATGGGAAAAACTGTGGGACTGCGCAAGAAGAAGACCATTGCGAAGGACAGTAGCTTCAGCAATAAGAGGCGTAGCCAATATACAAAGACCGACTACAAATATGATTACCCAAGTAGTCTTTGATAACTACACCTACATCACCTGAGGTTCCACGTACAGACCCGTCAAAATTTATCTTAACAAAATCATGATGAGGAGGAGACCAGGAAATTTGAATGGTCCGAGAATTAGCATTAGAAGTAGAATGAACTAACTAATTATCCATAGAATCCAAACAAGAGCGCAACTTCTATTCATGAAAGATTTTTTGGGCACGGGATAAGATAGCCATAGAAGAGAAATTCATGTTTTGAAAGACAATTGAGTTTCTAGTTTTCCAAATACTCCACATAGAAGTAATAATCTTAATCACAGAAAAAGTAAAATTCCCATGTAAAATTCTAAAAAGCTGATAAAAATTATTATGAAGAGGAACATGACCTAGCCAATTAGTAGTAGGGTTAGCAATCCAAAAACGTTTCGTAAACAGACATGAAAGGAATAAATGATCCTGTGTTTCAACATGAAAATTACATAAAGGACATGTATTGGGAATGTCCAACTGACGATGAGCAAGATTTGCTCTATTCGGAAGAGCGTTATGAAGAAGTTTCCAAACAAAAAATTTCAATTTTGGAGAGATATCTAATTTCCAAATCCAAGCAAATTCCCACTTAGTGTGGGAAGATATGTTATGGGCTAACCAAGTAGTAGATTTTACAGTAAAATCGCCATTGTTAGACAAACCCCAACAAGGTTCATCTTGGATAGACGAGGAAGGAAGAGGGATACCTTGAATAATTTGGAATAAATTAATAGGAACAAGAAGAGATAGGGTCGTAACATCCCACTCATTAGAATCCGTAATAAAGTTATCCACAGTGAGATCTAGATTATGGATATCTGAAATTTCTAAATTTAACATAGAAATAATATTTTCAGAAGAGCACCAATTATCCAACCAGAAAAGAACACTAGCGTCATTACCAATTTTCCAACGAAGTCCTTTAAGAAGAAGAGGGCGGGTTTGGAGAATCTTTCTCCAAATCCAAGAGTCCTTCGACTGAGGCTTATACTCAAAAAAGGTTTGTTTAGTGAGATACTTTGCGATAATCGAACGTGCCCAGAGGTTATTTGGGTCTGAGATTATTTTCCATCCCAACTTTGGTTAAAAAGCCGAATTCACAGCTTCAGTCATACGCAAGCCTAAACCGCCATAACTTTTGGGCCGACAAATTTTATCCCAAGAAATCATGGGGATTCCATTTTTTTGTGGAGACTGTTTCCAAATAAAATTTCTATAAATCTGATCCAATGAGGTAGTAATAATTTTAGGAAGGCGGGCTGTGGTCATTGAAAAGGAAGGTAAAGCTTTCAAATTATTCTGAATGAGAACAGTCTTCCCAGCTTTGGAAACTGTATTATAAGATCAGTTGTTCAATTTCTGTTCTGCTTTAGTTACTAAATGCTGGAAATTATGTTTCGTAAAAGATCGGGTTGTAAATAAAACACCCAGATATCTACCCAAAAATGACTTTGGAGTCATATTAAAATAACTAGCCAAATTTCTTTTTTTCGAGGAAGGGACTAATTTAGAAAAACAATAGAGGACTTGTAGAAGTTTATCATTTGACCAGACATGACCGAAAATTCACTAAGTATGTTTTGGATGTGAGAACAAGACACTGGAGTAGCACGAAAAATTAATAAACTGTCGTCTGCAAATCAGAGGCAAGGGATAATAAGAGAAGATGAGGCAATTTTAAAACCTATACCTGATTTACGATCTAAAGAATCTGAAAGTAGCTTCTTCGAGAGCACTTCCATACATATAACAAATAAGACTGGTGATAAAGGATCTCCTTGACGTAATCCTCTAGAAGGGATAATCATATTAGAAGTACTGTGATTCACTATTGGAGAATAGGAAACAGAGTTTACACATCCCTTTATCCAATGGATCCAAGTATCGTTAAAACTAAAAGCCGATAGAGTAGCCCAAAGGAAATCTCATTCAACTCTATCATAAGATTTTTCCATATCTAATTTTAGTGCCAACCAACCTGTTTTATTTTTTAACTTATTAAAAATATTCAGTATATCTTGAACTAATAAGATATTATCCTGAATAGCGGTATCTGGGGCAAAAGCATTTTGGTAAGGACCTATGATCTTCTTTAAAAAAAAAGGCTTTAAACGATTAACTAGAATTTTTGAAATTCCTTTGTATAATGTCTTACATAAACTAATTGGTCGAAATTAACTAGCCTTAGTCGGATTATCAATTTTCGGAATAAGAGAAATGAGCGTGTGATTACGTTGGCGTAGCATAATACCATTATAGAAGAACCCCCGACAGCTTTGCAAACATCAGTTCCTATGATAGGCCAGTAATATTGGAAAAATTTAGGTCCAAATCCATCAAACCCAGGAGCTTTATAAGGGCACATATCAAAGAAAGCATCTTTGATTCATCATCAGAAAAAGGGTTGGTTAAGTCAGTATTATCTGAGAGTGAGATAACAGGATGCATCCACGGTATAGATATAGGTCTTGAGTAATTATACTCTGATTTAAAACATTTAGAAAATTCATTAAAAAACAGTTGAGTAATCTCTATAGGAGAATCTACCCAAACATCTGCATCATCCTGTAATTTAAAAATTTGAGGTCGATGTTTTTGATATTTCATCGTGTCATGAAAATATCGAGAATATCTATCTCCTTTAGTTAACCAAGATTTACGAGCTAGTTTTCCCCAATATTTCTTGCCAAACAACAGTAATTTTTCCCTTTGCTTTAGGTTACGCAGTAAATGTTGTTTAATGTGCACATTAGAGGGGAAAGCTTGTAGTTGTTCCTCTACATTCTTTAGTTTTTCCTGATTAGTGACCAATTTTGACAGGATATTACCATATGTTTTAAAATTCCAATGCTTGAGATCGGTTTTTATCCGAGTCAATTTCTGAGTTATGCAAAAGAACCTGGAACCAGTTAATCTATGTGCCCAATTCTTTGAGACTATCATAAGCCTCTGAATCTAGAGTCCAAGCGTTTTGAAAACGAAAAGATGATATCTTTTTCAGACCTCCATTTCAGAGATATAGAAAAATTGGGCTATGATCAGAACATGTGAAAGATTCATAAGACAAAGCTACATGAGGATATTGTAGTGCCTAACTTTGGCTAGTTAAGCTTCTATGTAAACGTTCATACACTAATTGTGTATGAATTTGTTTTTTCCAAGAAAATGCCATACCAATAGGACGAATGTCAACAACTTGCGTAATTTGTACAAAATTTTGCAATTTTAAACACCTACGAGGTAAAGGTGAAATGCCTCCTTTCTTGTCTGTCAAACATAGTAACTCATTATAATCACCTATTATACATACACCAAGGAATGGAACAAGATTGAACAAGCTGGGAAAAAGGTTTCCAAAAATCCATCTTTTGACTTTCTTGGGCCGGGGCGTAAATACCAAATAATTCAAAAACAAAATTTGATGTGTTATCGGTAACACGAAGATGGGCTAACCAATGAGAAAAACTAATAATATGTACAGTAACACATTTAGTATTCCAACAAATCCACATTCCTCCACAGTGGCCATTTGGGTTGATAAAATGAATTTCATTGAAGGCTAAAGTTCGTGATAATCTCCGACTTGTAACTATATAAACCATGGTTTCATTAACAAATAAATATCCGGATTAAATTTTTTCCGAATAAAAATAAGTTCACTAATAGCTTGGGACTTCTTAGCTCTACATATATTCCAACTCATTATTCGTGGATTATTCATTGAACAATTTGACAAAAAGAATACTGAAATTTCGAATTTTCAATAAGAATGTCACAATTGTATCCAAAATACATGGTCAATGGCCTGAAAGGAATGGTGTCTTTCGAACAAGTGTATTATTCAGATAGCGGGTTCAAAATTATTAGAAAGCTAATTTATTCAGCAAGGGCAAGTGATCGGAATGCCTGAGTGGAGGTCGCTTCCGGTCAGTAATGTTAATGTATAATTAATATTATAGCTTAATCTTGACTGAACCCTTTGGGTCACACCCTAGCAAATATACGAACCGACTCGACGAATTAATTCGGAAGAAATTAATTCGTCGCCCGATTATTAAATATTTAAACGTCGGAAATTCGAGCTTAGAGTGTGGAAACCGAGCGTCAGAAGTCGAGTCAAAATAATAAAAGACGAGACACAAAAATAATAAATCAACAAGACAAAATACCCCTAGCATCGGAATACCCCGTGCAAACCGAGTGCTAGGGGCATTTGGTATAGTATGGTGGCTAGCATGCGCACCAAGCCGAGCCTAGGCTGGCTGGTGCGTGCTAGCACACCAATGCTAGCACGGCATGCTAGTTGTGCTATGCCAACGCGCGCAAGGTGCAAGGCACTCAGCTAGCAGCCCGCATCATTGATGCGCGACTTGCTGGCCGAGTGCGCAAGCAGCCCGCACAAGCAGTGCTGGGCGTGCTAGGCCAGCAGGGCCAAGCAGCCCGCACAAGCAAGTGCTGGGCGTACCAGGCCAGCAGTGCCAAGCAGACCGCACGCTTGTGCTGGGCCTGCTGGCAGCCGCACATGGCAGCCCACCTTGGGTTGCCTTGGTGCCCAAGTGTGGTGCCTTGTGGAGCATTGTGAGGGGTAGCTTGAGGCATGAGGTGGCGGTTTTTGGAGAGGGAGTGGGGAGCAAGTTTGGTCCCCCCCCCCCCCCCTCCAAATGGTCCTCACCTACCTCTCTCATGAGCTTGCCACTTGTTGATTTATTACTAGTTTGATTATTTATTTTATTTTAGCTTTAAAATAAAATGGAAAAATCAAATTCTCCCACATTGATGGGAGAGCTTTTTCAGTCTCTTATTTTCCCTAAAAATACCTAAGTTGGGGTATTGAGAAAATCACTTGAGTGAGAGTTTAAAAAGGCATCACCATTGTGAAAACCTTTAAACTCATTTAATCACTCGGGTTTTGGTCGGACTTTGCTAACTCCAAGGTAGCGGACCTAAAAAGTCGGTGTTCGTCCTTTGTGGGTGGATACCGTTGGAGGCTCTCGTGTGAGCGGGACTAAAGCGTTCAAGTAAGAGCCCGTCTTTGAGGGCGAAGCACGCGTCAAAGTTGGACTTACCAAACCCCAACAGCGGTACCGGAGCCACGCTCGTTTATTTTTAAAATCATAATATTTTTTCAAGATGATTTTTATGGCTTAATTTTTCTGGTTTAAGTTGCTAATTAGATTAGTAGCTCGTATTATCTATTTTAACCTCGTATTTAAGCTACCTTCAACCCCAAACCCAGATTTTGACCCAAAAATAGTGAATTTTGGGTGAAAAACGTGTTCTCGAAATGGTTTTATTCTTCCAGGGGGCGGTTTTTAGCCAAAAAACGACCAGAAATGCTATTTTCGAGTGTTTTTTTCGTTTTTACGAAAAATTTTAAGCCTTTCTAACCTTGAAAATTAATTGCATATTTATGGTGGTTATGTAATTTGTTCAATACATATTTTATATGCAATTTTAAACCTCTTTAGGCATGATTACTTGGTAGTAATTTGTGCTTGAATGCTTGGTTTTATTTTTCACATGATTGCAAACTAATTGAATTAAGTGTGAAATTGTTGTTCTTTGAGGCTTCCAAGTATTAAAGATTCAATCTTTAATTATGTTAAGTGATTGAAACTTTATATTACTAAATTCCATGAATTTTTGTTAAACTTTATTGATTTAATCATTTTTTAGTTGATTGGAATCATAAAGTTTGAAACTTTGTGATAGAAAAATTATTTATCTTCATATTGGAAGATATAATTTTTTGAAGGATTCACAAGTATAAAAGTTGGAATCTTTATTGAGTTTATGTTAATTTTTCCAACTTTCTCTTATTTTGTCAAAACTCAAAGTTAATTTAAATTAATTAAATTAATAGTGAGTATTTGCCCTATTATTTTTATTGCATTAAGTTAAACCAATTTAATTAAAGAATGGTTCTTGGGAATTATTTTGGTTGCATGCACTTTAAAAATTTTATTTGAGTTAGACTTATTTTAATTTTAATTTTGCTCATTAAAATTAGTTCTAAAATTAATTTAGAATTAATTTCGAAAGTTACGCAATTTTTTTTTTGGGGGATCAAATCCCGAGACTAATGGCACGTAAAACAAGGCATAAACGCCCTTGTCTAGCCGGGCTGCATAGCAGCCCGCATGTGGCTGCCATGCCCTGTGCGTGCAACCATCGCGTGGCTGGTGCGCGCGGCCGCAAGCAGCAGCAGCACAAGCAGCGCAGCACAGCAACACGCTGCCATGTGCGTGCGTGTGTGCTGTGTTGCGTGCACTTGGGGCTGTTGTGGCGCGGTGATGCGGGGCACGAGCACATGGTGCACCATTTAAACTTGGTGCATGTATCATGTAATTAGGGGTATGCGTAGACGTTGCTCGCGAAGCAGTGTAGTGCAATGAATTCGTTCAACATGGCTATCAAGGGCCACGTTTTTTATGTGTGAAAGTTCGCTGATGTGGGCGGTGTAACGCTTAGCGACATCGGGCCCACTGCCACGTTCATTGAGCATCTAACGGTTGTGCGAAATGTGAGCACTCCGTGTCTTAGTGCTAGGCACTTAGACACTTTGGACTACGTAATTTTGCTTAAAAATTGTCTTTTTAATTATTTTTATTAATCTAATTTGTTTCAATTATTTTAAAAAATTTTGGAGGCTAGGCCTCGGTTTTGAGAGGCATTGGCAAAATATATTTTGACAAATTTTGGGAATTACCGGCTTAATTAATTGGATTAATTAAGTTGGATGCGGAATTTAGTGGGAGCTTCAAATATTAAATTGCGCTTATTTACATAACCGGTTGAAACAACTTTGACTGGTTTTAATTAGGCGTGTTAATTGGATTAACCACCTAGATTAGTTACTAGTTCACGCGTGTTTTATTTGCATTGTTACTTGTTTACCGTTGTAAAATGCATGGGACATTCACAAATAATGAATGGATGAATGGAATGTATATTCTCTCACAGGTTTTATGAAATGGCAACTAGTGGGGCCCGATTAGGATAGAAAATACGGACTGCGATCCGTGATGTATTTTTGTAAATCTAAATACGGTCTGCGTACCGTTGAGTATTTTTGTACCTTAATATTTAGATTATTCCTAATCGTAGATACTAGTATTTGCATTTAATTATGGTCAAGTCTTGAAGATGGAGTTTCTTGGAAGACGTAGCCATGAAGTTGCAAATGAAGACCTTTTGAAGATTTGAAAATCTCAAGGGGTCATGCTAGTTTCCAAATGCATCTATATTTATGTTTTCAATATATATATGTTTATGTATATGAATTATATGTTAGATGCATGTTTAGGATTTCGAATGTTGTGATGATTAATTAAGTTCACTTAAATCAACCAACATAGAAACCCTAGGTCCCTAAATATTGAGTAAAAACTTGCCATTCCAAAAAAACCCTTACCGGCCGAACGAGGGTAGTGATGGGCTACGCCAAAGCGAGGCATCACTACCTCTCCTAAGAAGTAAGGCATACCGGGTATGCAAGTTGGTTTTGGTTGTACTCAACGATATGAGTGATGGAGTCCTAACATGTCGTGGCAAAGTGAATAAATTGTTGAGAGAGCATTAGATGCGACGATTTGTTCAACCAAGAGTGGCTTGGAGCCATTAGCAAAGCGTTGCTTACCTTAGGAGATTGAGTGTCAAGACAAGCCAAAGCATGCTTAACCTCTCTTTGTTTATTCGGATTTTGGAATCGACTTATTCTCACCAAATTGGGGACAACTTTAAATGTATGAATAAGACGTTTTAAATAAGTTTGATTACAATGCATGAATTCAATCTTATTTAACTTTCATGAATGGTTTTTCATTAAAAATTCTTTCAAATGTAGAATCATGTCTTCAAATATCGACAACAATCTTATGTTCCCAGAACTTCCCGAGAAGTTATCATTTAACTTGAACTTGGTAAACTTCAAGGAATAGGAAGAGGAACTCCGTTTGACCCTCCGCAATTGCTACCTAGAGCATATCTTGGATACTCCCATCCCGAGTTTCTACTCAAAAGGGATTATGAGCGATATGGATCATGAGGAGTGGAGTTATGATTGCAAGAGAGTCTCTCGACTCATGGCAAACTCCATTCCGGAACAGTGGAAGAAGAAATTCTTCAACTACCTTCCGGATGTACTTCTCAAAGCTCTAGAAGATGTGGTCAATTTGAGGGTAACAAAGAGTGACAAGGGCAACTATGATGGACTCGTGGAAGAAGTGACTAGGTCATTGTCTAACATGAGGATCAAGCCACCGCAAGATGGATGTCTTAGCAAAGAAAGGCAAGAAGTATGGGCTAGGGTCTATAGTGCAAGACTTAGACCCGGGATGCCACTTCAAGCCCATGTGCAAAAGATGACAAGGTTATTTAACCATCTGGAACTGATTGGTAAACCGGTGGAGGATGAGCAAGCGGCTCATATGCTTCTAAGCTCACTCCACTCGGGGTATGTTGCAATTAAGATGCGATTTACCAACAATCGGAACAAACTGTACTACAAGGAAGTTGTCCAAGAGCTCCAAAAAACCTATTCTTGCAAGATGTATGCTCCAAGCTCAAGAAAAAGGAGTTCAAAAACAAGGCAAAGATGCACTGCTTCTATTGTAGTAAGCAAGGCCACTACAAAAGAGAATGTAGCGAGTATTTGGAAGATGAGGCAAGAGGAAAGATAACCTCAATCTCAGGTATCATCCACACACTTGAAAATAAGCAATTTATGAGGTATTAGATACCGAAAAAAAATTTACTCATTTTATGCTCTTATTTCAGGAACGAAATGAGCGATGTTTTTCAAGTGGTCATGAGTACACAAGTGGAAGATGAAGAAAATCTATCCAAAGAAAGCTTGTAATCTCATGTATTTTGTCTAAATTCTAAAACTTGTTAAGTTTTATCTACCATACCTTGATCTTGCGACGTTGAACGTCATTTTAAACCTTGATCACAAGACCTTTTTGTTTAAATGTCTTGTTTATATTTATGAAAATTACACCTTTTGTGTGTTTGGACAAAATTGTTTATGATAATACCAAAAGAGATAAGACCATGGAGTCAAACCAAACTTACTTGTGGCATTGTCGTCTTGGCCATATTAACATCAAACGCATCAAGAGACTTTTTCAAGAAGGTATTCTTGACTCATTCGATTTAGAATCGTTTGAGAATTGCGAGGGATGTTTATTAGGCAAGATGATTAAACAACCATTCTCCAAGCTAAGAGAAAGAGCAGGAGACTTATTAGGTCTAATTCACACTGATGTGTGTGGACCAATGAGCTCAACCACAAGAAATGGACACCGATATTTTATCACCTTCACAGATGACTATAGTAGATATGGTTATGTCTACCTAATGTCTCATAAATCTGAATCATTTGAAAAGTTCAAAGAATTTTAGAGTGAAGTTGAAAATCATCTTGGCAAGAAAATCAAAGCCCTTCGATCGGATCGAGGTGGTGAATACTTGAGCCAAGAATTTGATGACCATCTGAAAGAAAAAGGTATACTTTCAGAATTGACACCACCGGGAACTCCTCAATGGAACGGAGTATCCAAAAGGAGAAATCGAACCTTGTTGGACATGGTATGATCAACAATGGATCTTAGTGATCTTCCTATCTCTTTCTGGGAACACGCACTTCTAACTGCGGCACTAACACTGAACCGTGCACCATCAAAAGCTGTAGAAAAGACTCCATATGAATTATGGACAAAGAAACCTCCTAGGTTGTCTTTTCTAAAGATATGGGGATGCGAAGCATATGTCAAGAAATTGATTTCTGACAAACTTCATCCCAAATCTGACAAGGTTTACTTTGTGGGCTACCCAAAACAAACCAAAGGGTATTACTTCTACAACAAATCGGAGAACAAAGTGTTTGTTGCTCGCGATGGTGTCTTTTTGGAGAAGGAACACCTTTCCAAAATGACCAGTGGGAGGAAAATCGAACTCGACGAAGTTCGTGAGGATGAGAAACAAAATCAAAATGGCAGTCAAAGTGCTCAAACAGCATCTGTTGACGCAGGTCAAAAAGATCAAAATGTGCAAAGTCAAACCGACAATGCAAATGCTCAATCCATCACCTTAATTAGGTCTCAGAGGCCGAGATCTCAACCTGATAGATATCTTGGTTTAGTGTTAACCGAGATATCAGAGGACATCCTGATTATGGATGGAGATGAATCGGGAACCTACAAGCAAGAGATGGCAAGCACTGACTCTGCTAAATGGCATGAGGCCATGAGATCTGAAATGGATTATGTTTCGGGGTTTTCTGATGTCCTGCGGGAGAGTTACAATTCCGAGACTGGAACCGGACGCCTGTACCTGCAAAATAACGGAGACTCCTGTGAGCTCCGCCTCCAACGGTCAAGTTAGTACCTGATTAAGGAGTAATTAATGCGGAAATTAAAGTAATAAGGTCTCTCTAGGTGAGAGTGTTTAATGTAGGTAATCTGCTCTGTTAGCGAGATCAGCCGGTTATTCGTAAACTTCTTGTGTCCCCTTAATGAGGATTAAGGGAGGTATTTATAACCTTGGGAAACGTGTCCATCCTAGGTTTAGGTAAACCTAGGGCTGATTGGGCTTCCCTCTGAAGTTGGGCCTGGGTGGCCGGGTTCTCCATTAGGCATGGAGTATGCCACATGTCGTGACATAACAGGTCCAAGGTGGACGAATAAGCGCGTGCCACGTGGCAAGTCCTGACAGTTCCAACTAGGAGACACTTGGCAGGACCTGATTGGTCCACGTGGCGCATTCCGATTGGTGGGAGCAAAATCCCCTAATCAGATTCCATATTTGAAAATCAAGTCTGGGACTTGGTTGACTTACTCGAAGGTTATACACCTATCGGATGTAAGTGGATTTTCAAGATGAAAACCGACAAAGATGGAAATGTATTCATTTACAAAGATAGATTGGTGGCAAAAGCTTATAGATAAGTTCATGGTATTGATTATGATGAAACCTTTTCACCAGTCGCAATGCTTAAATCCGTTTGGATCCTCCTAGTGATTGCTGCATATTACAACTATGAAATATGGCAGATGGAAGTCAAAACCGCCTTCTTAAATGGTATTTTGGAAGAAACTGTGTACATGACATAGCCAGAAGGTTTTATCGACCAAAACAATGCTAGGAAGGTTTGTAAGCTTAAGAAGTCCATTTATGGACTAAAGCAAGGTAGCAGAAGTTGGAATCCGCGATTCGGTGAAGCCATTGGAAAGTTTAGTTTTATCAAGAATCCAGATGAATCTTGTGTTTACAAGAAGGTCAGTGGGAGTGACATCGCCTTCTTAGTCTTATATGTCGATGACATATTGCTCATTGGAAACAACATTTCGTTGTTAGAGTCTGTAAAGGCCTGGCTTGGAAAATGTTTCTCAATGAAAGACTTAGGAGAGGCTCAGTACATAGATCAAAAAGGATAATTGGATTGAGTCAAAGTACTTATATTGATAAGGTACTTGCTCGATTTGGCATGGAATGGGCCAAAAGAGGTCACCTGCCAATGTCACATGGCATAACCCTGAGCAAGAAGTAGTGTCCACAGACACCTGATGAGCGGGAAAGAATGAATCTGATTCCATATGCTTCGCTTATTGGATCAATCATGTATGCCATGATATGTACTAGGCCAGATGTATCGTATGCCTTGAGTGCTACGAGCCGTTACCAATCAGATCCAGGAGACGCCCATTGGACTGCGACCAAGAATATCCTAAAGTACCTGAAAAGGAACAAGGATAAATTCCTGGTATATGGTGGTTCAGAAGAATTAGTTGTTTAAGGTTATACCGATGCAAGCTTTCAGACAAACAGAGACGATTTCAAATCGCAATCTGGATATGTGTTCTGTCTGAATGGAGGAGCGTTCAGTTGGAAAAGTGCCAAGTAGAGTACAACTGCAGATTCTACGACTGAAGCCGAGTACTTAGCAGCTGCTGAAGCGGCTAAGGAGGCTGTTTGGATTCGTAAGTTAATTGGTGAACTTGATGTTGTACCCTCCATAAAGGGTCCAATAGCTCTCTATTGTGACAACAATGGAGCTATTGCTCAGGCTAGAGAGCCAAGGGAACATCAGAAAGTCAAACATGTCAAACGGTGGTTTCACATGATTCGAGAATGGAAATTAGAAGGTGAAATTAGAATTTGCAAAGTTGGAACGGATGACAACGTAGCCGATCCACTTACTAAACCTTTGCCTCAAGTGAATCACAACAAGCACGTTGAGGCAATGGGAATCAGGCATGTAGGAGATTGGCTTTGATTTCTCTGTTTAGTGTTTTAGTTAAATTTTGAACACTTAATGTAAGACACTAAGAAAAATCATTCAAGTTTTGGAGTAATATAAATTTCATGCAGTATTTTATTACTCCGTTTGCTATTTAATTGTGATTTAGGATTAAATAATGAGTCCATTCGATTCTTGGAATATTCAAAATAGGGTATCAAGACTAGTCTTGATAAGGAAACACCTATTAAGTGAACATTGAATATTATAATCGAAAATTGTCCCTAATCGAGGTCATTTAAACGATGGACGATTAATGACCAATTGAGATTAGTGTGTAGTTTGATTTATAGCACTGTTTCTTGTGCTACGAGGACATGATTGTCATAAATCATTTGCACAGGTATTGGTTTAGAACCATACTGGATCAACCTATGAGAATACTTTAAGAGATTAAATATCGGCATAAGTATACTTCTCATTATGGCTATCGGAACCTATTTCCTTGACCATGAGTATTGTGAGTTCTCTTGTTTGAGTACTAGTCCGTTTTGATGTTGTCAAACGTCTGCCGTAATAGGGGATTATAACGACAACACTCAGGCGGCTAGGTACTCTGAGTAAGAGGAGCTACATTACAAGACTAGGAATGTTCCCCTACTTAAATAGGGAAGATGTCTTTGTTGTATACAAGGCCTCTCGTAGAGCGAGACTTTAAAATGCATGGCCGTGCTCGGATGGATTTTAGAAATCATCTGTTAATTGACAGTCGGACTTGGAATCGAGAAACACTTCTGGATGTAATAAGGATGACACAATAATCTTACCTTAAAGTTCATGAAGAGACATTAAGCGACATAGGAAAAAGGTTGTACATTAAATGCACACTTGTCCGGAAGGACAAGTGGGAGATTGAAAGGAATGGTGTCCTTCGAACAATTGTATTATTCAGATAGCGGGTTCAGAATTATTAGAAAGCTAATATATTCAACAAGGTCAAGTGATCGGAATGCCTGGGTGGAGGCCGCTTCCAATCAGTAATATTAATGTATAATTAATATTATAGCTTAATCTTGACTGAACCCTTTGGGTCACACCCTAGCAAATATACAAATCGACTCGACGAATTAATTCGGAAGAAATTAATTCGTCGCCCGAGTATTAAATATTTAGACGTCAGAAATTTAAGCTTAGAGCGTCAGAAGTCGAGTCAAAATAATAAAAGACGAGACACGAAAATAATAAATCAACAAGACCAAAATACCCCAAGCATCGGAATTCCTCGTGCAAACCGAGTGCTAGGGGCATTTAGTATAGCATGGTGGCTAGCATGCGCACCAAGCCGAAACTAGGCTGGCTGGTGCATGCTAGCACACCAATGCTAGCACAACATGCTAGCTATGCAGGGCCAACGCGTGCAAGGTCCAAGGCACTCAGCTAGCAGCCCGCATCATTGATGCGCGGCTTGCTGGACGAATGCGCAAGCAGCCGCACAAGCAGTGTTGGGCGTGCTAGGCCAGCAGCGCCAAGCAGCCCGCACAAGCAAGTGTTGGGCGTGCCAGGCCAACAGCGCCAAGCAGCCCGCACGCTTGTGCTGGGCCTGCTGGCAGCCGCACATGGCAGCCCACCTTGGGTTGCCTTGGTGCCTAAGTGTGGTGCCATGTGGAGCATTGTGAGGGGTAGCTTGAGGCATGAAGTGGCGGTTTTTGGAGAGGGAGTGGGGAGTAAGTTTGGTCCCCCCTCCTCCAAATGGTCCTCACCTAACCTCTCTCATGAGCTTGCCACTTGTTGATTTATTACTAGTTTGATTATTTATTTTATTTTAGCTTTAAAATAAAATGGAAAAATCAAATTCTCCCACATTGATGGGAGAGCTTTTTCAGTCTCTTATTTTCCCTATAAATACCCAAGTTGGGGTATTGGGAAAATCACTTGAGTGAGAGTTGAAAAAGGCATCACCATTGTGAAAACCTTTGAACTGATTTAATCACTCGGGTTTTGGTCGGACTTTGCTAACTCCAAGGTAGCGGACCTAAAAAGTCGGTGTTCATCCTTTGTGGGTGGATATCGTTAGAGGCTCTCGTGTGAGCGGGGCTAAAGCTTTCAAGTAAGAGCCCGTCTTTGAGGGCGAAGCACGCGTCAAAGGTAAATTACGATTCTATCCTATATGTTTATTTGTTATGCTTTATAATTATGCTTTATGGTTTTATTAATGCGAGTGGTTCTTTGGGTCGGGGTCGTTTCCACGGTAAGTTGGACTTACCAAACCCCAATATGGCCTTGATAGGCTAGCCTAATAGCTTACATTAAAGCAATAAGTAAGAAAATATAGTGAAAAAGATCCATCATAACATGCATACAACTAATGAAAAAGAGATAGCAAAAGTAAAGACTACAATAGAGTATAGTGTAATATGCATAAAAGAGGCCAACTAAAAGAGGCCAAAACAAAAGAAGTTGTGACAACAAACTAAGAAAATTGAATAAGAAAGTAAAGCACCAACTTCTAAGCGAAAGTATATAACAAACAAGATAAACAAAGCTGTGTGGAACTTGGCATTGAGAATATACCAAAACCTGCACTGCACCAAATGCCCTACCTTTGTTAAATAATTACACAAAATACCCTTATTTTTTGAAGTACAATGTCTAGTTTGAAATTTAAGGAAACTAGCCGTTAGTTTTGATTTTCACCCTTTTTTTTGCATAAATACTCGATACATAGCATTTCTCTTATTTGTTTAACCACAAATTTTTAACACCATGAGTTATCAATCTAAATAATCCTCCTCAATGTATGATTATTTTTGTGTAAGAGTTTCAAACATCCTCTATTCATAAAAAGAAGTGTCGGAGACCTCGCAAACAGAGAAAAAGAGGGCCAAATGAAATAGAGGTGATTACTTACGGGCTTGGAAGGAAAACGGATCGGGCTATAGTTGAGATTTTGTCCAACGGACTTAATATAGCAAACTGAAGCACCTTTTATGCGGCTTGACAATTAGTTTATATACCCACCCTAGTAAACAGTCTGGGCTTGTCCGCGGACTAGCTAGCGGACTCAAAAGTTCTTACTGCAAATTTTCTCCAACTACAACAAGATCTGTTTGCAACTCTTACACAAAAGCTCTCATACATTGAGGAGGATGATTTAGATTGATTTCTCAAGGAGTTAAAATTTTGTGGTTAAGCAAATAAGAGGATGCTATGTATCGAGTATTTATGCAAATAAAGGGTGAAAATCAAAACTAACGACTTGTTTCCTTAAATTTCAAACTAGATGTTGTACTCTTGTACTTTAAAAAATAAGGGTATTTTGTGTAATTATTTAACAAAGTTAGGGCATTTGGTGAATTAAATTTTATTGCTAACGGAACTTTAACGTCAGGAGTATTTTGAGGTCACGGTGTGAATATTAACAAACGTCAGTGGCATTTGGTGAATTTTGAAAATTTTGAGGGTATTTGGTGAATTTTTAAAAAGTTCAAGGGCATTTGGTAAAAAAAACCGAAAATTATAAGTAGGAGCAGAATAAATCAAGTGTAGTAGCTGCATATATAACGGTTTACCATGTAACTTAACCAAACAAAAAATGACAACAGGCCATCTAAGAAAGGGAATGTTGAAAGAGATAACCAATAGGCAAACAATAGACCAATAAAAGCCGATGCTACAGACTTGCAAGATTGTGGAGCTGAAGGCTTCTAATAGGAAAATAAGAGTGGAAACCAATAAATCAAACCAATAAAGAAAAATTGGCTATAAAGTGAAACTAATGAATATTTTATTATGTTCATAACCCTCACATAGGTGAGCAACACAAAAACAAGCAGTACCACTAGATCCGCTATACATGGGAAATGAGAGGCTAGTAGAGAAACTACATAAGTACCAAGAAACAAAAAACTATACTGCATCAATAGTCTATATAGATAAGTACATAGAAACCTAAAACTATATTGCCTCATTAGTCTATACATTGGTAGCAAAAGCATCAGGCAACCCCAAAAAAAGAAACATACTAGCCGACGTTAGAGGTTCACATTTTAGTAGTCTTAGAGGTGACTGAATCATCAGCAACCTCTACCCTTCTTCACTTCCCAGAGTCAGAATTTGGTGCATCCACTGCCATTGCATCCAAAAATTCTTGTTCTTCCTCAAGAAGCAAACATGAAGCAAAAGGTTCATTTGCTCCCTACTCATACAAAGAGAGAGTAGAAAACTCAGAAAGAGCAGAGGAGCTAGCTTCCTAGGTTGCTCCCTCTAGTAACATTGCTTCATTTTTAGAGTTTTCCCTAAGGGAATCCTCTATATTCTCATTAAAGAGAAGATTAAAAGCATTTTGATGAACTAGAATAGGAGAACAACCTGGGGTAGGCATCATCTTTGGAACATCAACCTGCTTAGGCCCTGAAGAGGTAGTGGCCAGAACAGGACGCACAGCAGGAGATTTAGTGGTAGTTCCAGGTTTAAAAGCTCTAGTAGAAGGCCTCCTAGACTTAACAAAAGGAGTAGATATCTTAATTGGTGTAACCTTAATCCATTTACCTGGAATAGGCTGATGAGGAGTACCTTGAGAAGAAGGAATAGAAGGGTCTCCTTTCCCTAAATTTAATCTTTCAATCATCATGTGCATAGAAGATTGCACCTTATCAAGGCGTTCCTCCAAATTGTGAGAGTCAAGACCACAAAGAGGACAAACCTCAACCATTCCCTCATAATTCAAATGAATTTGCCTAACCCCGGAAGGAAGTTTAAGAAGAAAGGACCCCGGAATTAGGTTCACAACAGAGATATTGATCAAAGCTTTTGTAAATCTTACATTTTTTCTGAATTTAGTGTAATAATTGGAAGGAATAGTGTTCTTTGAACAAGTGTATTATTCCAATAGAGGTTCAGAATTATTAGAAAGCTAATTTTTCACTAAGGTCAAGTGATCGAAATGCCTGGGTGGAGGCCGCTTCCGATCACTAATATTAATGCATAATTAATATTACAGCTTAATCTTAACTGAACCCTTCGGATCACACCCAAGCAACTAACGAGCTGAAGCGACGAATTAATTCGGAAGTAATTAATGAGTCGATCGAGTAATTTATATTTAGACGTCGGAAATTCGAGCTTGGAGCGTCGAAACCGAGCGTCGGAGAATCTCAAATGTCGAGCCAAAATTTAGGAATTGGCAAGACGGGAAAATGCTTCATGTAACAAGAAAAAACCCTTGCCACGCAAAAACAAGGGAAGTGCGCCAAATAGGAGCACACCATGTGGAAGCAGCCACGTTGGCAGCGCGCCATGGTGGTAGCGCATGTGGCAAGGGGGCCATGGACCCGGGTGATGGGTCATGGACACGGGCCAAAAGAAAGTGGCCCAACCGAACCCAACTTGGGGCTCAAGGTTAGGTGACACATGGTTAGCTCACAATGCATGTGAGTTATCTTGGGGACCAAGTGAGAAAGCGGTCCTCACCTAACCATGTGACACTTGTTACTTATTCCTTGGTTTATTTAACTAAGGGTTGATTTCATCAATCTTTTCCATGTGGGATCTTTTTGTGAAAAAGTCCCACATTGAAAGATGAGTGGAATTCACAAGGAAGCTTTCCTTATAAATAACCAAGGGATGGCTTGGGATTGTTCACTTGAGTAAGAGTTGGATAAGGCATCACTAGAAGAGAAAACCTTTGAACTCAAGAGTTAAAAATGCATCACCTTTGTGAAAACCTTTGAACTCAATTACTCGGGTTTCGGCCGTGCCTTGCTAACTCCAAGGCATTGGACCTAGTCGGTGTTCGAGTTGTGGGTAGGTCATCGTTGGAGGCCTTCGTATTATCGAGGCTTGCTTTTAAGTAAGAGCCCTAGTGGTCGAGCGAAGCACGCGTCAAAGGTATATTTATTATCTTAATCTTGTCATTAAGTTAATTATGTTTATGGTTTTATTTATTGCGAGTGACTCACCAAACCCCAACAATAATCTATCTTAATATACTGACCTACATGAGACAATAACCCAGAGAGACTTTTATCAGACCAGAAATGGACAAGAAGCAAGTGTAACTTCACCCATTGATCTATATGATTAATAGTGGTAGTAAATTGATAGAAATCAGGATCTCACTTTTTAAGAACAAAGTTAAGACCTTGAACAAACCAAGGTCTACCCTCCTATACCAAAGATAAATCTTCATTGTTATTAAATTCAATAAGATACACTTATTACCCATAGCATGAACTGAAATATCACCTTTTAAAGCCCAGATTTTTCTAATTTTACCTTCTATAATTCTAAGAGGGATAACATCACTAAAGATCTTACCAACCAAACATTTAGACTCCATTACTCTAGAGATCTCATCATCAGGACAAGGAGTGATTATCAACTTTTCATCAGCTAAAACCTCTATTAAGGGTGACTTGGGAGGGTCACCCTTAGAGATTTCAGCAGTATCATTTCCTGATTTAGGGGAAAAGGCATTATAATGGAGATGATAACCTCCAACATCCTACTGGTGTGGGGGTGAGGCAATACCTCCAACTATAGAACTAGGGTCAGAGACATGTCCCTGATAGTCTAGTTGGAGCACACTGTTTGAATGACTAACGGCATAGGATGAGAATGCAGAAGCATAGCTAGAAGAAGGGATGGACGTTTGAGAGAATTGACAACTAAACAAGCAGAGAAAGATTAAGCAAAAGATGGTACAAGTGGAAGAGAAGCACCCAAGACTATACCTTTTTATAGAAGAAAAGGGCGGGAAACTCAAATAAACTCAAATTCGACAACTAATTATAGATTGAAATGGAACGAAAAATATAAAAGAGCCGTGTTTAGAGTTTGACGAGTGCCACGAACGAAAAAACAAAAATTGGGAAAAACGGATCAAGATCAAAAGCCCTTGATAAGGATAATAAACAAACGGATTTCGGATGTAAATTGAGCAAACTTTGTGAAATTTCGTAACAAAGGATCCTACCAAAACCAAAATAGGAACCAAAACAATTGAAACTTGTAACAAAAATAGAATCTGATTGAAAATTAGCACTAAAATTTGGCAAGAAGACAAAAGCCTTAAGCGAATTTCTTTGTGAGAATTAGAGGATCTGATGGAGAAGAGGGCAAATGGATCAGGGGGTGGAGTTTCCAGAGAGTATTTTCTCTCATCTCTTTCTCTCTCTAGAGATAAGCCACTCGCCAAACCAAAAGATGTTCATTTCTTATTGCCCGTAATATATGTCTACAGTACCCCATTTATCATATGGTTCTGATTTTCGATCAAAAGAGGGGACTCGTGATTTTAAGAAACGTTATTTAACTAGGGAACTTTCTCTCTCTAGAAAAATTACTCGAATCAAAATTTCTCCTTCTGAAATGCTGATATTACTTGATGAATTTATGGAGAAGTGGAATAATGAAAATAAGATAATACACTCGGATGCACCATGTGCATGATACACCCGGGTAAATAAAAAAGGGCAGAAAAAACATACAGTGTTTGATAAAGAACATACATGTATTTGACAAAGAACATACCTTTAATATGTTCTTTGAGTGTGATCTGTGTGTTCTTTGGTTATAAATATATGTTTTTTACATTATAACTTATGTTATTTAACATATGTTGATTAAACATACATGGTTTTTGGGTTTCAATAATATAGTATGTTCTTTGAGTTTGATCCGTGTATTTTTTAGGTATGAACTTTATGTTCTTTAACATTTGTTATTTTGAAATTTGAAAATAAAATCTTAAATTATTTTTAATTGAAAATAATATTAAAGAAAAAAAACTAAAATTATTATGGCAAGTTGAATTTTTTGGAGAGTGTAGATACCCATTTGTGTCTCCCCAAAATCAAACCCGGTGATGAATAGCTTTCGCGTCAAATCATAATCGAATGAAGTGAAAGTGTGCAAAGTCTAGTGTTGCGGTTAGTTTTTTTAATTAAAAATCTCTCTTTCTGTTTTCGAAAACCTACTCTATTTTATGAAAATAGCTAATCTAGTTTAGTTTGGTCCATGACAAGGGTCCAATAATAGTGTAGTTGGATTGGGCTCAAAAAGAGCTTTCCAACGATATATTATAAGCCCAATTCCGATGAATAATGAGGAAGTTATGGCCAAATTACTAAACTGGGCCCGGTTTGATTATTATATGTGGCCCAACGATCTAGAGGAGGGCCTATTATGAATTATCATTCCTAATGCAATTAGGATTAATTATAGTCTTCTAGAAACTTCTAGAAGGTTTTTTTGAATCCTAATGTGATTAGGATTGATAATTATGTTTTATGAGTTTTATTTGGAATAAAAAGAAGTGTTTTTATCAAAAATAGAAAACGCATGGAAAAAATCTTCTGCAACGCCAAATGTCGGGCTGTCGCCGGCGACATGAGCTGTTGTTGGCGACAGAGTCGTGTTTTATTCCTTTTCAAACTCTGATTTTTTCCGGACTATTTTCATTATAAATAGCGTTCTTACACCTCCGGTTTTAATCATCAACTCTCATCAAGAATTTCTTGATTCTCTCTCTCTCTCTTTCTAAACCAACCCTTTTTGCAAACAAAATTCCGCATTCACAAAATCTAGACACACCTAGCCAAATTCGAAGTTGTCTTCGCCCTAGACGTGAAAGGTTTGATATTTATGAGGGTTTGGTCCCAAATCTCTCTTTCGGTTATTTAATTTAATTGTTTGTTTATTACTTATTCTTGAAGTTACTAACGTGTGTATTTTATTATTAGAAAAAGATACGAGACATCCAAGTTGTAGGCGTCGTTTGAAGTGCGCCTACGTAAAAGCATGTGTGAATATGCTTGGCACTCATAGGAAGTGGGAATTAACATATACGATTAGGGACAAGGAAAGTAGGGAGCCGCCAACAAGTTTTTAAGGAACTTGTAAACCGTTCACGGATCATAAAAGGCAACCACGATAAAGGGACAACGAAGGCAACAACGATTGACCCGTGAAGGTTACACCCCATTCATAATCCATGAGATTACTAACTCCATATGGTTCGGAACCACTAAAGGAGGATCGGGGATGATGGTACGAAGTGAGTCATGGAGTCTTATTCGCCCGTATTGGCCTCTACTCGATTCTTATTGTGAAAAGTGATTCCTGCGATCTCAAAGGCATACAAACAAAGATTCAATTTGCTCCAATCTATTATAAAGCTAAATTTGTTGAATATTAATGCAACATATATGTAGGGAATAATTTCAAGCGTTAATCCCCTTTGCTTGAACCCCACTGTGATCATACACTAAAGTACGGTGGCGTCCAAAAGGGAAGAAGATAGAGCAAAAGAGTCGCCAACAAGTTTTAGGAACTTGTAAACCGTTCACAGGGTGAAGCTTACACCCCTTAACGATCCAAGAGATCGTCAACTCCATAAGGTCTTGAACCAAATAAGGGTTCGGGGATGAAGGTACAAATCCAACCTAAAAGAGATTGAACTTGCCCTAATAATAGGCCTCTACTTTATTCAGATCGTATTCATGTGCGTTTTCTGACTAACATACAATCAATAGGATTAACCCTAAACCTGTTTATCTATGTTGGTTGAATATTAATGCACAAATAAATCTATTATTGGCGATCACTTGAATTATAATCAAATTAACCCTAACAAGATTATTAATTATCTTATTAAGCGTGATTACAAGTACCAATTCCCTTTAAACATGCATAAAAGGTGTGATCAAGCAATAACAATAAATATCATCAAGCAACATAATCTTAATCATCATAATAACAATTATAATCATCAAAATAATAATCATCATAATAACAGTTATAATAATCATAATCATAATAATCATGTTAAAGCATAATAATAGCAAGATCCTAGACATGATACTAACAAGATTAATAACAAACCCTAGCATGTCACTAAACATATAAAAATCAAATCTTTAGCCCTAAGATGATACTAACAATCATAAATATTAGGAAGAACATAGGAAGCATCATACTTTTAATCATACTTGATATTAAAGTTACCCTAGACATGATACTAGGAATCAAAATAACAACCTAAACATGATTTCTATATCATAATAACAATAAGAACCATTATTGCACTTACTTTTATGCCTCGTACCTCTTTCTAATAACAAAATACACACGTTAGTAACTTTAAGGAAAATATAAACAAAAACAATTAAATTAAATAATTGAAAGAGAGATTTGGGACCAAACCCTCAGAAGTTAAACCTTTCACGTCTAGGGCGAAGGCAATTTCGAATATGGCCAGGTGTATCTAAATCTAATGAATGCGGAATTTTGTAGGTAAAAGGCTAGTTTAGAAAAAGAGAATAATCAAGGGAAACTTAATGAGATTTGGTGAATGATTGAAGAGAATGAGAGAGAATTGAAAACTGGTTGTAGGTGAATCAAAACGGAGTTTTTACGACATTATTTATGGAGAAAATCAACCAAAAAGATAAAATATCAAAACAGAGTCTGGCGCACCTAAAACAGAGCTGGCGCCAACATTAGCGCCAGGCGCCAATGCTAGCGCCAGGCGCCAATGCTAGCGCCAGGCGCCAATGTCTGGCGTTAGGCGCTAATCCTGTTTTTGACGCGTTTACTAAAATCAGATAAATTTTTCCGTACAGGAGGATAAAATCGTATCTTTTCCTCAAAAATGTTCTTTGATTTTAATTAAAACTCTGAAAAGTCAACAAAAGTCAATTTATCAATGCTAATTGAATTAGGAATGAAAAGAACCTTCTAGAAGACTAGAACCATTCCTAATTGCATTAGGAATGATAAATCATACTAGGCCCTCCCCTAGATCATTGGGCCGCATATAAGGCTCAAACCGGGCTGAGTTTAGTCAATTGACCATAACTTCCTCAATATTCATCGGAATTGGGCTTATAATATATCGTTGGAAAGCTCTTGCCAAGCCGCATCCAACTACACTGACCCATATCATGGACCAACCAAACTGGATTGGCTTTTTTCTTAAAATAAGTTTTCAAAAACAGAGAGAAGAGAAAAGAAATTAAAACTTTCCGCGACACTAAACTTTCCACACTTTCACTTCATTCGATTATGATTCGATGCGAAAGGTACTCATCACTGGGTTTGGTTTTGGGGAGACACAAATGGGTGTCTACAATATAATTCTAAAATATTAGTGATCACTTGATTTAACAACAAGATTAAAAAGGAACCTAAGCCGGTTGTCCAAATTATCTTATTAGGCGTGATTTTCAATTACATATTCTCTTTAAACATGCAATATGGTGATTATAAATAATAATAATAAAATACACATTAGTATTGGAAGAAATTTAACAATAATAGCGTTAATCAAATTAAATATAAAATAACCTCATGATACTAGCAATATTAAAATAAAATAAGAGTAATTAAATTAATTAATTACTCGCATTCTGCGCGTTCCTCTAAATTGCTACATCATAAATAAACTGTTAGTAGCTTCAATTAAAATATAAATCAAATTGAAAAAATTAAATTAAAAAGTAGAGTTGATTTGGTCCAAACCCTCAGTCAATTATACCTTTAACACCTTGGTTTAAGTATAGAACTTTGGGTATTGTATGAACTTCTTGAAGTGCTTAGGGGAAGTATTATGGAAGAGTAGGGAGGCTAGTGTTTAGGCTAAATAGGGAGAAGAGAATTATTTTATGATCAAGATTTTTGATGATTGAAAAAGGGGAGATATGACCTCTATTTATAAGGAAAAAAGAGGGTCGAAGAATCAAGAAAAGATAAGAATTCGAATCAGATAAAACTCTTGCGATAGACAGCAATTTTTGCGGTTTTTGTTTTTATCATATCTTTTGATCCAGAAATCAGAATAAGATAAATAAGATATAGTTGGAAAGATATTGAAGTCTAATTTCTTACCCAATTAGAATAAAATTAAAATATTTTGTAGAATAAAAGATGTTTCTGAAATAGTGAGACGGTGTCAGTTTTGGATAGAGTTTGACATTTTATTCATATCTTTTCCGTTATAGCTCAAAATTGATATTATAATATATCATTGGAAAGATAATTTCAAGGGCTATCCAACCATATAAAATTTGGATAACAAATATGAGGCACGAAAATAATATCTGTCTATCTTTGAACGTTTTTCAATTCGGATAAAATTAGGACTTTAAAAAAAAGGAGTTTTATTCAATTTCAAACTCTTTAATCTTATCTTTTCAAAAAGGATAATTAAGATATTTTAGAAACTTGTAGAAGCTTCCAATTAATCCTAATTGGTTTAGAAATTGGATTAAATCATTTGGACCCTCCACGTGATCATTGGATCGTAGGTAAGGTGGGCTTAGGTTCGGTTTGGGCTCAGTTTAATATTTTGGTCACAACTTATTCGTTATAACTCGGATTTTGGCTTATAATATATCGTTGGAAAGCTCTTTTCAATCCCCATCAAAATATTCAATCATTGGACCCAGATTTTGGACCAAAATAAACTATATTAAGCGTTTTTATAAAAAGGACACGAAATGAATGATTTTAAAGGATACAAAATGAATTATTTTGGGTTTAAAGGCACGAAAAGAGGAAAATAAGTTATGGTTTGGGGAAATGGGCTAGGAATTGGGTTGGTTTATGAAATGGAAATATGGATTTAAGCACTCCAAGATTAAATACTCAACCCGACCAATAATGGCGGTGAAAGGTTGTTCATCATCGGGTTTGGATTTGGGGAGACATTTTTAGGTGTCTACACAAGTAAGTGCTTTAATTGTTTTATTGATATTTTGATATAGAAATCATGTTTAGGTTGTTATTTTGATTCCTAGTATCATGTTTAGGATGCTTTTCTTAGTATGATGTTTAGGGTAATGAATAAGTTCCTTATATCAATTATGATTTCTGCGATGCTTCTTATTTCTTCCTAATAGCCTGTTAGTATCATGTTAGGGCTAAAGCTTTGATTTTTATTGTTTAGTGACATGCTAGGGTTTGTTATTAATCTTGTTAGTATCATACCTAGGATCTTGCTATTATTATGCTTTAACATGATTATGGTTATTTTTATGATTTATGATTATGATTTTATGATGATGATTAAAATGATTATTATGTTGCTTGATTATATTTATAATTATTGTTATTTCTTGATCACACCTTTTATGCATGTTTAAAGAGAATTTGTACTTGTAATCACGCTTAATAAGATAATTAATAATTTTGTTTAGGATAATTTGATTATAATTCAAGTGATCGCCAATAATAGTTTTGTTTGTGCATTAATATTCAACCAACATAGATTAAACAGGTTTAGGGTTAACCAGTGGCGTATCCAGGATTTCCGAACAGTGGGTTCGGAATAAAAAAAAAAGGAACGCGATTACATTAATTAAATATTCAGTACATTAGTTCAAATTTCGGATTACAAATGAATTACACTTAGAAAAATTAAAAAAATAATAATAATAAATTAAAAAAAAACCTAAAAAAGCATTCTTCGAGTTTTCATACTTTGGAAGCGTATCAATACATCATCATCACTCACTCTAGCAAATAAGTCTCTCTCAAGAAAAGTGACTAAACTATCATTCAATAATTGATCGCCCATACTATTCCGCAACTTATTTTTTACATAAGTCATTGATGAAAACACTCGTTCCACACTTGCAGTCGCCACCGGAAGGATCAATGCTAGTCGTATAAGCAAGTAAACCAATTTGTAAGAATTATGCTTATTTGTTTCAACAAGCACCATAGAAAGCTCATTAATATCCTTCAAGTCTCCAAACCTTGCATCTTTGCGCATATCATCAATAAAAAATCCAAGTTCATGACGAAGTGCAGTCATTGTCATATCATTAGTTGGAATTTTTATATTTCTCATTAGCTTCCGAGGAGTAAGTGCAAAAAGATTCAGCAACAGATGTCTTTGGGTTAATGAAATTTTTATATTTCTCATTAGCTTCATTATGTAAACTACCAATACCACCCACATGAACATCAAATCTACCAATCTTATTCCATCCTCTAAACCCCCCTTTAACAAAGTTATCATTAACAGCCATATGAGTATCTTTATCCCTGAACAGATAGCACACAAAACAGAAAGTTGCATCCTTCTCAACACTATATTCAAGCCAATCATATTTATCAAACCAAGCAACATTAAAGCGGCGCATACCTCCTATTTGTCTTCGAGGGAAATTATGTGTTCGTGGAGCACAACGTTTCATTGTAATATAACCTCTCCTCACAGCATCTTGATCATTAAGAGGATACTCCAAAAATGGAATTCTCTTCCCATGGTCATGTGAAAGAAGATCATTATCATAAATGCGAGTATCATCAGTTTCAACACTAGCATTTGGATTGTTCTCCCTTTGACAAGTTTGAGGTGTGCTCTCAGGGGTTGGAATGGAAGCAGCCACAAGAATTGCATCATCATTCGGAGACTCAATATCATCTTCTTCTATAAGAGGATCCCTTGAACTAGGTGAAGAACAAGTAGAGGATTTTTGTGACTTTTCCCCACACGTTTCCAAAAAGACTCTAAACTCATTTGCAAACTGAAATCAAACAACAATCATACAATAAATTAACTACACACTTACACTAAACACACAATTAAAATGGCTAAGAATAATCATCAATTTATCAATTATAAACCCCAACAATCTAAGTATTCAATATTTCAATCAATAAATCAATTATAAACATCACAAATTTACAATCTAATTAAATGAATTAACATTTAAGTATTGAACTATATAGAATTGTAGAATACCTAAAAAAAAGTAGAATTGTAGAGTACCTTACTCCTTTACTCGTTGGGCTGTTGGGAAGGTGGTGGAGCCGTGGAGGAGCAGTCAGGAGGAATCGTGAGTGGTGTGACTGGTGTCGGCGTGCTGCGGTGGCCGGTGGGGTGGAGCCGTGGCGTGGAGGTGAGGAGACGAGGAGAGGCAGGGAGGTGAGTTACAGAGTTAGGGTTTTCGAATTTGGGGGAAATAATTTGGGGGAATGACTGAAGCTGAAGACAAATCTCGATTTTGTTAAAAAAAAACAATTAGAACAAAAAAAAAGGGTTATGGGAGGGTTCGAACCCGTGTCTTCTTTGTAAGAGGGGAGGTAAAGGCGCGCAAGGGAAATCACCACTAGGATGAACATTGTTTTATTGATATTTAGTGTAAAGATATTGTATTTAACCATATTTTCTTTCTTTTTTTTTTTTTAAAAAAAAAAAACTTTTAATTTTTTTTCAAAAATTCAATGGGTTCAATGAACCCACTTGAACCCAACCTGTATCCGCCCCTGGGGTTAACTTATTGATTGCATGTTAGTCTGAAAGCTCACATGAATACGAGAAGAATAAAGTAGATCCTATTATTAGGGAAGGTTCTTTCTCTTTTAGATTGGATTTGTACTTTCATCCCCGAACTTCCAGTCTTGGTTCCAGACTTATTGGAGTTAACGATCTCTTGGATCGTTAAGGGGTGTAACCTTCACCCTGTGAACGGTTTACACGTTCCTAAAACTTGTTGGCAACTCTTTTGCTCTAGCTTCTTTCCCTTTGGACGCCACCATGCTTAAGTGTATGATCACAGTGGGGTTCAAGTTTGGGGTAATGCTTGAAATATTCCCTACAGAGAGTGAAAACTATTTATTGGGGAAATGATATCTTTGGTAAAGATTTTTTTAAGAGGTGATCAACATTGGCCTGGACCGCTATCCCGGACCGATCCGTCCTGAAAATAGAGCTTGTTTAAGCAAGCCTAAAAATGCATTTTTAGTTAAAGATCTGAACCCGACCCGAAAGAAACCCGAAAAGACCGCTACTTTTTTTACGGGTTTGGGCACGATAAATTATGTTAAGGCTTGATCCGACCCTATTTTTTATTACCTCTAGATTTTTTTTCGTTAATGTGTACTTTTTCATGAAATTTTAATAAATTTTTTATCACTTTCTTTTTGTTATATCTTTATGTTCTTTGGTAGTGCATGTTTTTGTCAAATACAAACATGTTCTTTGTCAAACACATGTATGTTCTTTGTGAAACACAGAATGTTCTTTCTGCTTTTTTTTTATTTAACCGGGTGCACCATGCTCATGGTACATCCAGGTGTACAGATCAAGCATTGGTGGAATAACACCAAACGTGTGTTCCTTCCCAAGAGAAACAAGGATAATTCTATATATCAAGAACATCCCTACAATAGGTATGCTTATAATGGGAAGATGAGGGAGGTTCGATCGGAAAATTTGAAATCCGTGTCACAGACACTCATCGACCTAATCAAGGGATTATTGATTAAGCAAAAAGCCGTCAAGATGAGGAGCCTTTGTTATCATGTCAGTGCTGAAATTCGTGGTAAAGTTCTTGAATCTACTATTGTTAAATTATATGACGATGTATGTTGTTTATTTAAATGTACAAGGGATTCTTTAGGAGTACGTGGTGGGGTTTCACGAGGTCTGTTTATCAGTACGAGAGAGACATAAGGTTTTACCTTTCTTTGAACTTGATTGTGGTGGCTGTTATAGCACTTACCGAATTCATATGGATTTATATTTAAGTGTCCACAGTTCGACATCTTTCCCCGAGCCTCGATTTATCTGATAGTCGAGAAAAATGCTGTATTACATTGTTTATTGGAGAATGAATTTTCCAAAAAATATCCCTTAATTGTAATCAGAGTCGATTTCGACAATTTGGAGGGGCTGGGGCAAAATGATTATTAAAAAAAATCATATTTTTATAATTATTAAAAAGTTATGTAATTTGTTAATTCGTAAATAATTTTAATATAGTTTGTTAAATATTTTTTCTTTTTATTTAATTGTATTATTTGGACATTTTAACTATTCACACTTTTCTTTTGACCTTCTTTTGTGATTTAAATTATAATTAAATATTATATTTTTATAATTTACTTAAATAAATAACTAGTAATCATCAATGAATAATAACTAATCAATAATCCATAAGTATATATTTCAATAACTATATATTTAATGACATTGCACACTAAAAAAAATTCGTTCTTGATTTGATAACGTACCACTCTTTTTTTTTTGCCTTTTTTTATCATTTCTATATGGAAAATATTAGTGTAAAATAGAAATGCATATACATATGATAAGTAAAAGGAAAGTCTAACATATGCAGTAAAATAATGAAAAAAATAACCACAATAAGTCGAACTTTAGGTGAACTTCCAATATTAATTCAATTTTACTAAATTAAAAAATAAGTAACATTGATGTCTGTATTCCATAAAATATTTTAAGTACTAGATTTTACTTGTGATCAGTCAAACAAGTCATCACTTGACTTATACTATAATGAACTCTCATTTAAATAAGAATTGTCTTAATAATTTTTAAAGACTAGGGTTTCAGGTTTGGTGCGGAGAGTTGGGTGGTCATAGGTTCGTGACGACTAGAGTGTGAGCGAGCGGTGTGGGTTCGATGAATCAACTAGATTGGGGCTAATGGGAGTTCCCCGCATAAGAGTGGTTTGAGAGTAAGGGTTGGGCTTTAGTTGGGAGTTCGCCACACAAGTGGGGTTTGAGAGTTAGAGTTAAGGTTTGGGTCGGTGTTCGCTGAAATGGTTGGGACACTAAGGTGTAAAGTTAAAATGTATCCAATTAAAGGAATCGATGTAATATTAGAGCAACTCCAATAGTAAGCTAATTAGCTTTTTTTAGGCTACATAAGATTTTAAAGCTAATTTCTTTTGTAGCTAGTTTGTGTCCTGGAACTAGCTTGTGGTGTTTGCTAGAGAGAAGAAGAGTTTGTCATGCATGCGTCAAGATTGCAGTTTAGCCCAAGGAATTTAGAGTAAGTGCAATTATTCTGTGGTTTTGTCTCACTCTCTTTGTAGTATGAGTGACTGGTGGAAGCACTATTTTGGTAATTTTGGGTAGGAAATGGTGAGTTTAATTACCATGTGTTGGGCTATATGGGGCGTAAGAAACAAATGAATGATTGAGGGTGAAAATCCGAATGTTGAACAAATTGCTGCCTATGCTTTGAATATTAATACGAAGGGGCGTGAGGTGGGAAAGTTGAATAACAAAGGGAATTGATGGGTGGAAATAGTGTCTTTGTGGGCAGGTCTCTTTTGGCATCTAATGTGGTTAAAATTATTGTTGATGCTGGTGTTTTGGGGGAGATGGGGCTGTGTGCAGTTTGTAGGAATAGTGAGGAGGTGGTGCTTTGGGGAGCTACAGTGTAGTGGAGTGAAAAATGAGAGACTAAGTTTGCAGAGGTGAAAGTAGTATTTTAGGGCATGAAGATTGCGAGACACAAGGGTGTGAGTTGCATTGAGATCGAGAGTGATAATCTGGTGGTTATTGAGGCAATGAGGAAGCGTTTGTATGGCCCTAGTTCCTATCATCTGATTATAAAGGATAGTCTAGAATTTTTTTTTCTTCTAATTTTACTAGTGTTTCATGGTCTGTTGTAAAGCGAGGGGGTAATAATGTAGTACACAAATTGACTCACTTTTAACCATGGGAGTTTGGCGAATGGGTGTGGAGTGATGTAATCTCTCCTCGCATTTTGGAAATTTAGTTGATCTAGATGGTTTTTTTTTTATTTTTTTTTAGAAAAGTATTAAAGCTGTCACTTCCAAAGTTATTCACTAACAATTTCCGTTTTACAGAGAACACTAACCAACTCATACAATTAACTAAGTGAATTCTACACTTGATAGTCTGCAACTGCATTTATTATAAAATGTAGGTGACCGTCAACTGATGTTAAAACCACAAAGGTAACACTACCTATACAATTGCCTAGTTCACACTTCACACGACACTATTAGTTTTCCATAATGGCCATGACAAAACATTCATGCTAACCACATTTCTTTGAGGGAAACTCATCCTAAACACATGATAAATTGTGATTAAAGGGTACTGCTAAAAATCACATCTTTATCAACCTATGATTAAAATATGAATAAAATTGGAAATATAAAACCATAGTATAAAATCAAACAACATAAAAGGGAAAATACAGGGCCGTGAGAACGATGGCGGGCAACAAGAAAAGGAAGAACAAAAGAAAGAGGAGCAGTAGAAGGCGGAGTAGAGAAGCAATCATTTGAAACACCCTTTTCTACAATTCCACCAATTAGCTGATTTGCTTCATCGTCTGATAATTGAGAAGCGTTTGCTCCGAATACTCTCTCTTTTGGAAGTTTCTTTTACGGTCCCGGTGGTTTTCCGCCATTGATGCTTTGCTTCTTCATCGTCTGTTAAAGAGAGTGAGAGCTGATTTTGTAGGACGTTGACGGGAAGACATGGAGGACTATCTGAAGGAGTTTCATCCTAGGCCAAAGGTATTTGGGGTAAGCCAAAGGTTTTTCAGCCAGATCGAAGGTAATTCAGCCCAGGCTGAAGGTGTTCTGGGTGAGCTGAAGCCCGAAGGTGTTTCAGCAGGAACCGAAGATGGTTCATCCGAACCAAAGCTCACCCAAGCACGTACCATGTTTGGAAGTTAAAGCTCATCCCTTTGCAAGCTTTGCCAAGGTTCAAGCTCCTTACCATTGCCGAGGTTCAAACTCCTGACCATTGCCGGCTGTAACTCGAGCTGAAGGTGGTTCATCCGAGCTGAACCTCGTTCGAGCCGAAGGTGGTTCATCCGAGCCAAAGGTGATTCATCCGAGTCGAAGGTGATTCATTCGAGCCGAAAATGGTTCATTCGAACTGAGGATCATCCAAGCCGAAGAATTTTCCCCAACCAAAGCTCACCTGAGCCAAAGATGGTTTTGATGCGGTGTTTTTCAAAACGATGAGATTTTAGCCAATTAGACTAATACGAACTAAATTTTGCCCGCATTGAACCGATATTATCTCATAGCTGGCTAATTTTCAGCGAATGTAGACACCCATTTGTGTCTCCCCAAAACCAAACCCAGTGATGAGTACCTTTCACGTCGAATCATAATCGAATGAAGTGAAAGTGTGGAAAGTCTAGTGTTGCGGATAGTTTTAATTTCTTTCCTTTTCTCTCTGTTTTTGAAAACTTATTTTAAGAAAACAGCCAATACAGTTTGTTTGGTCCATGATATGGGTCCAATAGTAGTGTAGTTGGATGGGGCTTGACAAGACCTTTCCAACGATATATTATAAGCCCAATTCTGATGGATATTGAGGAAGTTATGGCCAATTTACCAAACTGGGCCTGGTTTGAGCCTTATATGCGGCCCAATAATCTAGGGGAGGGCCTAATATGATTTATCATTCCTAATGCAATTAGGAATGGTTTTAGTCTTCTAAATTCTTCTAGAAGGTTCTTTTCATTCCTAATTCAATTAGCATTGATAAATTGACTTTTTGACTTTTCAGAGTTTTAATCAAAATCAAATAGTATTTTCGAGGAAATTATATGATTTTATTCTCCAGTACGGCAAACTTATCTAATTTTCAAAAATGCGTTAAAATTAGGCTTGGCGCCTGACCCCAGGCTTTGGCGCCTGGCGTTGGTGTTGGTGCTTGGCGCCAGCTAGCCAGGGTTTGCGCCAGCTCTGTTTTTTGTGCGTCATACTCTGTTTTGATATTTTATCTTTTTGGCTGATTTTCTCTATAAATAACTTATTGAAAACTCCATTTTCATTCACCAATTCTCACGAATTATCATCAATAATCAGTTTTCTAATTCTCTCATATCTCTCTCTCTTTCTCTTAATTCTTACTTTGCTTTTTACATACAAAATTCCGCATTCACAAGATCTAGAAACACCTAGCCATATTCGAAGTTGCCTTCGCCCTAGACGTGAAAGGTTTTAATTTCTGAGGGTTTGGTCCCAAATCTCTATTTCAATTATTTAATTTGATTGTCTGTTTATTATTTTCCTTGAAGTTACTAACGTGTGTATTTTGTTATTAGAAAGAGGTACGAGGCATCAAAGTAAGTGCTTTAATTGATTTTTATTGATATTATGATGTAGAGATCATGTTTATATTGTTATTATGATATTCCTAGTATCATGTCTAGGGTAATTTTAATATTAAATATGATTGTTACGATGCTTCCTATGTTCTTCCTAATATTTATGATTGCTAGTATCATGTTAGGGTTAAAGATTTGATTTTTATTGCTTAGTGACATGCTAGGGTTTGTTATTAATCTTGTTAGTATCATGCCTAGGATCTTGCTATTATTATTATGCTTTAATATTAACATGAACATGATTATGATTATAATTGTTATAATTTATTATTATTTTGATGATGATTATTTTATTTATGATGATTATGAATATTATTATTATTATTATTATTATTATTATTATTTTTATGATGATTATTATTATTCATGTTTATTCTAATGATTGATTACTTATTATGTTGCTTGATATTATTTTTATTGCTTGATCACACCTTTTATGCATGTTTAAAGGGAATTGGTACTTGTAATCACGCTTAATAGGATAATTAATAATCTTGTTTAGGGTTAATTTTGATTATAATTCAAGTGATCGCCAATAATAGTTTAATTGTGCATTTAAATTTAACCAACATAGATAAACAGGTTTAGGGTTAAACCTATTGATTGCATGTTAATCAGAAAGCGCACATGAATACGATCAGAATAAAGTAGAGGTCTATTATTAGGGCAGGTTCAATCTCTTTTAGGTTGGATTTGTACCTTCATCCCCGAACCCTTATTTGGTTCTAGACCTTATGGAGTTGACGGTCTCTTGGATCGTTAAGGGCTGTAACCTTCATCCTATGAACGGTTTACAAGTTCTTTAAAAAACTTGTTGGCGACTCTTTTGCTCTATCTTCTTCCCTTTTGGACGCAACCATACTTTAGTGTATGATCACAGTGGGGTTCAAGCTAGTGGGATTAAAGCTTGAAATCTATTCCCTACAGTTTTTGGCGACTCCACTGGGGAGGATTTCTATTTTAATTCCTGAATTTGTTTCAGCAATGATTTAGAATGAGTGGATGAGACTCGAAACATTCTAAGTATTTCATGTGCGTAATTTTGATTAACATTATTGTCATATGCATAAAAAAGATCTCATTGGAAAGACCATCCGTAATGAGTTAAAAACATAGGATTTTACACGTAGGAAATTTGAGAAATATCTTTCACAACTAGGACCGAAATAACACCGCGAGAAACTGGAAAATTTTATCGAGCACAGAAAGCTGCTGAGGCATGTAGGAAGTAGCGCCAGAGGCCAGAGCTTGGCGTCAGCATTTTAGCAGTAGCGCCAAACGCCAGTATTGACGCCAGGTGCTACAGTTAAAAGCTGGCGCCAGTCTCTGTTTGCTGGCGCCAATTTCTTCCAATACCGAGCCAGAAATATGCGTTCTAATTTCGATCAGTTTTTCGTATTGATTGATCGATCCTACTTCCTAATTAAATTTTTTCTCACTTTTCTGAAACCCATATGTGTTCTATATATGGACATAACCCTCTGGGAATTCATGCTCCATCTACCCGATTGAACGCTCCGTGCAACAAAGGGTACATCCGAGATGTTGAATTCACCAAACCATGGAAGCGAGTTTTTTTCTAAAACTTGTGGTGTCCCATCCACTCGCGCCAACCCTTCACGATTAGGTTTCCGCGCGGTGCATCTGGACAATTAACCATGGACCCTCTATTGACTAAACCATATCCCGAACTTTAGATAACTAGAGCCATGGTTAGGTTGCAAACGCATTGCATCATATTGTGCCTACTCGACTAATTGTGCATTATTTGTTGCGCATATATATTCTATGTTTCTCTTAACCGTTTGTTTGACTTGTGTTGAGATTAAATAAATTAATGGCTTAAAGAACTTTGCCTAATTAATTAATTAATTAATTAACTTGAGTCATTAAAGTCTAATATTTTAATCGGAATTGACCTAGTACGACTTTAGGCATACCCCAATTGATTAATAACACCGAAAACAGTCCCAGATCGAAGCTCCAATATTGGCGCCAAGGTCTGAGCTGCAGCGCCACACTATGAAGTGTAGCGCCTGACGATAGCTCTATCGTCTGGCGCCAAGCTCCACGGTGTGACGCCAGTCCTGTCGTTTGGCCGACAGTTCGGATTATTGGTCGAGTCATCACCTAGAGTCTAATTAATCAGTTTGCTAATTAATTCGGTTAAATTTTGCTGTCAATAGTACTTATTTGATTCGATGATCGAGTTTAGGCACTAAGTCCCATGGTCTTACACAAGAGTCCAAGCATGTCACTTACACTCAACGCACGCACCAATACACATACTTTGACCATGTTTAAGAGAGTCTTTTGTGCGCGTTTTTTCTGTCATTTTTTTAAGGGGGTAAGTCGGATATTAATCCTCCAAATAAAAAAAAACTATACTTAGTTTCCTAAAAATATTTACATTATTTTTGCCAAAAATATGCACCCCTTTTTCCTTTTTTCTCTTTTTCTCCTTAAAATAAACCGTGAAGTCAAGTTGATTCGAATCAAGTAATTAAAACGCAAAATGGTTTAATTTACAGCGCGTGGTCAAGAAAATAAGGACAGTTAATCAAAGACAACCTCTTCGTACAAGTCCAACTTTTCGACAAACCCATAGCTCGTAAGAGGAAAGCTAAGACTATAATGGAAACACAAGAAGAAGTCAATGATCTTAAGAACCAACTGGCTACCGTGACTGAGACACTGAAGCTTCTCGCACTCAAGATCGATGATCCCATGAAGCAACAACAGATGGACCTCATGCAAGAGAGTCTAATCAAGTTGTCTAGCGACTACAAGTTTCAAGAGCTTACATCACAAGGGGTCTAGGTGGACAAAGAACTTCTTCCGCAGAAGTTCAACGCCAACGACATCCCAAAATTCAGAGCAACTGACAACCCTTACTTTCATTTAAGAGCATTCGAAACAATAATGAGTATCAAGGGTATTGATAAGAAGGTGTTCCCTTCTCTGTTCTCACTATCTCTCGAGACCGTTTGCCAACAATGGTTCTTTTCACTCGAGAAAGAAAAGACCTCTACCTGGGAGTCTATAGCAAATGCTTTTGTTGATAGATACAAGAGCAACATTCAAGTCGAGACTGACCATAGGGAACTTGAAATCCTCAAGCAGAAAGAGAATGAAGGCTTCACCTCTTTCTTTAACAGATGGAGGGAAACCTCAGCTAAGATGATTGAGGTGCCAAGTGAAAAAGAATTTGTGAGGCTATTCATCAAAAATATTCAAGAAAAATATTCTAAGCATCTCAAATACCAAAATAATCTCCATACCTTCAAGGCCGTTTATGATATTGGGATCAATATTGAAGATGACTTGGCTAAGTTAAAAGCTGCCAATAGTAACTCCAACAGTGGCTGGAAAGGAAAGAAGAACGATAATCCTTCTTCTTCCAAAACTGCCCACTCAAACAACGTTAGCACTTTTAATTTAGGAGAAGTCCTTGCTATGAACAATCAAGGACAGAAGAAACCACTTAGGAGGAACTTCACTCCTGTTGGCATGAGTTATGACACCGCATTTGATCGATTAAATGCAAAAGGTCTTATAACTCCTATTGGACCATTTGGGGACCCACCAGTTGAGAAGAGGTTGGCTAATTGGAACCCCAATGCACACTGCAAGTATCACCAAGGTAGGGGCCATCTCACCGAAAACTGTTGGAAGTTTAAGGAAGCTATCCAAGACTTGATTGACAATAACAAGCTGCTGTTGCCCCCTGCCAGTAAGAAGCCAAGCATTGACAATGCACCTCTCGCTCATACCCTGGCTATTTCTGATGAGGAAAACGAGGTTGACCCCTCATCTCCTATCAAAGAAATCCGTGCCATAGAAAAGGAAGAGGAAATCTTTTTTGATGTCTAGGATGATCTTCCAGAACCGGCAAGTAAGGAAGATATACAATTGCTCACACTGTCTATGAGGGAGGTATCGCATCTACTACGTGAAGCTCTCAAAGCTATGAACGAACTCCATAAGAAATATGATGAGGTTCCATTTCCGAAAGATAAACCTAAAAGAGAATTCACACCCATAGGAATGACTTATGATGCTATTTTTTATCGTCTCTATGATCAAGGACTAATCAAACTTATTGGTCCAACAGAGGATCCAATATTAGAAAAGCGATCTCCAAGGTGGGATCCCAAATCCTACTGCAAATACCATCGAGGAAACGGTCATACCACTGATGAATGCTACAGGTTTTAAAACCTCATTCAAGATCTTGTGGAAGCTAATAAGATCTCATTACCTCTAGCTAGGAAGGGAACGACTTATGAGGCAAAGCACTTTCCCTTAAAAGTCACTGAAAAACCCAAGAAGAGCAATAGAATCTACACTCCAATTGGGATCCCATATGCGCAAATGTTCGAAATGCTCTCCGAGAGTGGCGAGATCAAACCTCTTGAACCGAGACCATTGGAATCGTTGAAAAGGACGGATAGATATTACTGTCAGTATCATCAATCAGGGGGTCACACTATAGAAAACTGTTTCAAATTCAAGGATTTGGTTCAGAAAATGATTGATGAAAAGAAACTAGTCCAAGTTCAACAAGAAGAGGATGCGACCATTAATGGAGTTTGGGACAGTGATGAAGAAGATGTTTATCTAAAGGACATAGTAGGACCTTCACCTTCTGTGTCATACACCACAGATGACATTTGGGCTGAAGAAGACTCATCGATAGACGTCCTCACAAGATCCGGGAGAATGCAACCTCCCGTTTCAACACAACCTATGCCAACCACACAACAAGTTCCCATACCTATCATTGAAGACAGTGATATTGTTAAGCAGTTCAAGAAGACAAAAGTTGAGATGAATGTATGGAAACTTTTGGCAACATCTCGAGAAGATAGGTTGGCTGTAATGAATGCCTTGGACAAAATTGGGATAGATTCTGACACTACTCCTGAGGGATTAGCCAACTTCCTCACAAGTGACCTTCCCAGTCCGATTAATTTGATCACTTTTTCTGACAAAGATTTACCCCCTGAAGGTGACAAACAGTACAAGACATTAAACCTCACAGTAGTTTGCAAGAGGATGAATGTTCTTATGACTCTTGTAGACAATGGATCGGCGATCAACGTCTGTCCACTTAGAACTGCAAGGATGCTGAGCATAAAGGACGAAGATTTAACTCCGTCTACACAAGGAATAAGGGCCTACGACAACACTCATCGTCAAGCTCTTGGAGAGATCACCCTAAATGTAACGGGAGGAGCAATAGAACATGCTACTACTTTCCAAGTAGTAGATATTAAAGCTTCGTTTAACTTATTGTTGGGATGCCCTTGGCTTCATGATCTAAAGGTCGTCCCTTCATCTCTCCACCAACAAGTAAAAGCTATAGTTGGGGGAATTCCAATCACCATCGATGCTTTGCCTATGAGGATCAAATCTATAGAGAATCCAATTATTAATGTAGAGCACGACGAAGATGATGAAGATTTATGGGGCTTTAACGAAGAAGTCTCCTTAATCCAGGAGGATGAAAGGACCCCTATTTGCCATGACCCCCATTCCAACATGATTGTCAATGCCATGTTGAAGAAACAAGGACATTTTCCTGGGATGATCCTAGGAAAGAAGAAAGGAATGGCAAAACCGCTGGAATCACCTGGCCTCCCTAAGTTAGACACTTTCGGACTTGGTTTCAAACCGACTCGGAAATATCTCAAGCGAGCCCAGGAAAAGTCAAAAGCACGTAGGGACGCTCGCACTCAAAAGAAAGCAATCTCAATGGATCAGTACCCTCTTACGCTTAATGGTCAATTTATAAAAGAAGGAGAGGACTATCCATGCCATGAATTTCTCGAGCCATTTGTTGTAAACGGCATAAGACAACCGGGATTCGAGATTTTCTTGGATTACTACTTCACTGATGAAATCCCAACTCCTGTCTACAAGGAGAAAGCACCCCCATGCTTTGACTTTAACGTCATGGGATTACTGTTTGGGCGAGAAAAGAATGAGCCAACTTGTAAAGAGGATAACTCCTCGCTCATTCAAACAATCCTACAAAGTGAAAGCTTCGATCCCTCGAAGCTAATTACTCCAGCTGAAGGATCACTACAAGGGTGGCACAAGACTATCAAAGTGACTACTCCAAGCGGAAGGAAGATATCCATCACGACAGGGCAAGGACCGATGTTTGAAGAGTCGTCTGAGTCTGAGTTCGAGTCAGAGTCTTTCCCTTTAGATTCTTCTAAGTCTTTAGTAGTAACACCTTCCCCTCCTATTTCTTCTCCTAGGATAGTTAGTGATCCAGTCCCTGAGGACATATCACTCTTTGATGTAATGATCTCAGAGTATAATTATATTTCTCATTCTCCTTACTTCTCGTGTTCTTCTCTAACCCAAGATGACGAGCATTTCTTAAATAACAATGAAAACGACAAAGAAATTATTAAAGCAATGGAAACACTCGAAAAGAAAACACCGGTAATTGAAGAAACTGAAACAGTTGATATCTCAAATGATTCAACTCATAAAAGAGAAGTTAAAATCGGATTAACACTGAATAAACAAGAAAGAACCGATTTAATTAACTTACTTAAAGAATTCATCGATGTATTTGCTTGGTCATATGAAGATATGCCAGGCATTAATAGAGAAATAGCTCAACACACTATACCACTAATTCCAGGAATGAAACCTGTAAAACAAAAGTTACGTCGAATGAAACCCGACGTAGCTCTTAAAATAAAAGCAGAAGTTCAAAAACAAATAACTGCAGGTTTCATCAAAGTATCCAAATACCCCGAATGGGTCGCCAACGTTGTCCCAGTTCTGAAGAAAGACGGAAGGGTAAGAATGTGTGTCGACTATCGAGATCTAAATAAGGCAATTCCAAAGGACGACTTCCCTTTGCCACACATCGATATTCTGGTAGATAACACGGTAAATCACGCGCTTCTCTCGTTCATGGATGGATACGCAGGTAACAACCAGATTCTCATGGCAGAAGAAGACATGGAGAAAACAACTTTTATAACACCATGGGGCACTTACTGCTACACGGTAATGCCATTCGGGTTGAAAAACGCGGGTGCTACTTACCAATGTGTAGCAACTGCCTTACTCCATGACATGATGCACAAAGAAGTCGAAGTATATGTCGAAGACATGATTGTAAAGTCAAAAGACCGTCCAGGCCATCAAGTAGCTTTAAGGAAATTTTCGAAAGGCTAAGAAAGTACAATATGAGGTTGAATCCATCTAAGTGTGCTTTCGGAGTCACCTCAGGCAAGCTTTTGGGTTACGTCATTAGCTCTAGAGGAATAGAGGTAGACCCAACCAAGATCAAAGCAATCATGTCAATGCCACCGCCCAAGATTGAGAAACAGATTCGAGGATTTATTGGCTGGTTGCAATTCATAAGTAGGTTCATATCAAAACTGACGACAATATGTGAACCAATCTTCAAGAAGCTCAAGAAGAATGTACCAGTGATATGGGATGACGAGTGCCAAAAAGCCTTTGAAAAGATCAAAGCCTATCTTGCAAATCCTCCCGTATTAGCACCAGCACTCCCCGGAATACCTCTTAGGTTATGTTTGACGGTTACCAAAGAGACAATGGGAGCTATGCTAGCATAAGAAGTAGAAGGCAAAGAGAACACAATTTACTACCTAAGCAAGAAGATGCTCGAATATGAAGCACGCTATACACCGCTCGAGAAGTTGTGCCTTGCCTTGGTGCGGGCCACAACTAAGTTAAGACATTACATGCTGGTGCATACCGTCTTCGTAGTCTCTTGATTAGATGCACTCAAGTATATATTCGAGAAATCTACACTCAATGGACGCATATCAAGATGGATAGTCAATATAGCCCAGTTTGATGTAAGGTTCATGCCACAAAAAGCTATCAAAGGATCCGTGGTGTCAGACTTTCTAACAGATTTTCCAATAGAAGACTCGACGCCAATACAAGACAATGAATTTCCAGATGAATACCTAATGGTTACTGAAGATGATACTTGGACCTTGTATTTCGACGGAGCCTCAAACCAAAAGGGATGTGGAGTTAGAGTACTACTAGTATCACCTAAAGAGGAGCATGTTCCAATCTCCATAAAGCTTGATTTTGACGTCACCAACAATGCTGCTGAATATGAAGCATGCGTGGTAGGCCTTGAAACAGCTTTGGCATTGGGAGCAAAAAAGTTAAGGATATTCGAAGACTCTTCTTTGATCATCAATCAGATATCTAAAAGGTGGGAAGTAAGGAGCGAAAGCCTAGCCCCTTACCAAACCTATCTGGATACTCTTACCGATCAGTTAGAGAAGGTAAAATACACATATCTACCTAGAGAGGAAAACAAATTTGCTGATGCCTTGGAAAGACTAGCCTCAATTGTTAGGATTCCCACGGAAATCGAGCAAATGCCTCTAACTATAGAAAAAAGACACAAATCAGCATACATCCAGGCTATAGAAGACGATGAAGTAGTCCAAGGCGAAGAGGAAGAAGAAGAAGAACCGTGGTACACGGACATACTCAATTATGTCACCAATGGAGAATACCCTCCTCATGCTGACAAAAGAGCAAAACGAGCATTAAGGCTTTTGGCTTCCCAATATGTACTCATAGATAACGAGCTACTTAATAGGGTACCTAAGGGTCGAGCTCTCTTATGTGTAGGAAAGAAAGATGCACAAAGAGCAATGAGGATAGTCCACGAAGGAATCTGTGGAACACATATAAATGGAAAAATGTTAGTCCAGAAAATAATGCGAGAAGGATATTATTGGACTACGATGAATAGGGATTGCCATCAATACGTAAAAAGATGCCCTAAGTGCCAAATTTATGCAAATTTACAACATGTCCCTCAATCCTTGCTCTACACCTACACATCGCCATGGCCATTCTCTACATGGAGAATTGATATCATTGGCAAAATCACTCCCCCAGGAACCGGAGGCCACGAATATATCCTAGTAGCAATTGATTACTTCACAAAGTGGGTCGAAGCGCAATCGTACGCTAAACTCACTGCAAAACATGTAGCACTCTTTATCGAGAGAAATATTATTTGTCGATACGGAGTCCCACATGAAATGATAAGTGACAATGGAACTCACTTTCAAGCCGAATGTGAAGACTTGCTACAAAAATACGGCATTCAACATCATCATTCTTCCCCTTACAGACCTCAAACAAACGGAGCAGTCGAGGCAGCTAATAAAAACCTAAAAACTATCATCGAGAAAATGACGGAAAATTATAAAGATTGGCCTGACAAACTTCACTTCGCATTGTGGGGTTACCGCACGTCAATCCGTACATCAACAGAAAATACGCCATTTTCCTTGGTATTTGGAATGGATGCCGTACAATCTGTCGAACTAGAAATACCATCTCTACGCATTACATTAGAGAGTAAACTCGATGAAGTTGAATGGACAAGGGCAAGATATGAAGAATTGATTCTACTCGATGAGAAACGACTAGAAGCTCTACATCACACTCAGTGTTACCAGACTCGTATGGCTAGGCATTTTAATAAGAAGGTCAAGACAAGAAATATAAAGGTAGGAGACTTGGTGTTAAAAGCACTAAGGAAAAATGTTTTAGATCCAAGGGGTAAATTTAGACCTAATTGAACTGGACCCTACATTGTCAAAACAATCCTATCAGGAGGTGCAGCAAAACTAACTGATATGGATGGCAATGAATTCTCGAACATGACAAATCTTGACCAACTTAAGAAATACTACCCATAATTACTTGAGTAGGATACTCAAGAGAGCTACGTTTGGCCTGATTCCTTAAGAAAGGATACGTAGGCAACCCTTTACGGGTGCGACCACTTTATTTTTCGACATCTGAGTTCTAGAATTAATTAAAAATTCAACAAAAGATCGGCGAACTATCGGCGTCGCAGAGAAGAGCCTGGCGCCAGAAAAAAACCATCAGCGCCAGCCGATGAAATTGGCGCCTGGCACCAGACTTCACTGGCAGGCGCCAATCGCAAATAGGTGGCGCCAATTTCTGAATAAATTCTGGGCAAATCTCGGTGTTTTTCGGAAAATTTTCGACTTCCGTACTCGAAGAATTTCTGGAAAAATCAATTTTTCGGTTTTCATTGCTTTAATAAAATAAATTTAAAGTAAATAATTTAATTAAAAGTTGAAATTTCATTAATAAAATAAAATTAAATTATTGATGGAATTTAAATAAAGTTGAAATAAATTAACTTTAAATGAAAAGTAAACTAAGTCTAATAAATTGAAAGTTAAGTAATGCTCCTAATCTTTCTTTTCTTTTCTAGCCCTTTTCCAATTTTTGTCTGCTTCCTCCTCCTCATCCATAACTTTAGCTAGTGGCATCCTTTAGAGGACCTACATTCAATCTTAGAATAGATAGTCTCCCCTTCAGCTAATACTCCATGTTTCTTTTCCACCCAAGTCTTTTTATCTGTGGTGTCAGCTTTCCTTTTCCCTTTATCTTTGGTAACACCTTTCTTCCTAGGCATTGCAGGTGTTTTGAATTCAACTCTTGCACCTAAGCGTTCCTTGGCAAGAATTACCCTGTCCCCTAGACGACTCTTTCACATCAGTTTTACCCTGATCTTTCTTCGAATCCTTCGAAGGCTTCTTCAGCAACCACTTCTTCACATCATTGGGCAAAGAAGGAGGAACCTTTTGGGTAATCACTTCCCATAAAGGTCTAGCACTCCAGTAAGCATCAAATCTGTCTACTTCTTGGGAAACAGGGTACTCATAGGGAGGACGAAGATCCCCGGAAGGAATATTCTGAAACGAGTCGTATTGTCTTTTTACCCTGCAGAGGTAATAATAAGTCACACGAGACAAGCTTGGAAGGCGGCAGAAAGGTTGCTTGTTGACACCAACCATCCTTTCTATTTTCCACCATGGGACGACACACTTGATAGCAAAATTGCGAGATTCGAAGACCTTTCTCCACCCATGGCGCCCAATTTTAGGGAAGCGTTTCTTCCTCCTCACGAAGCAATTAGGAGTATACTTCTCAACATCGTCTAGAGGGCTAATTAATTCTAGCCTCTCCATTAGCCACATCTGTAAAAAAATTGCAATGCAAATAAATTATTATTACAATACAAAAATATATTTTTTGATTTCTGTAATTAAAAATATTATTTTTCTACCTGTAATAAAATTGGAGAGCCACGAAAAGGTGCTTTTGGGTTCCTTTTCAGTTCATCAAGACTAATCATAGTCTCTCCAACTATCAATGGCATTGGATTTCTCCCTGATTCAATTTGTTCTAGTACGGTGGTTATAATTGATTGGCCTTCATTATTTTTACCACTACTAAGAAAAAATTGGTTAAGCATGCAAAATAAGAACTCCCTTCTTCTATATATATGAAAGGATTCAGAAAGAGGTTTATCAAAATAATGGCGCGCAAATTCTTTCAAATTCACTATGTTGCCATCTACTATTTTTGATAAATCCCTTTCTTTTAAATTAAAGAAGCACTCAAAATCCTTATAATAATATGCATCTACTTTAGGGATCACTATGAGGTCTATTGCAGGGAAGCCTAAAATAACACCAAATTCCTCTGGTAAAGGGCTAATCTCATCATACCCTATTCTAAAACAATGAGTATCAACATTCCAAAATTCTAGAGCGGTATGTATGAAATCTAAGTCAAGATCTACCCCTTTGATGCCATAAATTCCCCCCAAGTGAAACAAATCTAATTATTTTCTGTCTCTAGAATTAAGAGATCGACACCATTCATGAGTGAATTGGGTGAAGGTTTTGGTAACTAAAGACATGGTTATTATTTTTTCTAAAGCAAAGAATTATTTTATCTGCTGGAATTATGAAAGAATCAGCTGGGCAGGGGGTTATTTATTTACGAATCGCGAGAAGTTTTAATCAGAATGAAATACGGAATCAGCGCTAATTGGCGTCAATCAGCCGTAATTGGCGCCACACGCCAAGTGTAGCGCCTGGCGCTACGCGCCATTACGTGGCGCCAGCTGGCGCCAAGTTGCCACGTCAGATGCGCCTGCTTAAATCGCGTTTTTATCTTAAACTCCAGTCGGCTAATGACTTTACGACTCCGTTTATATTTTCTAATCATCTTTTTTATCCTTTTTAAGTTAATTAACATAGTCATTATATTAATTATATTATTCCCTTTTTGGATTTATTTAGATTAATTTTCCAAATTTTATACACACAAGCTTTTAGTTGCTTTTTTCCTTTTTATTTTTTCTTTTTGGGGGAGAGAGTCGGATACCCTCCATCAATAATAAAAGTGACAGAATTTTTGCGCAAAATTGTTTGTCACACTTCTCTTGCACACACAAACATACACATGATAATATCAAATAAAATAAACTCATAATAGCATAAATATACAAAATGTGTCTAAAAATAATGAGTCTAAGGCAAAGTTCTATAAAAAGTCAAAATAAAATATACACAGGAACAAACTAGGGCACTGGAGGACGTATACCCATCATATCGTAAAATTGCGCCGTACGAGGAGTCACCTCTCCACCAGCTCCAGCTCCAGCTCCAGCTTCAGTCTCCACAGGAGGAGGAAAACTCAATGTAGGACCACTCCACCCAGGATCAACCTGAGGCTGAGGTTGCGGAGGCTTCTGCGATGACGAGCCTACCTCGTACATCCCACCACCTCTGAAAGCCGAGGTAGCCTCTCCTACCGGTGCAACATGAGCACCCTCAGAAGAAGATCCCGATCCCTCTGCAACGTCAGCACGAGCAGCCTCAGAGCGACCCTGACGTAGTACGACGACGTCTCGAGCTAGACCTCGCAGGATCCCTCTGCCCCTCAGGTCTCGTGCGGGTGTGAGAAGCAATAGGTTGGCCCTGCAAAAAGAATTAAATCAGAAATAAGGCAAAATCGAAGCGGTAGCGCAAAATATATATATAAAAAGAAAGACTACCTCTCGGATGACGTCGTCTCGACGACAGGTGGCCGCATTCCTCATCCGAACGAGCTGGCTCCGGAAGGCATCTATACATCGTGTCATCGCCGAAACCACCTCGCGCGAAAACTTTCAAAGAAATAAGTTAGTAAATATGCATAACATATGGACGAAAAATTGCAAATAAACCAAGCTTACTCGAGTCTGGTGGCTAGGAATCGACCACTCTACGAAGCGCTCGCCCTCGGGAGCCGGAGGAATCATCTCCTCGATCGGCCCATATGTCCCCTGGTAATGGATGGACATACGAGGTGGCACGAACTCAGTAGCACCATCCTGATAAAGCAAAAAGTCAGTAAAACATTACTTGGGGGCTACCTAATGGAAAGTAAAAGCTGAAAAATCTTACCCTCACATCCTCAGCCGGTACGGGGGCTGGAGCTAACAACGGCAGTAGCTCCTCAGCATAGCACTGCCCAGGGATCACATAGGATCGCCAAGGGGTACCAGCTCCCTCAAACATGCTCAACAATCGCGCCTCGTCAAACATGTGACGTGGTGGAGGAGCAGGGATGACGAAGACATCAGAGGAATGCTGTCTAGCGACCCTCTCTCCTAAGTACGCGATCGCTCCATAAGTCCCCAGGAAATAGCGACGCTCAGCAGAATACTGTGCGGCTAACCCAGGGACTATCCAACCGCCCCACGGCCGGTACACCACCTCAGGACCCTACAAAGAACATCTATCAGGTGAGAGTATACCTAAAGCATCGCGAAAAAGCAAATAAATAATAAAAGTCGTACCGCAATGATCTAGTTCCGGACATGTGTAGTAGACATATCCACATGGTGGCCGCCCCAAGAAGCGCTCACAAGAAATCTGCGCGGCGATGGTCTCGCCGGCGCAGCAGAGGGGAAGTGCTCGTAGAACCAGATCTACAAGGAGTTAAAATTGTAGGTAAATGCTAACTAAAATTTAGAGCTAAACTTTATAGGGAATAATGTTTACTCTACGACCTTCCAAAAGGCAAACAAAGCGACGTTTGTCCCAAAGGACTGGTGCCGACACGATTCCCTAAGTGTACGAACGAAGTCAGCATAGGCCAAGCTGGCCCAGTCATAAGTCCCGATCCAATGAAGATCACGGACATCAGGAAGATAGTAAAGCAACGCCCTACTAACTTTGTCAGGGGAGAATGTCCCCGACAACAGCATCAACGTAAAGATGCGCACCCGCTGCTCTCGGGTGGTCGCGTCGTCATCAAAAGCCACTGCCAGCGTCGAGCGGCGAATTCCCCTAGCACTAAACTGAGTCGTCTCGACCTTAGCTCGGGCCTGAATAGCGATCGGCCCCAATAGCTCCTCGACCTCCGCAGAAAAGACGTCGATTCCATTGTCGAACGGTAGTGGCACAGAGTTGAACTCCAGTCCTGTAATGAGACTGAAATCCGTAGGGGTGACCATCATCTCGCCCCAAGGGAAATGGAAAGTGTTGGTGGTGTCCCAGAAGAACTCCACCAAAGCGCGCACTACATGATGACCCCCGCTGGAGGCAACCATAGCCTCGGAGGTCTCGAACAAAGTAGACAGTCCATAAGATTCCCATAAGAGTCTTGTCTCAAGATCCCCGGCGATGTACATCTTGTACAAATCGCCCAAACCATCACAGCCGGAACCGTGATAGCGCGTCCTCCCGACCGTGAAGCTCTATCTCACCCTCTCAGAAATGTGGTGGACGGGGGCGAAGAACAGGGTCCGCTCATCCCACTCCGGAAGTCGACCAAGCGAAGTGGAAGGTGTGACGTCATCCTCTACGGGCTCATGCTCCCGTCGGATGTGTCGGGACCGTGAAACCGAGCCTCACTGTCTAGCCATACTACATTGTGAAAAATCATCATAAATCAAGGTTCTATGGTATCTAAGGTTCGCCTAGCCGCATGATACTATATTCGCGAAAAACAGAGTACGTAGTACTAAAACAGAGCACAAATTCAAATTGAGTATAACGGCATTTTTCAAGCAATAAAACAATTTCTTGCAATGATATAGTAATTATTGTGACAAATTGGACAAGAATTGCTAGCAAAAACATCAAGAACAAGTCACATTGTTCTTCACGACCTTAGGAGGTCCAACAATGGCAAATTGCTCATTTCTTCACCAAATTGAGTCAAACAAGTCTCAAATTACTCCCAAGGCAATATATAAACACAATCAAGCAATTTCATGGCATAAAACTTGACAAACAAAGCAAATTGAGCATTTTTAATTTCGAATTTACATGAAATTCGTGAATAAACATGCCAAGAATTCATAAAAACCAATGTGATTTTGAAAAAAAACTTACATAGATCGGGAAAATAGATGAAAAGAGCTTTAATTTGCAACGAATTTGAGTGAATTCGGTTGAGGAACGAGCAAGAACCGAGCAAGTGAAGTTCTGCGGTTTTTCGAGCAGCATACGCGACGAGCAAAGCAGCAAATGAAGAAGAAAGGGGTATTTAAGGAAATCCCCGTGGTGGCGCCAAGCCCTGAGCATTGGCGTCAAAAATTAGGCTTGGCGCCTGGTGCCAATCTCAGCACCTGGCGCTAAGGCTAATTGTGTGGCGCTGATAGTTTTTCAGCGGCGCCAGAACACCCAGTCACTTGGTGAGGTTGTTCTACCTTTCTGCAACATATCTTGGGTTCCTTGGTACGCTAGTTAGCTCCTCTAAGCAATTTGACATGATTTTAGTAATCAGCTTGATTACATAAAGTGATCGACCTGATGAAAGATCGTCTCACTTAGCTTAAAGCGCCTAAGCATTGGCTCATTAGCAAAAGAGCACCAACGTACAGGTTCATTCGCAAAAAAGCACTAGCATACAGGTTCAAAGCAGCAGAAGTGTCGACGTACAGACATAGCGGAAGCAAAGTTCAGGCGAACTTTTAAAGATCGACAGGCGTGAGTCTTCGGTAATTTCCTCTGGAAAATTATCACATCAAATGAGGATGACTTCTAGTGAAGATATCTTCGACGACATTCCCTAGCTTGCGGAGAGTTGTCACAAGCAATTGGAGGTAATTTCAGGCGAAGTTGTCTTCGATCATGTTCCCTTAGGCATGGAAGGTGGTCATAATGCGGATGAAGATTGTTTCAAGAGAAATAATCTTCGATGATATTCCCTTGGACGTGGAATATTATCAATGCGGATGAAGATTATTTCAAGAGAAATAATCTTCGATGGTATTCCCTTGGACGTGGAATATTATCAATGCGGATGAAGATTATTTCAAGAGAAATAATCTTCGATGGTATTCCCTTGGACATGGAATATTATCAATGCGGATGAGGATTGTTTCGAGAGAAATAATCTTCGATGGTATTCCCATGGACGTGGAATATTATCATAGCAGAGGAGGATCGTTTCAGGCGAAGCAATATTCTATATTGGAAGTAGTTACGGGCGTAGCAGTTTTCAAGCGGGATGGCATTCTCTAGCTTGCAGGAGGTCATCAAAAGCAGGATACAGCAGCAAATCGGTTACTTTTAGAGACGTGTGCTCGACGGTGCAAGATACGCGTATCTTAACTCTTTTATCTGTTTAAATAACGCTGGTTTTGCAGATATCGGCGTCACAAGAATGATTTAGGATCGCAGAACGTTCTAAATCATTCTCCGTCCCTATCGATACTTTGACTTTTGTTTTCGAAACTTGCGTTTCTCCAAACTCAGTCTAAGTGGGGGCTTCTGTAGACACCCATTTGTGTCTCCCCAAAACCAAACCCAGTGATGAGTACCTTTCACGTCGAATCATAATCGAATGAAGTGAAAGTGTGGAAAGCCTAGTGTTGCGGATAGTTTTAATTTCTTTTCTTTTCTTTCTATTTTAGAAAACTTATTTTAATAAAACAGCTAATCCAGTTTGGTTGGTCCATGATATGGGTCTAATAGTAGTGTAGTTGGATGGGGCTTGACAAGACCATTCCAACGATATATTATAAGCCCAATTCCGATGAATATTGAGGAAGTTATGGCCAATTTACCATACTGGACCCGGTTTGAGCCTTATATGCGGCCCAATGATCTAGGGGAGGGCCTAATATGATTTATCATTCCTAATGCAATTAGGAATGGTTTTAGTCTACTAGATTCTTCTAGAAGGTTCTTTTCATTCCTAATTCAATTAACATTGATAAATTGACTTTTTGACTTTTCAGAGTTTTAATCAAAATCAAATAGTATTTTCGAGAAAATTATATGATTTTATCCTCCAATACGGCAAACTTATCTGATTTTCGAAAACGCGTTAAAATCAAGCTTGGCGCCTGACCCCAGGCTTTGGCGCCTAGAACCAGGCTTGGCGCCTGGCGCTGGTGTTGGTGCCTGGCGCAGTTAGCCAAGGTTTGCGCCAACTCTGTTTTTTGTGCGTCAGACTCTGTTTTGATATTTTATCTTTTTGGCTGATTTTCTCTATAAATAACGTATTGAAAACTCCATTTTCATTCACCAATTCTCACGAATTATCATCAATAATCAGTTTTCTAATTCTCTCATATCTCTCTCTCTTTCTCTTAATTCTTACTTTGCTTTTTACATACAAAATTCCGCATTCACAAGATCTAGAAACACCTAGCCATATTCGAAGTTGCCTTCGCCCTAGACGTGAAAGGTTTTAATTTCTGAGGGTTTGGTCCCAAATCTCTATTTCAATTATTTAATTTGATTGTCTGTTTATTATTTTCCTTGAAGTTACTAACGTGTGTATTTTGTTATTAGAAAGAGGTACGAGGCATCAAAGTAAGTGCTTTAATTGATTTTTATTGATATTATGATGTAGAGATCATGTTTATATTGTTATTATGATATTCCTAGTATCATGTCTAGGGTAATTTTAATATTAAATATGATTGTTACGATGCTTCCTATGTTCTTCCTAATATTTATGATTGCTAGTATCATGTTAGGGTTAAAGATTTGATTTTTATTGCTTAGTGACATGCTAGGGTTTGTTATTAATCTTGTTAGTATCATGCCTAGGATCTTGCTATTATTATTATGCTTTAATATTAACATGAACATGATTATGATTATAATTGTTATAATTTATTATTATTTTGATGATGATTATTTTATTTATGATGATTATGAATATTATTATTATTATTATGATTATTATTATTATTATTCATGTTTATTCTAATGATTGATTACTTATTATGTTGCTTGATATTATTTTTATTGCTTGATCACACCTTTTATGCATGTTTAAAGGGAATTGGTACTTGTAATCACGCTTAATAGGATAATTAATAATCTTGTTTAGGGTTAATTATGATTATAATTCAAGTGATCGCCAATAATAGTTTATTTGTGCATTTAAATTCAACCAACATAGATAAACAGGTTTAGGGTTAAACCTATTGATTGCATGTTAATCAGAAAGCGCACATGAATACGATCAGAATAAAGTAGAGGCCTATTATTAGGGCAGGTTCAATCTCTTTTAGGTTGGATTTGTACCTTCATCCCCGAACCCTTATTTGGTTCTAGACCTTATGGAGTTGACGATCTCTTGGATCGTTAAGGGGTGTAACCTTCATCCTATGAACGGTTTACAAGTTCCTTAAAAAACTTGTTGGCGACTCTTTTGCTCTAACTTCTTCCCTTTTGGATGCCACCGTACTTTAGTGTATGACCACAGTGGGGTTCAAGCTAGTGGGATTAAAGCTTGAAATCTATTCCCTACAGCGAAGTACTTGCTTAATAACATGCAAATACATCAACATATTTAAATTTAAAATAAAGCAAGACTAAGCCCAAATCAACTTACAATTCAAGAGTATAAAATCATCTTTCCTTATTTGATACAACAACATCACTATTTACATAATTAACATACACATTATAAATTATTGCTACATTATGAATTGACAAGAATACACAATAATTATAGTACACGTTATAAATTATTGCTACATAAACAACTACAACTTTATTATTCTATATATAATGATAACATTGTATTTATAAAATGCAACAAACACTATGTCAAAATACAACAAATTAGTTACACATTAACATTAAGCGCCAAACTAAACTTTTCCGATTCACCATACGGCTCGATAACTAGTATGTAGAAAAGTGTAAAAAAAAAGGATAATAAAAATAAAAGTGAGGTGGGTGAAGTGGGTCTCAATCTCAAGTTTTAAGTTGAGTCTTGGAATTTCAAGACTCAACTTGAGACTTGCTTGAGATTTTTGAAGAAAAATGGGAAAGGTCTCAAGCATATGTCTTATGATTCAAATTGATGATGTCACCCTAAGACTTGGGGCTAAACTTGCTCTTATGATGAGCCAACGTGTATAAAAACATGGCTACTATCTCTTGAAGCGACATGTTTTTTGTTCCACTCAAACCCCCAATGTCTCTAAGCATCTCACAAATAATATTGAAAGTTCTTCTATTAACGCGAAGCTCACTCTTGCATTTCACATCACTCTCCCTATAAAGCTACCCTCTCAATACTAACATTCGTAACAATTTTTAGTTTCTTTTCCTTTCTTTTATTTGAACCCCCCTTGTTGTAACAACGCAAATTATACGCCACATCAAATCCGACATCAACATAATAATAACCATTGCAATTACTAATTGTATTTGTTTTAGTTTTTTTCCCTTATAGAACGCACAAGTCGAGCATTGTACAAGAAACACAAAAAATAAATGGCAATTGAACCTAATAAACGGTAAAACAATAGTTATATCAATCTTTAGTAATTTGAACAAATATTGTCAACCAGATCATGAAGAGTAAAATAGTCAAGAAACAAGAAAAATTAAGCAAAATAGTAGCAGCAACAAAGACATGTTTTACTCAATTAAAATTAAGCAAAATAGTAGCAGCAACAATTCACAATATTATACCCAAAAATATCAAACAACCCAAGTTTACACAGTTGTTGTATTATAGCAATGTACACTCGGTTTAATCGTCAACTTAGAGGGCAGCACACGAAAAAGCTCGATAACTTTATCATATTTCCCAGTATTAGAAGCAGCTCCTAAAAGGGCATTGAAAGATTTGAAATTTTGAACAAAACCTCGTTGAGGCAATTCGTCGAACACCATTAAACCACAATGATGATAAGTCATAGCTTAAAACAATAACATTCGAAACTGAAACTTGAAGTAATTACAATAATACAATCAAAAATCAACTCCAACAAACATCAAAAACCTAAATCAAATATTGCAATTGAACACGCAAGTAAAAAATTAAAACCAAAAACGCAAAAATTGATACTACATGAACCCTAGAAATTGAACGAGAGAAATGAAATAGCAAACCTGTGATAATTCTTGAAGATTTGCGGTGGAAAATTGAAAATTTAGGAGCAAAATCTGGAGAACTGCTGCTTTCCTTGTAGAATCGTCGAACAATTTGTGGTTTCGATCGATCAAAGTTGAGGGTTTTTTTTGGGGAGAATTGTCGTATGAGAGGAGAGAGAAGAGATAGAGGAAAGAAACGGGATTTGTTTCCCTAAGTTTTGCACTAGAAACAATGTGGTGGAATGGGTTAGAGGAAGGAAACGATTTCTATTACTTAACTCATCAACCAAACATGTACTAACGAAAACGATAACCGATTCCATTTCCAGCCCTATAAAAAGCCCATACCAAACACCTCCTAAGTGTATCTTGCTTAAATACTCTATGGAAAAATTAGATAAATTGAAACATTTGTAAAGCGATTAGTGATCTTAACTTTAGTTTACCTTTCTACTTTATTTAATTGGTTTATGTTTATGTTTTACATTATTCATAATTTAATTAGCTAGGTCTCTGATATTCATTGCATATCTCTGTTTTTTTACCTATTTTGTTTGTTATATAACTATATAATTAATGTATAATTTGTTTTAGACTTATTGTGCATGGTTTGGGTCCTAAACTAGCTCATTATTAAACTATTGCACAAGGGTTGGTTTATAAGAGGAAAATATCATAAGAGACTATATATACTTCTTTTTTTTTTTGGAGAAAAGTATATATACTTCTTCTATTCCCCTAATATTGCAACAAAGGGTAAGATACAAAATTTAAGATGCTGAAAGCGATAGAGAGAAATAAAGATAAGGGCATGTGATAAGGAGATAGATATTGAAAATATCATATGCATAACTACATACTTGTATATGGTAATGTTGCAACATTTTTGTGAAACTTTTGAATATAGAATTGTTATAATTATACAATTACACAAAAAAAAAAAATGAAGGAAATACTCCATCTTTTGAGTAGTGATAGACCGATATCAGGTGTGGGCTCGTTGGGCCCATACCGAGGGGCAAAAATGTTATTTCGCGTAATGTTTACTATGATGTAAAAAACTAGTCTCTCTCCTCTCAATAACAATATTTCAACTCTATAAAAATAGTATACAAAAAACCATAATAGTACACAAATCAATAATAACTATATACAAAGTCAATAATAACTGAGCACCGACAAATATTTAAAATTCACCTTAAATAATTTATAGGATAATGGTATGTAATTCAACAAAAACGATATACAAATCAAGAATAAAAATTAACAAACCAATAATAACATTTTACCGTACAAGTTAATAATAGTTGAGCAAGGACAAACAATTAACGTCGTCAATTTCGACCGAACTCTGACAATTTCTGGCATAGAACTCACCGTTTTAATGGTTGGAGTCGTAAGTTTGTGTTTCCAACAAGGAACTTGCATTGTCTATGTTGGAAGACCATGAAAAATGTTCGCCACCCTTCGACATCACTCCCTTCATTTTAACTCTGAATAAATTCTTGCCACAAAATTCACACCTCCGTTAGATCGAGCACCGCTCCTTGTTGATGAAGAGCATTACAACTTCGATGAGAATTAAAACTTTAAACTCCGACAGAAAATACTCTATAGCATTGCTCACTCTTCCTGTGTTTGGTTATATTTTTTCACTCATCTTTTATCTTTTCTATTTTCATTTACATTAAAAAGTTATTTGAAAAATAATCTTATATTATGGTATGAACAAGTATGAGCCCATATTTGGTAGTGGGTAATACTTACTCCCATCTTTTAAGGTAAGGAGAAAGAGCCTAATCTAATCTCAATGCTCACGGGTCTTTTAAGGTGAGGAGAAACACTTTAAAATGTTAAAATAGTTCAATACTAGTATAGTACCCGTCCTATTGCACGATTTTAATAGTTCAAATATTAAATCTCACAAGATCGAAAAAAAGTTAGGTTAATGCATATATTAGCGATATTTTTTTACTTTATTTGATTATTCATTCATAATAATGTGTATCATTATATTGCATAACATAGTTTTAATTTAATGTTGAAAATTAGATTTAGAGATATGAAAGGGGTTATGGCCTTAACATATTTTACCTTTTAAATAAGAATGACTCATGCAAGTCATGCTCATTCATATATGTCATCATGTATTACCTAGGGATGACAATGGGTTTAGGCACCGACCTAGACCCGGTTAGAACTAACCCAATATTTTAGGGTATGGGTCTTAATTGATTCTTGGTAAAATCTAAATCTAAGTGCAATGGGTCTGGGTCTGAAAAGTTTAGACCCAAAACCCGAATCAGATTCAACCTATAGACTTGTAGATATTTTTTTAATAAAAAATTACATAAATCATAAGTTATCTAATCTAAGAATCAGATGAAAGAAAAACCTTAATAGCCTAACTCCACAGTATAGCAACCACTTCTTCAAGGGCTCCAAGTCAAACAACTTCTAGCTCCTACTCTCATCAAGTCGATTGTCATATGGGGCCTATTCTCATTTACTGAACTCAGCTGAACTGAATATTTTATAAGAGATGGAAATTAGGAGCTGAACTGAACTGAATTGAAAATAATCGTATGAGAACAGACCCTTAGTAGTATTTTTTTATGTACTTTTTTTTTATTTATACGAAGTTTATTTGATATGTACTATGCAAAAAAATTGTTTAACATATTTGTATGTATAGTCACAAAAGTAATATAATAGTTATAACATATATATATATATATATATATATATATATATATATATATATATATTGAAATTTACTATCCAAAAAAGGATCTATATCCTGATGAGTCGGAGTAGAGTAGCCAAGAGAGGCAACATAGTCTGCTGCCCGATTTCCTTCCCGATAGATATGTCTTGCCTAAAAATTCCTAAAAGAATCCAAAATAGCCTTCACATCCGCCATAAGAAGCTGGAGTTTCCAAGGGCAGCTGAAATGACCCTGCAAAATATTAATAACAGTAAGATTATCTCCTTCAATAAAAATATCAGAAATATGAAATTCCTTAGCAAGAAGGTGGCCATTTCGAAGTGCAATGGCTTCGGCAAGGAAGGCCGGACAAGAACCTAAATTAAAAGTTCTACTAGTAATATGATTTCCTAAGTGATCCCGAATGACCACACCTGCAGTAGCAGAATTCTGGTAGGATGAACCATCAAAATTAAGTGTACATATATATATATAAAAGTTATTACAAAAATCAATATTAGACCCATTTAAAACTCGTTTTAGTCTTAGACTCGCTAAGACTAACATATCTTTGTTTGGTGCTAATTTAATATCGACACACTGGATCCAAGTTGCATCTGGAAGAACCTCCAAAAATCTGGGTCTGGGTCTTGTCAGAGTCGGCCCACATTTGACACATTGTCATTTCTAATATTATCTTCCCCCTATGTATACTTTTGGTTTAATAAACATAATAAAACTCTTCAAATATTATCCGACCCTTATATATACTTTTGGTTTAATCAACATAATAAAACTCTCTTTTTGTCCCAGAATGTGATTACAAAATTTTAAATCATGTACTTAAGCTTGGAGAGTAGAATTAAAGGATAAATATGTAGAATTAGAGGCTACACTATAATATGAGCAATTATAATGCTTCTATTTATCATTTTTTTTAATAAAACTTTAATCTTAAAGTTAGTGGATCTTTTGTTTATTATTTCGGTATACTTATCATCTACTACGAAGTATATATTAAGACTGATATAATCTACCTCGTTTAGATGAATTTTTTTACATTAACATGTGTATTATTTTAATGAATATTATTATTATTATTAAATTCAAATCTAAAATTGGCAAAATAAAATATTAGACGAATCAAATAAGGAATATTTTGTAAAATTTTACTAAAATCAAAAGTCAGCAAAATACACATAATGATACTTGTTTACATTTAGCATATATATTTTACTAGTAGTATTAATTTAATAAGATCCCTATTCAGAATCTATATAATTTATGTATAGCTCAAATGCCTTATTTTGTTAACTAAACTATATGATATCATTATATATGATATAAAATATATTTATTGTTGATAATACCATATTTAGTTATATAAGATAGCCTATATATTATTAATTATCAATTTGATGAGATTGATGAGTGATTATTAGTAACAAAAAATATTCTTTTAGATTTCATATTAATACACTACAATATACTTTAGAATTACCATAAGTAGTATAATGTAATTAGGCGGGAAAATTTTCATTGTAACAGCGACATGTGTCAGTTTTAGATTGAGTGTCCTCTGTTTTAGTATAATTATAGAATAGATAGATACAGTGGCGAATCTTGAAAACTATTCTTTCAGGGGCCGAATTAGATGTTCAAGTCATAATTTTTTTGATCATGCCTTAAATACCATATGTATATGTAAAAACTTAGATAACTCCTTTTTTTTTTATAAAAAATAAAATCACTATTATTGTAAAATTTTGTTAATCTAATTCTTAAGAATATTTCACATCTTATGTAAGTTACAAAAATAAAAATAATACATATAGAAAAAGGAAAAGATTTAAGAGTATAAAGTATAAATAGTACATAACCTATCATCTATCACGTGTACATTGGAGCTTATGCCCAATCAGCATATAGAATAGGAAAATTTATGAATATGTACTATGTACTCCGTATTTTAAGGTTTGGGATTTAGCAAATGCAATAGAATATGGTGTGGATTTGTTACTTGGGCTTTCTTGTTTCACAGATAAGTAAATTTTAATTTTGTTGTGTTAAACTTTTAAGGGGGGCCAAGCCCCAGCCTGCCCCTTAAAAGATCCGCCTCTGGATAGATAGATTTGTTGGTTAGACACTTTAAAAATGAGGGTATTCCCACCCTCAAAATGCCTTTAATAAAAATTTCTTTGTTAACCAAAACAATGAAAGATATATCTTCCACTAGAACGCTTAACTTGGAGAAAGTATTGCCCACTACAACAGGTAGGGACTAGGAAGGTCCATACCACCGTTGAAAAAAGAAATTCGCTAAGTGTTGGAAAAACAACATTTCCTATTTTAATACTGTTATTTTGAGTTTAAGCCTGTTAAAATAGAGTTTAATATTGTTATATGTTTCTTCACTATTGTTTTCAAGGTGTTATTTTGCTCTTTTCAGTAGTACTTATATATTAAAAGACTAAGTATTTGTGTTAGAAATTAAGTATTATATTTGTATACTGTTATTATATAAGTGAAATATGTTATTAAGGAAGACAATACAGTTATTATAAATTAGGAAATGTTAGCTGCATAATTTGGTATCAAAGCCATACAGTTAAAAGATAAATTAAGTGGTTAATTTAATAATTAGATAAAACTGGAGAATACTAGACCTTGTACTAAGTGTAAGAAACCTGATTTTAAGCATTATTATCATATTCCTGAAAATACTAATAATGTTGGCCTAGTCCTTAATATATTGTAGATCATATTGGTGAATTAAGATCGAAAGTTGATAACATACATGCTCGTTGTATTAATATCGAAAATAAAATATCAATAACCACAACCGATATTAATAAAAAAAGTAAGCGATATAATAGAACAGGTTAACAAGTTCAACTTGCTTTGACAAACGAAGTTAGACATCAATTCGAAAAAGAAATATCACCAAATAAAGAGAAAATTGTCCCGTATAAATATAAGTATATTTTTCAAAATCTAGATAAAAAGATTACTCCCTAAAAGACCTATTAATAATCAAAAAAAGAATAAAGACACTAAAAATTAAACAACAAGATTAAAAAGGGACCTAAACCGGTTGTCCAAATTATCTTATTAGGCGTGATTTTCAATTACATATTCCCATTAAACATGCAATATGGTGATCATAATAATAATAAAATAAACATTAATAATGGAAGCAATTTAACAATAATAATGTTAGTCAAATCAAATATAAAATAACCTAATCATGATACTAGCAATATAAAAATCAAATAAGTAATTAAATGAATTAATTACTCACATTCCGCGCGTTCCTTTAAATTGCTACATCATGAATAAATTGTTAGTAACTTCAATAAAAAAATAAAAAATCAAATAGAAATTAAATTTAAAAGTAGAGTTGATTTGGTCCAAACTCTCAGTCAATTATACCTTTCACGCCTTGGTTTAAGCATAGAACTTTGGGTATTGTATGAACTCCTTGGAGTGGTTAAGCTGAAGGTTTAAGGAAGAAAGGGGTAAAAGGCTCAAGACCCGAGAGAAGCCCCCAAGATATGAAATTGTGTATTAGACTTTGCAAGTTTTATTTTTTCATATATATATATATATATATATATATATTTTTGTTTTGAATTTTTTTTTTCTTTTGAATCAATGTAGGCAATCTCAGATCATGCGGTCCATCACTCACTTAGCATTCATTTTTCTCAGGCACGGTACTAAGCATTCGATGAGAGACGCAATTTGAGACTTGTTCATCAAAGACATTGGAACACTTGCCTTTAGACATTGTTTTATTGTTGCTTTGCTGCTTTTTTTTTTAACTTGCTTTTTGAATGTTATACAATTACACATCTTCCAATCCCAAGGTTAAGTGAATGTGGGTTGAAGAAATGAAGGTCAAACGTTAGACGAGGCTCAAAGTGGTTGATGAAGAAATGGAATGTGATTGAACGGTTAACAGGGAATGACAGAGTTGCAAAGGTGCCTCAAATCATTGGTGTACCTTGTGTTTAGTTCGGTAATTGATTTTTTTTAGAATGACTGAATGAAAAAATGCTATGATCAAGATGTAAAGGAAATTTCTCGTTTTATTAATGGAATAAAGGTGAACGAAACACATGAAACATATAAAAATTTGAAATGGAAAACCTACGCTAGACATTAATGGGGGAATGGAGATGAATGATAAAAAAAAAATCATGAAATCTTGCACAAAGGATCTGCTGTGTGCCTTGTGTTCATTACTTCTTGCTGCCTGGAGGGATAGGAAGTTTGTTAGCATCCACCAAGTCTTGAATGACGTCCTTCAAATTCCAACATTGCTCTGTAGTGTGGCCCCTTCCTTGATGGTACTTGCGTTGGGCATTGGGATTCCATTTGGTGCTTCTTTCTTCAGGTTTTGGCTCTGGAAATGGCCCAATAGGTGTGGTCAAGGGTTGACCGTAAAGGCGATCAAAGGCCGCATCATAAGTCATTCCTAAATAAGTGTAAGTTCTTTTCTTCTTAGGCAATGGAGCATCAAGAGCTAATACTTCATTGAGATCAACTTGGCTTATATTGTTGGTAGTATTTTCGTGCTTAGAAGACGAAGAAGAAGGATGGTCGTTCTTCTTATTTTTCCAAGTGTTATTATTGTTACTACCGGCAGTATTTACTAGATCATCCTCGATATTGATGTCAATGCCATATACAGCTTCAAAAGTGTTCAAAAGAAGAAATTTGAGATGTTGCTTATACTTGTGAGTCAAATTTTGGATGAAGAGGCAAATCATCTATTTTTCTTTGGGAGGATCTACCAAGAGTGCAGTTGTTTCCCTCAACCTGTACAGATAAGCAGTGAAGCCTTCATTCTCTTTCTGTTTGAGAATGGAGAGTTCACGTTCAGAAGTTTTAGTTTGAAGGTTACACTTGTAACGGTTTATGAAACTGTCGGTGACATCTTGCCAAGTCGCAGTACGCTTGGCATCTAGGGAATAAAACCATTGTTGGCAAGCATGTAATAAGGAGAGAGGGAACACCGTAGGAAAGAGTGTTACGTCCAATCCATTAAGAGCCATAGTTGCAGAGAACGCCTTCAAATGGAATATTGGATTGTCAGTAGGCTTGAACTTCGGAATATCAGCAGTGGAGAACTTTGCAGGGATTCTGTCCTTCACATCCAAAGGAGTGGGAGGCCATTCCACATAGGTGAAATCCTCAGAGTTCTTGCTCATTTGCTCTTTGATCTTGTCCATTGCAGCCGCAGTAACATTGTTTTGCTCTACTGTGTTGACTCTGGTAGTGAGTGCTTGTAACATGTTAGACATTGTCTCAATGGACTTGTTAATGTTCTCAATATCTTCCTTAGTGGCCATTGGGATAAACTGAAAGTAGTTTGAAGGTGATGAGTGACATGGAGATGGAAAAGTTCTCTTTAAAAGCCTCTTAGATCTAAGAGGTTGATGTAGTAATGACTCGAACCGTACCAATCTACCCCTGCTCCTTGACCAAGTGTTGTGAAATAAAAAAAACCGTAGTTAATTGTTTGACACATTGCTCAAGATAAGTAAAAAAGTCATTTGAAAATAGGTGAGAATAACTCTAGGGGTGAAAGTTCGGTATTCGGTTTGGATTTTAACCCAAACCGAATAAATTCGTTTTTGAAATTTTCAAACCGAATCCAAACCGAACTAGATTTGAAACCTCACCAATCCAAACCGAAATTTAAAAACCTAATTCGTTTCCAAATCGAAAACCAAACTTTTTAGGGGATTTTTCTAGATTGTTGAAGAAAAATAATTTTTTTAAAAAACAGTCAAATTTACAATGAATAGATCTACAAAAAAAAATAGTAAAAAAAAAGAAGTAATACACCAACAGTACACAACTATAGATTATAATAAATAATAAATAATAAATTGTATTGATTACAAGACTAACATCTACAACTATAGATTATATAAAGGATAATAAAAAAAATCAAGGATAACCCAGAAAAATTATGGTGGTGGTGATTGAATGTGAACATGAGCGGCGGTGAACACGAGCTGCGATGAACACGAGTAGCGGTGGAATAAGGTGACAAAGGAGTGATGGAGATGGTGACCGGATTGAGGGAGGTGGTATCGTGGACGAACACCGAAACACAACGGCTTTTGATAAACCGCGACTAGAGGGAGAACAAACACGATCTGTCGAATTGATGAAGGTGGTTGTGAGATACGTACTGAGAGAGGTGGTTGTCGGAGTTAGTGAGGAGGTGGACGGAGTGAGTGAGGTGTTGAGGGAGGAATGGAGGATTAGGGTTTCGGTGAGGAGTAGTGCAAGGCCGCGGAAATGAGAATTGAGAAAAGTGAAAGAGGGGAAGTGAAAAATTAGGGTTTTGCTATATATATGTAGGGGATATCCGGATATATGGGCTGAGAATCTTTGGGCTTTAAAACTTCGATTTGGATTTCGGTTTTCGGTTTTTTAAAGCCCCAAACCGAATCCAAACCGAAATATTTCGGTTTCAATTTTTTAAACCGATCCAAACCGAAAACCGAAAAAAACCAAACCGAATTTCTAATTCGGTTTGGTTTGGTTCGGTTTTTTGGTTTTTATCCATATCACTTTCACCCCTAAATAACTCCGATCCACTCATCTTTTATTATGATGGAAATAGGGGTGCATGAACCTAGTATACGATCATAAACGACATGGTGTATGACTCGAGTCAAAAAAATAAAGAAAGTGTGTGGACTATACTTGACTCGTGAGTGATTAAGTGATGTTATAAGACTCATGGTATGATCGTACGGCTAGACATATGAATAGTAACAAAAATGAATGACGCGAGGACCAAATTAACACGGAAGACTAAAGAAAAAAGCTGACTGGACTTATTTCCTAGGCACCGTGACACGGAAAACTGTGTCGTGTCATAGTACAAGCTGCAGTGACGCAGTGATTTTTTTTTTTTAGTTTGCACTAATTACTAAGTGAATACGGTCCATTGGCAATCGTTAGTCATAAAATAATCCACCAAAGACAAATAAAGATCGTTAAGGTTAGGATCAAATCGACCAAGCATAAAACACGTAGGCACAATGATGCAAAGAATAGTTCGCAACCTAAGGTTAAGTTCTATGTTCGACTATGGACAGGTTTATTTGGTGTCAATAGGGTACCATGGATAAGAGTTTGGACGCGTTAGCAAGGTAGCCTCCCTTGAGGGTGTATGCCAACGGGCGGCTCCGCGAGTTCGTGATGAAATCGAACTCGACTCCATGGTTTGGGTGGATTTAATAACTCGGATGAACCTTTATTGCCATGAGTGTTTTTGGGTTGATAGAGCTTAAATCCCCCGGGGCTAAGACGCATGCAGAACACACACGTTTTTTTTAGAAAAATCGAAGGAAGTTGACCGTGAGAAGAGAAAACAAGCCACCGGACTGATTTTAGGACTGTCGTGACACGGCAGAGGGCACCGTGCCACGGTGCTACACACCGTCAGATGGTGTACCGCACCGTGATATGGAAGATTTTGCCGTGGCATGGCAGTCAGACAACCTAACTGGTGCCCTGTTTTCCTTTGTACGCAATCAAGTTATTCAATTTTTCCTACGGGACAGACCTAAATGCAACGTTAAAACATCTATGCTTATGCAACAATGCCAAATTAATCACAAGAATATTTTTCAAGAATCTTTCAAGTCTCATCCACTCATCTTAATTAAATAACCAAGAATCCTCCCCAGTGGTGTTGCCTAGCGACAGACCTGGCGTCTAGCAACACGCGCAACGTCTGGCGATGCAGTCTTGTTTTATTCTTTTTGAAACTCTGATTCGTTTTTTATCATATCTGGCTGATTTCCTCTATAAATAGCGTCCTAAAACCTCCGTTTTCAACCACCAACTCTCATCAAGAATTTCTTGATTATTCTCTCTCACTCTCTTTTCTAAACTAGCTTTTCTCATACAAAATTCCGCATTCACAAGATCTAGACACACCTAACCAAGTTCGAAGTTGCCTTTGCCCTAGACGTGAAAGATTTTAATTTCTGAGGGTCTGGTCCCAAATCTCTATTTCAATTATTTAATTTAATTCTTTGATGTTATATTTTCCTTGAAGTTACTAACGTGTGTATTTTGTTATTAGAAAGAGGTACGAGGCATCCAAGTAAGTACTTTATTTGTTATATTGATATTATGATATAGAAATCATGTTTAGGTTGTTATTTTGATTCCTAGTATCATGTTAGGATGTTTTTCTTAGTATGATGTTTAGGGTGAAGAATATAAGGTCAATTATGATTTCTATGATGCTTCCTACTTTCTTTTCTAATATCATGTTAGTATCATGTTAGGGTTAAAGCTTTGATTTTTAATATTTAGTGACATGCTAGGGTTTGTTATTAATCTTGTTAGTATCATGCCTAGGATCTTGCTATTATAATATTTTATCATGATTATTTTTATAATTGTTATAATTATGGTCATGATTATTATTTTGATGATTATTATTATGTTGCTTGATATATATTTATTGCTATTGCTTGATCACGCCTTTTATGCATGTTTAAAGGGAATTGGTACTTGTAATCACGCTTAATAAGATGGTTAATAATTTTGTTTAGGGTTAATTCGATTATAATTCAAGTGATCGCCAATAATAGTTTTGTTTGTGCATTAATACTCAACCAACATAGATAAACAGGTTTAGGGTTAATCTATTGATTGCATTTAAGTCAGAAAGCGCACATGAATACGAGAAGAATAAAGTAGAGGCCTATTATTAGGAAAGGTTCAATCTCTTTTAGGTTGGATTTGTACCTTCATTCTCAAACTTCCAGTCATGGTTCCAAACCTATTGGAGTTAATGATCTCCTGGATCGTTAAGGGGTGTAACCTTCACCCTGTGAACGGTTTACAAGTTCCTAAAACTTGTTGGCGACTCTTTTGCTCTAGCTTCCTTCCCTTTGGACGCCACCATACTTAAGTGTATGATCAAAGTGGGGTTCAAGTTTGGGGTAATGCTTGAAATATTCCCTACAGTTTTTGGCGACTCCACTGGGGAGGATTTCTATTTTAATTCCTGAAATTTATTTCGGCAATGATTTAGAATGAGTGGATGAGACTCGAATAGTTCTAAGTATTTCATGTGCGTAATTTTGATTAACATTATTGTCATATGCATGAAAAAAAGTTCTCATTGGAAAGACCATCCGTAATGAGTCAAAAACATAGGATTTTCACACGTAGGAAATTTGAGAAATATCTTTCACAACTAGAATCGAAATAATGTTGCGAAAAACTGGAAAATTTAAGAATACAAAAAGTTGCTAAGGCATGTAGGAACTGCTTGCATCTAGAAAAACAGAGCCTGTCGTCGAAGATATGGATCTGTTTTCGAGCAAAAAATTCTGTCGCCAGGCGACAGGGCTATATCGCGGCGACAGTCTTTGTTTGCTGGCGCTGCGTTCTTCCAATACCGAGCCAGAAATATGCGTTCTTATTTCGACCAGTTCTAGCATTGTTGGCTCGATTCTACTTCCTGATTGAGTTTTTCTCACTTTTCTGAAACCCATATGTGTTCTACATATGGACTTAACCCTCTAGGAATTCATGCTCCATCTACCTGATTGTACGCTCTGAGCAACAAAGGGTACATCCGAGAATGTTGAATTCACCAAACCATGGAAGCGAGTTTAACTCCCGGGGTTTCATCCACATGCGCCAACCCTTCCAAAGGTAAGTCTTCCGCATAACTACATACTTGTATATGGTAATGTTGCAACATTTTTGTGAAACTTTTGAATATAGAATTGTTATAATTATACAATTACACAAAAAAAATATGAAGGAAATACTCCATCTTTTGAGTAGTGATAGACCGATATCAGGTATGGGCTCGTTGGGCCCATACCGAGGGGAAAAAAATGTTATTTCGCGTAATGTTTACTATGATGTAAAAAACTAGTCTCTCTCCTCTCAATAACAATATTTCAACTCTATAAAAATAGTATACAAAAAACCATAATAGTACACAAATCAATAATAACTATATACAAAGTCAATAATAACTGAGCACCGACAAATATTTAAAATTCACCTAAAATAATTTATAGGATAATGGTATGTAATTCAACAAAAACGATATACAAATCAAGAATAACAATAGACAAACCAATAATAACATTTTACCGTACAAGTTAATAATAGTTGAGCAAGGACAAACAATTAACGTCGTCAATTTCGACCGAACTCTGACAATTTCTGGCATAGAAACTCACCGTTTTTAATGGTTGGAGTCGTAAGTTTGTGTTTCCAACAAGGAACTTGCATTGTCTATGTTGGAAGACCATGAAAATTGTTCGCCGCCCTTCGACATTACTCCCCTCATTTTAACTCTGAATAAATTCTTGCCACAAAATTCACACCTCCGTTAGATCGAGCACCGCTCCTTGTTGATGAAGAGCATTACAACTTCGATGAGAATTAAAACTTTAAACTACGACAGAAAATACTCTATAGCATTGCTCACTCTTCCTGTGTTTGGTTATATTTTTTCACTCATCTTTTATCTTTTCTATTTTCATTTACATTAAAAAGTTATTTGAAAAATAATCTTATATTATGGTATGAACAAGTATGAGCCCATATTTGGTAGTGGGTAATACTTACTCCCATCTTTTAAGGTAAGGAGAAAGAGCCTAATCTAATCTCAATGCTCACGGGTCTTTTAAGGTGAGGAGAAACACTTTAAAATGTTAAAATAGTTCAATACTAGTATAGTACCCGTCCTATTGCACGATTTTAATAGTTCAAATATTAAATCTCACAAGATCGAAAAAAAGTTAGGTTAATGCATATATTAGCGATATTTTTTTACTTTATTTGATTATTCATTCATAATAATGTGTATCATTATATTGCATAACATAGTTTTAATTTAATGTTGAAAATTAGATTTAGAGATATGAAAGGGGTTATGGCCTTAACATATTTTACCTTTTAAATAAGAATGACTCATGCAAGTCATGCTCATTCATATATGTCATCATGTATTACCTAGGGATGACAATGGGTTTAGGCACCGACCTAGACCCGGTTAGAACTAACCCAATATTTTAGGGTATGGGTCTTAATTGATTCTTGGTAAAATCTAAATCTAAGTGCAATGGGTCTGGGTCTGAAAAGTTTAGACCCAAAACCCGAATCAGATTCAACCTATAGACTTGTAGATATTTTTTTAATAAAAAATTACATAAATCATAAGTTATCTAATCTAAGAATCAGATGAAAGAAAAACCTTAATAGCCTAACTCCACAGTATAGCAACCACTTCTTCAAGGGCTCCAAGTCAAACAACTTCTAGCTCCTACTCTCATCAAGTCGATTGTCATATGGGGCCTATTCTCATTTACTGAACTCAGCTGAACTGAATATTTTATAAGAGATGGAAATTAGGAGCTGAACTGAACTGAATTGAAAATAATCGTATGAGAACAGACCCTTAGTAGTATTTTTTTATGTATTTTTTTATTTATACGAAGTTTATTTGATATGTACTATGCAAAAAAATTGTTTAACATATTTGTATGTATAGTCACAAAAGTAATATAATAGTTATAACATATATATATATATATATATATATATATATATATTGAAATTTACTATCCAAAAAAGGATCTATATCCTGATGAGTCGGAGTAGAGTAGCCAAGAGAGGCAACATAGTCTGCTGCCCGATTTCCTTCCCGATAGATATGTCTTGCCTAAAAATTCCTAAAAGAATCCAAAATAGCCTTCACATCCGCCATAAGAAGCTGGAGTTTCCAAGGGCAGCTGAAATGACCCTGCAAAATATTAATAACAGTAAGATTATCTCCTTCAATAAAAATATCAGAAATATGAAATTCCTTAGCAAGAAGGTGGCCATTTCGAAGTGCAATGGCTTCGGCAAGGAAGGCCGGACAAGAACCTAAATTAAAAGTTCTACTAGTAATATGATTTCCTAAGTGATCCCGAATGACCACACCTGCAGTAGCAGAATTCTGGTAGGATGAACCATCAAAATTAAGTGTACATATATATATATATATATATATATATATATATATATATATATATAAAAGTTATTACAAAAATCAATATTAGACCCATTTAAAACTCGTTTTAGGCTTAGACTCGCTAAGACTAACATATCTTTGTTTGGTGCTAATTTAATATCGACACACTGGATCCAAGTCGCATCTGGAAGAACCTCCAAAAATCTGGGTCTGGGTCTTGTCAGAGTCGGCCCACATTTGACACATTGTCATTTCTAATATTATCTTCCCCCTATGTATACTTTTGGTTTAATAAACATAATAAAACTCTTCAAATATTATCCGACCCTTATATATACTTTTGGTTTAATCAACATAATAAAACTCTCTTTTTGTCCCAGAATGTGATTACAAAAATTTTAAATCATGTACTTAAGCTTGGAGAGTAGAATTAAAGGATAAATATGTAGAATTAGAGGCTACACTATAATATGAGCAATTATAATGCTTCTATTTATCATTTTTTTTAATAAAACTTTAATCTTAAAGTTAGTGGATCTTTTGTTTATTATTTCGGTATACTTATCATCTACTACGAAGTATATATTAAGACTGATATAATCTACCTCGTTTAGATGAATTTTTTACATTAACATGTGTATTATTTTAATGAATATTATTATTATTATTATTAAATTCAAATCTAAAATTGGCAAAATAAAATATTAGACGAATCAAATAAGGAATATTTTGTAAAATTTTACTAAAATCAAAAGTCAGCAAAATACACATAATGATACTTGTTTACATTTAGCATATATATTTTACTAGTAGTATTAATTTAATAAGATCCCTATTCAGAATCTATATAATTTATGTATAGCTCAAATGCCTTATTTTGTTAACTAAACTATATGATATCATTATATATGATATAAAATATATTTATTGTTGATAATACCATATTTAGTTATATAAGATAGCCTATATATTATTAATTATCAATTTGATGAGATTGATGAGTGATTATTAGTAACAAAAAATATTCTTTTAGATTTCATATTAATACACTACAATATACTTTAGAATTACCATAAGTAGTATAATGTAATTAGGCGGGAAAATTTTCATTGTAACAGCGACATGTGTCAGTTTTAGATTGAGTGTCCTCTGTTTTAGTATAATTATAGAATAGATAGATACAGTGGCGAATCTTGAAAACTATTCTTTCAGGGGCCGAATTAGATGTTCAAGTCATAATTTTTTTGATCATGCCTTAAATACCATATGTATATGTAAAAACTTAGATAACTCCTTTTTTTTTTATAAAAAATAAAATCACTATTATTGTAAAATTTTGTTAATCTAATTCTTAAGAATATTTCACATCTTATGTAAGTTACAAAAATAAAAATAATACATATAGAAAAAGGAAAAGATTTAAGAGTATAAAGTATAAATAGTACATAACCTATCATCTATCACGTGTACATTGGAGCTTTATGCCCAATCAGCATATAGAATAGGAAAATTTATGAATATGTACTATGTACTCCGTATTTTAAGGTTTGGGATTTAGCAAATGCAATAGAATATGGTGTGGATTTGTTACTTGGGCTTTCTTGTTTCACAGATAAGTAAATTTTTAATTTTGTTGTGTTAAACTTTTAAGGGGGGCCAAGCCCCAGCCTGCCCCTTAAAAGATCCGCCTCTGGATAGATAGATTTGTTGGTTAGACACTTTAAAAATGAGGGTATTCCCACCCTCAAAATGCCTTTAATAAAAATTTCTTTGTTAACCAAAACAATGAAAGATATATCTTCCACTAGAACGCTTAACTTGGAGAAAGTATTGCCCACTACAACAGGTAGGGACTAGGAAGGTCCATACCACCGTTGAAAAAAGAAATTCGCTAAGTGTTGGAAAAACAACATTTCCTATTTTAATACTGTTATTTTGAGTTTAAGCCTGTTAAAATAGAGTTTAATATTGTTATATGTTTCTTCACTATTGTTTTCAAGGTGTTATTTTGCTCTTTTCAGTAGTACTTATATATTAAAATACTAAGTATTTGTGTTAGAAATTAAGTATTATATTTGTATACTGTTATTATATAAGTGAAATATGTTATTAAGGAAGACAATACAGTTATTATAAATTAGGAAATGTTAGCTGCATAATTTGGTATCAAAGCCATACAGTTAAAAGATAAATTAAGTGGTTAATTTAATAATTAGATAAAACTGGAGAATACTAGACCTTGTACTAAGTGTAAGAAACCTGATTTTAAGCATTATTATCATATTCCTGAAAATACTAATAATGTTGGCCTAGTCCTTAATATATTGTAGATCATATTGGTGAATTAAGATCGAAAGTTGATAACATACATGCTCGTTGTATTAATATCGAAAATAAAATATCAATAACCACAACCGATATTAATAAAAAAAGTAAGCGATATAATAGAACAGGTTAACAAGTTCAACTTGCTTTGACAAACGAAGTTAGACATCAATTCGAAAAAGAAATATCACCAAATAAAGAGAAAATTGTCCCGTATAAATATAAGTATATTTTTCAAAATCTAGATAAAAAGATTACTCCCTAAAAGACCTATTAATAATCAAAAAAAGAATAAAGACACTAAAAATTAAACAACAAGATTAAAAAGGGACCTAAACCGGTTGTCCAAATTATCTTATTAGGCGTGATTTTCAATTACATATTCCCATTAAACATGCAATATGGTGATCATAATAATAATAAAATAAACATTAATAATGGAAGCAATTTAACAATAATAATGTTAGTCAAATCAAATATAAAATAACCTAATCATGATACTAGCAATATAAAAATCAAATAAGTAATTAAATGAATTAATTACTCACATTCCGCGCGTTCCTTTAAATTGCTACATCATGAATAAATTGTTAGTAACTTCAATAAAAAAATATAAATCAAATAGAAATTAAATTTAAAAGTAGAGTTGATTTGGTCCAAACTCTCAGTCAATTATACCTTTCACGCCTTGGTTTAAGCATAGAACTTTGGGTATTGTATGAACTCCTTGGAGTGGTTAAGCTGAAGGTTTAAGGAAGAAAGGGGTAAAAAGGCTCAAGACCCGAGAGAAGCCCCCAAGATATGCAATTGTGTATTAGACTTTGCAAGTTTTATTTTTTCATATATATATATATATATATTTTTGTTTTGAATTTTTTTTTTCTTTTGAATCAATGTAGGCAATCTCAGATCATGCGGTCCATCACTCACTTAGCATTCATTTTTCTCAGGCACGGTACTAAGCATTCGATGAGAGACGCAATTTGAGACTTGTTCATCAAAGACATTGGAACACTTGCCTTTAGACATTGTTTTATTGTTGCTTTGCTGCTTTTTTTTTAACTTGCTTTTTGAATGTTATACAATTACACATCTTCCAATCCCAAGGTTAAGTGAATGTGGGTTGAAGAAATGAAGGTCAAACGTTAGACGAGGCTCAAAGTGGTTGATGAAGAAATGGAATGTGATTGAACGGTTAACAGGGAATGACAGAGTTGCAAAGGTGCCTCAAATCATTGGTGTACCTTGTGTTTAGTTCGGTAATTGATTTTTTTTAGAATGACTGAATGAAAAAAATGCTATGATCAAGATGTAAAGGAAATTTCTCGTTTTATTAATGGAATAAAGGTGAACGAAACACATGAAACATATAAAAATTTGAAATGGAAAACCTACGCTAGACATTAATGGGGGAATGGAGATGAATGATAAAAAAAAATCATGAAATCTTGCACAAAGGATCTGCTGTGCGCCTTGTGTTCATTACTTCTTGCTGCCTGGAGGGATAGGAAGTTTGTTAGCATCCACCAAGTCTTGAATGACGTCCTTCAAATTCCAACATTGCTCTGTAGTGTGGCCCCTTCCTTGATGGTACTTGCGATGGGCATTGGGATTCCATTTGGTGCTTCTTTCTTCAGGTTTTGGCTCTGGAAATGGCCCAATAGGTGTGGTCAAGGGTTGACCGTAAAGGCGATCAAAGGCCGCATCATAAGTCATTCCTAAATAAGTGTAAGTTCTTTTCTTCTTAGGCAATGGAGCATCAAGAGCTAATACTTCATTGAGATCAACTTGGCTTATATTGTTGGTAGTATTTTCGTGCTTAGAAGACGAAGAAGAAGGATGGTCGTTCTTCTTATTTTTCCAAGTGTTATTATTGTTACTACCGGCAGTATTTACTAGATCATCCTCGATATTGATGTCAATGCCATATACAGCTTCAAAAGTGTTCAAAAGAAGAAATTTGAGATGTTGCTTATACTTGTGAGTCAAATTTTGGATGAAGAGGCAAATCATCTATTTTTCTTTGGGAGGATCTACCAAGAGTGCAGTTGTTTCCCTCAACCTGTACAGATAAGCAGTGAAGCCTTCATTCTCTTTCTGTTTGAGAATGGAGAGTTCACGTTCAGAAGTTTTAGTTTGAAGGTTACACTTGTAACGGTTTATGAAACTGTCGGTGACATCTTGCCAAGTCGCAGTACGCTTGGCATCTAGGGAATAAAACCATTGTTGGCAAGCATGTAATAAGGAGAGAGGGAACACCGTAGGAAAGAGTGTTACGTCCAATCCATTAAGAGCCATAGTTGCAGAGAACGCCTTCAAATGGAATATTGGATTGTCAGTAGGCTTGAACTTCGGAATATCAGCAGTGGAGAACTTTGCAGGGATTCTGTCCTTCACATCCAAAGGAGTGGGAGGCCATTCCACATAGGTGAAATCCTCAGAGTTCTTGCTCATTTGCTCTTTGATCTTGTCCATTGCAGCCGCAGTAACATTGTTTTGCTCTACTGTGTTGACTCTGGTAGTGAGTGCTTGTAACATGTTAGACATTGTCTCAATGGACTTGTTAATGTTCTCAATATCTTCCTTAGTGGCCATTGGGATAAACTGAAAGTAGTTTGAAGGTGATGAGTGACATGGAGATGGAAAAGTTCTCTTTAAAAGCCTCTTAGATCTAAGAGGTTGATGTAGTAATGACTCGAACCGTACCAATCTACCCCTGCTCCTTGACCAAGTGCTGTGAAATAAAAAAAACCGTAGTTAATTGTTTGACACATTGCTCAAGATAAGTAAAAAAGTCATTTGAAAATAGGTGAGAATAACTCTAGGGGTGAAAGTTCGGTATTCGGTTTGGATTTTAACCCAAACCGAATAAATTCGTTTTTGAAATTTTCAAACCGAATCCAAACCGAACTAGATTTGAACCTCACCAATCCAAACCGAAATTTAAAAACCTAATTCGTTTCCAAATCGAAAACCAAACTTTTTAGGGGATTTTTCTAGATTGTTGAAGAAAAATAATTTTTTTAAAAAACAGTCAAATTTACAATGAATAGATCTACAAAAAAAATAGTAAAAAAAAGAAGTAATACACCAACAGTACACAACTATAGATTATAATAAATAATAAATAATAAATTGTATTGATTACAAGACTAACATCTACAACTATAGATTATATAAAGGATAATAAAAAAAATCAAGGATAACCCAGAAAAATTATGGTGGTGGTGATTGAATGTGAACATGAGCGGCGGTGAACACGAGCTGCGATGAACACGAGTAGCGGTGGAATAAGGTGACAAAGGAGTGATGGAGATGGTGACCGGATTGAGGGAGGTGGTATCGTGGACGAACACCGAAACACAATCGGCTTTTGATAAACCGCGACTAGAGGGAGAACAAACACGATCTGTCGAATTGATGAAGGTGGTTGTGAGATACGTACTGAGGGAGGTGGTTGTCGGAGTTAGTGAGGAGGTGGACGGAGTGAGTGAGGTGTTGAGGGAGGAATGGAGGATTAGGGTTTCGGTGAGGAGTAGTGCAAGGCCGCGGAAATGAGAATTGAGAAAAGTGAAAGAGGGGAAGTGAAAAATTAGGGTTTTGCTATATATATGTAGGGGATATCCGGATATATGGGCTGAGAATCTTTGGGCTTTAAAACTTCGATTTGGATTTCGGTTTTCGGTTTTTTAAAGCCCCAAACCGAATCCAAACCGAAATATTTCGGTTTCAATTTTTTTAAACCGATCCAAACCGAAAACCGAAAAAAACCAAACCGAATTTCTAATTCGGTTTGGTTTGGTTCGGTTTTTGGTTTTTATCCATATCACTTTCACCCCTAAATAACTCCGATCCACTCATCTTTTATTATGATGGAAATAGGGGTGCATGAACCTAGTATACGATCATAAACGACATGGTGTATGACTCGAGTCAAAAAAATAAAGAAAGTGTGTGGACTATACTTGACTCGTGAGTGATTAAGTGATGTTATAAGACTCATGGTATGATCGTACGGCTAGACATATGAATAGTAACAAAAATGAATGACGCGAGGACCAAATTAACACGGAAGACTAAAGAAAAAAGCTGACTGGACTTATTTCCTAGGCACCGTGACACGGAAAACTATGTCGTGTCACAGTACAAGCTGCAGTGACGCAGTGATTTTTTTTTTTAGTTTGCACTAATTACTAAGTGAATACGGTCCATTGGCAATCGTTAGTCATAAAATAATCCACCAAAGACAAATAAAGATCGTTAAGGTTAGGATCAAATCGACCAAGCATAAAACACGTAGGCACAATGATGCAAAGAATAGTTCGCAACCTAAGGTTAAGTTCTATGTTCGACTATGGACAGGTTTATTTGGTGTCAATAGGGTACCATGGATAAGAGTTTGGACGCGTTAGCAAGGTAGCCTCCCTTGAGGGTGTATGCCAACGGGCGGCTCCGCGAGTTCGTGATGAAATCGAACTCGACTCCATGGTTTGGGTGGATTTAATAACTCGGATGAACCTTTATTGCCTTGAGTGTTTTTGGGTTGATAGAGCTTAAATCCCCCGGGGCTAAGACGCATGCAGAACACACACGTTTTTTTAGAAAAATCGAAGGAAGTTGACCGTGAGAAGAGAAAACAAGCCACCGGACTGATTTTAGGACTGCCGTGACACGGCAGAGGGCACCGTGCCACGGTGCTACACACCGTCAGATGGTGTACCGCACCGTGATATGGAAGATTTTGCCGTGGCATGGCAGTCAGACAACCTAACTGGTGCCCTGTTTTCCTTTGTACGCAATCAAGTTATTCAATTTTTCCTACGGGACAGACCTAAATGCAACGTTAAAACATCTATGCTTATGCAACAATGCCAAATTAATCACAAGAATATTTTTCAAGAATCTTTCAAGTCTCATCCACTCATCTTAATTAAATAACCAAGAATCCTCCCCAGTGGTGTTGCCTAGCGACAGACCTGGCGTCTAGCAACACGCGCAACGTCTGGCGATGCAGTCTTGTTTTATTCTTTTTGAAACTCTGATTCGTTTTTTATCATATCTGGCTGATTTCCTCTATAAATAGCGTCCTAAAACCTCCGTTTTCAAACACCAACTCTCATCAAGAATTTCTTGATTATTCTCTCTCACTCTCTTTTCTAAACTAGCTTTTCTCATACAAAATTCCGCATTCACAAGATCTAGACACACCTAACCAAGTTCGAAGTTGCCTTTGCCCTAGACGTGAAAGATTTTAATTTCTGAGGGTCTGGTCCCAAATCTCTATTTCAATTATTTAATTTAATTCTTTGATGTTATATTTTCCTTGAAGTTACTAACGTGTGTATTTTGTTATTAGAAAGAGGTACGAGCCATCCAAGTAAGTACTTTATTTGTTATATTGATATTATGATATAGAAATCATGTTTAGGTTGTTATTTTGATTCCTAGTATCATGTTAGGATGTTTTTCTTAGTATGATGTTTAGGGTGAAGAATATAAGGTCAATTATGATTTCTATGATGCTTCCTACTTTCTTTTCTAATATCATGTTAGTATCATGTTAGGGTTAAAGCTTTGATTTTTAATATTTAGTGACATGCTAGGGTTTGTTATTAATCTTGTTAGTATCATGCCTAGGATCTTGCTATTATAATATTTTATCATGATTATTTTTATAATTGTTATAATTATGGTCATGATTATTATTTTGATGATTATTATTATGTTGCTTGATATATATTTATTGCTATTGCTTGATCACGCCTTTTATGCATGTTTAAAGGGAATTGGTACTTGTAATCACGCTTAATAAGATGGTTAATAATTTTGTTTAGGGTTAATTCGATTATAATTCAAGTGATCGCCAATAATAGTTTTGTTTGTGCATTAATACTCAACCAACATAGATAAACAGGTTTAGGGTTAATCTATTGATTGCATTTAAGTCAGAAAGCGCACATGAATACGAGAAGAATAAAGTAGAGGCCTATTATTAGGAAAGGTTCAATCTCTTTTAGGTTGGATTTGTACCTTCATTCTCAAACTTCCAGTCATGGTTCCAAACCTATTGGAGTTAATGATCTCCTGGATCGTTAAGGGGTGTAACCTTCACCCTGTGAACGGTTTACAAGTTCCTAAAACTTGTTGGCGACTCTTTTGCTCTAGCTTCCTTCCCTTTGGACGCCACCATACTTAAGTGTATGATCAAAGTGGGGTTCAAGTTTGGGGTAATGCTTGAAATATTCCCTACAGTTTTTGGCGACTCCACTGGGGAGGATTTCTATTTTAATTCCTGAAATTTATTTCGGCAATGATTTAGAATGAGTGGATGAGACTCGAATAGTTCTAAGTATTTCATGTGCGTAATTTTGATTAACATTATTGTCATATGCATGAAAAAAAGTTCTCATTGGAAAGACCATCCGTAATGAGTCAAAAACATAGGATTTTCACACGTAGGAAATTTGAGAAATATCTTTCACAACTAGAATCGAAATAATGTTGCGAAAAACTGGAAAATTTAAGAATACAAAAAGTTGCTAAGGCATGTAGGAACTGCTTGCATCTAGAAAACAGAGCCTGTCGTCGAAGATATGGATCTGTTTTCGAGCAAAAATTCTGTCGCCAGGCGACAGGGCTATATCGCGGCGACAGTCTTTGTTTGCTGGCGCTGCGTTCTTCCAATACCGAGCCAGAAATATGCGTTCTTATTTCGACCAGTTCTAGCATTGTTGGCTCGATTCTACTTCCTGATTGAGTTTTTCTCACTTTTCTGAAACCCATATGTGTTCTACATATGGACTTAACCCTCTAGGAATTCATGCTCCATCTACCTGATTGTACGCTCTGAGCAACAAAGGGTACATCCGAGAATGTTGAATTCACCAAACCATGGAAGCGAGTTTAACTCCCGGGGTTTCATCCACATGCGCCAACCCTTCCAAAGGTAAGTCTTCCGCATAACTACATACTTGTATATGGTAATGTTGCAACATTTTTGTGAAACTTTTGAATATAGAATTGTTATAATTATACAATTACACAAAAAAAATATGAAGGAAATACTCCATCTTTTGAGTAGTGATAGACCGATATCAGGTATGGGCTCGTTGGGCCCATACCGAGGGGCAAAAATGTTATTTCGCGTAATGTTTACTATGATGTAAAAAACTAGTCTCTCTCCTCTCAATAACAATATTTCAACTCTATAAAAATAGTATACAAAAAACCATAATAGTACACAAATCAATAATAACTATATACAAAGTCAATAATAACTGAGCACCGACAAATATTTAAAATTCACCTAAAATAATTTATAGGATAATGGTATGTAATTCAACAAAAACGATATACAAATCAAGAATAACAATAGACAAACCAATAATAACATTTTACCGTACAAGTTAATAATAGTTGAGCAAGGACAAACAATTAACGTCGTCAATTTCGACCGAACTCTGACAATTTCTGGCATAGAACTCACCGTTTTTAATGGTTGGAGTCGTAAGTTTGTGTTTCCAACAAGGAACTTGCATTGTCTATGTTGGAAGACCATGAAAATTGTTCGCCGCCCTTCGACATTACTCCCCTCATTTTAACTCTGAATAAATTCTTGCCACAAAATTCACACCTCCGTTAGATCGAGCACCGCTCCTTGTTGATGAAGAGCATTACAACTTCGATGAGAATTAAAACTTTAAACTACGACAGAAAATACTCTATAGCATTGCTCACTCTTCCTGTGTTTGGTTATATTTTTTCACTCATCTTTTATCTTTTCTATTTTCATTTACATTAAAAAGTTATTTGAAAAATAATCTTATATTATGGTATGAACAAGTATGAGCCCATATTTGGTAGTGGGTAATACTTACTCCCATCTTTTAAGGTAAGGAGAAAGAGCCTAATCTAATCTCAATGCTCACGGGTCTTTTAAGGTGAGGAGAAACACTTTAAAATGTTAAAATAGTTCAATACTAGTATAGTACCCGTCCTATTGCACGATTTTAATAGTTCAAATATTAAATCTCACAAGATCGAAAAAAAGTTAGGTTAATGCATATATTAGCGATATTTTTTTACTTTATTTGATTATTCATTCATAATAATGTGTATCATTATATTGCATAACATAGTTTTTAATTTAATGTTGAAAATTAGATTTAGAGATATGAAAGGGGTTATGGCCTTAACATATTTTACCTTTTAAATAAGAATGACTCATGCAAGTCATGCTCATTCATATATGTCATCATGTATTACCTAGGGATGACAATGGGTTTAGGCACCGACCTAGACCCGGTTAGAACTAACCCAATATTTTAGGGTATGGGTCTTAATTGATTCTTGGTAAAATCTAAATCTAAGTGCAATGGGTCTGGGTCTGAAAAGTTTAGACCCAAAACCCGAATCAGATTCAACCTATAGACTTGTAGATATTTTTTTAATAAAAAATTACATAAATCATAAGTTATCTAATCTAAGAATCAGATGAAAGAAAAACCTTAATAGCCTAACTCCACAGTATAGCAACCACTTCTTCAAGGGCTCCAAGTCAAACAACTTCTAGCTCCTACTCTCATCAAGTCGATTGTCATATGGGGCCTATTCTCATTTACTGAACTCAGCTGAACTGAATATTTTATAAGAGATGGAAATTAGGAGCTGAACTGAACTGAATTGAAAATAATCGTATGAGAACAGACCCTTAGTAGTATTTTTTTATGTATTTTTTTATTTATACGAAGTTTATTTGATATGTACTATGCAAAAAAATTGTTTAACATATTTGTATGTATAGTCACAAAAGTAATATAATAGTTATAACATATATATATATATATATATATATATATATTGAAATTTACTATCCAAAAAAGGATCTATATCCTGATGAGTCGGAGTAGAGTAGCCAAGAGAGGCAACATAGTCTGCTGCCCGATTTCCTTCCCGATAGATATGTCTTGCCTAAAAATTCGTAAAAGAATCCAAAATAGCCTTCACATCCGCCATAAGAAGCTGGAGTTTCCAAGGGCAGCTGAAATGACCCTGCAAAATATTAATAACAGTAAGATTATCTCCTTCAATAAAAATATCAGAAATATGAAATTCCTTAGCAAGAAGGTGGCCATTTCGAAGTGCAATGGCTTCGGCAAGGAAGGCCGGACAAGAACCTAAATTAAAAGTTCTACTAGTAATATGATTTCCTAAGTGATCCCGAATGACCACACCTGCAGTAGCAGAATTCTGGTAGGATGAACCATCAAAATTAAGTGTACATATATATATATATATATATATATATATATATAAAAGTTATTACAAAAATCAATATTAGACCCATTTAAAACTCGTTTTAGGCTTAGACTCGCTAAGACTAACATATCTTTGTTTGGTGCTAATTTAATATCGACACACTGGATCCAAGTCGCATCTGGAAGAACCTCCAAAAATCTGGGTCTGGGTCTTGTCAGAGTCGGCCCACATTTGACACATTGTCATTTCTAATATTATCTTCCCCCTATGTATACTTTTGGTTTAATAAACATAATAAAACTCTTCAAATATTATCCGACCCTTATATATACTTTTGGTTTAATCAACATAATAAAACTCTCTTTTTGTCCCAGAATGTGATTACAAAATTTTAAATCATGTACTTAAGCTTGGAGAGTAGAATTAAAGGATAAATATGTAGAATTAGAGGCTACACTATAATATGAGCAATTATAATGCTTCTATTTATCATTTTTTTTAATAAAACTTTAATCTTAAAGTTAGTGGATCTTTTGTTTATTATTTCGGTATACTTATCATCTACTACGAAGTATATATTAAGACTGATATAATCTACCTCGTTTAGATGAATTTTTTTACATTAACATGTGTATTATTTTAATGAATATTATTATTATTATTATTAAATTCAAATCTAAAATTGGCAAAATAAAATATTAGACGAATCAAATAAGGAATATTTTGTAAAATTTTACTAAAATCAAAAGTCAGCAAAATACACATAATGATACTTGTTTACATTTAGCATATATATTTTACTAGTAGTATTAATTTAATAAGATCCCTATTCAGAATCTATATAATTTATGTATAGCTCAAATGCCTTATTTTGTTAACTAAACTATATGATATCATTATATATGATATAAAATATATTTATTGTTGATAATACCATATTTAGTTATATAAGATAGCCTATATATTATTAATTATCAATTTGATGAGATTGATGAGTGATTATTAGTAACAAAAAATATTCTTTTAGATTTCATATTAATACACTACAATATACTTTAGAATTACCATAAGTAGTATAATGTAATTAGGCGGGAAAATTTTCATTGTAACAGCGACATGTGTCAGTTTTAGATTGAGTGTCCTCTGTTTTAGTATAATTATAGAATAGATAGATACAGTGGCGAATCTTGAAAACTATTCTTTCAGGGGCCGAATTAGATGTTCAAGTCATAATTTTTTTGATCATGCCTTAAATACCATATGTATATGTAAAAACTTAGATAACTCCTTTTTTTTTTATAAAAAATAAAATCACTATTATTGTAAAATTTTGTTAATCTAATTCTTAAGAATATTTCACATCTTATGTAAGTTACAAAAATAAAAATAATACATATAGAAAAAGGAAAAGATTTAAGAGTATAAAGTATAAATAGTACATAACCTATCATCTATCACGTGTACATTGGAGCTTATGCCCAATCAGCATATAGAATAGGAAAATTTATGAATATGTACTATGTACTCCGTATTTTAAGGTTTGGGATTTAGCAAATGCAATAGAATATGGTGTGGATTTGTTACTTGGGCTTTCTTGTTTCACAGATAAGTAAATTTTAATTTTGTTGTGTTAAACTTTTAAGGGGGGCCAAGCCCCAGCCTGCCCCTTAAAAGATCCGCCTCTGGATAGATAGATTTGTTGGTTAGACACTTTAAAAATGAGGGTATTCCCACCCTCAAAATGCCTTTAATAAAAATTTCTTTGTTAACCAAAACAATGAAAGATATATCTTCCACTAGAACGCTTAACTTGGAGAAAGTATTGCCCACTACAACAGGTAGGGACTAGGAAGGTCCATACCACCGTTGAAAAAAGAAATTCGCTAAGTGTTGGAAAAACAACATTTCCTATTTTAATACTGTTATTTTGAGTTTAAGCCTGTTAAAATAGAGTTTAATATTGTTATATGTTTCTTCACTATTGTTTTCAAGGTGTTATTTTGCTCTTTTCAGTAGTACTTATATATTAAAATACTAAGTATTTGTGTTAGAAATTAAGTATTATATTTGTATACTGTTATTATATAAGTGAAATATGTTATTAAGGAAGACAATACAGTTATTATAAATTAGGAAATGTTAGCTGCATAATTTGGTATCAAAGCCATACAGTTAAAAGATAAATTAAGTGGTTAATTTAATAATTAGATAAAACTGGAGAATACTAGACCTTGTACTAAGTGTAAGAAACCTGATTTTAAGCATTATTATCATATTCCTGAAAATACTAATAATGTTGGCCTAGTCCTTAATATATTGTAGATCATATTGGTGAATTAAGATCGAAAGTTGATAACATACATGCTCGTTGTATTAATATCGAAAATAAAATATCAATAACCACAACCGATATTAATAAAAAAAGTAAGCGATATAATAGAACAGGTTAACAAGTTCAACTTGCTTTGACAAACGAAGTTAGACATCAATTCGAAAAAGAAATATCACCAAATAAAGAGAAAATTGTCCCGTATAAATATAAGTATATTTTTCAAAATCTAGATAAAAAGATTACTCCCTAAAAGACCTATTAATAATCAAAAAAAGAATAAAGACACTAAAAATTAAACAACAAGATTAAAAAGGGACCTAAACCGGTTGTCCAAATTATCTTATTAGGCGTGATTTTCAATTACATATTCCCATTAAACATGCAATATGGTGATCATAATAATAATAAAATAAACATTAATAATGGAAGCAATTTAACAATAATAATGTTAGTCAAATCAAATATAAAATAACCTAATCATGATACTAGCAATATAAAAATCAAATAAGTAATTAAATGAATTAATTACTCACATTCCGCGCGTTCCTTTAAATTGCTACATCATGAATAAATTGTTAGTAACTTCAATAAAAAAATATAAATCAAATAGAAATTAAATTTAAAAGTAGAGTTGATTTGGTCCAAACTCTCAGTCAATTATACCTTTCACGCCTTGGTTTAAGCATAGAACTTTGGGTATTGTATGAACTCCTTGGAGTGGTTAAGCTGAAGGTTTAAGGAAGAAAGGGGTAAAAGGCTCAAGACCCGAGAGAAGCCCCCAAGATATGCAATTGTGTATTAGACTTTGCAAGTTTTATTTTTTCATATATATATATATATATATATTTTTGTTTTGAATTTTTTTTTTTCTTTTGAATCAATGTAGGCAATCTCAGATCATGCGGTCCATCACTCACTTAGCATTCATTTTTCTCAGGCACGGTACTAAGCATTCGATGAGAGACGCAATTTGAGACTTGTTCATCAAAGACATTGGAACACTTGCCTTTAGACATTGTTTTATTGTTGCTTTGCTGCTTTTTTTTTAACTTGCTTTTTGAATGTTATACAATTACACATCTTCCAATCCCAAGGTTAAGTGAATGTGGGTTGAAGAAATGAAGGTCAAACGTTAGACGAGGCTCAAAGTGGTTGATGAAGAAATGGAATGTGATTGAACGGTTAACAGGGAATGACAGAGTTGCAAAGGTGCCTCAAATCATTGGTGTACCTTGTGTTTAGTTCGGTAATTGATTTTTTTTAGAATGACTGAATGAAAAAATGCTATGATCAAGATGTAAAGGAAATTTCTCGTTTTATTAATGGAATAAAGGTGAACGAAACACATGAAACATATAAAAATTTGAAATGGAAAACCTACGCTAGACATTAATGGGGGAATGGAGATGAATGATAAAAAAAAATCATGAAATCTTGCACAAAGGATCTGCTGTGCGCCTTGTGTTCATTACTTCTTGCTGCCTGGAGGGATAGGAAGTTTGTTAGCATCCACCAAGTCTTCAATGACGTCCTTCAAATTCCAACATTGCTCTGTAGTGTGGCCCCTTCCTTGATGGTACTTGCGATGGGCATTGGGATTCCATTTGGTGCTTCTTTCTTCAGGTTTTGGCTCTGGAAATGGCCCAATAGGTGTGGTCAAGGGTTGACCGTAAAGGCGATCAAAGGCCGCATCATAAGTCATTCCTAAATAAGTGTAAGTTCTTTTCTTCTTAGGCAATGGAGCATCAAGAGCTAATACTTCATTGAGATCAACTTGGCTTATATTGTTGGTAGTATTTTCGTGCTTAGAAGACGAAGAAGAAGGATGGTCGTTCTTCTTATTTTTCCAAGTGTTATTATTGTTACTACCGGCAGTATTTACTAGATCATCCTCGATATTGATGTCAATGCCATATACAGCTTCAAAAGTGTTCAAAAGAAGAAATTTGAGATGTTGCTTATACTTGTGAGTCAAATTTTGGATGAAGAGGCAAATCATCTATTTTTCTTTGGGAGGATCTACCAAGAGTGCAGTTGTTTCCCTCAACCTGTACAGATAAGCAGTGAAGCCTTCATTCTCTTTCTGTTTGAGAATGGAGAGTTCACGTTCAGAAGTTTTAGTTTGAAGGTTACACTTGTAACGGTTTATGAAACTGTCGGTGACATCTTGCCAAGTCGCAGTACGCTTGGCATCTAGGGAATAAAACCATTGTTGGCAAGCATGTAATAAGGAGAGAGGGAACACCGTAGGAAAGAGTGTTACGTCCAATCCATTAAGAGCCATAGTTGCAGAGAACGCCTTCAAATGGAATATTGGATTGTCAGTAGGCTTGAACTTCGGAATATCAGCAGTGGAGAACTTTGCAGGGATTCTGTCCTTCACATCCAAAGGAGTGGGAGGCCATTCCACATAGGTGAAATCCTCAGAGTTCTTGCTCATTTGCTCTTTGATCTTGTCCATTGCAGCCGCAGTAACATTGTTTTGCTCTACTGTGTTGACTCTGGTAGTGAGTGCTTGTAACATGTTAGACATTGTCTCAATGGACTTGTTAATGTTCTCAATATCTTCCTTAGTGGCCATTGGGATAAACTGAAAGTAGTTTGAAGGTGATGAGTGACATGGAGATGGAAAAGTTCTCTTTAAAAGCCTCTTAGATCTAAGAGGTTGATGTAGTAATGACTCGAACCGTACCAATCTACCCCTGCTCCTTGACCAAGTGCTGTGAAATAAAAAAAACCGTAGTTAATTGTTTGACACATTGCTCAAGATAAGTAAAAAAGTCATTTGAAAATAGGTGAGAATAACTCTAGGGGTGAAAGTTCGGTATTCGGTTTGGATTTTAACCCAAACCGAATAAATTCGTTTTTGAAATTTTCAAACCGAATCCAAACCGAACTAGATTTGAAACCTCACCAATCCAAACCGAAATTTAAAAACCTAATTCGTTTCCAAATCGAAAACCAAACTTTTTAGGGATTTTTCTAGATTGTTGAAGAAAAATAATTTTTTTAAAAAACAGTCAAATTTACAATGAATAGATCTACAAAAAAAATAGTAAAAAAAAGAAGTAATACACCAACAGTACACAACTATAGATTATAATAAATAATAAATAATAAATTGTATTGATTACAAGACTAACATCTACAACTATAGATTATATAAAGGATAATAAAAAAAATCAAGGATAACCCAGAAAAATTATGGTGGTGGTGATTGAATGTGAACATGAGCGGCGGTGAACACGAGCTGCGATGAACACGAGTAGCGGTGGAATAAGGTGACAAAGGAGTGATGGAGATGGTGACCGGATTGAGGGAGGTGGTATCGTGGACGAACACCGAAACACAATCGGCTTTTGATAAACCGCGACTAGAGGGAGAACAAACACGATCTGTCGAATTGATGAAGGTGGTTGTGAGATACGTACTGAGGGAGGTGGTTGTCGGAGTTAGTGAGGAGGTGGACGGAGTGAGTGAGGTGTTGAGGGAGGAATGGAGGATTAGGGTTTCGGTGAGGAGTAGTGCAAGGCCGCGGAAATGAGAATTGAGAAAAGTGAAAGAGGGGAAGTGAAAAATTAGGGTTTTGCTATATATATGTAGGGGATATCCGGATATATGGGCTGAGAATCTTTGGGCTTTAAAACTTCGATTTGGATTTCGGTTTTCGGTTTTTTAAAGCCCCAAACCGAATCCAAACCGAAATATTTCGGTTTCAATTTTTTTAAACCGATCCAAACCGAAAAACCGAAAAAAACCAAACCGAATTTCTAATTCGGTTTGGTTTGGTTCGGTTTTTGGTTTTTATCCATATCACTTTCACCCCTAAATAACTCCGATCCACTCATCTTTTATTATGATGGAAATAGGGGTGCATGAACCTAGTATACGATCATAAACGACATGGTGTATGACTCGAGTCAAAAAAATAAAGAAAGTGTGTGGACTATACTTGACTCGTGAGTGATTAAGTGATGTTATAAGACTCATGGTATGATCGTACGGCTAGACATATGAATAGTAACAAAAATGAATGACGCGAGGACCAAATTAACACGGAAGACTAAAGAAAAAAGCTGACTGGACTTATTTCCTAGGCACCGTGACACGGAAAACTGTGTCGTGTCACAGTACAAGCTGCAGTGACGCAGTGATTTTTTTTTTTTAGTTTGCACTAATTACTAAGTGAATACGGTCCATTGGCAATCGTTAGTCATAAAATAATCCACCAAAGACAAATAAAGATCGTTAAGGTTAGGATCAAATCGACCAAGCATAAAACACGTAGGCACAATGATGCAAAGAATAGTTCGCAACCTAAGGTTAAGTTCTATGTTCGACTATGGACAGGTTTATTTGGTGTCAATAGGGTACCATGGATAAGAGTTTGGACGCGTTAGCAAGGTAGCCTCCCTTGAGGGTGTATGCCAACGGGCGGCTCCGCGAGTTCGTGATGAAATCGAACTCGACTCCATGGTTTGGGTGGATTTAATAACTCGGATGAACCTTTATTGCCATGAGTGTTTTTGGGTTGATAGAGCTTAAATCCCCCGGGGCTAAGACGCATGCAGAACACACACGTTTTTTTTAGAAAAATCGAAGGAAGTTGACCGTGAGAAGAGAAAACAAGCCACCGGACTGATTTTAGGACTGCCGTGACACGGCAGAGGGCACCGTGCCACGGTGCTACACACCGTCAGATGGTGTACCGCACCGTGATATGGAAGATTTTGCCGTGGCATGGCAGTCAGACAACCTAACTGGTGCCCTGTTTTCCTTTGTACGCAATCAAGTTATTCAATTTTTCCTACGGGACAGACCTAAATGCAACGTTAAAACATCTATGCTTATGCAACAATGCCAAATTAATCACAAGAATATTTTTCAAGAATCTTTCAAGTCTCATCCACTCATCTTAATTAAATAACCAAGAATCCTCCCCAGTGGTGTTGCCTAGCGACAGACCTGGCGTCTAGCAACACGCGCAACGTCTGGCGATGCAGTCTTGTTTTATTCTTTTTGAAACTCTGATTCGTTTTTTATCATATCTGGCTGATTTCCTCTATAAATAGCGTCCTAAAACCTCCGTTTTCAAACACCAACTCTCATCAAGAATTTCTTGATTATTCTCTCTCACTCTCTTTTCTAAACTAGCTTTTCTCATACAAAATTCCGCATTCACAAGATCTAGACACACCTAACCAAGTTCGAAGTTGCCTTTGCCCTAGACGTGAAAGATTTTAATTTCTGAGGGTCTGGTCCCAAATCTCTATTTCAATTATTTAATTTAATTCTTTGATGTTATATTTTCCTTGAAGTTACTAACGTGTGTATTTTGTTATTAGAAAGAGGTACGAGCCATCCAAGTAAGTACTTTATTTGTTATATTGATATTATGATATAGAAATCATGTTTAGGTTGTTATTTTGATTCCTAGTATCATGTTAGGATGTTTTTCTTAGTATGATGTTTAGGGTGAAGAATATAAGGTCAATTATGATTTCTATGATGCTTCCTACTTTCTTTTCTAATATCATGTTAGTATCATGTTAGGGTTAAAGCTTTGATTTTTAATATTTAGTGACATGCTAGGGTTTGTTATTAATCTTGTTAGTATCATGCCTAGGATCTTGCTATTATAATATTTTATCATGATTATTTTTATAATTGTTATAATTATGGTCATGATTATTATTTTGATGATTATTATTATGTTGCTTGATATATATTTATTGTTATTGCTTGATCACGCCTTTTATGCATGTTTAAAGGGAATTGGTACTTGTAATCACGCTTAATAAGATGGTTAATAATTTTGTTTAGGGTTAATTCGATTATAATTCAAGTGATCGCCAATAATAGTTTTGTTTGTGCATTAATACTCAACCAACATAGATAAACAGGTTTAGGGTTAATCTATTGATTGCATTTAAGTCAGAAAGCGCACATGAATACGAGAAGAATAAAGTAGAGGCCTATTATTAGGAAAGGTTCAATCTCTTTTAGGTTGGATTTGTACCTTCATTCTCAAACTTCCAGTCATGGTTCCAAACCTATTGGAGTTAATGATCTCCTGGATCGTTAAGGGGTGTAACCTTCACCCTGTGAACGGTTTACAAGTTCCTAAAACTTGTTGGCGACTCTTTTGCTCTAGCTTCCTTCCCTTTGGACGCCACCATACTTAAGTGTATGATCAAAGTGGGGTTCAAGTTTGGGGTAATGCTTGAAATATTCCCTACAGTTTTTGGCGACTCCACTGGGGAGGATTTCTATTTTAATTCCTGAAATTTATTTCGGCAATGATTTAGAATGAGTGGATGAGACTCGAATAGTTTCTAAGTATTTCATGTGCGTAATTTTGATTAACATTATTGTCATATGCATGAAAAAAAGTTCTCATTGGAAAGACCATCCGTAATGAGTCAAAAACATAGGATTTTCACACGTAGGAAATTTGAGAAATATCTTTCACAACTAGAATCGAAATAATGTTGCGAAAAACTGGAAAATTTAAGAATACAAAAAGTTGCTAAGGCATGTAGGAACTGCTTGCATCTAGAAAACAGAGCCTGTCGTCGAAGATATGGATCTGTTTTCGAGCAAAAATTCTGTCGCCAGGCGACAGGGCTATATCGCGGCGACAGTCTTTGTTTGCTGGCGCTGCGTTCTTCCAATACCGAGCCAGAAATATGCGTTCTTATTTCGACCAGTTCTAGCATTGTTGGCTCGATTCTACTTCCTGATTGAGTTTTTCTCACTTTTCTGAAACCCATATGTGTTCTACATATGGACTTAACCCTCTAGGAATTCATGCTCCATCTACCTGATTGTACGCTCTGAGCAACAAAGGGTACATCCGAGAATGTTGAATTCACCAAACCATGGAAGCGAGTTTAACTCCCGGGGTTTCATCCACATGCGCCAACCCTTCCAAAGGTAAGTCTTCCGCATAACTACATACTTGTATATGGTAATGTTGCAACATTTTTGTGAAACTTTTGAATATAGAATTGTTATAATTATACAATTACACAAAAAAAATATGAAGGAAATACTCCATCTTTTGAGTAGTGATAGACCGATATCAGGTATGGGCTCGTTGGGCCCATACCGAGGGGCAAAAATGTTATTTCGCGTAATGTTTACTATGATGTAAAAAACTAGTCTCTCTCCTCTCAATAACAATATTTCAACTCTATAAAAATAGTATACAAAAAACCATAATAGTACACAAATCAATAATAACTATATACAAAGTCAATAATAACTGAGCACCGACAAATATTTAAAATTCACCTAAAATAATTTATAGGATAATGGTATGTAATTCAACAAAAACGATATACAAATCAAGAATAACAATAGACAAACCAATAATAACATTTTACCGTACAAGTTAATAATAGTTGAGCAAGGACAAACAATTAACGTCGTCAATTTCGACCGAACTCTGACAATTTCTGGCATAGAACTCACCGTTTTTAATGGTTGGAGTCGTAAGTTTGTGTTTCCAACAAGGAACTTGCATTGTCTATGTTGGAAGACCATGAAAATTGTTCGCCGCCCTTCGACATTACTCCCCTCATTTTAACTCTGAATAAATTCTTGCCACAAAATTCACACCTCCGTTAGATCGAGCACCGCTCCTTGTTGATGAAGAGCATTACAACTTCGATGAGAATTAAAACTTTAAACTACGACAGAAAATACTCTATAGCATTGCTCACTCTTCCTGTGTTTGGTTATATTTTTTCACTCATCTTTTATCTTTTCTATTTTCATTTACATTAAAAAGTTATTTGAAAAATAATCTTATATTATGGTATGAACAAGTATGAGCCCATATTTGGTAGTGGGTAATACTTACTCCCATCTTTTAAGGTAAGGAGAAAGAGCCTAATCTAATCTCAATGCTCACGGGTCTTTTAAGGTGAGGAGAAACACTTTAAAATGTTAAAATAGTTCAATACTAGTATAGTACCCGTCCTATTGCACGATTTTAATAGTTCAAATATTAAATCTCACAAGATCGAAAAAAAGTTAGGTTAATGCATATATTAGCGATATTTTTTTACTTTATTTGATTATTCATTCATAATAATGTGTATCATTATATTGCATAACATAGTTTTAATTTAATGTTGAAAATTAGATTTAGAGATATGAAAGGGGTTATGGCCTTAACATATTTTACCTTTTAAATAAGAATGACTCATGCAAGTCATGCTCATTCATATATGTCATCATGTATTACCTAGGGATGACAATGGGTTTAGGCACCGACCTAGACCCGGTTAGAACTAACCCAATATTTTAGGGTATGGGTCTTAATTGATTCTTGGTAAAATCTAAATCTAAGTGCAATGGGTCTGGGTCTGAAAAGTTTAGACCCAAAACCCGAATCAGATTCAACCTATAGACTTGTAGATATTTTTTTTAATAAAAAATTACATAAATCATAAGTTATCTAATCTAAGAATCAGATGAAAGAAAAACCTTAATAGCCTAACTCCACAGTATAGCAACCACTTCTTCAAGGGCTCCAAGTCAAACAACTTCTAGCTCCTACTCTCATCAAGTCGATTGTCATATGGGGCCTATTCTCATTTACTGAACTCAGCTGAACTGAATATTTTATAAGAGATGGAAATTAGGAGCTGAACTGAACTGAATTGAAAATAATCGTATGAGAACAGACCCTTAGTAGTATTTTTTTATGTATTTTTTTATTTATACGAAGTTTATTTGATATGTACTATGCAAAAAAATTGTTTAACATATTTGTATGTATAGTCACAAAAGTAATATAATAGTTATAACATATATATATATATATATATATATATATTGAAATTTACTATCCAAAAAAGGATCTATATCCTGATGAGTCGGAGTAGAGTAGCCAAGAGAGGCAACATAGTCTGCTGCCCGATTTCCTTCCCGATAGATATGTCTTGCCTAAAAATTCGTAAAAGAATCCAAAATAGCCTTCACATCCGCCATAAGAAGCTGGAGTTTCCAAGGGCAGCTGAAATGACCCTGCAAAATATTAATAACAGTAAGATTATCTCCTTCAATAAAAATATCAGAAATATGAAATTCCTTAGCAAGAAGGTGGCCATTTCGAAGTGCAATGGCTTCGGCAAGGAAGGCCGGACAAGAACCTAAATTAAAAGTTCTACTAGTAATATGATTTCCTAAGTGATCCCGAATGACCACACCTGCAGTAGCAGAATTCTGGTAGGATGAACCATCAAAATTAAGTGTACATATATATATATATATATATATATATAAAAGTTATTACAAAAATCAATATTAGACCCATTTAAAACTCGTTTTAGGCTTAGACTCGCTAAGACTAACATATCTTTGTTTGGTGCTAATTTAATATCGACACACTGGATCCAAGTCGCATCTGGAAGAACCTCCAAAAATCTGGGTCTGGGTCTTGTCAGAGTCGGCCCACATTTGACACATTGTCATTTCTAATATTATCTTCCCCCTATGTATACTTTTGGTTTAATAAACATAATAAAACTCTTCAAATATTATCCGACCCTTATATATACTTTTGGTTTAATCAACATAATAAAACTCTCTTTTTGTCCCAGAATGTGATTACAAAATTTTAAATCATGTACTTAAGCTTGGAGAGTAGAATTAAAGGATAAATATGTAGAATTAGAGGCTACACTATAATATGAGCAATTATAATGCTTCTATTTATCATTTTTTTTTAATAAAACTTTAATCTTAAAGTTAGTGGATCTTTTGTTTATTATTTCGGTATACTTATCATCTACTACGAAGTATATATTAAGACTGATATAATCTACCTCGTTTAGATGAATTTTTTTACATTAACATGTGTATTATTTTAATGAATATTATTATTATTATTATTAAATTCAAATCTAAAATTGGCAAAATAAAATATTAGACGAATCAAATAAGGAATATTTTGTAAAATTTTACTAAAATCAAAAGTCAGCAAAATACACATAATGATACTTGTTTACATTTAGCATATATATTTTACTAGTAGTATTAATTTAATAAGATCCCTATTCAGAATCTATATAATTTATGTATAGCTCAAATGCCTTATTTTGTTAACTAAACTATATGATATCATTATATATGATATAAAATATATTTATTGTTGATAATACCATATTTAGTTATATAAGATAGCCTATATATTATTAATTATCAATTTGATGAGATTGATGAGTGATTATTAGTAACAAAAAATATTCTTTTAGATTTCATATTAATACACTACAATATACTTTAGAATTACCATAAGTAGTATAATGTAATTAGGCGGGAAAATTTTCATTGTAACAGCGACATGTGTCAGTTTTAGATTGAGTGTCCTCTGTTTTAGTATAATTATAGAATAGATAGATACAGTGGCGAATCTTGAAAACTATTCTTTCAGGGGCCGAATTAGATGTTCAAGTCATAATTTTTTTGATCATGCCTTAAATACCATATGTATATGTAAAAACTTAGATAACTCCTTTTTTTTTTATAAAAAATAAAATCACTATTATTGTAAAATTTTGTTAATCTAATTCTTAAGAATATTTCACATCTTATGTAAGTTACAAAAATAAAAATAATACATATAGAAAAAGGAAAAGATTTAAGAGTATAAAGTATAAATAGTACATAACCTATCATCTATCACGTGTACATTGGAGCTTATGCCCAATCAGCATATAGAATAGGAAAATTTATGAATATGTACTATGTACTCCGTATTTTAAGGTTTGGGATTTAGCAAATGCAATAGAATATGGTGTGGATTTGTTACTTGGGCTTTCTTGTTTCACAGATAAGTAAATTTTAATTTTGTTGTGTTAAACTTTTAAGGGGGGCCAAGCCCCAGCCTGCCCCTTAAAAGATCCGCCTCTGGATAGATAGATTTGTTGGTTAGACACTTTAAAAATGAGGGTATTCCCACCCTCAAAATGCCTTTAATAAAAATTTCTTTGTTAACCAAAACAATGAAAGATATATCTTCCACTAGAACGCTTAACTTGGAGAAAGTATTGCCCACTACAACAGGTAGGGACTAGGAAGGTCCATACCACCGTTGAAAAAAGAAATTCGCTAAGTGTTGGAAAAAAAACATTTCCTATTTTAATACTGTTATTTTGAGTTTAAGCCTGTTAAAATAGAGTTTAATATTGTTATATGTTTCTTCAATATTGTTTTCAAGGTGTTATTTTGCTCTTTTCAGTAGTACTTATATATTAAAAGACTAAGTATTTGTGTTAGAAATTAAGTATTATATTTGTATACTGTTATTATATAAGTGAAATATGTTATTAAGGAAGACAATACAGTTATTATAAATTAGGAAATGTTAGCTGCATAATTTGGTATCAAAGCCATACAGTTAAAAGATAAATTAAGTGGTTAATTTAATAATTAGATAAAACTGGAGAATACTAGACCTTGTACTAAGTGTAAGAAACCTGATTTTAAGCATTATTATCATATTCCTGAAAATACTAATAATGTTGGCCTAGTCCTTAATATATTGTAGATCATATTGGTGAATTAAGATCGAAAGTTGATAACATACATGCTCGTCGTATTAATATCGAGAATAAAATATCAATAACCACAACCGATATTAATAAAAAAAAGTAAGCGATATAATAGAACAGGTTAACAAGTTCAACTTGCTTTGACAAACGAAGTTAGGCATCAATTCGAAAAAGAAATATCACCAAATAAAGAGAAAATTGTCCCGTATAAATATAAGTATCCTTTTTCAAAATCTAGATAAAAAGATTACTCCCTAAAAGACCTATTAATAATCAAAAAAAGAATAAAGACACTAAAAATTAAACAACAAGATTAAAAAGGGACCTAAACCGGTTGTCCAAATTATCTTATTAGGCGTGATTTTCAATTACATATTCCCATTAAACATGCAATATGGTGATCATAATAATAATAAAATAAACATTAAGAATGGAAGCAATTTAACAATAATAATGTTAGTCAAATCAAATATAAAATAACCTAATCATGATACTAGCAATATAAAAATCAAATAAGTAATTAAATGAATTAATTACTCACATTCCGCGCGTTCCTTTAAATTGCTACATCATGAATAAATTGTTAGTAACTTCAATAAAAAAAATAAAAATCAAATAGAAATTAAATTTAAAAGTAGAGTTGATTTGGTCCAAACTCTCAGTCAATTATACCTTTCACGCCTTGGTTTAAGAATAGAACTTTGGGTATTGTATGAACTCCTTGGAGTGGTTAAGCTGAAGGTTTAAGGAAGAAATGGGTAAAAGGCTCAAGACCCGAGAGAAGCCCCCAAGATATGCAATTGTGTATTAGACTTTGCAAGTTTTACTTTTTCATATATATATATATATATATATATTGTTTTGAATTTTTTTTTATTCTTTTGAATCAATGTAGGCAATCTCAGATCATGCGGTCCATCACTCACTTAGCATTCATTTTTCTCAGGCACAGTACTAAGCATTCGATGAGAGACACAATTTGAGACGTGTTCATCAAAGACATTGGAACACTTGCCTTTAGACATTGTTTTATTGTTGCTTTGCTGCTTTTTTTTTAACTTGCTTTTTGAATGTTATACAATTACACATCTTCCAATCCCAAGGTTAAGTGAATGTGGGTTGAAGAAATGAAGGTCAAACGTTAGACGAGGCTCAAAGTGGTTGATGAAGAAATGGAATGTGATTGAACGGTTAACAGGGAATGACAGAGTTGCAAAGGTGCCTCAAATCATTGGTGTACCTTGTGTTTAGTTCGGTAATTGATTTTTATTAGAATGACTGAATGAAAAAATGATATGATCAAGATGTAAAGGAAATTTCTCGTTTTATTAATGGAATAAAGGTGAACGAAACACATGAAACATATAAAAATTTGAAATGGAAAACCTACGCTAGACATTAATGGGGGAATGGAGATGAATGATAAAAAAAAAATCATGAAATCTTGCACAAAGGATCTGCTGTGCGCCTTGTGTTCATTACTTCTTGCTGCCTGGAGGGATAGGAAGTTTGTTAGCATCCACCAAGTCTTGAATGACGTCCTTCAAATTCCAACATTGCTCTGTAGTGTGGCCCCTTCCTTGATGGTACTTGCGATGGGCATTGGGATTCCATTTGGTGCTTCTTTCTTCAGGTTTTGGCTCTGGAAATGGCCCAATAGGTGTGGTCAAGGGTTGACCGTAAAGGCGATCAAAGGCCGCATCATAAGTCATTCCTAAATAAGTGTAAGTTCTTTTCTTCTTAGGCAATGGAGCATCAAGAGCTAATACTTCATTGAGATCAACTTGGCTTATATTGTTGGTAGTATTTTCGTGCTTAGAAGACGAAGAAGAAGGATGGTCGTTCTTCTTGTGTTTCCAAGTGTTATTATTGTTACTACCGGCAGTATTTACTAGATCATCCTCGATATTGATGCCAATGTCATATACAGCTTCAAAAGTGTTCAAAAGAAGAAATTTGAGATGTTTCTTATACTTGTGAGTCAAATTTTGGATGAAGAGGCAAATCATCTATTTTTCTTTGGGAGGATCTACCAAGAGTGCAGTTGTTTCCCTCCACCTGTACAGATAAGCAGTGAAGCCTTCATTCTCTTTCTGTTTGAGAATGGAGAGTTCACGTTCAGAAGTTTTAGTTTGAAGGTTACACTTGTAACAGTTTATGAAACTGTCGGTGACATCTTGCCAAGTCGCAGTACGCTTGGCATCTAGGGAATAAAACCATTGTTGGCAAGCATGTAATAAGGAGAGAGGGAACACCGTAGGAAAGAGTGTTACGTCCAATCCATTAAGAGCCATAGTTGCAGAGAACGCCTTCAAATGGAATATTAGATTGTCAGTAGGCTTGAACTTTGGAATATCAGCAGTGGAGAACTTTGCAGGGATTATGTCCTTCACATCCATAGGAGTGGGAGGCCATTCCACATAGGTGAAGTCCTCAGAGTTCTTGCTCATTTGCTCTTTGATCTTGTCCATTGCAGCCGCAGTAACATTGTTTTGCTCTACTGTGTTGACTCTGGTAGTGAGTGCTTGTAACATGTTAGACATTGTCTCAATGGACTTGTTAATGTTCTCAATATCTTCCTTAGTGGCCATTGGGATAAACTGAAAGTAGTTTGAAGGTGATGAGTGACATGGAGATGGCAAAGTTCTCTTTAAACGCATCTTAGGTCTAAGAGGTTGATGTAGTAATGACTCGAACCGTACCAATCTACCCCTGCTCCTTGACCAAGTGCTGTGAAATAAAACAACCGCACTTAATTGTTTGACACATTGCTCAAGATAAGTAAAAAAGTCATTTGAAAATAGGTGAGAATAACTCTAGGGGTGAAAGTTCGGTATTCGGTTTGGATTTTGACCCAAACCGAATCCAAACCGAATAAATTCGTTTTTGAAATTTTCAAACCGAATCCAAACCGAACTAGATTTGAAACCTCACCAATCCAAACCGAAATTTAAAAACCTAATTCGTTTCCAAATCGAAAACCAAACTTTTTAGGGGATTTTTCTAGATTGTTGAAGAAAAATAATTTTTTTAAAAAACAGTCAAATTTACAATGAATAGATCTACAAAAAAAATAGTAAAAAAAAGAAGTAATACACCAACAGTACACAACTATAGATTATAATAAATAATAAATAATAAATTGTATTGATTACAAGACTAACATCTACAACTATAGATTATATAAAGGATAATAAAAAAAATCAAGGATAACCCAGAAAAATTATGGTGGTGGTGATTGAATGTGAACATGAGCGGCGGTGAACACGAGCTGCGATGAACACGAGTAGCGGTGGAATAAGGTGACAAAGGAGTGATGGAGATGGTGACCGGATTGAGGGAGGTGGTATCGTGGACGAACACCGAAACACAATCGGCTTTTAATAAACCGCGACTAGAGGGAGAACAAACACGATCTGTCGAATTGATGAAGGTGGTTGTGAGATACGTACTGAGGGAGGTGGTTGTCGGAGTTAGTGAGGAGGTGGACGGAGTGAGTGAGGTGTTGAGGGAGGAATGGAGGATTAGGGTTTCGGTGAGGAGTAGTGCAAGGCCGCGGAAATGAGAATTGAGAAAAGTGAAAGAGGGGAAGTGAAAAATTAGGGTTTTGCTATATATATGTAGGGGATATCCGGATATATGGGCTGAGAATCTTTGGGCTTTAAAACTTCGATTTGGATTTCGGTTTTCGGTTTTTTAAAGCCCCAAACCGAATCCAAACCGAAATATTTCGGTTTCAATTTTTTAAACCGATCCAAACCGAAAACCGAAAAAAACCAAACCGAATTTCTAATTCGGTTTGGTTTGGTTCGGTTTTTGGTTTTTATCCATATCACTTTCACCCCTAAATAACTCCGATCCACTCATCTTTTATTATGATGGAAATAGGGGTGCATGAACCTAGTATACGATCATAAACGACATGGTGTATGACTCGAGTCAAAAAAATAAAGAAAGTGTGTGGACTATACTTGACTCGTGAGTGATTAAGTGATGTTATAAGACTCATGGTATGATCGTACGGCTAGACATATGAATAGTAACAAAAATGAATGACGCGAGGACCAAATTAACACGGAAGACTAAAGAAAAAAGCTGACTGGACTTATTTCCTAGGCACCGTGACACGGAAAACTGTGTCGTGTCACAGTACAAGCTGCAGTGACGCAGTGATTTTTTTTTTTAGTTTGCACTAATTACTAAGTGAATACGGTCCATTGGCAATCGTTAGTCATAAAATAATCCACCAAAGACAAATAAAGATCGTTAAGGTTAGGATCAAATCGACCAAGCATAAAACACGTAGGCACAATGATGCAAAGAATAGTTCGCAACCTAAGGTTAAGTTCTATGTTCGACTATGGACAGGTTTATTTGGTGTCAATAGGGTACCATGGATAAGAGTTTGGACGCGTTAGCAAGGTAGCCTCCCTTGAGGGTGTATGCCAACGGGCGGCTCCGCGAGTTCGTGATGAAATCGAACTCGACTCCATGGTTTGGGTGGATTTAATAACTCGGATGAACCTTTATTGCCATGAGTGTTTTTGGGTTGATAGAGCTTAAATCCCCCGGGGCTAAGACGCATGCAGAACACACACGTTTTTTTAGAAAAATCGAAGGAAGTTGACCGTGAGAAGAGAAAACAAGCCACCGGACTGATTTTAGGACTGCCGTGACACGGCAGAGGGCACCGTGCCACGGTGCTACACACCGTCAGATGGTGTACCGCACCGTGATATGGAAGATTTTGCCGTGGCATGGCAGTCAGACAACCTAACTGGTGCCCTGTTTTCCTTTGTACGCAATCAAGTTATTCAATTTTTTCCTACGGGACAGACCTAAATGCAACGTTAAAACATCTATGCTTATGCAACAATGCCAAATTAATCACAGGAATATTTTTCAAGAATCTTTCAAGTCTCATCCACTCATCTTAATTAAATAACCAAGAATCCTCCCAGTGGTGTTGCCTAGCGACAGACCTGGCGTCTAGCAACACGCGCAACGTCTGGCGATGCAGTCTTGTTTTATTCTTTTTGAAACTCTGATTCGTTTTTTATCATATCCGGCTGATTTCCTCTATAAATAGCGTCCTAAAACCTCCGTTTTCAACCACCAACTCTCATCAAGAATTTCTTGATTATTCTCTCTCACTCTCTTTTCTAAACTAGCTTTTCTCATACAAAATTCCGCATTCACAAGATCTAGACACACCTAACCAAGTTCGAAGTTGCCTTTGCCCTAGACGTGAAAGATTTTAATTTCTGAGGGTCTGGTCCCAAATCTCTATTTCAATTATTTAATTTAATTCTTTGATGTTATATTTTCCTTGAAGTTACTAACGTGTGTATTTTTTTATTAGAAAGAGGTACGAGGCATCCAAGTAAGTACTTTATTTGTTATATTGATATTATGGTATAGAAATCATGTTTAGGTTGTTATTTTGATTCCTAGTATCATGTTAGGATGTTTTTCTTAGTATGATGTTTAGGGTGAAGAATATAAGGTCAATTATGATTTCTATGATGCTTCCTACTTTCTTTCCTAATATCATGTTAGTATCATGTTAGGGTTAAAGCTTTGATTTTTAATATTTAGTGACATGCTAGGGTTTGTTATTAATCTTGTTAGTATCATGCCTAGGATCTTGCTATTATAATGCTTTATCATGATTATTTTTATAATTGTTATAATTATGGTCATGATTATTATTTTGATGATTATTATTATGTTGCTTGATATATATTTATTGCTATTGCTTGATCATGCCTTTTATGCATGTTTAAAGGGAATTGGTACTTGTAATCACGCTTAATAAGATGGTTAATAATCTTGTTTAGGGTTAATTCGATTATAATTCAAGTGATCGCCAATAATAGTTTTGTTTGTGCATTAATACTCAACCAACATAGATAAACAGGTTTAGGGTTAATCTATTGATTGCATGTTAGTCAGAAAGCGCACATGAATACGAGAAGAATAAAGTAGAGGCCTATTATTAGGAAAGGTTCAATCTCTTTTAGGTTGGATTTGTACCTTCATTCTCAAACTTCCAGTCATGGTTCCAAACCTATTGGAGTTAATGATCTCCTGGATCGTTAACGGGTGTAACCTTCACCCTGTGAACAGTTTACAAGTTCCTAAAACTTGTTGGCGACTCTTTTGCTCTAGCTTCCTTCCCTTTGGACGCCACCATACTTAAGTGTATGATCAAAGTGGGGTTCAAGTTTGGGGTAATGCTTGAAATATTCCCTACAGTTTTTGGCGACTCCACTGGGGAGGATTTCTATTTTAATTCCTGAAATTTATTTCGGCAATGATTTAGAATGAGTGGATGAGACTCGAAAAGTTCTAAGTATTTCATGTGCGTAATTTTGATTAACATTATTGTCATATGCATGAAAAAAATTTCTCATTGGAAAGACCATCCGTAATGAGTCAAAAACATAGGATTTTCACACGTAGGAAATTTGAGAAATATCTTTCACAACTAGAATCGAAATAATGCTGCGAAAAACTGGAAAATTTAAGAATACAGAAAGTTGCTAAGGCATGTAGGAACTGCTGGCATCTAGAAAACAGAGCATGTCGTCGAAGATATGGATCTGTTTTCGAGCAAAAATTCTGTCGCCAGGCGACAGGGCTATATCGCGGCGACAGACCCTGTTTGCTGGCGCTGCGTTCTTCCAATACCGAGCCAGAAATATGCGTTCTTATTTCGACCAGTTCTAGCACTGTTGGCTCGATTCTACTTCCTGATTGAGTTTTTCTCACTTTTCCGAAACCCATATGTGTTCTACATATGGACATAACCCTCTAGGAATTCATGCTCCATCTACCTGATTGTACGCTCTGAGCAATAAAGGGTACATCCGAGAATGTTGAATTCACCAAACCATGGAAGCGAGTTTAACTCCCGGGGTTTCATCCACATGCGCCAACCCTTCCAAAGGTAAGGCTTCCGCGCGGTGCATTCGGACTCATAACCATGGACCCTCTTTGACTAACCCATATCCTTGAACTTTAGAGAACTAGAGTTATGGTTAGGTTGAAAACTCATTGCATCATGTTGTGACTACTTGACTACTTGTGCATACTTATTATGTGACTAAACTAACCGTTTGGTTTGACTTTTGTTTGTAAATAAGTCTAAATAAACTAACCAAGGACTAAAGGACTTTTCTTAATTAATTTATTAATTAATTTGAGCTAAAAAATATACCGTAAATCGAGTCATAGTTCCTTTGAGTCAACCCGGATTTTTATTCCCGTATACTGCACAAGAGTTAACTTGTTTTGGTTCTAGGAAGAGTTACGAGTCGTACAACCTATGGATCTGTATCCCCGAGTTTTATCTTTAATTAGGCGTTGGTTTAGTCCAAATCAGAGTCACAGATGAAAAGTTATGACTAAAATACCACAGCCTGTCCAGTTTAGTGCACATACATGAGGTCTTAACTTAATCTTTGCTTGAATCTAGTCACATAGTCTAGCCACATGGTCATGACACAAGTCTTAACATGTCACATACACTCATTAGTATTATCACACACTTTATATATGTCACTATGACCATGTCTTAGGTTCATGCATGAGTCGTTTTTCGTCATTCGAGTGGGGGGTCCAATCTATTCTGATTCTTTTCCACATTCTCTTCCATGTTGAATAGAGCTTGAGTCAAAAATAAATAATAAAAAACTTATCCCTAATTTCCCTTTCCACAGTACTTGATCAAGGAGATAAGTGCGATTAATCAAGGACAACACCTTTATTCAAGTTCAACAATGAAAACGACAAAGAAATTATTAAAGCAATGGAAACACTTGAAAAGAAAACACCGATAATTAAGGAAACAGAGACGGTTGGTATCTCAAATGATTCAACCATTAAAAGAGAAGTTAAAATCGGATTAACACTTAATGAACAAGAAAGAACCGATTTAATTAATCCACTTAAAGAATTTATCGATGTATTTTCTTGGTCATATGAAGATATGCCAGGTATTAATAAAGAAATAGCTTAACACACTATACCACTCATTCTAGGAATGAAACCTGTAAAACAAAAGTTGCGTCGAATGAAAACCGACGTAGCTCTTAAAATAAAATAAGAAGTTCAAAAACAAATAACTACAAGTTTTATCATGGTATCTAAATACCCCGAATGGGTAGCCAACGTGGTCCCAGTTCCGAAGAAGGATGGAAGGGTAAGAATGTGTGTCGACTATCGAGATTTAAATAAGGCAAGTCCAAAGGACGACTTCCCTTTACCACACATCGATATTTTGGTAGATAATACAACAAATCATGCACTTCTCTCGTTTATGGATGGATATGCAGGATACAATCAAATTCTCATGGAAGAAGAAGATATGGAGAAAACAACATTCATACACCATGGGGTACTTACTGTTACACGGTAATTCCATTCGGGTTGAAAAACGCGGGTGCTAATTACCAACGAGTAGTGACTGCCTTACTTCATGACATGATGCACAAAGAAGTTGAGGTATATGTAGACGACATGATTGTGAAATCAAAATATCGTCTAGGATATCAAATAGCCTTGAGAAAATTCTTCGAAAGGCTAAGAAAATACAACATGAGGTTGAATCCATCCAAGTGTGCTTTTGGAGTCACCTCAGGCAAGCTCTTGGGATATGTCATAAGCTCTAGAGGAATAGAGATAGACCCGACCAAGATCAAGGCAATCATGTCAATGCCACCGCCCAAAATCGAGAAACAAATTCGAGGATTTATTGGCCGGTTGCAATATATAAGTAGGTTCATATCGAAGCTAACAACGATATGCGAACCATTATTCAAGAAACTCAAAAAGAATGTACCAGTAATATGGGATGATGAGTGTCAAAAAGCCTTTGAAAAGATCAAATCCTATCTCGCAAATCCTCCCGTATTAGCACCAGCACTTCCAGGAATACCTCTTAGGTTGTACTTAACAGTCACCAAAGAGACAATGGGAGCCATGCTTGCATAAGAAGTAGAAGGTAAAGAAAATGCGATCTACTATCTAAGCAAAAAGATGCTCGAGTATGAAGTACGCCATACACCGCTTGAGAAATTGTGCCTCGCATTGGTGTGGGCCACAACCAAGCTAAGACATTACATGCCCGTGCATACAATATTTGTAGTTTCCAGAATGGATCCACTGAAGTATCTATTCCAGAAGTCTACACTCAATAGGCGCATACCAAGATGGATAGTCAACTTAGCCCAGTTCGATGTGAGATTCATGCCTCAAAAAGCTATCAAAGGATCTGTGGTTTCGGATTTCCTAGCAAATTTCCCAATAGAGGATTCAACGCCAATACATGACAATGAATTTCCAGACGAAGACTTGATGGTCACAGAAAATGATACTTGGACTTTATACTTCAATGGAGCCTCAAACCAAAAGGGATGTGGCGTTGGAGTATTATTAGTATCACCTAAAGAAGAGCACGTCCCAATCTCCATAAAGCTAGATTTCGACATTACCAACAACGCTGTTGAATACGAAGCATGTGTGGTAGGCCTTGAAACAGCTTTGGCATTAGGAGTGAAGAAATTACGAATATTCGGGGACTCTTCATTGATCATCAACCGGATTTCTAAAAGACGGAAAGTAAGGAGTGAAAGTCTAGCCCCTTACCAAACTTATTTGGAAACTCTCACCAATCAGTTAGAAAAGGTATAATACACTTATCTACCTAAAGAGGAAAATCAATTTGCTGATGCTTTGACAAGAATAGCCTCAATGGTTAGGATTCCCACTGAAATCGAGCAAATGCCCCTAACTATAGAGAAAAGGCACAAACCGGCTTACATTCAAGCCATAGAAGATGATGAAGTGATCCAAGATGATGATGAAGAAGAAGAAGAAGAAGAAGAAGAAGAAGAAGAAGAAGAAGAAGAAGAAGAAGAAGAAGAAGAAGAAGAAGAAGAAGAAGAAGAAGAAGAAGAAGAAGAAGAAGAAGAAGAAGAAGAAGAAGAAGAAGAAGAAGAAGAAGAAGAAGAAGAAGAAGAAGAAGAAGAAGAAGAAGAACCGTGATATACGGATATACTTAATTATGTCACCAAAGGAGAATATCCTCCTCATGCTGAAAAAAGAGTAAAACGAGCATTAAGACTCTTGGCTTAGATAACGAGTTACATAAAAGGGTACCTAAGGGTCAAGCTCTCTTATGTGTAGGGAAAAAGGATGCCCAAAGAGCTATGAGGATAGTCCACGAAGGCATTTGTGGAACCTATGTTAATGGAAAAATTCTAGTCCAAAAGATAATGCGAGAAGGGTACTATTGGACTACCATGAATAGGGATTGTCATCAATATGTAAAAAGATGCCCTAAATGCCAAATTTATGCTAATTTACAACATGTTCCTCCATCTCTACTTTACACCTACACTTCACCATGACCATTCTCTACATGGGGAATTGATATCATTGGTAAAATTACTCCTCCTGAGACAGGAGGTCACGAATACATCCTAGTAGCAATTGATTACTTCACAAAGTGGGTTGAAGCACAATCATACGCAAAACTCACTACCAAACATGTAGCACTCTTTATCGAAAGGAATATCATTTGTCGATACGGAGTCCCACATGAGATGATAAGTGCCAATGGAACTCACTTTCAAGCTGAGTGTGAAGAATTGTTACAAAAATATGGCATTCAACACCATCATTCTTCCCCTTATAGACCTCAAGCAAATGGAGCAGTTGAGGCAGCTAATAAAAATCTAAAGACTATTGTAGGCGTCGTTCGAAGTTCACCTACGTTAAAGCATGTGATGAATATGCTTGGCACTCATAGGAAGTGGGAATCGACATACGATTAGGGACAAGGAAAGTAGGGAGCGCCAACAAGTTTTTAAGGAACTTGTAAACCGTTCACGGATCATAAAAAGGCAACCACGATAAAGGGACAACGAAGGCAACAATGATTGACCCGTGAAGGTTACCCCCCATTCATAATCCACGAGATTACTAACTCCATATGGTTCGGAACCACGAAAGGATGATCGGGGATGATGTTACGAAGTGAGTCACGGAGTCACATTCGCCCGTATTGGCCTCTACTCGATTCTTATAGTGAAAAATGATCCCTGCGATCTCAAAGGCATACAAACAAAGATTCAATTTGCTCCAAACTATTATTATGCTAAATTATTGGTTGAATATTAATGCAACAAATAATTCTAATATATTAGTGATCACTTGATTAAACAAAAAGATTAAAAAGGAACATAAATAGGTTGTCCAAATTATCTTATTAGGCGTGATTTTCAATTACATATTCTCTTTAAACATGCAATATGGTGATCATAAAATATAATAAAATATACATCAATATTGGAAACAATTTAACTATAATAGCGTTAGTCAAATCAAATATAAAATTAGCCTAATCATGATACTAGCAATATTAAAATAAAATAAGAGTAATTAAATTAATTAATTAATTACTCACATTCCACGCGTTCCTTTAAATTGCTACATCATGAATAAATTGTTAATAACTTCAATAAAAAATATAAATCAAATGAAAATTAAATTAAATTAAAAGATTTGTTTGGTCCAAACCCTCGGTTAATTATACCTTTCACGCCTTGATTTAAGGGCGGAACCTCGGGTTAAGTATGAACTCCTTGGAGTGCTTAGGGGAAGAATGGTGTAATTAGGAATATAGGTTTAAGGCTTAGAATATGAGAAAGAGAGAATAAATGATTTTTGGTGTAAAAGAGAGGAAGAGAGAAGTATTTGATGCCCCGAACTGCAAAAATGAGGGTCTTATTTATAGGGAAAATGAGCAAAGGGAACACACAAAACCCTAAAAAGATAAAAACCCTAAAAATAATTAACACCGCGACACAGCAGAGAACACCGTGACACGGTGCCAGGCAACGTCAGACGGCGGAAGGCACCGTCAAACAGCAGAAGGCACCATCAAACGGGGCACACTCCCGTGACACGGTGGACAACAGTGCGACGCGGGAAATATTTGACCTACAATAAGTGAAAACGTGTGAAGGGTTTACGCGGAAAAGACACGAGAAAATTTCGTGACACAGAACACGTACCGTAACACGGCAGTGTCCACCGTGGCACGGTATAGTACACCGTGTCACGGTATGGGAAAACGCGGAAAATACACGGAAAAAGCATCGTGATACGGTGTCCAGTACCGTGTCACGGCACCAGGTACCGTGTCACGACAACAGCTACCGTGCCACGATTGAATTTGACGCAAAAAAAGCATTGGAAATAGCACCGTGACACTGTGCCAGGCACCGTTAGACGAGGCACACTCCCGTGACACGATGCGTTTGCATTGTGCGCGGTGATTCTAGTTTTTTACCCGTTTTTAAAATCATCATAACTTTTGATCCGTAACTCGGAATAAGACATATAATGTATCATTGGAAAATATTATCAAGTCTACTTTCCAACCTAATTAGAATCAGGTCAAAATGATTTGTATATTTTAAGATATGGCCGTTTTAGTGGAAGGGTGTCGGTTTGGGCCGAGTTTAGTGTTTTGCTCATATCTTTTTCGTTATAGATCAAAATTGGGCTTATGATATATTGTTGGAAAGCTTATTTCAAGGCCTATCTAACAAAATAATAATCAGATCAAAATTATAAGACCAAAAAATCAGTTTATCTCGGTTTTGCGATGTGGACACGAAAAGTAGATAACAAGTTATGGTTTAGGGAAATGACCTAGGAAATGGATTGATTTATGAAATGTATTGTATAGAACATGGATTTAAGCACTCTAAAGATTAAATACTCAACCCGACCAATAATGGCAGTGAAAGGTGTTCATCATCGGGTTTGGTTTTGGGGAAACATTTTTTGGTGTCTATAACTATCATCGAGAAAATGGCAGAAAATTACAAGGATTGGCCTGAAAAACTCCATTTCGCACTTTGGGGTAATCGCACGTCAATTCGCACATCAACAGGATATACGCCATTAATCTTGGTTTATGGAATGGATGTCGTACAACCTGTAGAGCTAGAGATACCATCTCTATGCATTGCATTAGAAAGTAAACTCGATGAAGTCGAATGGACTAGAGCAAGATATGAAGAGTTAATTCTACTTGATGAAAAGCGATTAGAAGCTCTACATCATACCCAATGCTATCAAACCCGTATGGCTAGACATTTTAATAAGAAGGTCAAGACGAGAAACATCAAAATAGGAGACTTGGTGTTAAAAGCTTTAAGGAAAAATGTTTTGGATCCAAGAGGCAAATTTAGGCCTAATTGGTCTGAACCCTATATTATCAAAACAATTTTATCAGGAGGTGCAGCAAAACTAACTGACATGGATGGCAATGAGTTCTCAAACATGACAAATCTTGACCAATTTAAAAAGTACTACCCATAATCACTTGAGTAGGACACTCAAGAGAGCTACGTTTGGCCTGATTCCTTAGGAAAGGATACGTAGGAAACCCTTTATAGGTGCGGCCACTTTAATTTTCGCAAACCTCGCATCCCAAAAATAAAAAGGAATTCAACAGAAATTCTACAGAACAGTAGCATCGCAGAAAAAAGTATGTCGCCGGTCGGCAGACTGCAGCGCAAGGCGACAATGCATGTCGCCGAACGACAGACGGCAACGGCCGGCGACAACCGCAAAACAGCGACGCCGCTCTTCTGGGAGTGCCCAGGAAAATTTCGATGTTTTTCGGAAAATTTTCGACTTCCGTACTCGAAAAAAATTTCTGGAAAATAAAACTTTCTGTTGTCATTGCTTTAATAAATTAAATTTTAAAAAAGTTGATTTAATTAAAAGGCTGAAATTTCATTAATGAAATAAAATTAAAATTACATTATTGATGGAATTTAAATAAAAGCTTAATAAAACAAATTAACTTTAAATTTAAAACTAAGTCTAATAAATTGGAAGTTATGCAATGCTTCAATCTTTTTTCTCTTTCTTTGCTCTTTTCCAATTTTTTTCTGAATCCTCTTCATCACCCATGACTTTAGCTAGTAGGCATCCTTTAGAAGACCTACATTCAATTTTAGAGTTAATAGTTTCTCCCTTAGCTAGGACTCCATGTTTCTTTTCTACCCAAACCTTGTTCTCTGGAGCGTCAGCTTTTCTTTTCCCTTTATCCTTTGTAGAGTCTTTCTTCTTAGGCATCATAGGTGTTTTGAATTCAATCTTTTCACCCAAGCGTTCCTTAACAGGAATTACTTTGTCACCTAGATAATTCTTCATATTGGATTTACTCTGATTTTTCTTCATGTCCTTTGAAGGTTTCTTAAGAAGCCACCTCTTTACATCATTAAGCAAGGAAGGAGGAATCTTTTAGGTAATTACTTCCCATAAAGGTCTAGCGCTCCAATATGCATCAAATTTCTCTACTTCTTGTGACACAGGGAATTCATAGGGACAACGCATATCCCCAGAAGGAATTGTTTGAAGTAGGTCGTACTGTCTTTTTACCCTGCAGGGATAATAAAAAGTCATCTTGGTTAAAGTTGGAAGACGACAGAAAGGTTGCTTGTTGACACCAACCATCTTCTCTATTTTCCACCAAGGGATGACCCACTTGATAGCAAAGTTGCAAGAGGAGAAGATTTTATTCCACTCATGGCGCGCCATCTTAGAGAAACGTTTCTTCTGCCTTACAAAGCAATTTGGAGTATATTTTTCAACATTGTCAGGAGGACTAATTAATTCTAGTCTCTCCATTAGCCATATCTACAAAAATTCAATGCAAATGAATTAATATTTGTAGACACTTAAAAATGTCTCCCCAAATCCAAACCCGATGATGAACAACCTTTCACTGTCACTATTGGTCGGGTTCAGTATTTAATCCCGAGAGTGCTTAAAAATCGTATTTAATTAAATTCAATAGTCCATGGATCAGTCTTGATGTTTAGTCAAAGCATAGTTTTTAATTTCAGCCAAAACCCTTTTTATTTTATTGTTTTATTATTTAATTTGGCCCAAACCTTTTATTTATTTTATTTACTTATTTTCTTATTTTAGCCCAAATAATAATAATAAATCAGAAATGGCCCAAAATTATCAATCAGCACTTAAAATGCTGACTGAAATTAGGGTAAAAAATGAATTTAAACGGAAAAAACGGACCACAGACTCCTACGTCATGGGAGTTGTCCACCGTGTCACGGGAACCTGTCCCGTCAGACGGTGGGAATCCCCGTGACACGGGACCCCTGCTGTGACACGGGGGGTTTTCGTGTCCTTTCCGCGTAAACCCTTAACGTGTTTTCTTCCCCGTTCAACATATATTTCCCACGTCACACAAAAGTACACCGTGACACAGGAATGTTTCCCGTCTGATGGTGGGATTTCCCGTGTAATGGTATACTTTGCCGTGTCGCGGCATAGTTTTTTAGGGTTCTGTGTGTTCCCTCAACACATTTTTTCTATAAATACCCCTTCATTTCTGATGTATGGGGCATCAATTAATTCTCTATTTTTCTCTCTTCTATGCTCTAACCTAAACACTAGCCTACCCTTCTTCTTTCAAAATTCCTCCTTCAAGCACTCCCAGGAATCCATATTTTACTCGTGGTTCTATCCTTAAGCCAAGGCGTGAAAGGTAGAACTGTTTGAGGGTTTGGCCCCAAATCAACTCTACTTTATTTAATTTAATTTAATTATTGTTTTATTATTATTTCCTTGAAGTTACCAACTCGTTTATTATTTTGTAGTTGCAAACAAACAAAATCAAAGTAAGAACTATGTTCCTTTTATTTCTTTTATTTTTCTAACGATTTTATATTAATGGAATTATTGTTGAATTGCTTCCAATATTAATGTTTATTCTATTATTTTTATGGTCACCACATTGCATGTTTAAAGGGAATATGTAATTGAAAATCACTCCTAATAAGATAATTTGGATAATCGGTTTAGGTTCCTTTTTAATCTTGTTATTAATTCAAGTGATCACTGATATTTTAGAATTATGTGTTGCATTAATATTTAACCAATTTAGTTTAATAATAGTTTGGAGCAAATTGAATCTCTGTTTGTATGCCTTTGAGATTTCAAGAATGCTTTTCACTATAAGAATCGAGTAGAGGCCAATACGGGCGAATGTGACTCCATGACTCACTTCGTACAATCATCCTCGATCCTCCTTTCGTGGTTCTGAACCATATGGAGTTAGTAATCTCATGGATTATGAATGGGGTGTAACCTTCACGGGTCAATCGTTGTTGCCTATCGTTGTCCCTTTATTCGTGGTTGCCTTAAATGATTCGTGAACGGTTTACAAGTTCCTTAAAAACTTGTTGGCGGCTCCCTACTTTCCTTGTCTCTAATCGTACATGTCAATTCCTACTTCCTAAGAGTGCCAAGCATATTCACCACATGCTTTAACGTAGGCGCACTTCGAGGAACAAATGAGTAAGATTTCTGAGGATTTCACTTATGTGGAACGGCCTCCCACTCCTTTGGATGTGAAGGACAGACTTCCCGAAAAGTTCTCCACTATTGATATTCCAAAGTTCAAGCCAACTGACAATCCAATATTCCATTTTAAGGCGTTCTCTGCAACCATGGCTCTTAAGGGATTGGACGTAACACTCTTACCTACGGTGTTCCCTCTCTCCTTAGAACATGCTTGCCAACAATGGTTTTATTCCTTAGATGCCAAGCATACTGCGACTTGGAAAGATGTCACCGACAGTTTCATGAATCGTTACAAGTGTAACATTCAAAATAAAACTTCTGAACGTGAACTCTCCATTCTCAAACAGAAAGAGAATGAGGGCTTCACCGCTTACCTGAACAGGTAGAGGGAAACAACTTCACTCTTGGTAGATCCTCCCAAAGAAAGAGAGATGGTTCGCCTCTTTATTCAAAATTTGACTCATAAATATAGGGAAATCTCAAATTTCTTCCCTGGACACTTTTGAAGCTGTATACGACATCGGCATCAATATCGAGGATGAGCTAATAAAGACTGCTGGTAGTAACAATAATAACACTTCGAAAAACAAGAAAAACGACCATCCTTCTTCTTCGTCTTCTAAGCATGAAAATACTACTAACAATATAAGCCAAGTTGATATCAATGAAGAAATTACACTCCTTTAGGAATGACTTATGATGCGGCCTTTGATCGCCTTTACGGTCAAGGCTTGATCACACCTATTAGGCCATTTCCAGAGCCAAAACCTGAAGAAAGAAGCGCCAAATGGAATCCCAATGCCCATTGCAAGTACCATCAAGGAAGGGGCCACACTACGGAGCAATGTTGGAATTTGAAGGACGTCATTCAAGACTTGATGGATGCAAACAAACTTCCTGTCCCTCTAGGCGGCAAGAAGTAATGAATACAAGGCGCACAGCAGATCCTTCGTGCAAGATTTCATGATTTCTTCCTTTATCATTCATCTCCATTCCCCCATTCATGTCTAGCATAGGTTTTCCACTTTGAATTTTTATATGTTTCATGTGTTTTGTTCACCTTTTCCATTAATAAAATGAGCAAATTTCCTTTACATCTCGATCATAGAATATTTCATTCATTCATTCATTCTAAAAAAAATTAAAAAAAAATCAATTACCGAACTAAACCCAAGGTACACCAATGACTTGAGGCACCTTTGCAACCCTATCATTCCCTGTTAACCGTTCAATCACATTCCATTTCTTCATTAACCATTTTGATCCTCGTCTAACGTTTGGCCTTCATTTCTTCAACCCACATTCACTTATCCCTGGGATTGGAAGATTTGTAATTGTATAACATTCAAAAAGCAAGCAGGGAAAAAAAAGCAGCAAAGCAACAATAAAACAATGTCTAAAGGCAAGTGTTCCAATGTCTTTGATACGAACACGTCTCAAATTGCGTCTCTCATCGAGTGCTCGGTACCGTGCCTGAGAAACATGAATGCTAAATGAGTGATGGACCGCATGATCTGAGATTGCCTACATTGATTCAAAAGAATTGGAAAAAAAATGTTGAAAATAAACTTGCAAAATTCAAAATTTTCAAATTCACAATTACACATCTTGGGGGCTTCTCTCGGGTCTTGAGCCTTTTACCCCTTTCTTCCTTAAACCATCAACTTAACCATATTACAACCCTTGAAAGACCTCTTTGAGGTGTACATACACTTGTGCAAAGTTCGGTTAGAGCTACGTTCGGCCTGATTCCTAACGGATACGTAGGCAACCTCACATCGAGGTGCAGCCACATATCTATGCATGATCGAGTCAAAGAATATCCAATGCTTATCTATATATCCCTACCCATTTATAGCTAGACTTGGGGCTTGAACCCACATCACATTAGCTTACCCAGCCTAAAGAGTCATCATCTTTGACTCTTTATACATATATTTTCATCACCATAACCTTTGCAGCCTCACCTTAGTATCACTTTCACACACTTCTTTCACACATACATATCCATATCGTCTTTCCCTTAGGAACCCTTTATCATGAAATCTTGTTTCCCTACCGCACATGCTTCATCATCTTTCAAGACAACATTCATCGGAAGAAACGTTGTATACTTGCTTAGCTTCTTAACCTGATCAATGTTCATTGTTTCATGCATCGCATAATGTGCTAAGTAACATTTCTATATCAATGATTTGTAATAATACAAAGCATATCGTTCTTAGCTCCTTGACCTAAGCAACGTTCATAATCACTTCATCTATATACGTGCTTAGCTTCCAGACCTAAGTGACGTTCAAGATCACTTCTTTACACCATTTATGATGCTTAGCTCCATGAATTAAGTTCATTCATCTATCGTGTCAAATGATGTAATTGTCCTTAGCCTCCTAGCCTAAGAACATGCATCATGCATACATTATTTTCAGGACAAGCAATTAAATCCATACGATTCATTTCGTCTTGCTCAAGGAGGAAGTTCAAAACTTCTTTCCTTTTTCATTATTTTATTTTGGGGAAGTTAAAAAACTTTTTCAAAATTTTCTCATCGAGGGAAGTTCAAAAACAAAACTTCATTTTTCACGTCTTTCTTTTTCGGGAGAAAGTCGGCACCCTCCACTCGTCTCATGACAAAAATGATGGAAAATTTTTGCTTTTGCATTTTCGGTTGCTTATGTCTGCACACACACTCAAACTACACACACAATTACAAGTCATACTCATGTCATGTCATGTCGTGTCAAGTCAAACTTAGTCAAGTCAGTTGGTCAAGTCAATCATAGTCTATACGAGTCCCTTGGAAAATTTTACTTTGTAGGTCTCATTTACAGCCCACGTCCAGGGACAAGCAAACCATCTACAGCCCACGTCCATGGACAAGAGGACCATCTACAACCCACGTCCGGGGACAAGCGGACCATCTACAGCCCACGTCAGGGGACAAGCGGACCATCTACAGCCCACGTCCGGGGACAAGCGGACCATTTACAACCAGCCTATGTTCGGGGACAATCGGACCATCTACAGCCCACGTCCGGGGACAAGCGGACCATCTACAGCCCACGTCCGGGGACAAGCGGACCATCTACAACCCACGTTCGGGGATAAGCGAACCAACTACAGCTCACGTTCGGGGACAATCGAACCACCATCATTTCACGGCGCAAGGTTCTCGATACACAGAGACTTGCACTCTCATCATCTGTTGACTTTCCTCAAGCATGGAAAGTATTATCTGGTGGATTTCTTCAAGCATAGAAAACCGCCAAATTCATATGTCGGCTTTCCTCAACCATGGAAAGTATCATCTGGTATATTTCTTCAGGATTAGAAAGTTACCAAATGCGTCAGTCGACTTTCCTCAAGCATGGAAAGCGTTTCAACGAACGTCATCCGGTGGATTCCTTCAAGCATAGGAACCTGCCAAACTCATTTTTCACCGATACACTAGTGCCAGATACGTATTCTATCCTTTTACTCTTTTATCTGTGGAATTAACATTTTTCTGCAGGTATCGGCGTATACAGAGTGATTCAAGATCGCAGAACGTCTTAAATCATTCTCCGTCCCTATCGGCTACTTTGACTATCATTTTCAAAACTGACGTTTCTAAAAACTCACTCAAAGTGGGGGCTTCTGTAGACTCCTAAAAATGTCTCCCCAAAACCAAACCCGATGATGAACAACCTTTCACTGTCACTATTGGTCGGGTTCAGTATTTAATCCCCAGAGTGCTTAAAAAATCGTATTTAATTAAATTCAATAGTCCATGGATCAGTCTTGATGTTTAGTCAAAGCATAGTTTTTAATATCAGCCCAAACCCGTTTTATTTTATTGTTTTATTATTTATTTTGGCCCAAACCTTTTATTTATTTTATTTACTTATTTTCTTTTTTTAGCCCAAATAATAATAATAAATCAGAAATGGCCCGAAATTATCAATCGGCACTTAAAATGCTGAACGAAATTAGGGTTAAAAATGAATTTAGACGGAAAAAAGGACCACAGACTCCCGCGTCACGGGAGCTGTCCACCGTGTCACGAGAACTTGTCCCGTCAGACGGTGGGAATCCCCGTGACATGGGACACCTGATGTGACACGGGGGGTTTTCGTGTCCTTTCCGCGTAAACCCTTAACGCGTTTTCTTCCCCGTTCAGCTTATATTAACCGCGTCACACAAAAGTACACCGCGACACAGGAATGTTTCCCGTCTGACGGTGGGATTTCCTGTGTCACGGTATACTTTTCTATGTCGCGGCATAGTTTTTTAGGGTTTTTATCTTTTTAGGGTTGCGTGTGTTCCCTCAGCACATTTTTTCTATAAATACCCCCTCATTTCTGATGTACGGGGCATCAATTAACTCGCTATTTTTCTCTCTTCTATGCTCTAGCCTAAACACCAGCCTACCTTTCTTCTTTCAAAATTCCTCCTTCAAGCACTCCCAGGAGTCCATATTTTACTCGTGGTTCTGTCCTTAAGCCAAGGCGTGAAAGGTAGAACTGTTTGAGGGTTTGGCCCCAAATCAACTCTACTTTATTTAATTTAATTTAATTATTGTTTTATTATTATTTCCTTGAAGTTACTAACTCGTTTATTATATTGTAGTTGCAAACAAACAGAATCAAAGTAAGAATCATGTTACTTTTATTTCTATTATTTTTCTAACGATTTTATATTGTTGGAATTATTGTTGAATTGCTTCCAATATTAATGTTTATTCTATTATTTTTATGATCACCACATTGCATGTTTAAAGGGAATATGTAATTGAAAATCACGCCTAATAAGATAATTTGGACAACCGGTTTAGGTTCCTTTTTAATCTTGTTATTAATTCAAGTGATCACTGATATTTTAGAATTATGTGTTGCATTAATATTTAACCAATTTAGCTTAATAATAGTTTGGAGCAAATTGAATCTCTGTTTGTATGCCTTTGAGATTGAAAGAATGCTTTTCACTATAAGAATCGAGTAGAAGCCAATACGGGCGAATGTGACTCCATGACTCACTTCGTACCATCATCCTCAATCCTCCTTTCGTGATTCTGAACCATATGGAGTTAGTAATCTCATGGATTATGAATGGGGTGTAACCTTCACGGGTCAATCGTTGTTGCCTATCGTTGTCCCTTTATTCGTGGTTGCCTTAAACGATTCGTGAACGGTTTACAAGTTCCTTAAAAACTTGTTGGCGGCTCCCTACTTTCCTTGTCCCTAATCGTATATGTCAATTCCTACTTCCTAAGAGTGCCAAGCATATTCACCACATTCTTTAACGTAGGCGCACTTCGAGCAACACCTACAATATTACTATACAAAAATATGTATTTGATTTCTGTAATTAAAAATATTATTTTTCTACTTGTAATAAAATTGGAGAGCCCCGAAAAGGTGCTTTTGGATTTTTCTTCAATTCATCAAGACTAAGCATAGTCTCTCCAACAATTAATGGCATTGGATTTCTTTCAGATTCAATTTGCTCCAAAACAGTTAATATAATTGCTTGACCCTCATTAGTTCTACCACTAGTGAGAAGATATTCGTTAAGCATTCAAAAGAGAAAAGCCCTTCTTCTATAAACATGAAAAGATTCAGAATAGGGTCTATCAAAGGATTACCGCAAGATCTAATGAAGGGAAGCCTAAGATGGCACCTAATTCTTCCGGTAAAGGGCTAATTTCATCACACCCTAGTCTAAAACAATGAGTATTTGTGTCCCAATATTCTAAGGTTGTATGAATAAAATCTATATCAAGATCTACCCCTTTAACACCATAAATACCTCCCATGTGAAAAAAGTCAAGTTCTTTTCTCTCTTTAGCAGTTAAAGACCGACACCATTCACGAGTAAAATTGGTAAAACTCTTAATAACTAAAGACATAATTATTTGTTGAGAAACTAAGATTATGATTAATCTGCTGGAATTATGAAGAAATTCAGCGGATTAGGGGGCTATTTATGCACAAAATGGATGCAGTTTAAATCCGGAAAGGACTCGGAGTCAGCGCACTGCAGTGCCAAACGACAACCCTGTCGCCTGGCGACAACGCAAAATACGTGGCGACACGTGGCGCTGGTGCGTTTTATCAACGAGCTATATAAACCGCGTTTTTTTTTGCTATGATTCAAACTCGTACAATGGCTTTACGATTTTAGCCTCTTTACAAATACCCTTACATATTAATTTCATATATTTTCCTTCAATTTTTCTTTTTTGGATTTATTCAGACTTTTAGGTTTGTTTCAAATCTAATTTATTATTTATTTTTTATTTTTGGGGGAGAAAGTCGGATACCCTCCATTAATAATAAAAATGACGGAAATTTTTACGCAAAATTAATCACAATTTTATCAAAATTCTTTGCACACACAAATATGCACATAAAAATGAAAAATAAATGCAAAGATAAATACAGACATAATAAATAATAATATGTATATACAAATATGTATAATAAGTAAGTCAATCAGGCAAAGTCCTATACAAGTCAAAATATATAAAACACAGGTACAACTACGGCGCTGGAGGACGCAGATGATGAAGGATGTTCATCGTATCAAAGAACTGCACAGAACGAGGAGTGTGCTCCCTACCAGCTCCAGTCTCTCCAAGAGGAGGGAAACTCAACTCAGGACCCGTTCACCCAAGGTCACCCTGATGAACAACCAAAGGTTGAGGCTGCTGCGACGATGAGCTGACCTCGTACGTCCCACCACCTCTCAGAGCCGAAGTCACCTCTCCCTGGCCTACCGGCCTAGCATGTGCACCCTCAGGTGAAGAGCTTGAGCCCTCAACCGCCTCGGTCCGGGCAGTGTCAGATCGACCACCCCGACTGCCAAAACTAGTGCAGCGACGCCTCGAGCTACACCTCGTCGGCTCTCTCCGAACCTCAGGTTTCGTCCGGGTACGGGAAGGAATGGGTTGTCCCTGCAAGAAGAAATCGAGTTAGAAGCAATCAAAATAGAAAAATAAAAAATGCAGAAATAAAAAAGTTACCTCTTGAATAGCGTTGTCTTGACGACAGGAAGCCACGTTCCTCATCCGTACGAGCTGGCTACGAAAGGCGTCTATGCACCTCTCCATCGTCATAACCACCTCGTGTGAGAACTGTCAAAGAAATAAAATCAGTAACAATATAAGACAGATATGAACAAATAGCAAGTAAATAAACTCACCCGAGTTTGGTGGCGAGGAATGGATTGTTCCACAAAGTGCTGATCCTCGGGAGCCGGAGGAATCATCTCCTCGATAGGCCCGTATGTCCCCTGGTAGTATATGGACATACGAGGAGGCACAAACTCAGTAGGCCCAGCCTAACAAAAAGCAAATCAAAGTAAGTAAAATATCGCTTGGGGGCTACTTAACAAAATGTAAAAGATAAAAATCAAATTGCCGCCTCCGCAGACATAACAGGAGCCGGAGCTAAAAACGGCAGAAACTCCTCCTCGTAGCATTGCCCTGGGACAGCATGAGATCGCCAAGGGGTACCAACAGGCGACCTCCCTGACATGCTGAGGAGTCTCACGTCATTAAACATGTGACGTGGCGGAGGAGTAGGGACGACATGAATCTCCGAAGAGTGCTGAATAGCAACTCTCTCTCCTAGGTACACCGCCGCTCCATATGTCACTAGGAAGTAGCGACGCTCAGCGGTATACTACGCAGCTAGCCTGGGGATAACCAAACCGCCCCATGGCCGGTATAGCACCTCAGACTCCTGCAAAGAATGCCTATGAGATAAAGATCTACCAAAAAGCAATACAAAAATGTTAGTTATGCAAAAGATCATACCGAGAGGATCAGCTCTCAAACATGGGCAGCAGTCGTTCGGATGTAGCGGCCTCCCCAGCAGGCACCAACGGGAAACTCGCGTGGAGACGGCCTCGTCGGCGCGAGTGAGGGAAAGTACTCGTGGAACCAGATCTACAAAAGACAAAAGATATCGGCAAGTGCTAACAAGAGCTTAGAGCTAACTTTGTAAGCGACAAAATATACCTCTACGACTCTCCAGAAGTCGGACAGAGCGATGTCTCCCGTGTAGGACCGATGTCGACAGGAGTCTCGCAAGGCACGCAGAAAGTCGGCATAGGCCAAGCTGACTTAGTCATAAGTCCCGATCAGGTGAAGATCGCGGACAGCAGGAAGGTAGTAAAGCAGCGCCCTACTACCCTTGTCACGGGAAAACGTCCCTGACAGCAAAATAAGCGCAAAGATGCGCACCCACTGCTCTCGGGTGGTCGCGTCAGCTGCCGCCAGAGTAGACCGGCGAATACACTTGGTGCTGAATTGTGATGACTCCACCTCAGCACGGGCCCGAACAGCAATCGGACAACAGCTCATCAACCTCAGGAGAGTAGACGTTGATGGTGTTGTAAAACGGTAGCGTAGTCGAACTAAACTCCGGTCCCGAGTTGAGACTGAAGTCGGTTGGGGTGACCATCATCTCACCCCAAGGAAAGTGAAAAGTGTTGGTGGTGTCCCAGAAGAACTCCACTAGAGCACGAACCATGAGGTAACCTCCGTCTAAAGAGCTCATGGCCTGCATGGCCTAAAACAGAGCAGTCAGCCCACAAGACTCCCAAAGAAGTCTCAATCCCTCGTCGACGCTGAAGAACATCCTGTATAGCTTGCCCTGGGTGTCGTTGCCCGAGCCATGGCAACGCATCCTACCAACAGCGATCCCACGACGCACCCTCTTAGAAATGTGGTGGTCGGGGGCAAAATACAATGTCCGCTCATCCCACTCGGGGAAGGGACCAAGAGAGGTGGACGGGTTAGCGTCCTCCTCAATGGGCTCATGCTCCCGCCGCGTGTCTTTGGACTGTGAATTCGAATACCTCGCTGTCTAACCATACTACATTGTGCAAAATTGACAAAAATTAAGTTTCTATAGTATCTAAGGTTCGCCTAGCCGCATGATACTATGTTCGCAAAAAAAATAGAGTACGTAGTACTAAAACAGAGCACAATTTCAATTCAAGCATATATGCATTTTTCAAGCACCCAAAAAATTTCTTGCAATACTATGATAATTTTTGCGACAAATTGGACAAGAATTGCTAGCAAAAACATCAAGAACAAGCCACATTGTTTTCCCTACCTTAAGAGGTCCAACAATGGTAAATTGTTCATTTCTTCACCAAATTGAGTCAAACAAGTCTCAAAATACCCCCAAGGCAATATACAAACATAATAAAGCAATTTCATGGCATAAAATTTGACAAACAAAGCAAATTAAGCAATATAAGTTTTGAATTTTCAAGAAATTCGAGAACAAACTTGTGCAAAATTCATCAAAATTCGTGTTAGTTTGGAAAAACTTACATAGATCAGGAAAGTAGATGAACAAAGCTTCGATTTGCAACAAATTTGAGCAAATTTGGTTGAGAAACGAGCAAGAACGTGCAAGTTGAACCTCCGCGGCGATTTTCGAAGAAAGAAAGCAGTAGCAACGAAATGGAGAAGGAAAAGGGATTTATACGGAAATCCCGATTCTGGCGCCAGGCGATAGAGTGCAGCGTCTGGCGACAGAGCCAAATCTTGGCGCCAGTGACGCTGCAGCGGCGACACAGCTTGAAGCCACTCAGAGCGGTTATTTCGACCTCTTACAGCAATTTTGGGTTCCTTGGTACGCCAGTTAGCCCCTATAAGCAATTTGACATGATTTAGTAATCGGCTTGATTACAATCTCATTAAGTGATCGACCTGATAAATGATAGTCTCACTTAGCTTAAAGCGCCTAAACATTGGCTCACTGCAAAGGCACCGACATAATGGTTCACAACACAAAGGCACCGACATACTGGTTCAAAAGCAGCAAAGCGCCGACGCACTGGCATAGCTAAAAAAAAAGGATCGACAGGCGTTGGTCTTCGGTGATACTCTTCAGGGTATTATCGCAACAAATGAAGATAGTTTCAGGCGAAGCAATCTTCGATCGTGTTTCCTGGCTTGCGGAAGATGGTCAGAAAGCGCTAGAAGGTCGTTTCAGGCGAAGCAATCTTCGATGGGGTTCTCTAGCTTGCAGAAGTCTATCACGGTGGAATTGGAGGTAGTTACAGGCGTAGCATTCTTCAGGCAGTATTCTCTAGCTTATGGAAGATCGACAAAACAAACAACGGGATGGCGTTCCCTAGCTTGTGGAAGGTTTTCAACAACAGCAATGCAGCAACAAATCTGTTACCTTCAGAGACGTGTGCTCGACGATGCAATATACGTTTTTCTTAACTCTCTTATCTGCTTAACTAACGCTAGTTTGCAGGTATCGGCATTACAAGAATGGTTTAGGATTGTAGAACGTTCTGAATCATTCTCCGTCCCTATCGCTACTTTGAATTTTGTTTTCGAAACTTGCGTTTCTCTAAACTCTGTTTAAGTGGGGGCTTCTGTAGACACCTATTTGTGTCTCCCCAAAACCAAACCCAGTGATGAATACCTTTCGCGTCGAATCATAATCGAATGAAGTGAAAGTGTGGAAAGTCTAGTGTTGCGGTTAGTTTTTAATTCTTTTCTTTCTCTCTGTTTTTGAAAACCTATTTTATGAAAACAGCCAATCCAGTTTGGTTTGGTCCATGGCAAGGGTCCAATAATAGCGTATTTGGGTCGGGCTTGAAAAGAAATTTCCAACGATATATTATAAGCCCAATTCCAATGAATAATGAGGAAGTTATGGCCAAATTGCTAAACTGGGCCCGGTTTGATATTTATATGCGGCCCAATGATCGAGAGGAGGGTCTATTATTGATTTATCATTCCTAATATGATTAGGATTGATTATAGCCTTCTAGAAGGTTCTTTTGAATCCTAATTTAATTAGCATTGATAGATTGACTTTAATTGACTTTTAAGAGTTTTAATTAGAATAAAGGAAGTGTTTTAAGGAAAATACAGTTTTACCCTCTCGTACGCTTAAATTTTATCAAAATAAGAAAACGCGTGGAAAACTATTTGCTGCGCCATACAACCTGGCGTCTGGCGACAGGCGCGTGTTTGGCGCTGCAGTCTTGTTTTATTCTTTTCGAAACTCTTATTCATTTTTTATCATATCCGGCTAATTTTCTCTATAAATAGTGTCCTAAAACCTCCATTTTCAATCACCAACTCTCATCAAGAATTTTCTTGATTATTCTATCTCTCTCTCTCTTTTCTAAACTAGCTTTTCTCATACAAAATTCCGCATTATTCATAAGATCTAGACACACCTAACCAAGTTCGAAGTTGCCTTCGCCCTAGACCAGAAAGGTTATAACTTCTGAGGGTTTGGTCCCAAATCTCTATTTTAATTATTTAATTTAATTCTTTGATTTTATATTTTCCTTGAAGTTACTAACGTGTGTATTTTGTTATTAGAAAGAGGTACGAGGCATCCAAGTAAGTAATTTATTTGTTTTATTGATATTATGATATAGAAATCATGTTTAGGTTGTTATTTTGATTCCTAGTATCATGTTAGGATGCTTTTCTTAGTATGATGTTTAGGGTAAAGAATATAAGGTCAATTATGATTTCTATGATGCTTCCTACTTTCTTTCCTAATATCATGTTAGTATCATGTTAGGGTTAAAGCTTTGATTTTTAATGTTTAGTGACATGCTAGGGTTTGTTATTAATCTTGTTTGTATCATGCCTAGGATCTTGCTATTATTATGCTTTATCATGATTAATTTTATAATTGTTATAGTTATGGTTATGATTATTATTTTGATGATTACTATTATGTTGCTTGATATATATTTATTGTTATTGCTTGATCACGCCTTTGATGCATGTTTAAAGGGAATTGGTACTTGTAATCACGCTTAATAAGATGATTAATAATCTTGTTTAGGGTTAATTCGATTATAATTCAAGTGATCGCCAATAATAGTTTTGTTTGTGCATTAATACTCAACCAACATAGATAAACAAGTTTAGGGTTAATCTATTGATTGCATGTTAGTCAGCAAGCGCACATGAATACGAGAAGAATAAAATAGAGGCCTATTATTAGGGCAGGTTCAATCTCTTTTAGGTTGGATTTGTACCTTCATCCCCAAACTTCCAATCATGGTTCCAGACCTATTAGAATTAACGATCTACTGGATCGTTAAGGGGTGTAACCTTCACCCTGTGAACGGTTTACAAGTTCCTAAAACTTGTTGGCAACTCTTTTGCACTAGCTTCCTTCCCTTTAGACGCCACCATACTTAAGTGTATGATCACAGTGGGGTTCAAGTTTGGGGTAATGCTTGAAATATTACCTACAGTAATAGAATTTCTTTTCTAAGAAAATGGGTTGAAAAGAAATGTAGAGAGGTTGTAGGAACTCAATAAATGAAAAGACAATTTCTCACTTGTTGGGATTTCCCAAACAACTATGGATGTGAAAGAAAAAACTATAATAAAAGAAGGAATTATAAGAAAAATAAATTTGACTGATCAAGAGGAGAAACTTATAAGAAGAAGTATTATAGACATAATTATAGAAAACCAAGTAGGTTTTTAAGAAAGGCAACATATTGTCCTAAGAAAAAGAAGACATGTAAGTGTTGGTCTCGTGGAGAATTAGGACATTATGCTAGGTGAATGTAAGAAAGCTAATCATAAACCAATGGAAGCCTTAGGAAGTTGGGATTACATAGAAATATCATAAGACGAGGCTTTAGAATTGGCTTTAAGTAATAATAAAGGAATAGTAGAAATCATAGAAGAGGAAAATGAATATAGAACCTCAAGTTAGTGATGAGTTTGAAGATGAAAATTATGAAGAAATTAATAATATGATGGAAGGAGAAGAATTAGAAAATTCAGAGTCAGATGACAATAAGGAAGATAAAAGCAGAATGACGATAGGTCAACTAAATAGAGCTGAGTATTCATTTGAAGATAATGACCTAGATCAAGTAAACAAAGAAATTAAAGTTGGAATTTTCCCCAGATTACTAAGGATAAAATATTTAAAACTTCTTTCTTTAAAACTAGAACTAAATATGTATGTGAAGAAATGGAAGGAAGCATAGTAATTGAAGATTGTGAACAAAAAACAGCCGAAATTAATATTATAAACTAGAAAAGTATTAAAAAAACATAAAGATAAAGGAAACTATAACTATATTTGGATTGGTGTAGTACAAGTATACATAACTCCTTTACAAGATTTTGGCAAGGATGTTAAATGCTTGAGTTTTATCTATGATATTAGACATAAAGAATTTTATGATCAAATAATCAGTGGTATCACATGTAATTTAAGTCAAGGAACGGTAAGCTATATACGTGAACCTAGATATTATGTGAGCTTAGAGGATTTCTTTGCGTCAAAGTTTTTAGCTATCAAGCAATTAATAGAAGGAGTGAAAATGCATAAAGGAACACGACCCATACAATTAAGATGGAAGGTGGTTTATAAGTTGGTAAACACTATAGACTCATCTTTTAAGAAACAAATATTCGATGCTCAGAAATATGAGCAAGGAGGAGGTCCTAAGAAGAAAATTACACCTATAAAAGTAAATCCTAATGAAATCGAAATTGAAAAAACTTGGGAGGAATTCTTTATGAACCCTACAGTTAGTAATAGATCAAGTAAGATGTTAATTGATGAATCAGGATTACTTCATATTGGAATGAATACAAAACCTAAAATACAAAGAAATCTGAGTTTTTAAACTCCAAGTCTAAGTAGACAAAATTCAACAATAATAAGAATGAAAAAACAAGGTGATGAAAAGCCAGTAGAGGATGAACAAGAAATATTAGTTCTACTAAAGAAACTAAATGAAAAATATGAAAGTGAAAAACCCTTAAAACAACCGGCAAGGCATAGCATTGACATGGGGTCATGTTCTAATTTAGAGTTAAATGAAGATCCAAATAATCCTATTAGAAAGGTAATTGGATATAAAACCAAAACTGTGAGTGAACCAGTATATGAAGATGAAGTTAATATGCAAATAGAAGCTTATAATGAAATATCTAGTACTAATCTTAATAGCATTTATATTCCAATTGGTATATGCATTGAGGATTATAATAAATATAAGTTATGTGCATATATTGATAGTGGTTGTTCTACATGTTTTGGAAAGCAGACTTTATTTCCATAATTCTTGTGGAAAAAGGCTAAAAATCCTATGCAAGTTAGAATTGCTAATAATAATGTCATGATGCATACTAAAATAATTGAAGAATTACCAATAGAAATTGGAGGAGTTCAATGTGTTATTCCTATTTTATGGGCAACTGATCAACCTAGTCATGATATGATAATAGGAAATAATTTTCAAAGATCATACTCTCCATGCACTCAAAATATTGATCAAATAATCTTTACTATTAATGGTCATGTTGTTCCTATACAGAAAATCACAAAGGCTTATATTCATCAGACTATGGAATTTACGCGCAGCCAGCGTGGTGATAGGGTTACTCCTACACAACGAGAGGTTGAACTTAAAATTTCTGAGTGTGATTCATCATTAATAGATCAGATAAATAAGCAGCAAGAAAAGTTATGTGAAAAATTATATTCAACCAATCCTTTAGAACATTGGGAAAAGGATAAGGCATTTGCTAAGATAACTCTAACAAATTCGAATAAGACAAATGGTCTATACCTACCAAGATATTCAGGGGTTTGATGAACAAATAAAAGAATTGCTTAATAAAAAGTTAATTAGGAATAGAAAAAGTCCTCATAATAGTCCAGCATTCATGGTAAGAAATCATGCAGAAGAAAAAAGAGGTAAAGCTAGAATGGTAATTAATTATAAACAACTAAATGACAATACTGTTTTTTATGGTTATTACATTCCTAATAAAACCGTGTTATTTAATAGAATATAAGGAGCCACATGGTTTTCTAAAATGGATTGTAGTTTAAGAGTGGCTATTGGCAAATTAAAATGGAAGAAGAAAGCATTCCTTTAACTGCATTTAGTGCCCCTCAAAGGCATTATGAATGGCTAGTAATGCCTTTTGGATTAAAAAATGCTCCACAAATATTTCAAAGAAGAATGGATAATATTTTTAGAGAACTTAATCATTGTTGTTTGGTCTATATAGATGATATCCTAATATTCTCAAAAGATTTAGAGCAACATAAGAATGATCTTAAAGCAGTAACTCAAAAATGTGCAGAGCATGGTATAATGCTTGGAAAAGATAAATGTGTTTATGCTAAACAAGAAATTGAGTTTCTTGGATTAGAAATTAAAGCAGGACAAATAATACTGCAAAAACATATTTTAGAAAAGATTGAAAAATTTCCAGATAAAATTGAAGATAGAAAATACCTAGAAAGGTTTCTAGGATGTTTAACCTATGCTTCTGATTTCATAGAAAATCTTGCTCTATTAAGAAAACCATTATAGAAAAAACTCAAGAAAGAAATAACTTGGAACTGGAAGGAAAGCGATTCCAAAATTGTTCAAGATCTAAAAGCTATGTGCAAAGATCTTCCTGTACTAACACTACCTACTAGTGAAGATGATTTAATCCTTGAAACAGATGCTAGTAATGAGCACTGGAGTGCTGTATTAAAAATCAAAGAAGGAGAAAGACTTTGCAAATTTAGTAGTGGAAGTTTTAATAAAGCTGAGTTAAATTATCCCACAATGCAAAAGGAAATCCTTGCAGTCGTTAAAGGATCGAGAAGTTCTTAATCTTCTTAGCCCCTAAATAGTTCTTAATAAGAACAGATTGCAAAGGCATACTCGATTTTGTTAAAAAGAATTTGTTTAATATGCAAGCGCAAGGGAGAATCCTGCGTTGGCAATTATGGCTTAACCAATTCTCTTTTACTTTTAAACATATATAGGGATCGAAGAATTCTTTAGCTGATAGCCTAACCAGAGAATTGGCTAATGACGAAGAAGCACAAGACATCAGAAAAACCTCCTGCCCATCAACTAGAAAAGATGGAGGCAGAGAGAAAAACTCTTATCAAAGAAACTGACAAAGCAATGGAGCAGGCTGGTTTCACCCTCCACTTGGGCCTTAATGGAGGCCATGATTGTTTCATCAAAAAGAAGATCTCGAGACGGTTTAGTTAAAAGTTGTCATGTAGCAGTTCGAAGGTTCCTAATGTACAAAGTGATGGTCATTATCTTGAGGCTCATTCCTGATATTCAGGATATAATACTAAATAAAGTAAAATATAATAATTTTAGGTTATGGTATGATCTAGTTGTATCAAAGTCATACAAGATGTATGATGTCTATGATCTATGGAGAAGTAGAATAATATTCAACACCAATTCCATAGTGGGTACTGTGTCAATTCATCCACATTCACCGGAATGGAGGGCGTCTTATGTAGCAGAGCACTACAGAGCTTGGGATTATGGGATGGTTCATAGTATTGTACCATTTCCTGATAATAATACTACGTTCCTTGAGAAGCTCACGAAATTCTAGAAGTATATTTTTAGAAGAATTTATGAAGCAACAAGATATAAAGGAAGAGTTGAACAAGTCCAAGTGCAAAGTGCAAACATTCAAATGGTTGAAGGAAAAATTAACTCTCCACATTTCCTGATCATGTTTGAAGACGTTCATAGCAAACTCAAAGATCCAATCTGTATCCAGCAGAGAAGAGTAAAAGATCCTACAGAAGCAAGAGCTTATGGATTTTTCTATATTGCTCAGTATCTTAACCAGTTCATAGCCTTAAAAGAAGAACTATCAATACATGTGGGAAATACTACTATAGTAGCACCAGAATGGTTAAGAAATTATTTAGAAGAAGGAGTATTACATGGTGAATAGTGTATGATTATCTCGAACAAGTTGAAGCTAGGAGATATTTATCCTTAGAGGGAAAAGAGCACTTATTGGAGATCTTTGTCACGTGGGATGAATTCTATGATGCTAAATGTGTGATGGATCTAGGTATAAAAGAAGACGACCCAATGTATGTCCATTATGAAGAGAGTAAGGACAATAAAGGTAGTCTACAAGAAATGATGGAGTCCTAAGCCCACATCAGCAATTATGTTTCTACTTTTACTGTTGCAGCACGTTTTATTTGTTTTAAAGAGTCTTTAGAAAAGCAGTGAACGATGTTCACTTGCTGAGTCATGGTTTTCTGTAAGCCATAGAAAGTGTCGGTGACTTTTGTGAACCGTCCCCTATATAAAGGGCATTAGGCAAAGAAGTGAAGGCAGAGTTGGAAGAGTTATCTAGAGAATTGCTCTAAAAGCATTAGAGAGTCCTCTAGAGAAAAATACTCACCTTAAGAGACAGATTGGTCCTCCATCTCTCTTAAAGTAGAGAAAACTCTAGTTCAGCTTATGTATGTTTAAGCTTTCAGTTTGTTTGTTTGTTGTAATAAATGAGTGTTGTAATCTTTTCAAATTAAATAAAAGTTTCGTTCAAGAAGGGAACGTTATCCCCTTGAACCTTATATATCAAATGAGTTATCTTTCTGTTTAGTTCCATCATAAACACAGTAAGGATTGTCTAATTAGAGATTACAGTCTAAGATAGGAAACGAATTAGATATGTGCTGAGCCTGATCTAAGGAAGACATGGTTGGGGTTATCTACCTTGGTAAAGCTAGAAGCTCATAACGCCGGAGGTTCCATTGTCGACTAAGTTCAGGTATTGGTCAAAACTCTCTAGTTAAATAGCTATTATTGCGAAGTATGGTGGGCTTTTAAATTGTTAAAATAATTTATTTTGATATATAAGTAGTAGAGTTGTGATAACTACCACCGTTAAAAGTCATTTAAGTAATTATCAGATCGAATTGTAGTAAAAATCAGTGTATTATTAAAAACTGTTATTTTTAATTAAGATAATGTTATTAAGTTATTAAAACCTGTTATTTACCCTAAATGATATATATATATATATATATATTCTGACGTCACTTGGTATTGGGCGGGGTAGCCTATACCGGGAAGCGGTCCATCATTCCCCCTTAACTTGATATCCGATATTAGAGTGTGTATACGACAGGGGCGGAGCTACGTTGGTGCACACTGGTGCACGTGCACCAGCAGTCCCCCCAAAAAAATGAAGTTTAATTTTTTTTAAAAGAAATCTATCAAAGAGACCAGTTATTATAAATAACAGGTCTCTTAGATACTAGTAGCAATAATGCAGACTTCACTCACCCACTCCCACTTTATTCTCGGTGCTTTATTTTTGTAGTGAAAAGTGACCGGTGGTTTAAACAGCTGGTCCTTAAGCCTCTAAGGTCATTTTTTTTTGTTATTCTTTATAATAATGGGTCAAACAGACCGGTTATTAAAAAACAGGTCTCTATGGTCATTGTATTTTTTTTTGTTACAATTTTTTTTTGTTACAATTAAAATAATGGATTGGTCCTATTGGAGTAGACGTTATTTGTAGTAACTTTAGCTTGTAAGATGAATTTTTTAAGTACTATTTGATTGTAGTATAAATTTTTGTGTTATTTTTTTGGATTGAAATCAATTTGGTGGTGATATAATTTTTTTTTAATATGATTTTTGGATTGAATACAATGATGAACTAGACCCAAAATTTTTTGTACTATCATATGTGATTAATAAATGATGGTGGCTCACCAACTCGAAAATCCTAGATCGTCACTGGTATATGATATGGGAGACACCTGAAAGGCTAAAATAATAATAGTCTAATATTCAATGATTAATGATAATAATGGGGAATTTGTCAAAAAAAAAATGTTAATAATGGGTAAAAATAAAACCAAAAGAAACACAAAAAGAAAGTAAAGAACTTTTTGGGATGATGATAAATTGATAATAATGATGGTAGGACCGTTACAAAATCGACAATTTTGAAAATTCCAAATTCAAAAAATCAGATCTCAATATTTTCTTCATTCCGCATAAAAATCATACTTACTCCATCATTAGTATCTTGAATCCCATTTAAGAGCAAATTAATTACGAGTACTCCATATAACCATAATTATTTCGAAAAAAATTATTTTTATTTTTCGGTATAATTTTTTTTTTTTTAAAAAGCAATCATTCAAAAAAACCCACAAAAACCCAGCCATAAATTTTGATTGGTCCATATAATATGCGCTGTATTTGTATTTTTCATGTCGTTTTCTGGGGTTGCTTTCGTTTCTAGTTTCTCTCTCTTCTTTTCTCTCTCTAAAACTGAAGTCACTTTCTCAGTCTATAGAGAGTTTGATTAGAGTGGGTAAATTCTAGACCCTTTAATCTTCCTCTTATCCACCCCTTTTCACTAATTCTGGAGCAACACTATTCAGTTCATCATCATTTGGTGAGTAAATTTTGCATTTATTTCAAGATTTTTCTAAGTTTTTTGGGTTTTTCATGAACAATTTTCATGGACTAAAGTTTTTTTTTTTAATTTGAGGGAATGTTTTTGAACTCGGTTGTAAAGTGTGCTTTTAGTTTCTTAAGAATTGGGCATTCTCGTGTATTTTTATCATATAATATGTTGCTTTTTTTTTTTCGTTGTATTATTAGTTTAGTTTGGTGAATAGAGTTGTAAATGATAATTATATAAACGGAATTCGATCCCATGTCTTGGTACCATTTTCCGAACCAACTAAGCTAGTCCACATCAAGTAGTTTGTAGTTTGTAGTTTTGGTGATTATGAATGTTAGATTTTAGGTGGTAATTTTAATTATAAAACTTGAAATTTACTTGTAGTTTGGTTTTGTTGTTGTCCTGTTTTTTTGTTTTGTTTTGTTTTGTTTTATTTTTAATAGTATCTTGTATGCTTGAAGACATGCTGAGTTGATTGTGAAGGGTTTTGAATAAGATAAAATGATAAATAGCATTTGGGCTTGTTTATTAAGTTGCAGCATTGTGTTTCGGAGTTATTTTTTATGAAATTTTCAGTTTTTCCAATGATTTTTGTGGTGTGCATATTCGACACAAGTAATTACTCGTTAATTGGTGTTCAATTCTTGAAACAATCATGAGTGAAGGTTTGAAGGGTCCGTTATTTGACTCTTGTTTTCTTTATAATTCCAAAATTCCGACTGCTGTATTTGTATGTGCTTATTTCGTAAAAGATTTCGTGTATGTATCATTGTAGATTCTGAATTTTCTTGGAGAATTGGTGGGAATTGTTATAATTATACACAATATTAATCGGTTTGTTTCTTTTAGTTGTTGAAAATGCCTGAAATTCAACTTGGTGCTCACACTTTGAGGTCCCATGGTGTGCAAGTGGCTAAAATACATATGCATGATTGGCTCATTCTCTTCCTTCTAGTGGTGATTGATATTGTGCTGAATGTTATTGAGCCTTTTCATCGATTTGTGGGGAAAGGCATGATGGAAGATCTTAGGTATCCTCTGAAAGGCAATACCGTTCCTTTTTGGGCTGTCCCGGTATGTTTGGTCTTTATGGTATATTATGTTCTATCTGGTTATCAGGACTAACTTATTCCGAGTAGAATCAAGCACAATAACAGACATTTTTATTCTCTTCTTTTTGTTCGCAGATTGTTGCAATCTTGTTACCCTTCTGTATCATTCTTATCTACTATTTCATTCGGAAGGATGTCTATGATTTCCATCAAGCAACTCTTGGTATGCATACATTTTTATTGTTTAGAAAGGAGTAGGGAGTTGGGATAAAGGGTCCACTTGGCTGGTTAACGATACTAAACTTTGTGTCCTTTTGATATACAGGACTCCTGTTTTCTGTGCTTATAACTTCTGTTATAACTGATGCAATTAAAGACGGAGTTGGTAGACCTCGTCCTGATTTCTTTTGGCGTTGTTTTCCTGATGGAAAAGATGTAGGTTCAACTTCTTCACTAGTTGCAAATGTTTATTTTCAGCATATGGGAAGCAGAAATTTGGGCACTTCTTTAACTTATTCACTGGTTTCATTGTTATAATTCTCCAGGTGTATCATAATGTCACAGGAGATGTTATGTGCACTGGTTTTAAGAGTGTTATCAAAGAAGGCCATAAAAGCTTTCCAAGTGGGCATACTTCATGTAAGTGATGTAATTGCTATTTCCCTTATTATGCAATTGCAAACTATAAAATTCTCAGGACATCTCAATTCTCAAGAACTCTATTCTAGACTCTTCTGTGTGCTTGCACTCTCCCACAATTTGACACCCATCCAGGGTGTTGCAACCTCATCTCTACTGACTGCATCTTGTATTATATGAGTGTATGTAAATTCTCTCCCATATGTTGTGTGTACGATTTATAACCCAAGTTGTTTACTTTATATAGTGGCTAGAGTACTACTCCTCCATCAAGTTAACTCTGCCTAGATAGACTAGAACACTATAATTTAATAATACAACATTACCTCCTAATCAAAAATTTGATGTAAATGCAAAATCGTCATAACTAAAACTAACTAACAAACAAACAAAGTATTACACATGAACAACTATCTCCACAAGGTAAAAGATTGACTTCTTCATAGCTTGCAACGTGGCCTTACAATGTCAGGCTACCCCAGATTCTTGCAACTTACTTGTCAAAAATTGTTTGCTTATACCATAACTCGTATGCAGACCATCTCCCATATGTTTCCAAACCTATGGAAAGTCTGCTACCTAATAATCCTCCTCTCAAGCCTAACAAGACCAACCTCTTTGATCAATGACCAAGAGCTTCGAGTATTATTGTTAGGTTAAGGATGCTGCCCCTTAAAACAAAAGCCTAACAATCTTCCTCTCAAGACTTAGAGAACCAACCTCTTTGATCAACGACCAAGAGCTTCGAGTATTATTGTTAAGGCCTTAATTAAATATAGGAAACTTGTACAATATTATCTCCCATTAAATGCTTCAATGTAAATAAGAAACTATCCAGCTAACTACCAAACAAAGCTTTACAAATATTCAAATTCCATATCATAGTAAGTTTCCATGTATGGAATGGCTATCTCCACAAGGATGACTTTCTTCATAGCATGCTAGAGTGGCCTTTCAACATCATGGTGACCATATACTTGTAACTTATATGTCAACACTTGTTTGCTCACACTGTAGCTTGTATCGACACTCTCTGTGTGGTCTTAAATCTACTATAGTGTTAGCTTGTTGGGCTTGCTACCAAACATAAATTTCTAAGCATCATCTTCCATAACATTCGTTTTATTGAATTTGTCATCCAATTATTGATTTTTTTATTTTACTCTCTGAAAGATTGAAAATTGTTTGTCTTTGTGTAGGGTCATTTGCAGGTCTCACTTTTCTAGCGTGGTACATGTCAGGGAAAATTAGGTGCTTTGATAGAAGAGGCCATGTTGCAAAACTTTGTATTATCTTTGCACCGATACTTTTGGCTGCAATGGTGGGAGTTTCGCGTGTTGATGATTACTGGCATCACTGGCAAGATGTCTTTGCAGGGGGTCTGATAGGTATGTAGTGCATAAATCTGATTTTTTTTTTCTTTTTTGTTTTTTTTGGTAAATATTAATGCCTTGGAGTCTGATAGGTATGTAATGCATAAATCTGATTTTTTTTCTTTTTTGTTTTTTTTTTTTTTTTTTTTGGTAAATATTCGATGCCTTGTTAATCAATTGTCATCTCAATTTCTTACTTTATCTCCTTTGTTCTGCACAGGTTTTGTGATTGCTTCATTCTGTTACTTACAGTTCTTTCCACCACCTTATGCTGAAGATGGTAATGCCTTATGCTTTCTGGTTTAGTTGTATTTTCCTTCTACTTCAATCATCTCTCTTCTTATTTATGAAATGTTCATTGGCTTGGAACATGGCTTGTTTATTTCAACTTTCTGTTGGTGAGAAACAGAATTGGCTGGACATTCTCCTGTTGTAAAAGTAGATTCTTCGTTCTAAATAATATACAAGTATATGAATGTATGTTATCTAAAAGAAGCCATATAATCAATTAAAAGTTAAAGGTTAACGACACATTGACTAGTAAATTCAAAAACGTTAGTAGAAATTTTTTTTCTGGTTAGACAAGATATTGGCAAGGAATTTCAAACAATCTCCAAACCAAACCGGTCTTGATGCTAGAGTTATTTGTGTTATGAACTAAGACCACATATCTTAGGAAAGATGCAAGATGCTATGTAGACGACATGATGTGGGAAAAAATCGACACTATAATCATCTTATGCTGGGGTCTGATAGTCTGGTTGATTGTCCATTATTATTATTATTATTAATTATTACTATTATTGGTCGTCGTCGTCATGTGAAATATTTAATCATTCACATGTATTTAAGTAAATTCTTTATCCAATTTCATATTGCAATTAATGTCATTATTGTTTGGATCTAGCAAGAATGAATCAAGTTTTGAATTGTCAAGGATTAAAATCCCCCTCATGGATGCTTAGTTGTAGGATTAAAATATCATTACATATGGAGCAGCAATTCCCTTCTTTCTGAGTATAAATATATGTGAGATGGCATGGTTTTCTTGTTTTTAGCCTTCATTTATTATCAATTGTACTCTTGTTTCATCTATTATTGGTATTTGAACCACTTTACAAAAGGAGGAAAAAGCAAGGGACATGTTGAACTTTTTTTACTTATTTAAAATAATTATACAAATTAGACAACTTCCTAGGCTCCCATAGCACACAAACACAAAATTTTGAATTTACTGTTGCTTACAATACCAATACTTGAAAAGTTGAAAGATCCAAGATTTCTTGTTGTATCTTGTATCATGAAGACATGAATCCATAAAGAATACTTTTTTCATTATTGTTTTATAGTTATATTATGATTTTTGACATTATTTATTCACTTCACTTAAACCATCATTTACTATTTATACATAATTTATAAAAAAAAAAATAAAAAAAAAAATTACTCCCTCCGTTTCATAATGTAGTCCATGTAGAATCTTTTGACTACAAAAAATTAGAGGAAATCTTCTAAATTTCTCTTTATATATATAAACAAATATAGTCATATGAGATATAGTTTTATTCGTCTTAATGAGTACTTTATTAATACATAATTTTTATAATTTTTATTTAAGTGAAATTAAAGATATTAGCGACCAAAGATTTACATCGATATACGTAAATGGAACTAACATTATGAATCGGAGGGAGTATATAACTTTACAATTACAATCAATGTTTAAAGTTGTGTATTGGAAAACGTCCTACGTCAAATGAAACAACTAAAAAATCATTGTACTTCTTTTTGTCTCTTCACACTTGGAATTGCCATGAAATTTAGACATGGGATAAAAAAATAATTTAATTTGGGTTGCAAGGGGAAAAAAATTAGGAAGTGTTAGAAAGATTGGAAAAGATTGATGGAATGGGAAATGAAATGGGAAGAGTAAGGGTAAGCAGGATAGGTGGAGTTCTTTTGTAGGCACTCCAAATATGAAAAATGTGCAGTTCAGTTTTGGAACTTGGGAGTTGGGACGAAGGGACTAACATTTTTGGTTGCTTTGTTATTGTTGTTGGTACTAGTATTTTTTTTTGCCTAACAAGGAGACAACTTTAGTGCCAAATCATATTTTTTTGCAAATATTGTGTAGGTTATTTTGTTGGAAAATGTTCCGCTTGCAAAATGACAGGAAACAATGTGGCTTAAATGATTTAATTCCCCAAATAGCTTCTTTGGGATTTTGGACTTAAACAATGCTCGAGTTTGGTCATCAGTCTCCCCTGTAGATTTTTTATTCTTCAATTATGTTGAAATACATAGGGGTTGAGTGCTAAAGACTTCTGGTTTCCTGTTACTCAGTGGCTAAGTTTAATGGGTTATCTGCAACACTATGATTAAATCACTGTCTTTGTTTTAGAGGGATAAATGGGTGCTCTTCTGGTCATCACTTCAACCTGATGTCGATCAGCTGGTATGTTGTGTAGTTGTGTACTATTGGAGATACAGAATGAAATCTAAAGTAAAAAGGATAAAGCTACAGCTTACCTGAGTAGTTTATAAAAGAAAAAGAATTAGGACTTAAGAGGATATCTACAAGTGTATGAGAAAAATCAAAACCTTTCATTACTTTTTGGCTTTGGATTGTATAGGTTTAATCATATTGGCTCATAAATATTGTGTGTTGTGGTAGTATTGTGAAGTAGCAAAGGGTTTTGTTATGGTCCAGTGCTCCCTTGCATTGTCTTGTCTAATTTACTACAGGGCCTAGGCTAGGTAGATGCCGCCTTGCATTGCCTTGACTAGGCTACTGCCAATGGTATTTACAGGGAGTTGGGGTAAGGTGATTGTTGGGGCTTGGTGGAGGAGAGCGAGGAGGGCAGGGTGGTTATTGATACCAAGAGAAAATGCAAAAACTTCTCCATTCGGGAGTTAATCACTACTTTCTTAGATTTCCAGCCACTTCTGGATGTTATGGAGAATAAACTGCCTGCTATAACTGATTGCACCATAGCTATAATTCCTAGCAGGTCCCTCTTGTTCCAAACATGGCCGTAAATTATGCATGTATTCTGTAGTTGATGGTGTTGGAAACAAATATGCTAGTCTCACTCTTTTGCATCTGCTGTTGCCTTCAGTTCTTGTACTTTCCTTTGGTTCAAGTTCTCAAGATTTAACAAATGTCAATCTTATATATCTGTGGATTATGATCATTTGTACTTGTGCATTCTTATTTACACCGTCACTGTTTATGTATGAGTTTTGGTTTCATAATGCCTCTATCATTCTCATGTTGATCAGGTTGGGGACCCCATTCATATTTCCACATGCTAGAGGAGTCGAGAAATGGTGTTCAGCCTCCAAGTAACAATATGGATGCTCTAGCCATTCGTCCTACCGAGCTGGAAAGCGTACAAGTTGAATCCCAACATGGTTCAAATATGCCTTATTATCGGCGAGATTCAAGGCCTATACGAGATGACAGGGAAAGTGGGATGTAAATAGTGTATAAATCAATGAAGTTTGTACCTTGTTGGAGTAGTGAAAACTTTTCTTGGCTGTATTTAGGTTCATTTAGGCTAACATAGATTCTCCACTTCTGTTGTAGACACAAAACTAAGTCTTAATTGAAGAGTAGTTTCATATCGTTTGGTGTATATCTCATATTGTTTGCTGGGAGTTTAAGACTGTTATTGGCCAATATGTGCATGGGTCGGCTCAACATTTGAGACCTTTTTATACGCAGTTATAAATCACGGGGATGGTAATCAATTCGAGTGAAAGTTTATGAAGAACATTTTATGTTATTACCCATTGTAATGTTAGTCTATAATCTTAACCTCAATTTCTACATAAATTTCCATTGTTGTCCTAACTAATATTTGAAAGGTGTTATTGACTGAAAATGGAAATTTGTGAAGTAAAACCCAGTAACTTGTTCTCGTACATATGAAGTATACAAAATCATCATCAAACTTGTGATTAAGGACCCATTAAGGATCATTAAAAAACAAGTTGTAAGGAGTTTAAGTGTTTGAGCTCTTTACATAGAGCCAAATTACCTGTATGAAATGAAAGAACTAGTGTGGTAGGCTGCTAGCCATATATCCATTTATCCACACACATATTAGTTTTTATTACTCCTTCAATCCCTAATTTTTTTGTCCTATTTGAGTTTTTACAATCTTCAAAATATGTCTTAAAACATATATACCTTCTTTTATGTATGCATAAAAATTATTAAAAGAAAACTTGATATTAATAAAATATATCATGTAATGAATCTAGCAAGTACCTATATGGCTATATTATCTCTTATAGATTAATGAAAATTTGTAGCCAAAATTTTTGAAGTTTGACCTAAATATTAACAATGGAGCAAAAGGGAAGGGATGGAGGGGGTAATTAGATCTGATTAAGATGGGCCCGGCCTATTGACCCGCCTGATTTTGGGCGGCCATGGACATAACATCATGCCTTGTAGCCACCTAATTATGTCTTTCCGACCCAAATTTAGTGATGAATACCCTTTTATCGCAAATTCTTGGTTGCATTCTAGTGCAGTCAAGCTAGCTGCATCAGCCTTAAATATGAACATATAGTACATAAAAAATGAACATACGTTTTTTTCTCTTCCTTATATCTTAACTAGGTTAAACCCCGTGCAAATGCACGGTTGTTGAATAATTATGATAATAATATAATTATATAAAAATTAATGAATCGATTCATCAGGTATTAAAGTGCATGAAATATATTAAAACAATTAAAACATGTGAGAGAAAATATTTATAGTTATAATGTGCAAGTTGATATTTTAGGAAGTTTATTTTAGATTTTATATAAAAAAAAAGGTCATAATCTAAATGCAATCTTTATTTTTATATAATAACGATTTTATTTAGAAAGTAATTTTGGCGGTAATTTTTTCAATAATATGTTGCCAAGTGTTCCTACATATTCGCTTTTAGTAGCATGTAATTGATAAAAAAAAAAAAAAAAAAGGTCATAATCTAAATGCAATCTTTATTTTTATATAATAACGATTTTATTTAGAAAGTAATTTTGGCGGGAATTTTTTTAATAATATGTTGCCAAGTGTTCCTACAGATTCGCTTTTAGTAGTATGTAATTGATTGATGATTGATTTTCTCTCTTCTTCTTTCTTAGCTCTATTAATTTTCTCTTTTCCGTTTTCTTCTCAATTCAAAATTTTCTCTCTCCTCTTTTTTTCCTTTCCTTATAAGTTTACTTCACTTCCCTTCAATATTTAAACTTCTTTGTCATACTTCGGATATTCTCCAATTCGTCACCACTGTAGCATTCTCCATTGTCATCATCTTCGTCGCGATCATGAATCATGAGATAATTTTGTTTTTTTTTTTTTGTTTTTTTTTTGTTTTTTTTAATAAATATGTGAATGTTGTAAGAATTGTTTATTTCTATTAATTTTGCATTTGTGATTCCAAATCTATCATGTTATAGATCAATAATTATTGCATAATTTCTGTAAAAAAAATGAAAACGAAGTACTTTAAAATTGATAAATTTTGTACAAAATGAACATTTAGCACCAAAAAATGGACATATTTTATTGATTTATTTTAGCTTTATTTTTTGTGAATTATTTTATACAATGAATTTGAACCTATATGGATTTATGAAATTCATGTTCATTTTTAATATACAATATGTTCATAAGTTTTATTGACGTGTTATTTTATTATACTAAATGTTCATTCATTTAATATGTTTATATATTTTTATGAAATGTTCATTTTATTTGGTAACTGGTATTATCCAGCTATTTTATGGTTGTATGATAAATGTTCATTTCTAATATACTAAGGGCATGTTCTCATACATTTATTTTCAGTTCAGTTCAGTTCAGTTCAGTTCAATTCAGTTCAGTTCAGTTCATTTCAGCTCCTAATTTCCTTCTCTTTAAAATATTCATTTCAGTTCATTTTAGTTCGGTTCAGTTCAGTTCAACTTAGTTCAGTTCAGTTCAGCTGAGTTTAGTCTATGAGAATAGGCCCTAAGTGTTTTTTTATTCGACATGTTCACTTTTTATTACTAAATGTTCAATTTTTTAATGTTCATTTTTTTACATGTTCACTTTTTATTACTTAATATTTTTTTTACGTGTTCATTTTTTTAACTAAATTTTCATTTTTAAGTTCGTGGTTTAGCAAATTTATGATTATATGATAATCATATTCATTTTTAATAAATGATCATTTATTTAATAACATGCTCACTTTTAAGTATTAAATGTTAATTTTTTTACGTGTTCATTTTTTTATTGTTAAATGTTCTTTTTTTCATGTTCATATGTTTTAACTAAACTAGATATTCTTACGCTCGCAATGCGCACGTCACCGCTAACCCTTAACTTTGAAGAGAATTAATACTGATGAATGTTATGTCTTATGCATATTTGCATGGTATTTTATTATATTTATTTGCATGATATTTTAAGCACTTATTACTAAATTACACTTCATCATACAATTATACTTCGTAATTTTTGTACCATATATATTAAATTAAAATTAATTTAGAATACTTTGTTTTAAATGAAATTTATAATCAAATAAATTAAAAAAACTAAAAAAAAAATGGAGGGACTAAAGATACTTTAAATATTGAAATAAACACAAATAATTAATCAATTTTGGTGCTTTTGAATTCAATAGGGGCAATACATGTACAAGAATTTTTTTTATGGATATAAATGTTCATGCACTATTTTATAATAGTTTTCTTAAACCTTTTTAGAAGGCAGGGATGTTCATTTTATAGAGTGTTGTGTTTATTTAGGTGGATATGTTGTCTGGGCTATTTGAATTGGGTCGCGCGTTTTGGGTCTTCCCTTGTTGCAGCTAGGAATATAGCAGCTAAGACCCATTGCCCTTTTATTGCCAATTGGCCAGGTTGTGCATTGAATTGAAATTAATAATTGCTTGAACTCCTAGTCCATTTTTATCTTAATTTACCTAATCCAATACTTTTCTAGCCTAAACATCTATTCAAACTTTTTTCCTAGCCCAAATCCACAAACCATAGCCTAATTTTCACTTTTTGTGACTAGAGTCCAAAATCGAAGAAAACTGACTTTTGTGCCCCATAACGTTGATTTAAATCTGGTTTGATTTAATAGCCCTTGAAATAAGTTTTCCAACAACATATCATAAAGCCCATTTTTTTATTTAAAAACAAAGAAGACATGAGCAAACCACTAAAACTCAGCCCAAAATCGACACTTTTGCACTCAAACGGCCATATATTAAAATCTACATAAGCTTATTATGACCTAATTCTAATTGGGTTGGAAAGTAGACTTCAAGATCTTTCCAATGACATATTATGCTTTCTCTATTCTTTTTTACTTGACCTGCTTCTTTTATCACGCTTGCCAATGTAAACCTTTAACGACCAATAACTTTAATTCTCAATAAGTAAAAATTATAAAAGTTATATATTATGATGGCTTATTCAGACTTACTCAAAAAGATCCCTCATAAATATGTTTTTTCTTATACATTATTCATAAAAGACGGTCAAAGGAGGGGTGGTGAATAGTGTAAAAGTCAAAACGGGTCAAGTAAAAAAGAACGGAGAAAGTATGTCTTATTCCAAGGTACGGATGAAAAGTTATGGAAGTTTTAAAAATTGCGCAAAATCTGCCAAAAGTGTCGCGCAACGTTACATTTTACCGCGCGACGATACATGCATATATTCTTTGTACGATACCTTATTCTCCGCCTTCTAGTTTATAAATAGGAAAAATTAGAAAAAATAATCCCAACTTTCATCAATTTTGGTAGAATAATTCCAACTTTGGATTATTTTGGAATAATCCGAACTTTGGGGAGTTCTCTTTTTCTTCAATCCCAAATACCGGTTACCGGTTGAATGGGTTATATATTTTTTTTTGGTTTAAGTGACACGTGTCACAAATTAATTGGCTAAAAATATTTAAAAAAAAATATAAAACAAATAATCTTTCAAAAAAATAAAAAAACAAAAAAAAAATCCACCAACCAAAGCCCCAACCACCAGCCAAGTCGATCGGAAACTTGCCCAGCCTAGCCACCTCCTTCGCTGTATTGCCGGCCTTCCCCCACCCCTAGAGTCGCCGTTCTAGCCAAACCACCACCCCTGGAGTTGTCGTTCGAGTCAAACCCCTAAAACATCAACCCTACTCTCGAAAACCCCAAAAACCGGCCACCACCCCACTCACGAAAATGCCTCAAAGCCATCAACCCACTCCCGAAAACTACCAAAAATCCCTCCCCCACCATCGAAAACCCTAGACGCTAGGGTTTCGAGGTGGGGGAGGAGTGTTTTATGGTTTCGTGGTTGCAATTTTGTGTGGTTCCGTGGTTTTGGGGTTGGTGATTTCAGTGGTTGTGTGGGGCAACGGGGAAAGGGGAAAATGGCGAACGACGATTCAAGGGGTGGGGGGGGGGATGCGGCGGCCTGAGCTGTGGTGATGGAGGTTAGATTAGGTTGGTGGGTTGGCGGGCTAGGTTGTGGTGGTGTGCACTGTGCAGTGGTCAAGGGTGGATCGGTGGTAGAAGGGAAGTTGGGTGGGTTTTTTTTTTTTAAAAAAAAATGGACCGATCAGGACTTGACACATGTCAAGTGACCTGATATAATAGGTCATTGACTTTGGTTGACCGGTTTGGGATTGAAGAAAAAGAACACCCCCCAAAGTTCGGATTATTCCAGAATAATCCAAAGTTGGGATTATTCTACCAAAATTGATTAAAGTTGGGATTATTTTTTCTAATTTTTCCTTATAAATATGACCCTAATATTAGGTTTTTGAGAGGAACACATCATAGTATGGGCAGAAACACAATAACTCAAGTATTTGATCAATGTTGTACCTATTTTAATCATTGTTTTCAAGCATTTCAAAATCCATCTGTGGCTCTTCTTCAAGACGACATTGCTGGCTACCTCTTGATCCAATATGAGATCTATGCAACGTCGATACGAATGAGAGTCAAAGAAATCGAAAAACATGAGAAATATGAAAAAAATGAAATTGCATTGAAATAATTGGCGATGAAGCTTCAATGGAGGAGAGAAAGCTCATAGTGGAAAACTCATAGTGGAGGGAGGGAGAGAGGAAGGAGCTGAATGAGTTTATGAGTGGAAGAGAGTAGAAACTCAAAAAAGTAGAAAGTATGAGTTAGCTTTTGAATATACACTTCATTTCATTTGCATTTAGGTTGAATTTTGTTAAGCTGGTGCTAGTTAGGAATAATGTACTTATGAATTGTGACATCTAGCATTTTGTGACTCATCTAACTGTTTATAAAATTTAGGTTCATAAGGAATGAGAGGAAATCCCATTTTTTAATATGTAAGAATAAATATTTGCATGGTCATGCTACGGCCCCGTAAAAAATCTAGTTATTAATGAACGAAGTTTTGACAGATGTTTCTTGCTTTGATTGGATTCTCCAAAATAGTAAGTCTGACACCTTAATGGAAGAGGAGAGAAGTGCATCGTTTGGAGCTATTATTTAGTGGCTTTGGCGTTGGCGAAACGAGAAAACTTTTGCTAGAGAAGCTGATCTACCGTTTGATAGGTGACCTTCCTCATGACACGAATTGGTGATGTTAGCAGAGCCCTTGATAGTCCATTTTGTATGATGAAGGCTGTAGGAAGGAGAGGCACGAGATTTTGATTAAGTGGGAATTTCCTAGAGAAGGTCGGGTTCTCCTTAACACTAATGATGCTTCAAATGGGGACCCGAGCTTGCTCACTGGTGCAGGGGGCTTAATCAGAGGCAGTGGTGGTGAATTCTTCAGTTATTTGCTTCTAAGTGTGGTATATGCTCTAATACCAAGGCTGAATTACTTGGAGTTATGTGAGGCTTAGCTTTTGCTTGAAATGGTGGTCATAGACAAGTGCAACTGTGTGTTGACTCGGAAGTAGTAGAGCGCTTGCTGGTTGAATATTGTCTTTTGATCTCCCCTTTTATTCACATAATCCGAAAGTATAGATCGATCATCTTATGTCAAGGGTGGAGGGTGACTATTAGTCATTGCTATAGAGAAGCTAATCGGGCGGCTCACTGGTTGGCTAATTATGGTGTCCACGCGGAGCAAAAGATGGTTGTCTTTGAAGCGGTCTCGACAGACCTTCGTGCCGTTTTATTGGAGGATTTATGATTTTATGTGGAGTAACTAGGGCTCGGGCTGAGCCTATGGCTAGGCCTTAGTGTTTTATTTTATTTGTTCTTGTTTTTGTTTTATTCTGTCTTGGGGCTTGCCCTTCTCTTTCACTAAAATAAAAATAAAAATTAAATAAAAATAAAGTAGCCAAATGGTGCTGCATATTATCTGGCTTCACTAGGTCATAGTTATATACCGACCAACTAATATATTTAACCGTACATTCCTATCACCTTCAGTCGACAGATTAGGTATGAGGCTTGAAAGAAAACGCACCTTAGTACCTTACAGTATATCGTAATATCGTATAGATGTATCCTTTTCTCAATTCGCAAAAATAAGCTATAGAAATTTGACCAACATACTTTTTTTTTTTTTTCTTTTTTTTTGGGTTTAGCCAAGGTGCAATTTTCGTTTTTTTTAAAAAAAACCTTATACAAGTATACTTTGTGAAAAACAGCTAAACTACGGTGGTTATCACAAAAAGCAAACCCATAAAACGGTGGTGGTGGCATCATCATCGACGACCATTTTTGCGCTTCTCAAACCAACTAGATCCGCCTTCCGCCACCCCTTTAGCCGCCACAATTTTCTCGAACCTTCTCTTTCCCTTATTCTTCTACCCTTCTGATCTGTTTTATTCATCCTAAACTTAATTTCTTCAATATCATACAATTTCTAATTCCTCAATTTTAAGGGGTTTTCGATTCAGAGATGAAATTATATATATGATGCGAAAATTTTGATGAATTTAAAGTATAGATTATTGGGTGTTAGTAATTGAGACTTATTTTAATGTAAGTTGTTAAATTTTATAAAAATGAAGTCGGGCAGTGCTGCAAAATTGATTGTGGATGCGCTGCTTCAACGGTTTCTTCCACTTGCTAGGCGTCGAATTGAAACTGCTCAAGCCCAGGTTTTATTTTTACCCAATTTTATGTTATGCATTTGAATTTTATTTGTTTTTGTTGCTTAGTTAGTGTGTTATTTAATGGGGTTTTGTAATTATGAATTTGTTGATGGATTATGATAAATTGTTATACTTGTTTGATTAGTTAGTTCGTTTAGTTGAATTTAGGGGAATGAGTTCATAATGGATGGATTTGAATTAAGTTGTTACTTGCTTTGTTGTGGTTTTGGCGATGATGGTACCCATGTTTACTGTTGAGTGGTGAGGTTGAGTGTAGTGTAGCTTAGCTGAACCCCGTGTTATCGAGAACTCGAGAAGGCTAGAGAGGAGATCCATTTATTGAATACGAGAATTGGGTATACTCTATTCATGTATGGTTGAAATGTTACTGATTAGCAATGTATATACTCGTACCACTTGAACATTTGTTATGCTATAGGGAAGAGAGGGGTTTAATGACCTCTTATAGGGTTATTTTTGATGTTAAGATATCCATATTACCATATTTTTTACAATGCATAAACTCATATTGTAGGATAGGGGAGTCTTCGAGTGTTTGATTATATTTTATATTTGTGACGTTGCTGTTGTACATCTCTTGATATTGTTTTCTTGCTTCTGAGTTCTGATTAGTTTGCATTAAGTAATATCTATTCCCTCGATAACTTCTGAAGAAAAGCTGACAATAGGTTTTAATCATTTCCTCTCAGTAAGGAAGATTTGTTTTTATGAAAATACTTTATTGAGAATGATTCTAAAAACATTGTATGTATGGTGTAGCATTATAATCTGATACATTTTTCTTCAAATTATTGGTCTTAATTTGGTGAAAAAACTGTATGTGGTCTATATATTGAAAGGTAGGTGTCAAAAGTGATTTGCTGCTAATTTGTGATGTTTTTGGGTTGAAATTTTGCAGGATGGACAATACCTTAGTCCATCTGATCCAGCCTATGATCAAGTACTGGATTCTCTTGCTATGGTGGCTCGACATACACCAGTGCCTCTCTTGGAAGCTCTTCTTAGGTGGAGAGAGAGGTTAGTTAGTATCACCAGTTATTGACTGCAATTTATTCATCATGGAGTGTTCTAGAATTAGATGTCTTGTCTTTGAGAAGTTGTCATATACACCCATGAGTATTTTGCTCTTATTTTGATGATTGTTTTTCATTTAATCATCAAATGAAGAACAAAAATCTGGGTTAGCTGGGTGTAGGGTGCACCCGGGTGTATCTAACAAATTCTACTTGTCTTCTATTCAGGGATATGTTGTCTCATTCTTAAATGTTCTCTTGTATCTCGAGATTAGCTAATCGTTCAGTAGTCTACACTAAATATTAAATTTTGTAATGGTTGGAAGACACTTCTTAGCTCTAGCATTCTTTAGGCTTGACCTTGTCAGGACTGTTATCTTGTCTATAAACTTGATTTTGGTTGGATATCTCTTTTCTATTTTTGTTTTTGTTGTTGATTCATTGCTGACATGGCGAATTGCATTGCACATTGCATACTTGAAAGCTGGTTTTAGAGCTGTTGTTTAATCATCACTTTAAAACAGTTTGCTTCAACATGGGCTGCTTCTTAGGTAAATGTCATGCATGCAGGAACAACCAATTACTTCTGTGGTTTCAACTATGTTTAATATTTTACTCTGCTTGCATTTTTGCAAACAACATTCTAGATGTGGTCTGAGAAAAATCCTGTGTTTTTATTTTTATTTTATATACTTTTTGGGCAAATTTGTTATAAAAGATAACGTCAGTGGGTGTTGTAGCACCAGTTTTGACTAGTTCATATTAAATTATTGCTCCCTGCTGGATCTCTAGCTGCTATTTATGCAATATGTTTCCTACACATTTTTGCAGTGAATCCCCAAAAGGTGCAAATGATGCTTCTACATTTCAGAGAAAGGTTTGCTTCTTGCATTAAAATATAGTTTGGCAAAAGTAGTTGTAGTTGTCTATTTTATCAAGTTGTTGGAATATGGAGGTCATCTAATTAGCTACTTGAATTCTACTGTGCCAGTGTCTCATATTCTGTGATGCATAATATTAATTATTGATTAGATGTTTAATCATAAAAGGAGGGACATTGTGATTGTTGAGTATATATTATAAATACATCTAGTCTGAATAGTGTTACTTTTAAGTTCTAAGGTTCCTTTGGAAAGTGAATTTATGAAGGGTTTAAATCATTGCTCCAGGATTTTGGAGTCTGATTAGTGATGAAATGAATTTGTTCATATATATTTAAGGCTGTAGGACTTATTCTTGTATCTGAATGAATAAATTATCTAAGAAAATTTAAATTTCAGAGAAGGGCTACTGAGTAAGCATATATTTAGTTTAAGGCCAACAAGAACAGATTACAGGGTTTCAGGTATACAGAACTTAGCCTTAGTACCACAGGAAGATCTTTGCTGTCATAGTGGTAGTTTAATTGAAAGCCTAGCAGGTGACTTGCTTTAGGCGTTTTCTCCTTTTTTTTACTGGGATCCAGAGTGTTCTAAAATTCATAAGACTATGCTGAGTAAAACAGAAAATTAATATCAAACAATGTTCCTTGTTTACAATTATTACATACTCTCAACTCCTTTAATTCTTTGGTTAAGTTTTGCTTAAGCACAACAATCTTTTCAGCTTGCAGTGGAGTGCATATTTTGCTCAGCATGTATTCGTTTTGTGGAGTGTTGTCTGCCAGAAGGACTTACAGGTTACTTTGCAATATTTTTCTTCATTTTAAATTGAGGCTCTTTCAACATTGCTTAGGTAGATAATTGGAGCTTGCATTATGTGCAGAGAAACTTTGGTCTGGGCTTGAGAACTTTGTGTTTGACTGGCTAATCAATGCTGACAGGTAAGATCTTTGTGGATACTGCACTAAGCCATGCTTCTGAGGAAGACATATTGTTCATCTTCATTTTCTGTATTCTTGAAAGTATTTATCATTTTATCTACTAGGGAAATGGTCATTTCAAGCTTGGCCTTACCATTGGTTATTATTAGTGTTGCAACTATTAATGCTTGTAGCGTTTATTTGGGAGGAAAGTAAATATAGTTGAGATGGCTTCTAACTGATTCAAGTTTAGTCTAAGAAGTATCTTTGTTGTGTATTAATTTTTATTTATAATGCTGTTGCTTGTAGCTTTAACATCCTTGCCTCCTTGATGTCATTTTGAGTTTTGTGATCATGTTTCACAATGTTGAAAAAGTGATGGAGATGCTTTTCTTTCTTGTTGGATAGCTAGCCTTTGGAGTCTCGTACTTTATTGTCAGACATGAATGTGACCTGAAGTGGGTTATTCCTTCTAAAAACCTAGTCAATTATATACATGGAAGGGAGGGATCATTTATTATATCTGTTGTAATATTGCATCATAGGACCCTTCATCAATCTCATTTTTTTTTGCAGGGTTGTAAGCCAGGTTGAATATCCATCCCTTGTCGATTTGAGGGGTCTACTCTTGGATCATGTTGCCCAACTATTAGGTGCTTTATCTCGTATAAGGTAAAAGGATTTCGGAGCTTTTTTTTTTCCTTTTCTTTTTTCTGTATACTACTGTACTGGTTATGATCTGTTTAGCGATTGATAATTGGATTTTCACCATTATTTGTCTGCACATTCATTTTTTGTTTCGGACGTCAGTGGTTCGAGTCCGTTTATCTCCAACTCGTGAACTTAGCCGTTTTTGTAAATCTGATTTAAGTTGCACATATTATGCCCAAGTATGATGGAACACATTACTGTTGTCTTGAAGTTGAAATGTCTTGCCGATACTTTATTGAGATACATGTCAATAACTTTGATATATGTTATGCTAACTAATTTTGATGATATTGTATCATTTTTTTTTACTAGGGTGTCAATATGAGATTAATTAGTAGTGTTTAGAAAGATCCTAGTTGATTTTGTAAGCAATTTTCATTCTTGTTTTATGTCTTTTAGGGCTGTGGAAATAGCTATCTCTAAGTTATGATGGTTGTTTTAGTAATTATCTAGCAGCCGTAGCAGGCAATTGATTGAGCATTTGATATATTGAACCTTTTTAACATGTATCCCTTGTTTGCTGATGTAGGTTTAGTTCAGTAACTGAGCGTTTTTTTATGGAGCTGAACACTCGCCGAATTGACACTAGTGTTGCCCGGAGCGAGACGTTAAATATCATTAGTGGCATGCGTTACTTGAAACTTGGGGTATGTATGTTGAATTATACTCGACACAACTGTGAGGTCATCACTAACCAGTTGAAATACTCAGGTGAAGACAGAGGGTGGACTGAATGCATCGGCTTCATTTGTAGCAAAAGCAAACCCTTTGAATCGTGCTCCACACAAACGGAAAAGTGAACTCCACCATGCCCTATGTAACATGCTCACAAATATCTTGGCCCCACTAGCAGATGGTGGAAGAAATCACTGGCCTCCATTAGGCGTGGAACCAGCTCTAAATCTTTGGTATGAAGCAGTTGGGCGAATAAGAGGGCAGCTTATCCATTGGATGGACAAACAGAGCAAACATATTGCTGTATGTAATGCCTCAATGCCTTTTGATTTAGAATTAGTGCTGCAATGATGAAAATTTTTGGGCGCTCACCACCTGTTTCCTGCTTTAGTAAAGTTTATTTTAAGGGGCATTTGGTATAGTCTAAAGATACATTTTCTTCACGTATGTTTGGTATTGATATTTTGGATGTATACTTTCCTTTTGTTTTAATTGGCGAAAAACCTGCTACGTACTTTAATTAGGGATTTAAAAGATTCTGTTTTCCTCTGAACATATATTTCTTTTCTTTTTAATATATGCTCAGTATGATCTGTTTGTCCACCTTGTCTTCTATTAAAGAACTTTATTTGTTGCAGCTTTTTTGTTCACATTTTATTCATCATTAGTTGTTCTAGAGTTTTTACACAGCCATGCTTTTCCAATCTATTATGTTTTCCAATTGATCTTGGTGTTTTTTTTTTTTAGTTAGCTCAGAGAACAGTAACCCATTATTATATATCTGGCTGGAATTTTCGCATTTCTCATTACCTTCCTCTGAATTCCAGCTTTTCTAGTGAACTTTATTGATGGAAACTTTCGTCTTTAATATTGATAACTTATATTAAGACTTATTTGGTTTCATGCTCTTCTGAAATGATAAATTGTGGTACAGGTGGGCTACCCTCTTGTGACTCTTTTTCTTTGTCTCGGAGAGCCTCAGACTTTTGAAACTAATTTTGGTCCGCACATGGAGCAGCTTTACAAGCTTCTGCGCGTAAGTTTATTATAATTATTGATATGGAAAATTATGCTTGTAGTACCATCTCTATAGTATATCTCTGTTAGTCTGTTCCTCTGTTGGATCACTTGGATGTAATGATTTAGTAATTTGTGTCAATTACTGATCTGAATTACTATCTCTGTTATCTTCCACTTTTTGTTCCTACTTCTCACAGTTTTACTCTCTGCAGGACAAGAACCATCGCTTCATGGCCTTGGACTGTCTCCACCGTGTTGTGAGATTTTATTTAAGTGTTTATGCACCCGGTCAGCCACCAAATCGTGTTTGGGACTATCTGGATAGTGTCACCTCGCAATTGCTAACAATACTAAGGAAAGGAATGCTTACACAAGATGTCCAACATGACAAACTTGTTGACTTTTGTGTGACTATAGCAGAAAGTAACCTTGATTTTGCAATGAATCATATGATTTTGGAGCTGCTAAGGCAAGACAGCTCAAGTGAAGCAAAAGTAATTGGTCTTCGTGCTTTGCACAGAATAGTTGTATCTCCTTCAAGTGAATATGTTGGTTTGGAAATTTTTCAAGGTGATTATTGGTGCATAAAAATACTGTTAACATGCATTTTGCATTTTTATTCTGATATGCTGGTCGATTACCTAATATATGATGATTTTGTTTTCTTAATTCTTATTAAATGGCAGGTCATGACATTGGCCACTACATTCCAAAGGTAAAGGCTGCGATTGAGTTTATCATAAGGTCTTGCCATCGAACCTACAGTCAGGCACTTCTTACTTCTTCAAGGACAGCCATTGGTAAGCCTTGTTTCGACTGAGATGCTAGTCTGATTAATGCTAATGATTCTACTAGCCTACGTTTACTGCACTTGTTGATATAGTATAACTGTATAAGTATTTGCATTGTATTCACCTGGTGGATTTTGTGTCATTTTAGATAATGTTCCAAAGGGATGCCTTTACTATATAACTTAGAGCATTATCTAACATGAGTATAACTGATGTATGAGGGTAAACTTATATGTAGGATATGTTTAACTCACCTGATCTTTACCTGGTCTGATTTGATTTTCTGATTTGACTAAGTTTTTACCTTATTTGTGCACTAATCCTAAGAAAAACATGATAAGTAGTTGTTTGGTTATCAATTGTTAAAAGTAGATTTGAAGTTGATTGATTTGTTGTGATGTTTTGATGCCAACAGCTAGCTTTTTTGATAAAATTTAATTGGTTTTTGTGGTGTTAGAGTTTTAAGTTGAATAAGTAGTTGAATTTTATCTTTGAAGCAAATCTCGATGAAATTACGTGCTAGATCAGTAAAGTAAAGATACATTGTACATTCTGATCTCGTTAATATCTTTACTGGATATTCATGTGTTTATTATCAACAACTAGTGAAATACTTCCTCCGTTCTTTTTAGTTGCCTAGTTGGCATGTTTTGACGTTTTACACTATGCACAAATTGTACTTTGACTAGCTTTTGTGTTTTATTGCTACAATAAAACATAGTCATATGGGATCTTGTTTGAATTGTCTCAAGGTGAATATTATTAATATCAACTTTTTATAGTTTTTACATTTTGAAAATTAGAGGTATTAATCGTTAAAATTGTGTGTTGGTACGTGATAAAAGAAACGTGTCAACTAAAAAAGAAAACAGAGGAACTATATTTTACAGTTGAATACATAAATATAATTTCATAGATGTATAAAATCAATTTCAATTTTTTTTTCCTGTTTATATCATTCTCAAGTCATGGAAACCTGTGATATTATTATAATAGAGGAATTTCTGTACACAGAGTCCTACATGTGGATATACTCTCTCTCCCTCCCTCTTTTCCAAGAACAACCTACACACAGGTCACACACGCACACACAGATACTGAGAGAGACCTATGTGACATTTTCAATGGTGTAGTATACTAAGCTTTCCTAATCTAATCTATATTTTTTCATACTTCATGCATATGGATTTAATACATTATTATACAAGATGCTTGTTGAATCTATAGACTCCATGTACACTTATAATGGACCTTTAACTGGTAATTATGTTCTTTAAGCTCTAGTCAATTTTCTCACTTATTCCTCTTAAAATTCAGTGGTTGTGTGTGTTTTGTAACTTCGTGTTTCCTGTTTGCAGAGCTGAATTATTTCTCCCTGCATTATAACTGTAGTGGGTGTCAATCTTTAGTTCTTTTTGAGGTTTCTTCACTAAGCCTGCTAAGTTGATCCATCTAGAATAGACTTCTAGCTCTATAAGCTTTACACTGTCTCAAGTGATGAACTCAATTGTCAAGACACATGTCTGTCAAAACATCTAGGAATTTAGTTGTTTAGGTGCGTCCAGCCATCTGCAGAGTTACCTTATACGTGCCTTTAATTTTGGTCTTTTCCTGGTTATCTTTTACCTCCTCTGTTTACCTCTACAGATTCTGTGACCAAGGAGAAATCCCAAGGCTATCTTTTCCGATCAGTTCTTAAATGTATTCCTGACCTGATAGAAGAGGTTGGTCGAAATGATAAGATCACAGAAATAATTCCTCAGCATGGCATCAGTATTGATCCTGGTGTACGTGAAGAAGCTGTGCAAGTGCTGAATCGAATTGTGAAATCCCTGCCTCATCGTCGATTTGCTGTCATGAGAGGAATGGCGAACTTTATTTTACGTCTTCCTGATGAGTTCCCACTTCTTATTCAAACATCATTGGGACGGTTGTTAGAATTGATGCGCTTCTGGAGATTACGTCTACATGAGGAAAGGCTGGAATTTGATGCACAAGATACAAAGCATATGGCCCAAGAAATTGGGGCCTTCAGGAGGCCTTCTGTTCATCGTTCTGGAGAAGCTGTTGATTTTCGTGCTTCTGAGATTGATGCTGTTGGCCTTATTTTTCTCTGTTCTGTTGATAGTCAGATCAGGCATACTGCGCTCGAGCTGTTACGCTGTGTCCGAGCCTTGTGGAATGACATAAGTGATCTTGCAGCTCATGAAAAAGCAGATCACAGTTTGAGGAATGAAGCTGAGCCTATATTCATAATTGATGTCCTTGAGGAAAACGGGGTGCGTGTTTTTTTTTTTCTTGTCTGATTTCATTTCTTCTACACTATGAGATTCAGTCTTGCTCAATTTTTATAAGTTTATCTACTTTGTGACAGGATGACATTGTCCAGAGCTGTTATTGGGATTGTGGGCGCCCATTTGATATGAGACGTGAATGTGATGCAATTCCACTTGATGTGACCATCCAGTCTATTCTTTTTGAAAGTCCCGATAAGAATAGATGGGCTAGATGCCTAAGTGAGCTTGTGAAATACGCTTCTGAGCTTTGCCCAAGATCTGTTCAGGAAGCTAAGTAAGCAACTTTTTGAGTGGCTGGTGTTGATTACTGACTTTTTTTTTAATTTGCATATGATAAAATGTTTAGAGGTTACAAATCTGAATATCATTTCTGTTGCTAAATGATAGGCCACATTTGACCTTTTGTAGTCAAAGATTTTGAACTTTTGGCAGTGTGATATGTTCAACCATATTTAAAAGTGGAGCTATTAAAACAAAAGCTTTAGGAAGTATAGGCCAATGAAAATGTTAGTTGTAATTATCTTAATATAATCTGTTCCATAGTTTAAAGCTACTGTATAATCTGTTCTAATGTTCATGTTGAACTCTCCATTTTATAATAACACCTTAGAAAAATATTATGTTCTATACATTTTGTTTTAGAATATTTTTCTTGATTGAAAATTTTATTAGATTTTTTTTTTTCCTTTTTACATTTGCTGGGAAAGTTTTTGACAAGTAGCTACCACATGAGATTCCTGCAACTACTGGTTTCTTGTTATATCTAGGTGGTTATATCTAAGTGGTATACTTTCTCAATTAGATTACTTATAGCTACTTGCTTGTATTACTGTTCCTATTATAGTTAATATTAAAAAAACTATGTGCTCAATTAATTCTCTTTTCAATATGCCTAGGTTTAACTGTCTTAATGGATATTTTTAGTCTCAGATCAAATACTGATAGTGAAATGCAATATGTTATCCCAGGTCTGAGGTTATTCGACGTCTTGCATATATTACACCTGTTGAGTTAGGTGGCAGGGCTAATCAATCACAAGATGCAGATACCAAGTTGGATCAATGGCTCATGTACGCAATGTTTGCTTGTTCATGTCCTCCTGACGCCAGGGAGGCTGCAAGTTTTGGAGCAACAAAAGAGCTTTTCAGACTTATTTTTCCATCACTAAAATCTGGATCTGAAGCTCAAGTAGTAAGTGCATATAATTTGAAGCTTCTTTTGAATCTAGGGACACACAAACGAAGTTCTATTTTTAATTAGCTCTTGACTTGTTTGATAATAGGCATTTACATTATAGGGCTTGATGTATGAAGTCAACTGTGCCTTTAACAATTTATTCTAGTCTCTTGATGTGCTATCTGAATTATTTTGTCCATGTGAAAAAGCATGTCTGATGGTTCATCCGAGTCACGGTCTGCCAAGCTGGATATCTCCTCTTTATTTTATTTTTTTGTTTTTTTTTTTTGTTTTTTTTTTTTTGGTTGGAAGAAGTAATAATATGGCCTGTTGGGAGTTGACTTAGTAGGTGGGAGATGTTAAATATTCTCTATTGGGTTAGGTGCTCAATTTTGGCAAGTTATGTTCAACAATTTTCAGATTTGTTTGTGTTGATTTACCTGGCGGGATAGGTATTGTCTTTTCAAGTCCAACTCAAGTTCTTAACAAGCCTGGCTAGTTAATGCATTGGATTACTAAAAGTGTTGGTGGCATTGTCTTTTCAAGTCCAACTCATAGGTATTATGCAGTGTATTGTTAATGTTCTCTTCATATATCAAGGTGATTAGCTGTTTTTTAGGCACCTATGCACCATATTTGCATTATAGTCCACCTAGTCCGTCAATGATCGTAGTAGGCTGGCGAGGTCAGGTTGGGTCACAAATTCGTGCTCTAATCAGCTCTTAACGGGTTATCAGCTCTAATGGGTTTTCATTATTCCCAAGCCAAACCTAATCTGTTTTAAGTTTTCGGGTTCAATTCCTAAACCTAACCTCATCTGTTTTTGAAGGTTTGGGTTACACAAGTCATTTTCAAGTTCAATTCTTGACTGTTACCTAATCCATTTAATTTCTGTTTGGGTTGTGTCGATCCATTTATTTAATTTGGTCAATAAGCTTGTGTAAACTTATGTCATAATATATAGTTTTGTGTTTTTTTTTTTATAAAAAAGAAATCAATAACATTTCCTGAAAAAATTAATAGTGATTTGGTAGCATATAGAGATGGAAAAATATCTTGCTGCTATTGTTTCTAGTGAGTTAACTTTGAGAGTACTATCTACACATGCAGGGTTTTTATATATATATATATATATATATATATATATATTTATATTGTATATTGTATAGTTTATGAATAGCTGTTAACCGAAGTGTTGATTCGATTTCCGTCCCTTCTTATAGAACGCAGCTACAATGGCTCTTGGTCATTCTCATCTGGAAGTATGTGAAACTATGTTTGGGGAGCTTGCATCTTTCATTGACGAGGTTTCTCTTGAAACAGAAGGAAAGCCCAAATGGAAGGTATGGTTTCTGATTAATGGAAACTTGAGTTTAGCTATATTTAAACTAGACTGTTTTAGTTTGAATGTAAATTGATAATTTTGCATGTAATGGTGTGATCCTCTGTGTTTAGAATGTAAATTGATGGTTTTGCATGTAAATTTGTGATCCTCTGCATTTAGAATGAATTGAGTTATGGGGGTGAGATACTACAGTTTCTTTTATTTTTTTTGTACACACATATTTTGAAGTAGGCTTCTGAGGATGAAATGCAATGCAATGTTGATATGCTTATTACTATTCTCGCTATCTTCACCTAGTGTTTGTGCTCTTTGTCTTTGTGGTGAGGAGTTGGGTAGTCGTATCATTTTGCATCGTGAGCTGCTGTACTTCGTTATATTTTGGGTGTCATTTGGGTTTGTTCAGGCTCTTTATAAAGCTTATCTAGGTGCATTGTTTCAATTTTGGGAGAGAAAAATAGATAATCTCTATGTAAGTTTACTTGTCTCCAGGCTGTCTTGAATCAAAAGTATTGACTGGATTTCAAGTAACCTATGTGAGATAGAAGGGCGGTTTTCTTAACTAGGCATGATATTTAGTGTGATTGGCATGCATTATTCTGCTTTGGTTGCTCTGAAGAGCACTCTTAGTCCTGTTGATGCCGTATTGTTTCTTGAGCAAATTTACTTTCAAGCCTCAAAGAGTCAAAGTTGGGCAGAATATCAATGCTGTGCTCCACATGATTGCTAATTCCATTTTGGTGCCTTGACACATTTTTTTTCCCAGTGTAGTGTCCTGCAGTTTACTCCATTTTAAATGTTCATGTTAGATCTGAAACTGTGTTTATTGTGATTTAATTGAGTGGTTCGCTCCTGGATTATTGACTTTTCAAACATCTCTTGTTAAAACATTTTTGAATTTTTTTTTTATAAGTAATGAGGGATATGACAAATTAGTCATTTGTATGCAGAGTCAAAAGTCTCGCCGTGAAGAGTTACGCACTCACATCGCAAATATTTATCGAACTGTGGCAGAGAAAATTTGGCCTGGTATGCTCAGTCGGAAACCGGTTTTCCGCCTTCACTACTTAAAGTTCATTGAAGAGACACATCGACATATTTTGACTGCATCTTTAGAGAGTTTTCAAGATGTACAACCCCTTCGCTTTGCTCTTGCCACTGTCTTAAGATATCTTGCTCCTGAATTTGTTGAATCAAAATCTGAAAAGTTTGATCTTAGAACTAGGAAACGATTGTTTGAGCTACTTCTTTCTTGGAGTGATGATGTGGGCTGTGCTTGGAATCAAGAGGGAATCAGTGATTATCGTCGTGAACTAGAAAGGTATAAAGCTTCTCAACATAGTCGCTCAAAGGATTCTGTGGACAAACTTTCATTTGATAAGGAGCTGAATGAACAAGTTGAGGCTATACAATGGGCATCCATGAATGCTGTGGCCTCACTCTTGTATGGACCTTGCTTTGATGACAATGCCAGGAAAATGAGTGGCAGAGTAATATCCTGGATAAACAGTTTATTTATTGAGCCTGCACCTAGGGCTCCCTTTGGTTACTCTCCTGCAGACCCGAGGACTCCATCTTATTCTAAGTACACTGGTGATGGCGGGCGAGGTACAGGGCGTGATAGACATAAAGGTGGCCACCTTCGTGTTTCCTTGGCAAAATTGGCATTGAAGAATCTGCTTCTGACAAATCTGGATCTCTTTCCTGCCTGCATTGATCAGGTCCTTCCTCCCCCTCTCTCTCCCCCCCCCCCCCCCCCCACACACACACAATCTCAAAACTAGTAGACTGGGCTGAGTAAGTGATTCATGTATAAAATTTACTCATTTATGAAGTAAAATGTAGGTTTTTCAAGGAACTAATGTAGACCTGATTTATTTTATCTTATTTTGTTCTATTCCAGTGCTATTATTCTGATGCTGCCATAGCAGATGGTTACTTTAGTGTTCTGGCTGAAGTCTACATGCGCCAAGAGATACCCAAATGTGAAATTCAGAGACTGCTGAGCTTAATCTTATACAAAGTTGTTGATCCATCTAGACAAATTCGAGATGATGCCCTGCAGATGCTTGAAACGCTTTCTGTCCGTACATGGGCAGAAGATGGAATGGAGGGCACAGGAAGTTATAGAGCTGCTGTTGTTGGCAATCTCCCTGATTCTTACCAACAATTCCAGTATAAGCTTTCCTGCAAACTTGCCAAGGATCATCCTGAGCTGAGTCAGCTTCTTTGTGAGGAAATTATGCAGAGGCAGCTTGATGCTGTTGACATAATTGCTCAACATCAAGTCTTAACCTGCATGGCACCCTGGATTGAAAATCTTAATTTCTGGAAACTGAAGGATGGCTGGACTGAACGCTTGTTAAAAAGTCTGTACTATGTTACTTGGCGGCACGGTGATCAGTTTCCTGATGAAATTGAGAAGCTTTGGAGTACAATTGCTAGCAAATCTAGGAACATTAGTCCAGTTCTTGACTTTTTAATCACCAAAGGTATAGAAGATTGTGATTCCAATGCTTCTGCTGAAATAAGTGGTGCTTTTGCTACATATTTCTCAGTTGCAAAAAGAGTGAGTTTATACCTGGCAAGGATTTGTCCACAGCGAACAATAGATCATCTTGTTTATCAATTGGCACAGCGGATGCTTGAGGATAGTATTGAGCCTCTTAGGCCTAGCACCAGCAAGGCTGATGTCAATGGGAATGTTATATTGGAGTTTTCTCAAGGCCCTGCAGCTCCGCAGATCGCATCTATTGTTGACAGCCAACCACATATGTCACCTTTGCTTGTTCGAGGCTCTCTTGATGTCCCTCTGAGGAGCACTAGTGGGAGCCTGAGCTGGCGCACTGCTGGTGTCACTGGGCGCAGTGCCTCAGGTCCCCTGAGTCCTATGCCCCCAGAGATGAATGTTGTGCCTGTAACTCCTGCTGGCCGTTCAGGTCAGCTTCTTCCATCTTTAGTGAACATGTCAGGGCCTTTGATGGGGGTGCGAAGCTCTACTGGAAGCATACGTAGTCGTCATGTGTCCAGGGACAGTGGAGATTACTTCATTGACACCCCAAACTCTGGTGACGATGGCTTGCATTCCAGTGTCTCTGGAATGCATGGTGTCAATGCAAAAGAGCTTCAGTCAGCTTTGCAGGGTCACCAACAGCATTCCCTTACTCAAGCAGACATTGCTTTGATTCTACTTGCTGAAATCGCCTATGAAAATGATGAAGATTTTAGGGAGCACTTGCCTTTGTTGTTTCATGTTACTTTTGTTTCAATGGACAGTTCAGAAGATATTGTTCTTGAGCACTGCCAACACCTTCTAGTTAATTTGTTGTACTCACTGGCTGGAAGGCATTTAGAGCTGTATGAAGTTGAAAACAGTGATGGAGAGAACAAACAGCAGGTTGTCAGCTTAATTAAGTATGTGCAGTCTAAGCGTGGAAGCATGATGTGGGAAAATGAGGACCCTAGTGTTGTAAGGCCTGATGTTCCTAGTTCAGCACTTTTGTCTGCCCTAGTTCAAAGCATGGTTGATGCAATTTTTTTCCAAGGAGACCTTCGGGAGACTTGGGGGACAGAAGCGTTAAAATGGGCCATGGAGTGTACCTCAAGGCACCTTGCATGCCGGTCCCACCAGATATACCGAGCACTGAGGCCAAAGGTAACTAGTGATGCTTGTGTTTCACTTCTTCGTTGCTTGCACAGGTGTTTGACTAATCCTCAGCCTGAAGTTCTGGGCTTTATTATGGAGATTCTGTTAACACTGCAAGTAATGGTAGAGAACATGGAACCTGAAAAGGTCATACTTTTTCCCCAGCTTTTTTGGGGCTGTGTTGCAATGATGCACACAGACTTTGTGCATGTTTATTGCCAGGTGCTTGAGCTGTTCTTGCGTGTGATAGATCGTTTGTCCTTTTGGGAAAGAACAACAGAAAATGTGCTCCTATCAAGCATGCCTCGTGATGAGCTGGATACCAGTGTATCTGAGGTGGGGGATTTCCAGCACATGGAATCCAGGACAGGTGTTGATCTCGGTGGGAAGGTTCCTGCTTTTGAAGGTGTGCAGCCTCTTGTTCTAAAAGGGCTCATGTCAACTGTTAGCCATGGCGTTTCTATTGAGGTCCTCTCACGCATCACATTCCCGTCATGTGATTCTATTTTTGGGGATCCAGGAACGAGGCTTCTCATGCATATTACTGGCTTGCTACCCTGGCTGTGCTTACAGCTCAGCAAGGATCCTATCGGGCTCGCCTCACCTCTCCATCAGCAATATCAGAAAGCTTGCTCTGTTGCTGCCAACATCGCTCACTGGTGTCGGGTAAAATCCCTTGAGGGGTTGGCCACAGTATTTTTGGCATACTCGCAAGGTGAGTTCAAGACTATTAACAATTTACTTGCCTGCGTAGCTCCATTATTGTGCAACGAGTGGTTCCCAAAACACTCAGCATTAGCTTTTGGTCATCTGCTAAGATTACTAGAGAGAGGTCCTGTTGAGTATCAACGGGTAATTCTGCTTTTGCTGAAAGAACTACTACAGCATACTCCAGTTGATGCTGCCCAAAATCCGCATATGTATGCAATTGTGTCCCAGTTGGTGGAAAGCTCTTTGGGGTGTGACGCACTCAGTGTATTGGAAGCCCTCTTGCAAAGTTGCAGCTCTTTAAGTGGTTCCCATTTGCACGAGCCTGGTGGTTATGAGAATGGCCAAGTTGGGGCTGAAGAAAAGCAGCTTGCACCCCAAACTTCATTCAAGGCTCGTAGTGGACCCCTACCATATTTGCTGGGTTCAGGATATGGAACAGCTTTAATGTCTCATGGGCAAGGGGGAGCAGTTGAATCTGGAATGCCCCCTAAGGAAGTTGCCTTGCAGAATACACAGTTGATTATGGGACGGGTTCTGGATAACTGTGCAATTGGAAGGAAGAAGGATCACAAAAGGCTGGTGCCTTTTGTGTCAAATGCGGGAAATCCCTGAGCGTCTTATTCACTGTATATAACACCATTTTTGCTGCATCTCGTGTATGTAGTATGTATGCTGCTTGTACGTCACGTATAATATTTTTTGTTAGCAATGCTCTTGAAGATGCAAGGATAGTTAGAACGTAATTTCTGTATATAGCAGTAGGCTACTAATCAGCATGTATCTGGATCGGATATGTACAGATTCTCGCTTACTTGCAAGGTTTTGTAATTCGTGTTAGAAGTATAATTGCATTTGACAACCTTTCACATTTTAAATATTTGAACATACTAATTTCCGATTGAGGGAGATTGTCAAAAAGTTTTGTTATTAAAATCTGTAACTCAAATACTCCATTAAATTGTTTCAAAAAAAAAAAAAAAAAAAAAAACTCCATTAAATCACTCTAAAAAAATTAAGTTATTTACTTATTTGTAACCCAAAAATTCATGCACCTTAAGCGGATTTTTAATTCAAAAATTATGTATAATACTCATTTTAGGACATCTATATGCACTGTTTTATACTTTTATTGACGCTGTTTTAATTACTTATAATTATAGATTTTATACTCATGCGATAACGATTTATAATTTAAGAATCAACGTTTTTCAATAAAATATTTTGAGCTATTTTGTTTATTGATTTTTCGTAAATTCTTATTTGTGACTCTTATCATTCCATATATACGAGTACATTAAAATAAACACTCAGTAATTCCATACATATATACAAGTACATAAAAAAAAAATTAAGGACTTTAGATACGGATTATATTTCCATTTTTGCAACTTCGTCGTTAAAATTAAAGAAATGCCCTATAGATTGAAATAAAATTAGGGAAATAATTAACTCAAATGAGAAACTATTTTTTTTAAGGAAAAATGAGAAACTATCTAATTTATGGACTTTTGAAAGATTTAAATGTGAAGAGATGATTTACTTTTTTTTTTTTTTTTTTGAAACCATCTACTTATCTACTTTTTTTTTTTTTGGAAACATACTTATCTACTTCATTGGTGAAGAGATTATCTACTTACACTAGCAAAAAAGATTTGTATTAGGAGAACATATAACATGTTAAACAAGTTTGTTTACACTGTCATGGGTGTCAATTATACGAGTCCAAGGTTTCACCTCAAATCCGTATAACAATGACCTTAGTCTTATAAAGTGAGCACTACTTTCTTTTTTCTTTAATGTCGTATATAGTGGAATACATCCCTACACTCATCACTCTTACGGAGTATCAAACAACACTTCCATATAATTGAAACGCTGAAAACGTCTATAAATGATAAATATAACTTTCTTTTAGGAACGTATAGAGAATTATTTTTATTATATTTTTGTAACATGTGTAATTTGCCAATAATTACCCAAATTGAAAAGGAATCATCACAACTTTTGATTTTCTATTTGTTCTTTATATCTTTACAGTATTTATTAATTTATGTCAGTGTTGCTGACTCCACATTGACTGTTTATGAGCCTACCAGTCTACCACCATAATACGGCGCCAACCAAATTTTAAATCAACATGTTTGACACGTGATAATCTCTATGATTAACAGAAAAATATAAAATGTTTAATTTTAAAACACAATTTTCCAAAAGAATAAAGAAAGAAAAACCCTATGTCCACTTTTCATTTTTGTTAGGAGTAAAACCCTATGTTCCTTTTTGTTATATATTCTTCGTATATGCTTTACTATATTTTAATTCATTGTAGACACTTTTTTTTTTTTTTTTTTTTTTTTTTTTTTTTTTTTTTTTTTGGGCTATACCATTAAATAATTTTATCATACTCCCTCCATTTTTTAAAATACATCAGTTTGATTATTATGCTATTTACATATTATATTTGACTTAATTTATTTGTTATTATAAAATAAATAAATATTATTATATAATACATCATTAGATTCGTCAAAGTGTCCACTTTCATAATATAATTAAATATTAATGAAAATTATTTTAAAAATTATATAATAAAACTTTATATTAATACCTGTTTAAAAATATATTTTACGATAAAAATATGTTTTAATTAGGTTAGTAAAAATTTATGGTCAAAGCTAATATATAAATAGTGAAAAAAGTCCAACGTCCCATGTATTCTGGGACAGAGGGAGTATTAAACAAACAACTTACTTTATATGATATATGCTCGTTAACTTTTTTTTTTTGGAAAATTTGCAAATTGCAGCTTAAGTTAACCATTTAAAAAAAATTGCAAATTGCAGCTCAAAAATTATTTTAAATTGTAAATTGCAGCCCATTTTAATTCTTCCATCGATTTACGTGTCGAAAAATATTCGATTAAGGTTTTAGGATCAATTTAGTTCTTAAAGGCCCGAATTGAGCTCGGAATCAGCAAAAAAATAACGTAAATGTCTCATTTTGTGTAACAAAAATGTATCGATTTGTAGGAAATTAGGGCATGTTCTCATTGACTGAACTGAATTGAACTGAACTGAACTAAATATTTTATAAGAGAAGGAAATAAGGAGCTGAGCTGAACTGAACTGAACTGAGCTGAATTGAACTGAACTGAACTGAACTGAACTGAATTTCAACGTAAGAGAACATGCCCTTATTTTATGCTGTAAACGAGGCACTTACATTTTTTTTTGTTAACTTCGAGCTCAATTCGGATCTTGAAGGGCTAAAATGAACCCTAAAACCTTAACCGAATATTTTTTGACATGTAAACCAAAAAAAAAGTTGTATCGGGCGGTAATTTACAGTTTATAAGAAATGGCTGCAATTCGCAAAATACTAACTTTAAGTTGCTGGAATTTGAATTTTTTTTTTTTAAATTTTTTATTTTTACGGTAAAGAGAAGGACCCTATTAGGCTGAAATATCACACTGATCCAACCCAACCCGCATTAACGGACAAGACAACTTAATAGGGGAGAGTTGAAAGAATAAGAAATTTCTCACCCCAAATTGCCTCTAATATGGTTGAGGTAACAAACCTTAAAATCTTTTTGAGAGACAAAGATCTTTTAAAAAATGTGTCAATAATTTATAAGATATTTTAAGCTACCTGCTACCGTATCAATCAAATCAAATTGCACGTTCTACTTTTAGCTAAATTTATTAAATATTTAACTATATGTAACAAGTTGCAGCTAATCAACTACACATTATTTATTGCCCCCAAAATCATGGTGCAAAATATCTATAATTCAATTTCTTTTTATTGAGAGAAAACTTGAGATTTTGTTTGTTGAAGTTGAGCAAATGGATTCAATTGATGTTCAAAACCAACCCCTTTTGAGCACTCAAAGATCAGCAGTGTCTGATGACAATCTGCTGCAACAGTTGGGTTACAAACAAGAGCTTAATCGAAGCCTCTCGTATGTTTTTTTTTACTATCTAACTTATTATTCTTATTATAATAATGTCATTGTTTTGGTGTAAAAGTCATAAGCTCATATAAGAGGTGTCGGCGATTCGTGATTTGATCTCAAGTCTGGATCATTCTCCGAGACTGACTTCACCAACTAACCTTACCTGACATTCTTTCTTGTGTTTATTTATTTATTTTTCAATATTTCTTTTACAGTCTTACTATGCCAGCCAGTCAACTAGTGGAATTTATCTACTATTTCCGTTTCATATTATTTGCAACAATTTGACATAAAGTAGAGAAAAAAAAAATAATCTAATCGTTGCAAATAATTTGAACGACTTACTTTTCAATATGAATATTAGGAAATGATTTATCACTTCTAATCTTAATTAATTGGTACTCTATAAATTATTGAAATGTGATTATCACATAGTTTTTGATTTTTTAACAATTAAACATTCAAGATGTATTTTGATGACCATTTAGGATGTTAATGTTTTGATTTATAAGAAGGTAAATTAGTTGGGTTTACTGTCATTAAAATTGGTGTTGTCTAGAGGATATTGTTAAGTGTTTGGATAAAATTACCTAATTTTTAATGCTTCTGAGGTAAGCTGAATGATATTTTGTTTTTCATATCTGGGAGTTGCAAAGAGATTGAATAAATGATGTAGACGAGATTCAAATTAAGGTCTTGGATACCAGCCGCGTGTACCACTGAGGGTACCAACTAAGTGAATGACTGATGACTACAATGACAAAAATACATAATGATATATATATTGTTCAAATTCAATCTGACATATGTTATGACTTAATTTGGTGATGCAGGGCAATTGCCAATTTTGCAGTGACATTCTCCATCATATCAGTATTAACAGGTTTAACAACAATGTTTAATATGGGTTTAACATACGGCGGACCTGTAACCATGGTGTATGGCTGGCCTATTGTTGGTGTTATGACTATGATGGTGGGTTTGTCCATGGCGGAGATTTGCTCCGCCTTCCCAACATCTGGTGGCCTTTACTTCTGGAGTGCCAAACTTTGTGGGAATCATTGGGGGCCCTTTGCTTCATGGCTCACTGGCTGGTACGTGTCCCAACTGATCGCCTTTATCTATTCCATTCCGTGTCTCATCTTATGTCCATTATCTCTTATGACAGTGATTCCTCGATGTAATTGTTTATTTATCTGCTCTTGCAGGTTCAATATAGTTGGTCAGGTAATGTTCTGCTCTGAATTCACTAGTAAGAGCAGAGGTTTGCTGTTTTCCTTCATCTGATTAAATCTTCTGTGATTCGCAGTGGGCTGTTACAACCAGTGTAGACTACTCTCTGGCACAGTTGATACAGGTGATCATTCTACTCAGTACAGGTGGGAAAAATGGTGGTGGTTACGAAGCATCCAAATATGTCGTGATGGGCCTTCATGGCGGCCTACTTCTTATACATGCATTGTTGAATAGTCTCCCTATTTCATGGCTATCCTTCTTAGGACAGCTTTCTGCAGCTTGGAATGTTGCAGGTACTTTGAATTTCTTAGGCTTTATTATTATACTAGAAGTGAATTTTAGTCAATAATACCTGGCTTTGTATCTGACTGTTCTTTTAGGTGTCTTTGTGCTTATGATACTCGTCCCCCTCGTTGCTAAGGAAAGGGCTAGTGCTGAGTTTGTATTTACTCACTTCAACACTGATAACGGCGAAGGGATCAAAAGTGTAGTATACATCTTTGTCCTTGGACTTCTAATGAGCCAATACACTATCCTAGGCTATGATGCATCTGCTCACATGGTAAGAAAAAAAAAAATAGATTTTCTAACTTTATTAATCACATTGTTAGGCAATAAAACCAATAAATACCAACATTATTTGTTTTGTTAAATTTCAATTACAGACAGAGGAAACGAAGGATGCAGCCAAGAATGGACCGAAAGGAATTATCAGTGCCATTGTTATATCAATAATTGTTGGCTGGGGTTACATTGTTGGTATTACGTTTGCTGTCACCGATATTCCATACCTATTGAGCAGCGAAAATGATGCTGGTGGTTATGCTATAGCCGAAGTATTTTACCTAGCATTCAAGAGTAGATATGGGAGTGGAACTGGTGGAATCATATGCTTGTGTGTTGTTGCTGTTGCTGTATTTTTCTGTGGCATGAGTTCAATGACCAGCAACTCTAGGTGATTAATCTATTTCGTAATAAAAATCTTTTATACTTTGTATATGTAAATATGTTTGATCTCTGACTTTACCTACATTATTGTTTCTTATACATTAGGATGGTTTATGCTTTCTCAAGAGACGGCGCCATGCCATTTTCATCTGTTTGGCAAAAAGTGAACAAGCTAGAAATTCCTATTTATTCAGTTTGGATGTCTGCCTTCATATCCTTTTCCATGGCATTAACGGTATATATGCATCAGTTTATTACTGACAGATTAGTCTATATTGTCCGAATTCCTGCTCTTCCTGACAAAACTGTCTCTTTTTGTAGTCTCTTGGAAGTTTAGTAGCATTTGAAGCAATGGTCTCAATAGCAACAATTGGATTGTACATATCATATGCATTGCCCATATTCTTCAGAGTGACTATAGCTCGCAAATCCTTCGTGCCAGGACCCTTCAACTTGGGGCGATATGGGATACTTATTGGATGGATTGCAGTTGTTTGGGTGATTGCGATTTCGTTGCTGTTCTCACTGCCTGTTGCCTATCCTATCAACACCGAGACTCTCAATTATACACCAGTTGCTGTTGGTGGTCTTTTGATTCTTATATTATCTTATTGGATTCTTAGTGCTAAAAATTGGTTCAAAGGTCCTCTTAAGAATGTACTATTTTGATCCGTCAGATAGATCATAAACATTGTGGCATGTAGAGGCTTTTTTTTTTTACACATTTGTGACTGATCAATATATTGAAGAGAATTGATAGTTCTTGATTACTGGCAACAAATTGATTGACACCATTTGATAATTGTATAAAGTATGACTATAAACTTATGCAATTTTGTGTCAGTAAAAATTATACTAATACATACATCCAAACTAATTCAATTGATAATTAAAAAAAGTTAGAAGAAAAAAGAAATTTTGTCAAATTACACCTTTTAAAAACCAAACTAGTGCGTGGTTTAAGCGATGTCCCGAATTATTATTTTGAACACTTGTAATCTGTATACTATACTAACACAGGGTATACCGGCATACTAGCTTCATGGCTGACACATGTCCTTGTTTTAATTTAATTTAGGCTATTTTATTTTATTTTATTTTCATATTTTTTTTTGTAAAAAACTATTTTAATGTATATTTATCATAAATCTTATTCATATATATTATCACATATTATAGAATATTTCTTGTAACTATAATATCTTTTATATATATAGGGAAGTATATGTTACACATGAATATTTTACTAAATTGCTTAATTTTAAAGAGTCCTATATAATCTTTGTCAAATATATACATGTATAATTTTTTTTTTCAAATAAATACAATATATTTAACAATAAATTGTAAAGTAAAAAATTGACAAAAAATCTAATGAGGAATACTTTATTCTTAATAAATACGTAAGTATTTGATAATGAGGAATATTTACAAGTTGAAAAAATGTAGGTCTAATATATCATTTGAAACATAATAAAATCTTCATTAATTCCTATATTACAAATATCTATCAATTTATTAAAATAATACATTTGAAAAATAAAATTAATAATAATAATAAAAAAATACACCACTTGTCGCCTAAACTGTCACGGAAGAATAATGTAATATTCAATACTTTCTAATTTTTTACAGAAAATGACATGAAAATAATTTCCAGCTCATGTCATCCTCCTAAATCATATGTATTATCTCATCCGCTATAAATATTTTGGCGTTGCCGAGATTGAGCATAGATGCCTTGATGAGTGTTCCGCTACTATCTCTGATGATAACACCTGATGCTGCTGAGTTGTTACGAACTGAACCGTCAAACTTGAGCTTGTCAATCTGTATTCTATAGACACCTAAAAATGTCTCCCCAACCGATGATGAACAATCTTTCACCACCATTATTGGTTGGGTGTTAAATTCAACCAACATAGATTAAACAGGTTTAGGGTTAATCCTATTGATTGTATGTTAGTCAGAAAGCGCACATGAATACGATCATAATAAAGTAGAGGCCTATTATTAGGGCAGGTTCAATCTCTTTTAGGTTGGATTTGTACCATCATCCCCGAACCCTTATTTGGTTCATGACCTTATGGAGTTGACGATCTCTTGGATCGTTAAGGGGTGTAACCTTCATCCTATGAACGGTTTACAAGTTCCTTAAAAACTTGTTGGCGACTCTTTTGCTCTATCTTCTTCCCTTTTGGACGCCACCGTACTTTAGTGTATGATCACAGTGGGGTTCAAGCTAGTGGGATTTTTAAAGGCTTGAAATTATTCCCTACACATACATATACAAGTAAAATCATGGCAACAATTTCAACATAAAACCTCAAAATCTAAAATCCCCAAATTGATTTTTAAGGGTTTTTTCATGAAATTACTTATGTGAGGCAAATTCAAGACAAAAATCAAAGGAGACTTACATGGATGCTTGTAGAGGGTCGAAAATAAGGAAAATAGCAAGCAATTACAGCAAATTGGTGAAAATTCGAACTCTAAAAGCGCGAAAAACTTCCGGCCACCAGCAGGACCGCCGCGACACGGTCAACAAGATCCGTGACACGGCAAGGCTGTCCCGTGTCACGGTGAGCTTCACAGGCGACGGAGCTCCGGCGACTCAGACGGCAGCTCCGGTAACTCTGCCAGCGACTTCGAACAACAGCAACAACAGTAGGAAGCACGAAACAACGGTAGCAGCATCCCGCAATAAAATAAAATAAAAAAGGAGAGAGAAAAGGCAGGAAAACCGTGACACGGTGGTGGAAACCGGCCGACGGGAAGCAAAACCGGGCACCAGTGAGAGCTCGACGAGATACGGCAACCCAAGGAGTTTTTTTGAACTTTTTGGAGTAAGAGTGGAGATGAGAAATGGCGAAAATGGTAGAGCAAAAATGCGAATTTAAAGGAAAAAAGTAACCGTGCAACGGACCCCGTGCCACGGTTACCGTTATTGTGTAACTACACAATTTGACGTGGCACGTTGACCAATTCAAACAGCAAAATAAAAAAAAAGGGAAAAAAAAAGTTCTCGTGACACGGGATTCTGTCCCGTCTGACGGGAGTTATTCTCGTGTCACGGCGATCCTGTGACGTGGCGCGGCAATTTTGCACACTGTCAGCGAATATTCCTGGCGTTTTTGACTAGTTTGACTGATTTTCCGAGCTTATTGGGCGATTATTTTTCGCTAGAATTACGCGGAAAATTCTAACTAATATTTAAGGGGGACTAAAATTACTATTTTACCCCTGGCAAGCGTCAAAGTCTATTTTTCGGCATTTTAAGCATTTAATATGGTCGGATAATCGGCTTAAAATTGTGACTCATCTGCGGCCCACGTTCGGGGATAATCGAACCATCATACACTTACCAATTTCAGCAATCGTCGACTTTCCTCGGGCTTGGAAAGCATTATCGGTGGATTTTTCCTCAAGTATAGAAAACCGCCAAGTCGGCTTTCCTCAAGCATGGAAAGCGTTATCGGTGGATTTTTCTTCAAGTATAGAAAACCGCCAAGTCGGCTTTCCTCAGGCTTGGAAAGCGTTATCGGTGGATTTTTCTTCAAGTATAGAAAACCGCCAAGTCGGCTTTCCTCAAGCATGGAAAGCGTTATCGGTGGATTTTTGTTCAAGTATAGAAAACCACCAAGTCGGCTTTCCTCAGGCTTGGAAAGCGTTATCGGTGGATTTTTCTTCAAGTATAGGAAACCGCAAAGTCGGCTTTCCTCAAGCATGGAAAGCGTTATCGGTGGATTTTTCTTCAAGTATAGAAAACCGCCAAGTCGGCTTTCCTCAGGCTTGGGAAGCGTTATCGGTGGATTTTTCTTCAAGTATAGAAAACCGCCAAGTCGGCTTTCCTCAGGCTTGGAAAGCGTTATCGGTGGATTTTTCTTCAAGTATAGAAAACCGCCAAGTCGGCTTTCCTCAGGCTTGGAAAGCGTTATCGGTGGATTTTTCTTCAAGTATAGAAAACCGCCAAGTCGGCTTTCCTCGGGCATGGAAAGCGTTATCGGTGGATTTTCTTCAAGTATAGAAAACCACGAAATTCCTTTGTCGGCTTTCCTCAGGCATGGAAGGCATTATCGGTGGATTTCTTCAGGCATAGAAAGACACCAAGTTCTTTTGTCGACTTTCCTCAGGCATGGAAAGTATTATCCGGTAGCTTTCTTCAGGCTTTAAAAACTACCAAACTCTTCAGTCAGCTTTCCTCAAGCATGGAAAGCGTTTCAACAAATGTCACTCGGTGGATTCCTTCAAGCTTAGGAAGTTGCCAAATTCGTTTGTCACCGATACATTGGTACCAGATATGTATTCTATCCCGTTACTCTTTTATCTGTGGAATTAACATTTTTCTGCAGGTATCGACGTATGCAGAGTGATTTAGGATCGCAAAACTTCTTAAATCATTCTCCGTCCCTATCGGCTACTTTGACTATCGTTTTCAAAACTGACGTTTCTACAAACTCAGTCAAAGTGGGGGCTTCTGTAGACACTTAAAAATGTCTCCCCAAAACCAAACCCGATGATAAATAACCTTTCACCGCCACTATTGGTCGGGTTTAGTATTTAATCCCGAGAGTGCGTAAAAAATCGTATTTTATTAAAATCATACTTTTGAACGGTCCATTGGTTTAGTCTTGATGTTTGGTAAAAGCATAGTTTTAATTTCAGCCCAACTTATTTTAAACCCAAACCTTTTTTTATTTTATTATTTTATTATTTTTGGCCCAAACCTTTTATTTATTTTTATTTAATTATTTTCTTATTTTAGCCCGAATTATAAAAGTCAGAAAAAAGCCCGAAATTATCAATCGGCATTTTAAACACCGAAAGAAATTAGGGTTAAAAATGAATTTAGACGGAAAATGGACTGAAAAATTCCCGCGCCACGGCAGAATGCCACCGTGTCACGGGAATGCTTCCCGTCTGACGGTAGAACTTCCCGTGACACGGGAGGTCTGCCGTGACACGGGACGTTTCGTGTCCTTTCCGCGTAAACCCTTAACGCGTTTTTCATCCCGTTTTCTGAAAATTTCCCGCGTCACTCCAAAACTGTACCATGTCACGGGAAAGTGCACCGTCTGACATTACAGTCTGATCGTGTCATGGTACAGTCTGACCGTGTCACGGGATACTTTTTTAGGGTTTTTATCATTTTAGGGTTCCGTGTGCTCCCTCAACACATTTTCCCTATAAATACCCCCTCATTTCTGATGAACGGGGCACCGAGTAATTTGATTATTTTATTTTCTCTCTTCTATGCTTTAGCCTAAACACTAGCCTACCCTTTTTCACTTCAAAATTCCTTCTTCAAGCACTCAAAGGAGTCCATATTTTACTCGAGGTTCTGTCTTTAAGCGAAGGCGTGAAAGGTAGAACTGTTTGAGGGTTTGGCCCCAAAATCAACTTTATTTAATTTAATTTAATTTAATTATTGTTTATTTATTTCCTTGAAGTTACTAACTCGTTTATTATTTTGTAGTTGCAAACAAACAGAATCAAAGTAAGGATCATGCTCCTTTTGTTTTTATTATTTTTCTAACGATTTTATGTTGTTGGAATTGTGATTAAATTGGTTCTAATATTAATATTGTTCTATTATATTGTTATTATGATCACTATATTGCATGTTTAAAGGGAATATGTAATTGAAAATCACGCCTAATAAGATAATTTGGACAACCGAATTAGGTTCCTTTTTAATCTTATTATAGAATTATGTGTGCATTAATATTCAACCAATTTAGCTTAATAATAGTTTTGAGCAAATTGAATTTTTGTTTGTATGCCTTTGAGATCGCATGAATCACTTTTCACTATAAGAATCGAGCAGAGGCCAATACGGGCGAATGTGATTCCATGACTCACTTCGTACCATTATCCCCGATCCTCCTTTCGTGGTTCCGAACCATATGGAGTTAGTAATCTCATGGATTATGAATGGGGTGTAACCTTCACGGGTCAATCGTTGTTTCCTATCGTTGTCCCTTATCGTGGTTGCCTTTTTATGATCTGTGAACGGTTTACAAGTTCCTTAAAAACTTGTTGGCGGCTCCCTACTTTATTTGTCCCTAATCGTTGTCCCTAATCGTAATGTCAATTCCCACTTCCTATGAGTGCCAAGCATATTCACAACATGCTTTTACGTAGGCGCACTTCGATCGACGCCTACAATCATCAAAGCTCTTTGCTCTAGAGACGCGTGGGCATATCATTCAAAAGCTCTTTGTTCAGAGACGCGTGGACATATCATCGAAGATCTCCTATTTTCAAAAGCTCTTTGCTCCAGAGACGCGTGGGCATCTCCATCAAAGCTCTTTTTCTCTAGAGACGCGTGGGCATATCATTCAAAATCTCTTTTGTTCATAGACGCGTGGACACATCATTTAGAAGTTCATATTAAAAAAAAGAATATAATAAAGAAGCTCTATTGTTCAGAGACGCGTGGACATACTAAAAAAAAAAGAAAAGAAGCTCTTTGTTCAGAGGCGCGTTGACATATCAAAAGGAAGCTCTTTGTTCAGAGAGTGTGAACATCGAAACAGAAAGGTGGCCTTCCCTAGATTGTGGAGAGTTGTCACAAACAACTAAGGATTGTTTCAAGAGAAGCAATCTTCGATAGTATTACCTTGGACGTGGAATATTATCAAAGCGGGGGAGGATCATTTCAGGCGAAGCAGTCTTCCAAATTGGAAGCAGTTACAGGCGTAGCGGTTTTCAAGCGGGATGGCATTCTCTAGCTTGCAGGAGATCATCAAAACAATTGCTTACTTTCAAAGACGTGTGCTCGACGGTACAAGATACACGTTTCCCAACTCTTTTATCTGTTTAACTAACGCTAGTTTGCAGGTATCGACGTTACAAGAGTGATTTAGGATCGCAGAACGTTCTGAATCATTCTCCGTCCCTATCGATACTTTGACTTTCGTTTTCAAAACTCGCGTTTCTCCAAACTCAGTCAAAGTGGGGGCTTCTGTAGAAACTCAAATGTGTCTCCCCAAAACCAAACCCAGTGATGAGTACCTTTCGCGTCGAATCATAATCGAATGAAGCGAAAGTGTGGAAAGCCTAGTGTTGCGGATAGTTTTAATTTCTTTTCTCTTCTCTCTGTTTTTGAAAACTTATTTTAAGAAAACAGTCAATCCAGTTTGGTTGGTCCATGATATGGGTCCAATAATAGTGTAGTTGGATGGGGCTTGACAAAAGCTTTCCAACGATATATTATAAGCCCAATTCCGATAAATATTGAGGAAGTTATGGCCAATTTACTAAATTGGGTTCGGTTTGAGCCTTATGTACGGCCCAATGATCTAGGGGAGGGCCTAATATGATTTATCATTCCTAATGCAATTAGGAATGATTGTAGTCTTCTAGATTCTTCTAGAAGGTTCTTTTCATTCCTAATTCAATTAGCATTGAAAAATTGACTTTTGTTGACTTTTCAGAGTTTTAATTAAAATCAAAAATCGTTTTCGAGGAAAAGTTACGATTTTATCCTCCAGTACGGCAAACTTATCTGATTTTCGAAAATGCGTCAAAAACAGGACTAGCGTCTGACGCTAGGCATTGGCGCCTGGAGCTAGGCCTGGCGCCTGGCGCTAGTGTTGGCGCCTTGCACCAATCAGCTGGTGATGGCGCCAGCTCTGTTTCACGTGCGCCAAGTGCTCTGTTTGTTAATTTTATCTTTTGGCTGATTTTCTCTATAAATAACGTCGTAAAAACTCCGTTTTGATTCACCTACAATCAGTTTTCAATTCTCATTCTCTTCTAATTCATTAATTCATCTCTTATTCATTTTTTTCTCTTTCAAAAAAACTTGCTTTTACATACAAAATTCCGCATTCGCAAGATCTAGAAACACCTAGCCATATTCGAGATTGTCTTCGCCCTAGACGTGAAAGGTTTAATTTCTGAGGGTTTGGTCCCAAATCTCTCTTTCAATTATTTAATTTAATTGTTTAATTATTATTTTCCTTGAAGTTACTAACGTGTGTATTTTGTTATTAGAAAGAAGTACGAGGCATCAAAGTAAATGCTTTAATTGATTTTTATTGATGTTATGTTGTAGAAATCATGTTAATATTATTATTATGATATTCCTAGTATCATGTCTAGGGTAGATTTAATATTAAATATGATTGTTACAATGCATCCTATTTTCTTCCTAATATTTATGATTGTTAGTATCATGTTAGAGTTAAAGCTTTGATTTTTATTGCTTAGTGACATGCTAGGGTTTGTTATTAATCTTGTTAGTATCATGCCTAGAATCTTGCTATTATTATGCTTTAGTATTAACATGAACATGACTATGATTATAATTGTTATAATTTATGATGATTATGAGTATTATTATTATTATTTTGATGATTATAATTTTATTTTCATGATTGCTATGTTGCTTGATATTTATTATTTATTGCTTGATCACGCCTTTATTGCATGTTTTAAAGGGAATTGGTACTTGTAATCACGCTTAATAAGATATTAATAATCTTGTTAGGGTTAATTTGATTATAATTCAAGTGATCGCCAATAATAGTTTTATTTGTGCATTAATATTCAACCAACATAGATAAACAGGTTCAGGGTAATCGTATTGATTGCATGTTAATTAGAAAGCGCACATGAATACGATCTGAACAAAGTAGAGGCTTATTATTAGGGCAGGTTCAATCTCTTTTAGGTTGGATTTGTACCTTCATACCCGAAACCTTATTTGGTTCTAGACCTTATGGAGTTGACGATCTCTTGGATCGTTAAGGGGTGTAACCTTCACCCTGTGAACGGTTTACAAGTTCCTAAAAAAACATGTTGGCGACTCTTTAACTCTATCTTCTTCCCTTTTGGACGCCACCGTACTTTATTGTATGATCACAATGGGGTTCAAGCTAGGGGTTAATGCTTGAAATTTATTCCCTACAGTTGGTCACGCTCTTTTTCATATAAAGTGACTCCAACTTCCACTACTAGAAATAAGCAAAATAATGACAGATCTCTTCCGACGGACGGAAAATTCCATCGTAATTTGCAAAATTTCCAACGAAATTTATTTTGTCGCAATATTTCGACGGAATTTAAGTGTTACAACGTCGGAAAATATTTTTTCCGACGGATTAATTTTCCGTTGGAAAATTAATCATTTGAAAAATAAGGGGATGGAAGCATTTGAAACCGTTTGACCTACTTCGAAATAGTGCAACCCGAAGCCGACAGTAAGAGAGAGAAAGAGAAGGATAGAGAAAGAGAAAGAGCGTTGCCGGTGCCGGCGTTCCTCAACGTTGCCGGAGTAGGCGGCTTTCCCCAAGGGCGACGGATTTTTTTCGGGTTGAAACCGAAAGAGAGAGAAGAGAAGGAGAGAGAGATATAGAGAAGGAGAGAGAGAGGAGAAGGCCGGACGCGTGCACGTCGGTGGTTCCACGGAGCCGGAATCGCCGGCGATTCCCTAGGGCGACAGAAAGAAAGAGGCTGAAGGAGAAAGAGAAAATCTCGCCCTCCAGCCTTCCCTGTCGAGCCTGCACGCGCCGTCCAGCCTCCACGCCGCGGTGGTAGTTGTCGGCGACGCCCCTCACAAAAGGTCAGTGTTTGTTTTTTTTTTTAATTTTAAACTAAAATCTTACCGGCTCCTCCTAACCACAGCAAGCAGCCTCCACCGGCTGAAGCACCGCCGTCGGCTGAAACAACCACCACAAGCACCCTCCGGCCTCCTCCCTTCCCTCCGTGACTGAATCTCCTTCGCCGGTAAGCTTCCTACTTCCCCCCTTTTTTCTAATTTTAAATTTTTCAATTTAATTATGTTAAAAAATTAAATAAACCATTATTTATTTTATTTTCTTTAAATTTTTTGTAGGATTTGTACAATTTAGTTGATTAATTGTCAAAAACAAGTGCACATCAAGGTTAGTCACATTACTAAACTTAATATATAATGTATGAATGTTACTTTGATTTGGTTATGTTTAATATATTGTAGTTTAGTTTAGTTTATTATAATAAAATGTGGTTTAGTTTAATGTATTTCAATATAATGTACTTGAAATTAGTTTATTTATTTATTTTTATATATGTTAGTTTAGTTTAATATAATGAAATGTTAGTTTGGTTTGTTTTAGTTTAGTGTAATATGACGTATGTTAGATAACTTTATTTAATATAATATGATGTATGTTAGATTACTTTAGTTCATTATAATCCAAATTAGTTTTGTTTAGTTTAATATAATGTTTCTTACTTAAGTTTAATTTTATATAATGCATGTTACTAGATTTAATATATGTTAGTTTAGTTTGGTTTTGTTTGGTTAGATTTGTTTATATTAATGTTATGGTTTTATGATATGTTTGTTTATGTTAAGTTTAATTATGATATATTTGTATAATATTTTGTATGTTAATTTAGTTTTAATATTTTTAAATAAATCATTTGCATAATCATATGCCTAGATACCTGTTCAAGGCATACACATTAGGAGTATGTCTTGAATAGTCCCTGGCTGGGACTGTCCTTGTACGTTTATTCTCACTTAGGTGGTGAATGTATTTGTAGACACCCATTTGTGTCTCCCCAAAACCAAACCCGGTGATGAGTATCTTTCGCGTCGAATCATAATCGAATGAAGTGAAAGTGTGGAAAGTTTAGTGTTGTGGATAGTTTTAATTTTTTTTCTCTTCTCTCTGTTTTAAAAACTTATTTTAAGAAAACAGTCAATCCAGTTTGGTTGGACCATGATATGGGTCCAATAGTAGTGTAGTTGGATGGGGCTTGACAAGAGCTTTTAAACGATATATTATAAGCCCAATTCCGATGAATATTGAGGAAGTTATGGCCAATTTACTAAACTGGGCCCGGTTTGAGTTTTATATGCGGCCCAATGATCTAGAGGAGGGCCTAATATGGATTTATCATTCTTAATGCAATTAGGAATGGTTTTAGTCTTCTAAATTCTTCTAGAAGGTTCTTTTCATTCCTAATTCAATTAGCATTGGTAAATTGACTTTTGTTGACTTTTCAGAGTTTTAATTAAAATCAAAGAGCATTTTTGAGGAAAAATACGATTTTATCCTCCTGTACGGCAATTTTTTTCTGATTTTAAGAAAACGCGTGAATTTCAGAATCAGCGCCAAACGCCAGCTGTAGCGCCTGGAGCTAATGTTGGCGTCTGGCGCCAATAGCCAGCGTTGGCGCTAATTCAATTTTATGAGCGCCAGAACTCTTTTTTGATATTTTATCTTTTTGGCTAATTTTCTCTATAAATAACGTCGTAAAAACTCCGTTTTCATTCACCAATTACAACCAATTTTCATTCATCTACAATCTACCAACTCTCGTCAAGATTCTCTTGATTACTCTCTCTCTCTTTTCTAAACTAGCTTTCTCTCAAATATAAAAATTCCACATTCATTTGATCTAGAAACACCTAGCCATATTCGAAGTTGCCTTCGCCCTAGACGTGAAAGGTTTAATTTTTGAGGATTTGGTCCCAAATCTCTCTTTCAATTATTTAATTTAATTTTTTTGTTTATTATTTTCCTTAAAGTTACTAACGTGTGTATTTTGTTGTTAGAAAGAGGTACGAGGCATCAAAGTAAGTATTTTAATGATTTTTATTGATATTATAATGTAGAAATCATGTTTAGGTTGTTATTATGATTCCTAGTATCATGTCTAGGGTAACTTTAATATCAGGTATGATTAAAAGTATGATGCATTCTATTTTCTTTCCTGATATTCATGTTAGTATCATGTTAGGGTTAAGTATATGATTTTTATTGTTTAGTGACATGCTAGGGTTTGTTATTAATCTTGTTAGTATCATGCCTAGGATCTTGCTATTTTTATTATGCTTTAACATAATTCATGATTATTTTTATAATTGTTTTGATTATGATTATTTTTATGATTATTACGATTATTATGATGATTATTTTTTATGTTGCTTGATATTTATTGTTATTGCTTGATCACGCCTTTTATGCATGTTTAAAAGGATTTTTGTACTTGTAATCACGCTTAATAAGATAATTAATAATTTTGTTCAGGGTTAATTTGATTATAATTCAAGTGATCGCCAATAGTAGTTTTATTTGTGCATTAATATTCAACTAACATAGATAAACAGGTTTAGGGTTAACCTAATGATCGTATGTTTAGTCAGAAAGCGCACATGAATACGATCTGAATAAAGTAGAGGCCTATTATTAGGGTAGGTTCAATCTCTTTAAGGTTGGATTTGTACCTTCATCCCCAAACCCTATTTGGTTCAAGACCTTATGTAGTTGACGATCTCTTGGATCGTTAAGGGGTGTAACCTTCACCCTGTGAATGGTTTTTAAGTTCCTAAAACTTGTTGGCGACTCTTTTGCTCTATCTTCTTTCCCTTTGGATGCCACCGTACTTTAGTGTATGATCACAGTAGGGTTCAAGCTAGGGGATTAACGCTTGAAATATTCCCTACAATATTCCTTTTTTTTAATTCTAAGGAAGATCCTTGCTTGTCATTTCTCTACAATGTTCTCTAGGTACATATATAGGTGTTTCTAATCGCCTATATCGTGTACTTGGAGAACTCTAGGGAAATGCTGCCGGATTTTCCATAGAATTGAAATCCTGGCATACATTCACTAGTGAGATTAAACGTCCAAGGATGGGTTAGGTTGGAGTGATAAGGACCCTTGGAAATCATTTATCTTCTCATTTGCATTTCCATAACACTTTGATCTATAATGAATATATATTGTGCTTTGTGACTAATGTGATTAATGGCATATGTGTTAGTTGTGTAGAACTTGTAATCATGAAACGAAAAGAACGTAGCTGGATGTACGAAAGGAAGGTTGGGAATTCTATTAATCCTGAGTTCTTGAAGGGGGTAGGTGAATTCCTTAAATATGTGGAAGATCATCTCGAGAGTAGCAACTCGAATGAAGTTAGGTGTCCATGTTTTAAATGCAAAAACAAACGTCTTTGGGATGCGGATACGGTTAAACTTCATTTGTATCGCAGTGGTTTTTTACCTAATTACTATGAGTGGATGTGTCATGGGAAAAGGTTTCCAGGAACTCGTGGAAGGAAGTCAAATGAATATCGTGAAATGGTTTTGGATGCATTTGGTCAGTCTCAAGATCAAGGGCATTCCGAAGAGGCGGTTGTTTCATTAGAGGAGGAGCCTAATGCACAAGCTAAGCCATTTTTTGATTTGTTTAGGTCTTCTGAACAACCGTTATACGAAGGGAGTTCATTGTCTATGTTAGAGATGGCTTCTAGAATCACTAGCCTAAAGTGCGAGTATAATTTGTCGCACAAATGTGTTGATGGATTTGCTTCTTTGGTTAATGAAGCGATTCCTAACAGCAACCACATGGCCGAGACATTCTATGAGGTCAAGAAAATTGTTAAGGGGTTAGAGCTTCCCCATAAAAAGATTCATGCATGCCCGAAAGGATGTATGTTGTTTTGAAAAGATGATGCTGAATTATCTACATGTAGGGTGTGTGGCAGCGACCGATACAAGAAGACTTCTAAAGGTAGCTTAGTGCCTCTGAATGTTCTATTTTATTTCCCTATCACACCTAGGTTGCAAAGGCTTTTTGCAACTAAAAACATTTTCGAGGAAATGACATGGCATGCTAAAAATCCTCGAGTTCAAGGCACAATGGCACACCCTAGCGACAGTGAAGCGTGGAAACACCTTGATAGTTGCTTTCTTGAGTTTTCCTCTGAACCTCGCAATGTTCGACTTGGCCTATGTACTGATGGATTTGCTCCACATGGTCAATTTGGGGGATAATATTCTTGTTGGCCTGTTATTTTGACCCCTTATAACTTGCCTCCGTCAATGTGTATGAAAAGACAGTTCATGTTTCTTTCGATACTTGTTCCTGATCCTAAAAACCCTAAGGGAAACATGGATGTTTACATGCAGCCTCTCATACACGAATTGAACCATTTGTGGGAAGTTGGGGCAAATACTTACAACATTTCAAGAAAACAGAATTTCAATCTTCGAGCAGCCATCCTATGGACCGTTAGTGACTTCCTGGCTTATTGTATGTTATCTGGTTAGAACACAGCCGGTAAGAAGGCTTGTCCATATTGCATGGAGAAAAGTAAAGCATTTTGGCTCGAACATGGTGGTAAGGTTTCTTGGTTTGATTGCCATTGTCAATTCCTTTCGACAAATCATCCTTTTCGATATAGTAAAACTGCATTTTGTAAAAACAAAGTTGAAAAAGGTTCACCACCTCACATCATGTCAGGAGAGGAACTCTGGGAATGTGTGAAAAACCTCCCGAAGGCAACAGATGGCCCAGAGGCACTGAAACGTCTCAAGAATGCAAAAAAAGGGTTGTTCAAGCAAAGCACTGTGTGGGACCTTCCATATTGGAAACATCTGCTTGTTCGTCACAACTTAGATGTCATGCACGCTGAAAAGAACTTTTTTTATCAGTTGATTCACATTATAATGGACGTGAAAAAGCTATCTTGTGACACGCCATCAGCTCGGAATGACATTGCCAAATACTGTAAACGACCCCAGCTACATCTTCAAGAGGATGATAGAGGAAAAGAATTCATGCCAAAGGCTCCATTTGCTCTTGACAAGGCTCAGAGAAAGGTTTTGTGTGAGTGGGTCAAACAGCTGCGGTTTCCTGATGGTTACACTTCCAATTTGAGCAGATGCGTTGATTTACAAGCAGGTAAGTTATATGGAATGAAAAGCCATGATTGTCACGTGTTCATGGAGAGGTTGTTGCCCACTGCTTTGAGAGAATTGCTCCCTAGCCATATATGGAATGCAATTACAGAGATAAGCCAATTCTTTCGCGATTTATGTTGTTACACAATAACAGTTAGCGACATGGAGCGATTGGAAAAAAAATATAGCTGAGATCCTATGCAAGCTTGAGAAGGTTTTCCCTCCATCTTTCTTCAACTCCGGGAGCATTTACCGATTCATTTTCCATATGAGGGCAAGTTATGTGGACCTGTTCAATATCGGTGGATGTATCTTTACGAAAGGTAAATCAAAGGCCCTTTCTCAACTATTACTTACATCTCTTTTATTGCTTAGGGTTACTTATACTTCTAAGGCTATATAAAAATAATTACAGGTTCCTCAATCACCTGAAACGAAAAATTGGTAATAAGGCTCGTGTTGAAGGTTCCATATGTAACGCTTATATCACTGAAGAGATATCAAACTTCTGCTCCAATTATCAACCCTCAGTTGACACAAAAACACGAGATCTAGGTCAAAAAGTGAATGCTGATGTGGAATTTACGAATAACAACGATGAAATCCTAGAGCTGTTCACGGTGGATAAGGGACGTGTGTCAAATGCGGGTAAAACTCGGTATTTAGATGACAAGGAACTCGAATGTGCTCATTTGTTCGTTTTAAGAAATACTGGCATTCTTGGTGAATACGAAAGGTATATATGTTTAGGATAAACTTTTGAAAAACCCTTAAATTTAATATAATTGCTGCAATGATTAACCATGTGTCATTAATCTATTAGGCAGTTTGAGGACTACATTCTTAGTATTCGAACTTATTTGCGTCGAGAAGATGTCATGGAGAAATGCGAAAGTGAATTCCCTGATTGGTTTCATCACAAGGTGATAATACTTTTCGAACATTGCATATCGAATAACTTGTGATAATACAATATATTTCATTTCAATTAGTGTGACATTTGTATTCGTAACGGTTATAGGTGAGGGAACAGAAACCAAGTTCCGATGTGGTGCGAGCATTGTCTATGAGCCTTTCAAGTGTGTTCGAACTTGGAACCAGATATTTGTCGGTGGCTTTAATTTCCACACACAGTCCTATGGCAAACACAAATCTACGATGAATTATGGGGTTTATGTCTCAAGTGAGGACAGTGCAGAGTACTTTGACATTTCAAACGACATAATTGAACTTGTCTACACCGGTCCCGAAAAAGAGTAAAAGACTATTTTGTTTAGTTGTAATTGGATGGATTGTGGTAAAATAATGAACATTCATGAACAATACAAGCTTATCGATGTAAATCATACTTGAACATTCATGAACAATACAAGCTTGTCGATGTAAATCATACTAAGAAATATCCCAAGTATGATCCATCTGTCTTATCTTACCAAGTGTCTCAAGTGTATTATGCATCTTACCCTAGCCTTAAACGTGATCGGGTTCAATGGTGGGCTGTATTTAGAACTCAAGCAAGTCCATGTATTAGTGTGTATATGTAAGGGTAAACAATGAATGTATCAACATATCATTGGTCAAAATAAGTTTTTTTTTCTTGCAAAATTTATAATTAATAATTAAAACTTTTTTTTTTGAAACAAATTAATAATTGACATTTAACTAACAATAAAGGCTCCTTCACCACAAGTACATGCAACGCTTTGTCCACCAACTGACATTCCAGACTATGAATGATAGTGATGATGATGATGACGATGGATTTGTTAACTCAAGCGATGATGAAGAAGAAGAAGATAGCATTGACTCTAGTGACAGTGACGAAGAAGAGGACATCGATGTATTTTTAGATGACACTAGTGATAGTAATAATGATAGTGATAATGATAGTGGTAGTAGTGATAAGAGTAATGAAGAGGAGAATATGTACTTACTCCTTTAACTATTGTCTTTGAATTTTTAATTTTTAATGACTACTCGGACTTGTAATATTGCATTACATATTTTTTCTCATTTTATTTTTTTATGTAATATGGATCTAAATTATGAAATTACAATGTGCGATCATGGTACTAACAATTTTTTCAAGTGGTCATCATGGGAGGAGGAAATAAAGGAGAATCGTCCAAGAGGAGAAAGACTAAGGGGAAATCTCAGGTTGTACGTGATGACGAGAAGGAGTCAATGGAGGAAGAGGAGGCACATGATTTGGGGGCCTCTCAAGAAATCATCAATCGGAGACAGATTCATAGGCATGTACAGGGGCAACAGGAGCTACAGGACCCACAACATAATGACTTGCTGGAGTTGGACCCTTCCACACTTTGGTGCGTATGTATTTGTAATGAAATATCCTTAAATTCGTAATTATTTTGAGAAATTGAATTTATATTACTTTTACCATGTTTTGTTCACTTTTTGTTGATTATCTACTTACATGAATGTCTATCCTATATTATAAGTTTGATGATAAGCCGGTGAAAAATGTGCTCTCCGACACGTTAACCGGCTACTATGTTGAGCCTTGGAAGAATTATGGAGAGGTTGATGAAGATTCGAGAGATCACTTTTGGAACTTTTTCAGCGTATGATAACTTTAACCTAACATAAAACATGTTTTATAAAGTATATTGATGGAGTTGAATTTCTAAAAAAGACATTTTCTTGATTTGCAGAAAAAATTCAAGTGGGCACCTGAGTTAAACGACCATGTGAAGCAAACTTTCGAATTCAAGTTTGCAAATCGCCTACGTGACACGTTCTACCACATCACTAAGAGGTTGAATGGTGTCAAACCAAAATGGCTTAATAAAGATGTCCACGAAGCCATGATGCGAATTGTTGCCACTGATCCAGAATATAAGAAGCGGTCGGAACAAAACAAGAAGAACAGAAGAGGCGGATCCATGGAAAATGTCGTTGAACTGACCCACTTTCAAGGTTCAATGTCAGCTGTACAGCATACTAAAAGGATGGTAAGGTTCCTAAAATATGTCTAGTAACAATTAAGTCATTTGTGTATTAATGAACTTTTGTGGGCTAACATGTTATCATTAATTTTCTGCATGTATATTTAAAGGCAGCACAAAACCAAGGCCAATTACCAAATTCCCATGATCTTTTCTTGAAGACACACTTCAAGGAAGTGCCTGGAAAAGGCCAAGTGGATGCCAACACCAAAGCTAAAAGGATTGCAGTAAAAACTTATTATATGACTTGATATATGGCAAATTAACAAAGTAGAACTCATTATATGCTTATTTGAATGAATTTGGATGAATGAGGGTCGTAAAGTGACTTATGTATTTAATTTTCTTAATTTCTATCCATAGGAACCTAAAAGTAATTGAATTTGGAATGTTAGAAGAAAGAACGAGTTCATTTGATTGAAAACATAGAAAATAGGCATGGTTTAAGCCATATAGGCTAAATTTGCTTAAATTTGGATGAATAAGGGTCGTAAAGTGACTTATGTGCTCATTTCTCTTCATTACTATCCATAGGCACCTAAACGTAATTGATATTGAAATGCTAGAAGAAAGAATGAGTTCATTTGACTGAAAACATAGAAAATAGGCATGGTTTAAGCCATATAGGCCAAATTTGCTTGAATTTGGATGAATAAGGGTCGTAAAGTGACTTATGTGTTTATTTTTCTTGATTTCTATGCATAGGCTCCTGAAAGTAATTGAATTTGGAATGTTAGAAGAAAGAACGAGTTCATTTGACTGAAAACATAGAAAATAGGCATGGTTTAAGCCATATAGGCTAAATTTGCTTGAATTTGGATGAATAAGGGTCGTAAAGTGACTTATGTGCTCATTTTTCTTAATTTCTATCCATAGGCACCTAAAAGTAATTGATATTGGAATGGTAGAAGAAAGAACGAGTTCATTTGATTGAAAACATAGAAAATAGGCATGGTTTAAGCCATATAGGCCAAATTTACTTGAATTTGGATGAATAAGGGTCGTAAATTGACATATGTGATTATTTTTCTGAATTTCTATCCATAGCCACCAAATAGTATTTGATATTGGAATGCTAGAAGAAAGAACGGTTCGTTTGATTGAAAACATAGAAAGTAGGCATGGTTTAAGGCATATAGGCTAAATTTGCTTGATTTTGGATGAATAAGGGTCGTAAATTGACATATGTGCTTATTTTTCTTAATTTATATCCATAGGAACCTAAAAGTATTTGATATTGGAATGCTTGAAGAAATAACGAGTTCATTTGATTGAAAACATAGAAAATAGGCATGGTTTAAGCCATATAGGCTAAATTTGCTTGAATTTGGATGAATAAGGGTCGTAAAGTGACTTATGTGGTTATTTTTCTTAATTTCTATCCATATGCACCTAAAAGTAATTGATATTGGAATGGTAGAAGAAAGAACGAGTTCATTTGATTGAAAATATAGAAAATAGGCATGGTTTAAGCCATATAGGCTAAATTTGCTTGAATTTGGATGAATAAGGGTCGTAAAGTGACTTATGTGCTTATTTTTCTTAATTTCTATCCATAGGCACCTAAAAGTGTTTTATATTGGAATGCTAGAAGAAAGAACGAGTTCATTTGATTGAAAACATAGAAAATAGGCATGGTTTAAGGCATATAGGCTAAATTTGCTTGATTTTGGATGAATAAGGGTCGTAAATTGACATATGTGCTTATTTTTCTTAATTTCTATCCATAGGAACCTAAAAGTATTTGATATTGGAATGCTTGAAGAAATAACGAGTTCATTTGATTGAAAACATAGAAAATAGGCATGGTTTAAGCCATATAGGCTAAATTTGCTTGAATTTGGATGAATAAGGGTCATAAAGTGACTTATGTGCTCATTTCTCTTCATTACTATCCATAGTCACCTAAAATTATTTGATATTGGAATGCTAGAAGAAAGAATGAGTTCATTTGATTGAAAACATAGAAAATAGACATTGTTTAAGCCATATAGGCCAAATTTGTTTGAATTTGGATGAATAAGGATTGTAAATTGACTTATGTGCTTAATTTTCTTAATTTCTTAATTGGGTTTAGAATGTTAGAAGAAAGAACAAGTCCGTTTGATTGAAAACACCTAAAATTTCAGCCATATAGGCAAAATTAGCTTGAATAATCAAGAATAAGAAACCTTACCTTATATTGTTGGTTGTTTTTGTAACAATTGTTTTTTATTATCTTCAATATTTTGTAGGAGACCTACCATAAGAAGCTCGAAGAAACAAGGAGTCAGGGGATTCAGAAGAGTCCCAATGAGTTGTACTGGGAGACGGTGGGTGGCGCAATAAGAAGGGTCGTGTGAAAGGACTAGGCCAAAGTGCAAAGCTCTACTATGGCAACCGGATGGGTCGAGTTTCCAGTTCTTCACAGCAATACACGTCGTTTATCATTTCTCAGATGCAAGATCAGATGGAACTTAGGGTGCAAGCTCTACAAACTCAAATGGAAGTCGAGATGCAAAGCCGAATTGACTCCCGAATGGCTGAAATAGAGAGGAGATACAAGGAGAGTATAGATGAGATGATGAGTCGTTTCACCAACAACGACTCATGTTCCACCATTCATCCTCAGCATCGAGTCCCAAGGAATGACCCGGGTAGTGGTAGAGCAGGCAAGGGTACCCAGGCGATTGCGTAGCTTAGCTTTAGTCTAGCAAAGATCCACTCTAACATAGATTTTGTTTGGTATAGATACCAAATTATGGACTATCTTTTGTATTAGGACATAATATATATATATATATATATCTGTGTGTGTGTGTGTGTGTGTAAATAAATATAATTTCGTAGGTCGGTAATTAATTTTTTTTTAAACAACTTCAGGTTTTGAAATGTATTTTTTTTGTCGATTCATTATAAACAAAATTCAGGTTTGGAAATGCATTTTTTATCAAAAATTTCTGGCTGGTTGGAAGGTCGTTCCGACGGAATTTTTCCTCGCAAACTAAAAATTCCGACGGACTTTTTCCTCACAAATATAAAATTCCGACGGAATTTTTCCTCACAAATATATAATTCTGACGGAAATTTTCCTCGCAAACAAAAAATTCCGACGGAATTTTTCCTCGCAAATAATTTTTTCCGACGGAATTGTTCTGCACAACCTTAAAATTCCGACGGAATTTTTCGTCGCAAAATATATTTTCCGACAGAAAATTCCGTCGGAAAATATATTTTCCGACGGATAATTCCGTCGGAATTTTAAGGTTGCGACGGATGTTTTTCCGTCGAAAAATTGCGACGGACCTTAAGTTAAAGTCAAATCAAATTCCGACAAAGTTGTTTCCGTCGTAATTTCCGTTGGAAATGAGGTTTACGACGGAAATTCCGTTGGAAAATGACCAATTTCCTACAAAGTGTTTTCCGACGGATATTGGATGAGTTTCGACGAATTTTTTCCGCCGCAATTCTGTTGTTTTCTTGTAGTGTTCAACCACAAACCAGCAAAAGTCGTCTCCTTGGCAACCGCTCTCAAAACATCATCAGAAAGACATAATTGAATTGCCGAAAGAGCCTTCAAATCGATCTCCTCCCACGTATCCACCGTCATGCCCGAAGGCTTTTTGAATACACCTTCAAGAGCATTGTGACAGCCACTTTGAACCAAGATGGCTTTCATCTTCAATTGCCATAGGCCAAAATTCAATTGCCTATCGAATTTCTCAATGTCAAATTTCATTGGCATAGTTTAATCAAACTAATCTATAAACACCTAAACCTTAATACCTTAAAACCTTGGCTCTAGATACCACTTGTTAGGAAATAAGGGTGTAATTGTGTTTTATTAATGCGGAACAAGTCAATGAAATTAAGGATGAGAAAAATAATAAAGAAGATACACAAAGAACACAAGGATTTACGTGGTTTGGTCAAAATAGACCTACATCCACGGGTGGGGGATACGAGAGCTTCTTCACTATAATGGAGAAAGAAACAAGAGAATAATACAAGGAGTCCTAAATCTAATAACTCAAAAGTTATGATTTATTGATCAACTAAAGGGTCCTTTTATAACACAAGGAAACCCTAATAAAACCCTAAAATTGTTCCCCAAGTATACTCAAATAGCAGTTATAGAAAAGATATAATTTTAGGAAATATTCCATAAATTATCCTAGAATAACCTAACTACCGAGCTATAGCTAGGCAGCTAGCTCATGCCTACCGCAAGTCCTCATAGGGCCGAGCTATAGCTCACTCGCATAGAGCTATAACTCGCAACCTTGTTGCAAATTTCCAGCTTCGTCAGGTTTTCGTAAAACGGTCATAATTTTCTCGTTTCTTATCGGAATTAGGCATGTGACCTATTTTTGGAAACCTCTTGAACCAAGATATCACCTCCAACTTAAATCACCTCAAAATCAGTTGTAGTTTGAGAGATATAAGCGTTCAAAGTCAGCCCTTCTAGATTTTGAGTCACAATTTAACACTCTTCTTTAAAAGAATATATGTAAAAAGTTGTCTATTTCATGTACAGATGTACTCGATCAGGTTCAAAACTAGTACTTATATTCTAATTAATTAGAATACACCTATGTTAATGGACAAGATAAAAAAGTAAAGTAAGTTGTTATTCATCCTATGGCCATATAAATTTAGAATGAAACCTCTATAGACTTTTAAAGTGGAGTCTTTCTTTGTTGGTGAGCGACGACAGGTGCAGCTTAAACCTGTACATCATTTTCTACTTAAAGACAACACATTTTTTGTTTACCAGTTTTACTTTTATTTCACTCTAGATCTCTTATGTCCTACAAAGTTACAGGCTGTAATTAAATTTGTTCATCATTTATGTAAACTCAAAGTGGATATTATCAATTCATGGTTTATGTACTTACAATCTTGTATCCCTTCTTGACTTTCTCATCAATGTAATTACTTGATATTACAATTCAATAAAGTGAGAGAACTTAAATTTGAAAGGAAAATTACACTTAAATAATCTCAACTATAGGCGATTTATCTACAATAATCCCAACTAACGTTTATTTTCTAATAATTCTAACTATGCCCTGAGTTTTCTTCCAGCAGCCCCAGCCGGTCAACACAAAGTCAACGACCTGTTATAGCAGATACCATGACACGTGTCAACACATGATTGGTCAATTTTAAAAAAAAATTAAAAACCATAAAAAAAACCCAAAATCCCAGCCACCCTCTCCCCTACCGCCAAACCTCGCCGGAACCCTAACCACTACCCTCAATCTCGGAAGAAATCGGTCGGCCTTTACCACCCACCCCCAACCCCCTGAAACCGCCCAACGAGCCCTCCCCGACCCCTAAAAGCGAGCCCAACCTCGAATTCGACCACCTTAAAGGGGTAATTGTGGTTTTTTCTCTTCGAGCCCAACCTGTCGATTAGTGGTTTAGGGGTGACTGGTGGTTTTTGGGGTTGGAGGAGGAAGAAGGAGGGGGAGCAGAGCGACAGGCGCTATGGTAGTTCGTCAGGGCGGAGGAGGCTTGAATCCGCGACACCTCGTCGAAAACTGCTGGTTGAATCAAGCAACGGATTCGTGGTAGTTCACTAGTTCATCAAGGCTTGAATCCGCGAGATAGAAGGCGATAAACGATGACTTGACTGGTGGTTGCAGGCTTGCGGCGGAGGATGATGTTAGCTACGCGACTAGGGAAGGGGATGGTTTATCTGGGAATGAAGGGGTGGTTGTTGTGGCCGAAGGGAGGAGGGGTGGCGGGCTAGGCTGATTAGCTGATTTTTATTTATTTTTTTATAATTTTTTAAAATTAAGTCAATCATGTGCTGACATGTGGCATTTAAAAACAAAAAAAAAGGCTTACCATTTCAGCAGGTAACCGGTTTTTTGGGACTGCTGGGGGAAAACTGACCTAATAGTTAGGATTATTAGAAAATAAACGTTAGTTGGGATTATTGTAGGTAAATCGCCCATAGTTGGAATTGTTAAAGTGTATTTTTTTCAATTTAAAATAGATTGGATATGTACGTAAATGTAGTTATTGATGTTTTTGCTGATTGGCATATCTGCATAATTGCAAGATGGCAACAATAATGATAAAATAAAAAAATTTAAAAAAAAAAATTAAAAGAGAAATACAGCTAGTTGACTTTCATAAATTTTAAGGAAATAAAAATCGCATGATGTAGGTGTATTTTTAGATCAAGACATCACTAAGTCACCAAGTACATCTATTTTTTGTAATATTTATTAATTTTTTAATTAATAATTGTAATTACGTACGTAAGTACGTTTACGATTGCGCCAGCCGGATCCATTAGGCTATTCATATTTCTGTGTAGATTAAGAAAAATAAATTTTAAAAGACTTCAATCTTAACAAATCATACAAATAGAAAAGTGGTCAAAATCTATTAACTATTATTAAAATAAAACATTGCTGACATCATCATCTCTTGAATTATCCTACATGTCATTTTCTCATTAAAAAGTTTTCCTCCATTTCTATTAATGATGTCATTAATTATTATTTTAATCCTTTTTCAAAACAATTATTATTTTAATCTATACTATACAATTTTGAATAATAAAAAAATGTTACTCCATAATAACAAACTTATTTCATATGCATGATAACAAAATTATTTCATATGCATAATAACAAAATTATTTAAATTGTGCAATGCACGAGCCTAATCTAGTAAAGAAATAAGTTCCAAGATTTTTTTTTTAAAAAAGGAAAAACGCAATTTTCAAGTTTTTTAAAAAAAAAGGAAAAATGAAAATTAATGATCCCACTTTTGGATTTTCTACCCAAAACAATTATGCCTTTTCGAAATTCCAAAACAATTCCAACTTTGACCCATCTTCAGCTCAAAATGAGCCTTTTACCAACCAGCCTTCTCCACACACCGCCGGCGACCAAATCTGTTCCCCAGCCGACCACCTCCCTCCCCTTCCGGCGTCAACCCACCTCGTCTCCATCAACGACAAACCAACATCAACAACAAACTGTTAAGATATATAATTATCTTATATATCTTTGACCATGTAAATATATTGTTTCCTAGATTAGTGCCTAGTATATTTCGTATATAGCTAATCCCTAGTTTATAGCATTAATTGGTGGCTTACCTTTAACCCTTGTACATTATATATTTTGACAGTAATGCAAAGGAATACGGGCGGATTAGAATTCCTTAATGGTATCAGAGCCTTAGGGTGAAATTTCCGCTGCGCCCTATCTTCTTGTTCTTCTCTGTTCCGCCATTCCTTCTCTGTTCTTTTCTTCCTTCTACCTTTTCTTTTCTTCTCTAAAATCACAGTATAATGTCGGACAACAAGGCTTCCTTTCACCCAGCTTTCACTGTATCTAATATCAAGAGCAACATTCCTATCACTCTTGAGATGGATAATGTTGCATACTCTACTTGGGCGGAACTATTCAAGGTCCACGCTTGATCTCACAAGGTTCTTGACCATATTATTGCTCCGAAAAAGAAGGTTACTACCCCTTCCACCGATGAGGAACAGAAGCGTTGGTTAACATTGGACGCAACAGTTCTTGGGTGGATTTATTCCACAATTTCAAGGGATCTGTTAAACACAATTATTGAACCTGATTCCACGGCGATGGAGGCTTGGGATCGCTTGCGTGACATCTTTCAAGACAATCAGAATTCCCGTGCTGTGGCTCTTGAACATGAGTTTTGTAACACTCATATGGAGGATTTTCCTAACGCTTCGGCGTATTGTCAACGGCTTAAGAGCCTCTCCGATCAATTGAAGAATGTCGGGGCCCCGGTGGATAATAATCGCCTTGTTCTTCAATTGGTTTCCGGTCTTACTGAGCCATACAAAGGCGTGGCTACTTTGATTCGGCAAAGTAATCCCCTTCCTCAGTTTTATCAAGCTCGTTCCATGTTAACGCTCGAAGAAGCAGGTTTGACGAAGAAGGCGGCAGCGGCTACGGCTATGGTGGCTGGGTCCTTGCGTGACTCTGATTCGGGGGGTGAAACCGGGTCTTCACGCAACAAGAATAAAAATCAGAAAAAAATGGTACCCGCAAGCAGTCTGGGAGTGGTGGTCGTGGCTCCGGCAACGATGGATAGCAGTCCGGCGGCGGTCAAAACTCCGGCGGTGGTCGGGGTAACCAGGGACAGCAGCAACAGGGGTGGAGTGGTCCTCCTTCGTGGCAGCAGCAGTGTGCTTGGGGTTGGGCTCCTTGGGCAGGCCCGCCATGTCCATTTCCAAATCAGGGGTGGGCTCCTCGCACTCAAGGCCCATTGCGACAACAGCAGCAGTCTGGGCTTTTAGGCCCACGTCCTCAGCAGTCCTATGCAGTGTCCCAGCAGCCCATGTCCTATGTCCCGACCAATGTTGAATCAGCTGTGCACATTATGACATTGAGCCAACCCGATCCGTCGTGGTATATGGACACCGGTGCAACCTCACACATGACATCCTCTAACGGTAATCTCTCACCTTATTTTAAATTAACCTTTATCCACTCACTAGTACTTTCTCAAGTTCTACTCCATCAACCTTTACTGCTTTAGCTTCTCCTTTTTGGCATGATCGTTTGGGTCATCCGGGTTCTCCTATTTTAAAGACTCTTAGTCGTAATAAAAGCATTGAATGTATTCATAATTCTAATGCTAGTGTTTGTCATTCTTGTGTACTTGGAAAACATGTTAAGTTGCCTTTTCTATCTTCTAATTCCAATACTTCTATGCCTTTTGATATTTTTCATAGTGATCTATGGTCATCTCCTATTTTGAGTTCATCGGGACATTGTTATTATATGCTTATTTTGGATGATTATTCGAATTTTTTGTGGACTTTTCCTTTAGCAAAAAAATCGGATGTGTATGATAAAGTATTAGCCTTTCAAGCATTAATTTGTACCCAATTTGAACAACCTATTAAGACTTTCCAATGTGATAATGGGCGGGAATATGATAATGGACCTTTTTGGGCATTATGTGAGTCTAATGGCATGTCTTTTCGTCTTTCTTGTCCACATTTTTCATCACAAAATGGAAAGGTCGAGAGAAAAATTAGATCATTAAATAATATCATTCGCACTCTCCTTGCACATGCATCTCTACCTCCATCATTTTGGCACCATGCATTGCAAATGGCAACTTATCTTCACAACATTCTTCCAAGTAAATTGCTAGAGTATAAGTCTCCTCTCCAAGTTCTTTACCAAAGGAAACCGTCTTATTCTCATTTACGTGTCTTTGGGTGTTTGTGTTACCCCCTATTTCTGTCCACGAGTATTAACAAGCTCCAACCTCGATCGACACCTTGTGTTTTTTTAGGGTATCCACCGAATCATAGGGGTTACAAATGTTATGATTTATCTTCTAATAAAATCATTATTTGCTGGCATGTTATTTTCGATGAAACGGTTTTTCGCTTTGCTAAATTGCACACACCATCATCACATACTTATGATTTCTTAGATGAGGGTCTTAACTCTTATGTAATCCACCACTTGAGCCAAACAAATCAGCCCATACCGCCTCCCACACAGCAGACTGGGCCGATAGTCACTTCTGGCACAGCTCTTTCCCCACCTTCCTCACCTCTTTCACCTGGGCCACTGCCATCAAGCCCAGTTCTCCCTTCACCCACGGCCTCCTCTCATATTCTTCCTAGCAGCGCTGTTGGGCAGAATAGGGTGCACGTGGACTGTGGGCCTGTTCACTTAGCCACGGCCCACTTGCATCCTACCCAACCAGCGACCCAATCTACCACTTCTGCTCCTAGTCCACAATTTCAGCTTCCACATCCCACTCCACCTCCTTCTATTGTCACACGTAGCGAAAATGGTATTGTAAAACCAAACCCGAAATATAAAAATTTCAATGCTATGGTTTCTAGTGTAACAAAGTCCCCTCTCCCTCGTAACCCCATTTCTGCTTTACGTGACCCGAATTGGAAATTGGCTATGGATGATGAATTTAATGCTCTTATTAAAAATAAGACGTGGGAGTTGGTGCCCCGTCCGCCTGATATTAATGTTATTCGTTCTATGTGGATTTTTACTCATAAGGTGAAATCTGACGGTTCTTTTGAGAGGCATAAAGCCCGTCTTGTAGGTGATGGCAAAACACAACAGGTTGGCGTTGATTGTGGGGAGACTTTTAGTCCGGTGGTCAAATCGCCTACCATCCGTACTGTTCTTAGCCTGGCTTTGTCTAAAGCTTGGAAAATTCATCAGCTTGATGTTAAGAATGCTTTTTTGCATGGTGAGCTTAATGAGACGGTCTATATGCATCAACCTCTTGGTTTCCGTGATAAGGTTCATCCTGATTATGTATGATTGCTGCGGAAATCATTATATGGTCTTAAACAGGCACCCAGGGCTTGGTATAAGCGATTTGCTGATTTTGTTACTTCTATTGGTTTTACTAATAGCAAGAGTGACAATTCTCTCTTTATTTACCGTGATGGCTCGAATGTGGCTTATTTATTGCTATATGTTGATGACATTATTCTTACAGCTTCGTCTAATGTTCTAAGGCGTTCTATTATTGCTCTTCTTAGCAAGGAATTTGCTATGAAGGATTTGGGTCTTCTAAATTATTTTCTTGGCATTGCTGTGACAAGGCATAAGGGTGGATTATTTTTGTCACAACGCAAGTATGCTGAGGAGATTATTGACAGGGCCGGGATGAGTTCGTGAAAATCTTCGGCCACTCCTGTTAAGGCAAAGCCGAAAATCAGTGCTTCGGGTTCCCCTTTTGCAGATCCCTCCTTATATCGTAGCCTTGCTGAGGCGCTACAATATCTTACTTTTACAAGGCCGGATATTTCTTATGCTGTGCAACAGGTATGCTTGCATACGTATGATCCGAAAGACACTCATATGGCTGATCTCAAACGCATAATTCGGTATGTACAGGGTACTATTGACCATGGTTTGCATCTTTATCCATCTTCTATTTCTACACTTGTATCATATACAGATGCTGATTGGGGTGGGTATCCTGATACAAGACGTTCCACATCTGGATATTGTGTGTTTTTGGGTGACAATTTGATATCTTGGTCATCTAAACGACAGGCTACTCTCTCAAAGTCTAGTTGTGAAGCAGAGTACAGAGGTGTGGCCAATGTGGTTTCAGAGTCATGTTAGCTTCGTAATTTGTTGTTGGAGTTACATTGCCCGATTAAAAAGGCAACCTTGGTTTATTGTGACAATGTGAGTGCTATTTATCTTTCGCGTAATCCAGTGCATTATCAGCGTACCAAGCATATTGAGATGGACATCCTTTTCGTACGTGAAAAGGTGGCTAGAGGTGAAGTGCGAGTCCTCCATGTTCCGTCTAGGCACCAAATTGCGGACATTTTTACAAAAGGACTACTCCGGGTATTATTTGAAGATTTCAGAGATAGTCTAAGTGTTCGTCCTCCTCCTCCCGCTTTTGACTAAGGGGGTGTGTTAAGATATATAATTATCTTATATATCTTTGACCATGGAAATATATTGTTTCCTAGATTAGTGCCTAGTATATTTCGTATATAGCTAATCCCTAGTTTATAGCATTAATTGGTGGCTTACCTTCAACCCTTGTACATTATATATTTTGACAGTAATGCAAAGGAATACGGACGGATTAGAATTCCTTCACAAACAATCCCAAAATTCCTCCTAAAACATGGGCAATCAGCCCAATCATGGAAAATTGGAAATAAAAGAAAAGCAAAAGAAAGACTTATAGTATTAATTTTGGAGTTTTTACCCTCGATTATTACAAATTATCTCATCAACTTAAAATTTTTATTAATTGGATCATTTGAAGAATTGTATGATTAATACGATTTTGTGTGATTTGATAGAATGATGGTCTGATCGATAGAGTTGCAGCAGTAGCTTGCTTAATGCGGCTTCTTTGTCGGTGGTGATGGTTACAGTGCAGTGCAGTAGTTGAACCACTTGCTTAATGCGACAGTTGAAGTGCAGGTTGGATGGGTGGAGTTATATATGGTTGTCGTTGGCTGGACGTGTGTTTTTGCGGGTGGGATTGTGTGCGGGTTTGGAGAAGGCCAGGGGTGGTGGGCTACTGGTAAACTGTACGGAAGAACAGGGTGGGGGATCGAGGTTAGGAGAGAGAATGAAGGGTGGTGGGTGGAGTTAAGGTGGTGATGTGGTGGTGCTTATCGAAGGGCAGTTGTGGTTATGGTGGTGTGCTAAGGTGGAGATGGGATATTGAAAAAAAATAAAAATAAAAATGAAAATGTAAAAAACAAAAATAATTTAACATGTTAAACAGGTTATAGGTTAAAAGGCTCATTTTGATCAGATGAGGGTCAAAAGTGGGATTGTTTTGGGATTTTGAAATGAGCAGAAAACCCAAAGATGTCCGGGCTTGTTTGGCATTAGATTTGGTTTTGAGTTTCCTGTTTTTTTGAAAACTAAAAACCAAAAACAGGAAATAAGAAAAAGGTGTTTCTACTTTTCTATTATCAGTTTTCAAAATTATTATAATTTTAATAAGTTTATATAATTTTTGATTCATTATGGGACTCATATCATATACTTTTAGAAAACAAAAAACCAAAAAACAGAAAACCACAGCAATGCCAAACGAACTCGAATTATTAGTTTCCATTTTTCCTAAAAGAAATCGAGGATAAGTCTCTTATGATCTTATCAAGTCAGATACGGAGTAACACCTAACACTTTATTCATAGATTTGCTAAAAAAAAAAGGTTATAATCGTAGACTTTTGAATCATAGAGTGCAACTCTTGACGCATAGGCCCTATGTATTAAGGATGCAAATAGGATGTCATTTTTGTAAATAATGGGAATATGAGGGTGGAAAATATGAGGACAAAAAGTGTCACTACATGCATAATGGTACATAAAAAGTACTATTAAAATAGCTTATATTTTAATGATACATTATACATGTATAGTAGTACACAAAAATGTACCACTGTACCAAAACAAGAGAGAAAATGTACCACCGAACCCCATATTACCCTCCTATGCACATGCCAAATACATAGGCCCTATACGCCTAGATGCATCCTTAGAAGCTTACTATGGAGCATAACGTCGCACAATTGTGATAGCCACCCATTATCTTGTAACGTTACACAACATGAAAGAATCTTTCATTGTGAAATGTTACACAAAATAAATAAGATGACTTCAAAGTTTCAAAGTCAATAAATATCAAATATATACGGATTTAACTACTTGAAATTTACAAACTCTTAAATAGACCTGGTTCACATTAATATATTGTAGACCACTAATAGTATAATTACGAACTATGGTCATTTAACTCATTTTATTAATAAAAAAAAGGTCACTATGTTAAAATAATGGTTATTATGTTAAAATAAAAGTAATTGTGTTTTTATAAAGATCATAAGAGATTATTTTTTTTAATAAAAATTTTAAAATAGTGGTCAATATGAATAATATAGGTACTAGGTTAAAATTAGGATCATAACGTCATACTTCAGGTATGAAACAATATTAAAAATCACACAAATTTTATTGAAGGTTATTATGTTAAAATTAAAGTTACACTAGTAGAAAATTACAAAAAGGTACCAAGCTATGCTCACCGGTTTTTGGGGAAAAAATGGGCGGGATTTAAGTGAAATGATAAAGCCACCGGTTCAAACTGAACCGGTGGGGAAAATATTAATCCCACTAGTTTTGAACCGGTGGCAATGTTAAAAAAAATCGCTCTTTTATAAACCCTAAGCAAGCCTCTCCTATCTCCCCTTACTCTCCTGCCTCTTTCTCTCTCCTCTCAGCTCGCCTCTCAGCTCGCCTCTCCTGCCTCCTTCATTCTCCTGATCTCTTCGTTTGATCTACTCCTTCTCATCTCCTTCCTAAGCCCTCCTCATAGGCCCCTACATTGCACTTCAAGCTCGTCCCTTCTCTCCCTCGATCTACTTCTCTTTCCCCTCATAGCCCACCACCGTCAACGCCACTAACCACCACCACGAAGACTAACCATTTTTCGCACCTTCATGGTTTTGTATGGTCGAATAATGAAGGTATGTGTCTTTTTTAATAAAAAAAAAAATCGAGTTTCTGGGTTTAATTATATGAGGTTATGGTTTCTGGGTTTAATTATTCATGTTAAATGCCTTGATTTTTTTTTGGGGGTTTTAAGCCGATTTTTCTTGGTTTAATTGATTTTGAATTTTTCTGAATTTTTTAGTTTTTTTAGCCGATTATTTGGGTTTTTTTTTTTTTTTTTTTTTTGTTTAATTGATTGTTCTATTTTACTTGATTTTCTAGTAGATATTATTGTATTTCGGATTGTTTTTTAATTAATTTCGGACTGATTTCTGGGTTTTTTTTTTTTTTGGAATCTTCTGGGTGTAATTGATTTTTGAACTGTTGGGTTTAACCGTTTAATTGATTTTTTTAAAAAATTTAATTTATTGTGGGTTTTTATTAATTTTGGTGTCCAAATTGGATGCAGGTTCATATAGCAAAAGGATTCAAGATGTTGATTTTGGAAATTCGATTTTGCAGTTTTTTTTTTTTAAATTGTAAAATACTGTAATAATTCATTTGATGAATATATCGTTGTCTCACATTTTTTAAGTGAAAAAGCATATTATTGGCATTTTTTTGATGAATATATCGTTGATGAATATATTGTTGCTGTTTTTTAATATCGTTGTCTGACATTTTTAAGTGAAAATAGAAAAAAAAAATTTGGACACTTTTGGCACCAGTTAACTGAATTTATTTTTTTTAAAAGTGGGTGCCTATTATTGCCACCGGTTAACCGATGGCAATGTGTGTTATTGCCACCGATTTTGAACCGGTGGCTTTTTATACAAGTATTGCCACCCCCCAAATGGCCTAACGGTTCAAAACCGGTGGCAGTTAGGGGTTTTGAACCGGTGGCAATCATCTTGTTTCTACTAGTGTTACTAAATTTAATATAGGGTCACTATGTTTAATAAAAAGCCAATTGCGCACGTGAAGAAATTCGGGCTCACAATAATATTATTGTGAATTAGGTTCACATACACAAGTTTTTCTGCTTGAAATTTGACCCAAAAAGAAAACAACCTAATTGAAATTAATGGTAATAAAAAAATAGTTATAACAAACTTAAGTTTTCATATGTGGTTGTTCACATGTGGTCGGGATTACTCGGTTATTATTGTTTTGATGTGTATCCGTCGATCACATGGTGTGGCCAATAACACAAAAAAACGCACTGAACAAGTTAAATTAATTTAACTTTTTTTAGTTTATATTACAATTAAGGGCTTATTCCCTTCACCATATTTCAAATAATATTCTAAAACTAGGTTTAAGGTTTTACTTTCTTAAACTTAGCAAAAATAATTTCACTTTAGCAAAAGTAAGGGTATGCAATAAAAATCATTTAATATTTTACATATACATGAAGCTATGAAGTATGACTGCGGATATTCTTCTAGACTTATTTTTAGGTCATTTTACTTTATCTACTAGTACCTCTGTTTTTTATTATTTGACACGTTTTGACTTTAGCACTATTCACACATCTCCCTTTGACTATATTTTGTGCTTCATATGTGAAGAAAAATATACTCACAATGTATATTTTTAAAATATCAACTTTTTATAATTTTTGCTTATCGCTAATTAAAGATATTAATGATTGAAATTGTGCATTGGCAAACATGACTAAAAAACGTATCAATTAAAAAGGAAGTGAAGAAGTATAATAATTACTATTAATTCAATTTATATTAATTAGGTTCAATGCGATTTGATCAGCTTAAAAGAACAGTGTTAACTTAGCTTCTTCTTTTTTTCGTTAAAACAGAAGAAACTCTTTTGTTAGAATGATGAAGCGAAATAAAATTCTTTGTATCTTAACAACAACAACGTTTTTTTTTTTTTTTTTTTATTTTTTTTTTTTTTTTGTGAAAAACAGCAACAACGTTTTTGTTATATTACGAAATATATATACTCTAATTAGTATATCTTAGCTTATATAAAATCAACATGTAAAACTGTAACAGAAAATGTTCAGCTCAAGTTATTTAAGTTGGTATCAACTTGTAAAAAAAATAATCAGATCAGTCTTATCTTATAAATTATGTTTATTTATTGTTAAATATCTGTAGAGAAAATACAAGTTAATCTTCATGATAAATAGAAAAACGTTTATCTAGTGCCATTTTTGTAAAAAAATTAAAAACTTTTGTCAAATGAGAACCCTAGTAATGTTGATTTATTTACAGAAACACCATGATGACTAGGATTTTATATTGATTTATTTACGGAATTGCCACTAGATAAACGTTTTTTGTTCATCATGAAGATGAATTGGGGCTCCCTCATATCTTTAATTTCGTAATTTAAAAATTATTAATTTTTTTATATAAAAAGTATATATTTAATTTGCTAATAATTTCATCAATCTTAAAGATTAATGTAAAAATTAGATTATAAATTGGTCAAATTTGAAAATTAGATTAAATCAAATCAAAATTTAATCAATCTTACATATTAATGTACAACCTTATCTAGCGACATTTGATTTGAAAAACATGTTAAGGCAAATCTTAGTTGGGATGATCTAGGAATTTGCTTAGGGATTAAAGGGTAATAACAATCAAACCTTTATCATTAAACACAATGACCAAGAACAATAGTAAATCAATAAACAAACGATATTAATATAAAAGAAAGAGTTTAAAGATACAATACTGAGTAAGGACGGACTTCTTGAATAGAAGGGACACAATTCCGAGAGAACTTATGAGATATATTACTTGTATTAATGTATTAGTGAGCGTATGAGAGTATTACAATGTCTAATTTTTCTATCTATACCTAGGAGAAGTTAGGGTTACAAAGATATCAAAATATATTCAAACGGGGGAAGATCTTCTTGCTTTCATTCTTCTTTCCTTGCTCAGCAGGTGTATTTTTGGCATGTAATCGCGTAATTAATCTTTTGATTCTCTTGTTATACTTGTATCAATCAAGTCATTTGCTTGATTCTTGATGTTTCTTGAATGCTTGGTTGTGCGTTACAGTTAATGGATTGCTTAGTAAAACAGGCCCTAAAATTGCCCCTAATTTTAATGTTCAAGTATTGAAGATGAAAATTACCAAAACTGTCGTTAGAAGTATTTTGAAATTTTTGGAAGTTATTTTACAACAGGTAACAAAAATAAGGAAGTGGGGTGTTGGTTTTAAGGCAAGTGTTTCGATAACTTTGCAGGGCAGTTTATTTCTCTGTTGTATTTATTGGGTGTGCAGGCTTCCATCAAATCACTTCACTCTTTGCCCCAATTTTGAACTTCCCTCGCAGGTATTTTCTCTTTCTTCTCTATTTTCTATGTTTTGCTTTCTTCTATTTTCTTCACGTTTTCTATGATGAGTGAGTCGGTGAAAGTGGTGTTTTCTAGGGTTGAGGAAGGCGTGAAGAAACCAATTTTTGTTGCACATAATATTTTTCATGCTAAGGATGTTTATTCTTCTCATCTGACGAAGGACAATGTTAGGAAAATTGCTACTACTGCGTGTTTTCCTGATGGGGTGGCGGTGAGGATCCATTCTTCTAGGGAGAGGGCAGATTGGACTTCCCCTAGTTGGGTGTGTTTCTTTGACTATCCTTTCGTGATTGGGCACACTTTTCCCTTTTCTTTTCTTGTTCGCCAATTTCTTTCTAAGGTTAGGGTTTCGCCTTGCCAATTTTTGCCCCTAGAGAATTTTTCGAATTCTTGATCTGTTAAGTACAAAATTGGGTATTTCTTTGGATGTAAGGGATCATTGCTATCCTTATACTATTAGGACTAGTAGCAAAGGTCGATTTGGTCTTCGTTTGAAGAAGGGTGTTGATCCTTTGGTGACGGATTTGGAGAAGGCCTTTGATAAGAAGTGGTATCATAGTTTTTCTTTGTAAGAATTGATTCCTTGGGTGAAGACATTGACTTCTTGATTGAATTTATTGAGGCCGAAGGTATTTTTAATTTTTGTTTCTATGTTGCTTTCCTTCTTTGTTGATTTGGGCTAATCTGCGTGGTTTTTGTAGTTAGCAAGTTGAAGCAGCACGTCCAGTTACAATCTTTGATTGCTCAGTTGTATGAGTTAAGTGCAGACGAGAGGTCGACCATTAAGTTAACACAACCAGAATCAATTGTGCATATTGAGTATTTGGATGATTTGATTCTGATAAAGAAGTTGCCCTTGCCATGTCTCAAGGTTTCTTGTTTTTCTTTTTTATTTGTGTGTATTTGGTGAAATGTGGTTGTCTTGTTTGTGTGTTAATTGCCTTACTACGTTATGTACTCTTTGTAGTTTGTGCTACCTTGTTGAATTTGTTTTGTCTTGTCAGCTGTATAATTTGTAGATACTTCTAGATTGTTGAGGTCTCATGACTTGCTTAGTTCCTGACGAGGGGTGGAACTAGGTTGTTGAAACCAATCCTCCCTCGGTCAAACTAAATTTATAAACACTTAACAAACCTATATACTAGTATAGAGGCAAGTCAAGGGTTGAACCCAAAAGAACGGTAATGTTCAAGCACTCGCAATTATGCGCCTAAGCTAGGTCAAAAACAAAGATAGAAGGAGAACACTTACAACTAACAAACAAAGAAATTAAACAAATAAAGCACTAGGAAGGGGATCAACAAGTAATCATGACAATTGTAGCAACTCGGAAATACATGCTGCAAGTCAATGGTTGTGAAGACTAATGGCAAGCTCAATCAAATTAGTAAACAAGCTATCTCCTAGAGGTCAAACTAGCGCCAACTACGAGAGACTCTAACTAGGAACATCACTAATCAAGCTCAATCGACAATTGCAAGCTACAAATCAATGGTCCGTATCAAGACTCACAATGCAATCTAGCATAATTATCAAGGCCTAATCGAATTACACACATGCAAACTTACATTAATCACTTTAATCTCAACAATTAATTAATACAATCCCCAAATTAAGCACAATCAATCAATCATACAAGTTTCACCCAATTCCTAGCAAACAGCTACTCTAACATCATCATCTAATCAACTAACAACTAAAGAAATCAAGAATCAACAATATATGAAGAACGACTACACTAATCAACAATCAAACATCAAAATCAAACCAACAAATATGAAATCAAACAAAGCAATAAAATCAGATAGAGTTAAGAATGCTCATTGATAATAGAGAAGATCTCCAACATAATTGTCACCATTGAATTTTCAATATCTCAATCACCATTGAAATTCCTCACTTTCTCTCTCTAAAATCTACTCCTAAACTAACCCTAAAACTAGAGAGAGAAGCTCTCAACTAAGCTAAAATTATGATCAAAATCTAAAATTAAACTTATTCGAAACTTGCCCCAAAATTCAGGTTTACAAAGGTATTTATAGAGGCGCGAAAACAAAACCGAGCAAACAAATACCCAAGAAGGTGCGCCCTCGCTGCAGGGGAGGCGCGCCTGTGCTGCAGAGGTGGCGCGCCCGCGCATGTTGGTGGCGTGCTCGCGCATCTCTTGGTTTCTTTGATCTTCTCGTGGCTTCGTGCGTTCGCTAAGGTCTTCGAATGAACGCACAATCATGATGATGATGAACACTAAGTGAGGCAGTCCCAAAAGCACATGATTGTGGGTTCAACACCCCAGGCCATATTCATGAGAGCACGGCTTGAGAGCGCAATAGCTAGAACTTGGAGAATCCACTTCCTTGCATCTTGAGCTTTCCAATTGCCATGAGCTTGCTCCAAAAGCTTCCTCTACTTTAGTCAATCACCAATATCAAGACCCGAACCTCGTAAAATACCTACAACCACAAAAATATAGCAAATAAAGGAGAAAAGACTAGAAAAACCATAGAAATGCACAAAAGCTACAAAATAAGAGAGGAAATGACAACGAATCAGATTCGGGCCGGATGTGGCTAAATCCGAATCCGATCCATTTAGTAAATGGACCCTGGACTCGGATCCGAATCCGAGTTCAAATCCGAAAAATCCGAGTCCGAATCTGAAAAATTCGAGTCCGAATCCGATCCGACTCGTAATTTTTGGATCCGAATCTGGTCCGTTTATTCGGACCCCTGAAATGGTCCGAATATTTTTTTTTTATTTTTATTTTTTGTAATGTCATATACCTATAATTGCTTGTATTGTCATACCAATTAAAGTATAAACATAACATATTTAAATAATAAACTAAGTTAAATAACAAAATTTTTCTACAAAACAAGCAAATAATTGTCCCAAGTTATAGAGCATATGCTTATACTCTCGGATTCGGACTCGGATCGGACTCCGTCGGACTTTGCGTAGGGTCCAAGTCCAATCCACCTCCTATTCGGATTCGGATCTATTTTATGGGATTCGGACTAATTTTAAACGGATTTAAATCGGATTTTTTCCCTTCGGATCGGATCGGATTCGAATCAAACTCGGATTAAATTGTCATCCCTAGGTAATACTAAGACCAAAAGCATAAAACTAAGAATTTATTAAGCATGAAAGCCATGAAAAGAGGAAGAAAACAACCTAAATGCTCATCAAATGGGTGCCAATTATGACACCCATCAAATACCCCCAATCTTACCTTTTGCTCATCCTCGAGCAAAACAAAATCAAGGGAGAAATGATGAGCATAATCAAACAAAAAAAGAAGAATAGAAGAGACAAGAATATACACTAACTCACTTTCGTAGGAATCACGGACAATTTTAGCAACTAAAGACAAGGCATTTAAACCCCTAGATCGCCCTAAAGGACGAGTGATGCTCTCGTAAATGTTTCCTAGCTAAGAGATTAACCTATAAATTTCGTAATAATACAAACAAGGCAAAGCATGAAGAAGAAACCAAAATACAAACAAGAAATGCATGAAGGACTTTTCCAAATGTACAAGCATACATGAATGCAAATCTTTCTAAATAAGTAAGAGAATGCACGCGTCAAGATATCCGAGGTTGATTGAAACATAAATATGCTAAGCATAGGAACTAGAGAAACGCAATCCACTTTCATCCCAAACTGACTTACCACATTATCCCTACTAGTCTCATATCTTCCCCTAGTGAGCATCTCAAAAGTTCCACGAAGGAACCGGAAAAAGAGATAATTTTAGGCTACTCGACGTCTTGACAATGCATCCCCTTTCCTTTGGCTTTAACTCATAATGCCCTCCCCCGATATATGACTCAACCTCTAGGTCGAAAGGTCTTTCCCAACGGTTGTAACGTAAGGGAAAAAAGGGTGAGGGTAGGCTTAAAATTTTAAAATTTGGCGGTATTCCTAATTAGTGAAGCAAAGGGTGATCAAACCTTCTCTTCATAACCAAGCAATCGCCAAACAAAAACAAACTAACTCCCCAAAGCTTATTCAAAGCTATAACCACAATCATATATACAAAAAAGCGTAAACGCTTCTCCCCCAAGCTTGAAGGAAGCATTGTCCTCAATGCTTGAAAAGGGGAAAAGAATCACATCAAAATATTTTTTGTTTTTTTTTTTTTTCTTATTTTCACTTTTTTTGTATTTTCATTTCTTTCAAAGCAATTGTCCATGCCTCTTTAACTTAGGACGACTTTTACAAACTTGCATTTGCATTGTCCTTGCCTTTTGTTTTACTTTGGACGACTTTTTCTTTATCCACTTGCCATTATTCACACAAATATCACAACATAAACTTGCTTTCAAGAGAACCAAATATCCAAACTCCTCCACCACAAACTACAATAGTAATGATCAATTGCCTCACAAAAACCAAAAATGGAACAAAAAGAAACAAAAGGCTAAAAGTTCTAAAGATGCGGCTTGAAAAGAAGGGAAAAGGTTCAAATGGTTAGCAAGAAGGCAAATGTAAACCCAATGAACTAAAAAGAAAGAAAATTAACCAATAAAAGAAAAATTACCACCCCGAAAAAATGTCTTTGTCCTCCCTAGATGGCTCAGTCTCGAGTTTGAGAATTATGAGTCAAGATTATATATTACGTCCGCAATAGTCAAGGATCCATGCCGCTCATGCAAATATATGTTGAAGGCTTGAAAAATAATGAACCTTACATGGATGTAGCAAAAACTCACTATTAGTGTCAAATAGACTGTAGGAAGCAACTACCAACATGCCACAAACAAGTAGAATCCGGTTTCATGGTCCCACTAGTTCTAACCAACTACCTTAGCATACTTTATCCTAGAATCAACCAAGCGTACTCTCAAACCGTGCAAACCGTTACCATTAAAGAAGGAAAACATTTAATTATACAAGTCCAAAAGTATTATGTCCAAAGAAAGAACAAAACAAAGATACATTGCAAAATTGCCTTGATAGAAACAAAAATCTTTTGGGGATTTTTCAAAATATAAGAACATGGAAAAGCATATACAAAGGTGCATAGAATATGTGAATCAACATTCCATCAAATATGATAGAATACCCTCCCCCAATCTTGAATGAGACAATACACTCAAACATAAATCATAAAAACCATGGGAGGGGAAAACATGGAGGTCAATCCAACAAACCAAGATATATCCAACAAGTCATCATCCACTTGAGAAAGAGCAAGGAAGGATATTACTGGATATTAAGTGAGTGTAAATACCCACAAATGACCCAATTAAACCTTTCAAAGCTAATTTCCCAAGAATTGAACCTTGCCTTCCATATGCTAGCAAAAATAGGAGTCAACCTTCCTTGATTCTTGATCCAAATCGAAGCACCAAAGTATATCAAGTCATGTACCTAGCAAAAGGCACACAAACATTTCCATGAGAGAAAATCTATTCTAAAAAGCAAATGAAAATCTAATCTAAAGCACGGGTTACTCCCCGAGAAAGGCTTGCTTAAGGTCCAAGCTTGACCGCTCTAGTAAAATAATAATTCAATGCACGCAAGATATTACTATTACACATTTCATATGATAGATGGTAGGCAAATGACAGGAAGAGAACGTGCAACAAGATTGTTGCACGCAAGTGAGGAGGGAGGTTCCAAAAGAAAGAAGAAGGATCAAAAGGAAAAACAAGAAAATAAGAAGAAGGGGGAATAAAAGAATGGAAAGAAAAAGAAAAAGGCAAATCCTCCTCACTAAAATATTTTTGGGTGGCAACATCACCCTTTTCCTCAACAATAGACGAATGAGGGACATTATGATCATCATAGAAAAGGGGGTCCCCAATAGGCTCTTTGAGATAGGAAGGGAGAAAAATAGGGCAAGAAGGGATGTGGTCAAACCTTTGAGAAAAATGGGTATGAGAAATGAGAAAAGGGGTAGCTACTCCCTCAACACAAGGTATCACATCACCAATGAGGGCATGAAAATCATTCATAGAGTCCTCAAATGAAGATCTCTTACAATCTACATCTCCCTCAAGCTTAAAAACTCTAATGGAATCACCCTCATCCTTCTTTGCACCACAAAAAAACCACCTTTCCATCAACTATCTCAAAACCTAAGTCCTCAAAACCGTGCATGAGAGGAGGTAGAGTCATTGTAAACTCATCTAAATCCCAATAAGCTTTCTTGATGAACTCATCCAAAAATCTATAAATTTTCATATGACTCTCACAAAACAAATGGGACATTACCTCAAAAGAGTCTATGTGTTCATAGATTAAAGACTCACAAACATACACTTGAGGCTCATCAAGATGGGAAAGAGGGTTAGGATTTTCAAATTCAATTTCTCTTCATTCTCAACTCTTTCACCATCACTCATATGCTCATCAAAGGTATCCTCACACTCTCTTAGTTGCTCTTAAATATCATTATCATCCTCAACACACACATTGGATTTGAAATTTTCACACACAAGCATCAAAGATGACAATTGACTTTCCAACTCTTCTCTTCTTTTCAAATCTTCATTCAAAACACCCTCACGCTCTCTAATCTTCTCCATTTGGCTCCTTAAAATTTCTATCATTTGTCTCTCCACGGGCCTAAGATTAGGATTCATCTCTAACTTCCTCAAAGATTCATCAATTTGGCTATAGGGGACCAAAGACTCTTCACAAGAGTTTGGAGAATGAAAAGGTGAAGAGGTTTGAGGATCAAGATTAGAAGAAGAGCCACAGCCAAAGGTAGGATCACAATCATTACAAACATGAGAATTTTCATTAAATAGGGGAGTGGGGGCACAATCAATCATATGAGATTTATTAACTTGAGCATGCACCTCATTATCATGAAAATAATTGGAAATAGAATTGGAAGCAATTGTTCTAGGTTCAACTATGGGATCATGTGACATATCATGGGAAATCATGCTAATATAAGAAGAATCAAGACATTGCACATCAATATTGGAATCATGAATACCCCTATTATAAACATTCCTAGCTAACCAAACATAAAAATCCCAAGCATCATCAATTCACAATGCTCTAAATCTACTATTATGCATGCATTCAACTTTATTCCTAGTTTGTTCATTTAAACCAAAATAACAAATCTCATAAGCCTCCCAAAGACTACGACGATTATAGTCAAGAAATCCCTTAAGCCTATTGAAATATTCACAAAAAACTCATTGTTATATTGAGGAAAAGATAGACATGCCATTTTTATACAAAGCAAAAAATCAAATCAAAGAAAAGTATATACATATACCTAGACTCAAGCAATCAAAAACACTCAAAAATAGACATCGTTCCCCGGCAATGGCGCCAATTTGACGAGGGGTGGAACTAGGTCGTTGAAACTAATCCTCCCTTGGTCAAACTAAATTTATAAACACTTAACAAACCTATATACTATTATAGAGGCAAGTTAAGGGTCAAACCAAAAGGAACAGTAATGTTCAAGCGCACTCAATTATGCGCCTAAGCTAGGTCGAAGACAAAGATAAATGGAGAACACTAACAACTAACAAACAAAGAAATCAAACAAATAAAGCACTAGGAACGGGGTTCAACAAGTAATCACAACAATTGTAGCAACTCGAAAATACACGCAAGTCAATGGTTGTGAAGACTAATGGCAAGCTCAATCAAAAGAGTCAACAAGCTATCTCCTAGAGGTCAAACTAGCACCAACTACGAGAGACTCTAACTAGGAGCATCACTAATCAAGCTCAATCGACAATTGCAAGCTACAAATCAATGGTTCGTATCAATGTAGACTCATAATGCAATCTAGCGTAATTATCAAGGCCTAATCGAATTACACACATGCAAACTTCACTTTAATCTCAACAATTAATCAACACAATCCCCAAATTAAGCACAATAAATCAATCAATCATACAAGTTTCACCCAATTCCTAGCAAACAGCTACTCTAACATAATTATCTAATCAACTAACAACTAAAGAAATCAAGAATCAACAATATATGAAGAACAACTACACTAATCAACAATCAAACATCAAAATCAAACCAACAAACATGAAATCAAACAAAGTAATAAAATGAGTTAGAGTTAAGAATTCTTATTGATAATAGAGAAGATCTCCAACACAATTGTCACCATTGAATCTTCAATCTCTCAATCACCATTAAAATTCCCCACTTTCTCTCTCTAAAATCTACTCCTAAACTAACCCTAAAACTAGAGAGAGAAGCTCTCAACTAAGCTAAAATTATGATCAAAATCTAAAATGAAACTTATTCTAAACCTGCTTCAGGGGAGGCGCGCCCGCCCCAACGGGTGGCGCCCGCGCTCGTGCTTTGCGCGCCCGCGCATCTCTGGGTTTCTTCGATCTTCTCGCGGCTTCATGCGTTCGCTAAGTCTTCGAATGAGCGCACAATCATGATGATGATGAACACTAAGTAAGGCAGTCCCAAAAGCACATGATTGTGGGTTCAACACCCCATATTCATGAGAGCACGACTTGATAGCGCAAGAGCTAGAACTTTGAGAATCCACTTCCTTGCATCTTGAGATTTCCAATTGCCATGAGCTTGCTCCAAAAGCTTCCTCCACTTTAGTAAATCACCAATATCAAGACCCAAACCTCGTACAATACCTATAACCACAAAAATAGAGCAAATATAGGAGAAAAGACTAGAAAAACCATAGAAAAAATGCACAAAAGCTACAAAATAAAAGAGGAAAGATAAGACTAAGACCAAATGCATAAAACTAAGCATTTATTAAGCATGAAAGCCATGAAAAGAGGAAGAAAACAACCTAAATGCTCATCAAATGGGTGCCATTTATGACACCCATCAGTTCCTTGTCTATCTTGGATTGCATTAGGTACAAGGCCTCTAAGGTTGGTGAAGATGTTTCTGAGAGAGTGACTGTACTAAAGAAAGCTCCCTTACCTCCTCCACCTCGCTCTTCTGGTCTCAAGAGGAAGTTAGAGATGTCTGCTGATCTTGATGCTAAGACCTTCTCTTATGAGACTTTGGCTCCCTACGCAGATAATCTGTTGTTTTGCTCCTTCAAGGAGCGCCAATCCACGCAGAATTTTGCTAACCTTTCTCAGGAAGCTGTTGTGCAATCTTTCTAGGTATAGTATACTCCCAAAAAAATTCAATAAAACAATGATGAAGGATGACGTGTGTTGATGTGTCCGAGTTTACCAGGGCCGAGTTTTGAACAAGGTGTCCGAGTTTACCAGGGCCTTTGATGTCATAAAGAAGAAGTGTGATGCTCTCATTGATAAATACAAGGCTACCTCTAAAGCTTTGAAGGGTGAAAGGACTAACCACAAGGAATGTCGTGTTGAGCTTGATTAGGTGAAAGGCACTCTGAAGATTGCTACGAATGAATCCCTCGACATGGCAAGATACTACTTTGGGAAGGCTCGTCAGGAGATGATGGAGAAGTACCAGCAGGGAAAGCATAAAGTGTGGGATTATGCTGTTGAGAAGGCTGCTTTTGGGTCAACTTTTCCTGAAGGAGTTACTGTTCATGGTTCACATTTGCTGAGCTATGCTGATGAGGAGGTCAATTCTCCTATGAACGAGGACATGAAGAATGCTCTTGAAGAAGAGAAGATCCCTGATGACATGACTGGAGAAAATTATATTTGTGGTGCTGTGTCACCTAGTATTTTTAGAATAATATCTTTTTTTTATGTTTTTTAGTATGCTTGTTGTTGCTGCCTAAGTGCGCTAGGATATTTTTTGTTTGACTTTTTTCTACCTGGTTGCAGCTGGATGCTTTGTCTGTTTTGTTGCTTTATGCAACTAAGTAATTTGGTGTATTGTTATGCTATGTTGTTTATCTTTTTTTTCCCTGTGTATCCCAGTTGTATTATAGTTGTATTACAATTGTATTGCGTGCAATTGGAATGTAGTGCTACTTACATGTTTGTGCTTTGTTGTTCTTTGTACTCGCTTACTGTCCTTGCAAAACAAAGCAGGGTTATGGGTGGCCGTGGGTTTCCCCAACGGCCTTCCGATGCTTAAGTCAGTACTCGTAGTGTAAATAAACTAAATTTACTAAGTATTATGATAGGAAGGATTACCTTTGTTGTGTCTAACTTCTTGTAGGGAAGTTTTCCTTTTTGACTAATGTTTGAATAAAAGTGTGTTAAAGTAATGATTACGTAACTTTCTCTACTCCCTGCTGCTTGCACTTTCATATACCTTAGAAATGATAAAGCTTTAGGTGTGCTGCATTCCAGCTTCGTTGCACCTCTTTCCCTTCTGCATTCCTTAGGCTGTATGCTCCGTTTCCTAGCACCTTTATGATCTCGTAAGGCCCTTCCTAGTTGGGTACTAATTTTCCAACGTTCACTTCTCTTCTATTCTCGTACACTTTTCTGAGTACCCAGTCTTCTATCTTGAAGACTTTTGCTCTTAAGTTCTTGTTGAAGCTCCTTGCTACTTCTTGTTGGTAGGCTGCCATTCTCATTTTTGCATCTTCTCTGATTTCTTCTACTGTATCCAGGTTGTGTTCCAACTCAGCTTGGTTCTTGTCTTTAGTCATTAGTCTGTATATTGTAGTAAGGACTTCTACTTCTGTGGAGATTACTACTTCACACTCGTACACTAGTGAGAACGGAGTGTGACCTGTTGCGCCTTTTGGAGTTTTTCTATCCGCCCATAGTATGTTGGGTAGTCCATCTACCCATTTTCCTTTATTACCCTCTAGTGTTTCTTCATATTGTTGATGAGGACCTTGTTGCTTGACTCTACTTGTCCATTCTCTTATGGGTACCTTGATGTGGATGTGATAAGGGAGATGTTCCATTCCTTGCAGAATGTCCTGGTTTTGTTACTTATGAACTAGGACCCATTGTCCGTGATGATTTCTAATAGTACGCCAAATCTTCTTAGGATGTTCTTTTTGATGAATAATGAGATGACGTGCTTGTCCTTGATGTCTTTTTATGCTTCAGCTTCTATCCATTTGGAGAAGTAGTCTGTCATTGCCAAGAAGTAAACCCTTTTCCTTGATGAGGGGGGAAGCTTTACTATATCCATTCCCCACATTATAAATGGTCGGTGTTAGTGTTGGATGTAATTCTTCTAATGGTTGATGAGTCAAGGGCGCATGTTTATGGCATTTTAGGCACTTCTTTGAGAACTCTGCAACATCCTTTCTCATATTGGGCCAGTAGTATCCCATTCTAAGGGCTCTGTTATCTAAGTTCCTTCCTCTTGAATGATTTCCACACTCTCCGCTGAGTAGTGATTGTAAGACTTGTTGTGCTTCTTGCTTCTCTAAGCATCGCATGAATGGCCCTGCTGTTTATTTCTTGAAGAGTATGTTGCTGATCAAACAATACTTGAATGCTTTCAGGGTAAGTGCGTGAGTTGCGATCTTCCTTGTTGGTATTACCTTGATTGTATGGAAGCCTTTTAGAGGTCTTGTCCAGCTGAGTTCCTCTTCAACAGGATCTGCTTGTATTTCATAAACGTTCATGGTTGATTCTTTCTCAGTAGCTGGTGATAAGACGTGGTACTAGTGGTATAGCTCCGAACTCATCAAGGTTGATGTTCGATCCAAGGTTTGCTAGAGCGTATGCTTCGGTGTTCAAATTCCTAGGTGCTTGTGCGATCTTGAATTCCTTGAATTCTTTGATGTGTTTCTTGGTTACCTCTAGGTATGCCACCATCTTTGTATCCTTCACTACATACTCCCCATTGATTTGGTTCACAATGAGTAAGGAATCGAAGGTCACTTCTAGGTTTTTTATTTTCATGTCCTTGGCGATGGTCAATCCTATAATTAATGCTTCGTACCCAGCTTCATTGTTGGTTGCTTTGAAGTTACACCTTACTGCCTGTGTGATTAAGTCTCCTTGGGGGGATATGAGTACTATCCCCAAGCCTACACCTCATATGTTTGCTGCTCCGTCTGTGTGGAGTATCCATTTTTGTGTGGCTTTAAGTTCTTGCAGGGCTAAAACTTCTTTTTGTGCTTCATGTACAAAAGTCAGACTAAAATCGGCTACGAAATCTGCCAAGGCTTGTGACTTTATTTTGGTTTTAGGCTCATACTGAATGTCGTATCTACAGAGATGTAGTGCCCATTTTTCCATCCTTCTGACATTTTTGGCTTTCTCATGATAGCTTTATGGAATAACTTGTGTGTACACATATAAAATGACTTTCAAAGTATGGGCACAATTTAATTGAAGCAGTGATTAAGGCTAAGATGATCTTCTCTAAAGAAGCATACTTGGCTTCTACGCTGAGTAAGGTTTTACTTATGTAGTAAATAGGAAACTACTCCTTTTAATCTTCTCTGGCGAGGACAACACTAATTGTACTTTCTGACACTTCAAGATATAGCTGTAGTGGCTCTCCCTCCTTTGGTTTGGAGAGTATTAAAGGATTGGCTAAGTATTCTTTTAGCTTCTGGAATGCCTCCTCATGCTCTTGCTCCCATTTGAATTCTTTGTTTTTCTTCAGTACGTTCTAGAATACTTTGTTCTTGTCAGAAGACTTGGAGATGAACCTGTTAAGTGCTGCTATTCTTCCTGTGAGTCTTTGTATGTCTTTCTTCAACTTTGGTCGTTCTAAGACCAGGATAGCTTTGACTTGATCAAGGCTAGCTTCTATTCCTTGCTGTGTTAGCATGTATCCCAAAATTTTTCCTGATTGTACTCCAAATGTGCACTTTGTGGGATTTAGCTTCATGTCGTACTGTTTCAGAATGGTGAAGGCTACCTTGAGATCTTTGACGTGATCGGCTAGCTTCTTGGACTTCACCACCATATCATCTATTTATTCTTCCATCGTGCTTCCAATTTGCTCTGTGAACATCTTGTTTACTAGCCTTTGATATGTCGCTCCTGAATTCTTTATTCCGAAAGGCATTACCTTCACTACTACAAAAGGAGTGTATTTTCGACAGTATGGCCTCGACGCCAAAGCAAGAGAGTCAACAGCTAATTGTGATATCCGTGTTTTCTCGACGCTTTTTACAGTCAAAAGAAATTTTAGACTACAAAAAGCGTCGAGAGCACTAACATGTGGCCCTCACGCGCATTTAATTAGCTGTACCGCATTCTCAAAAACCACGCACCAAACATCACAAAACCCACCTACTCCTCATTTTCGAACATCACGGAAACTACTCCATTCTATTTTCCTTCATTCGATCTGAATTCTTCACAAAGCTTCATGGAGTCTTGGCCTAGAATTTGAAATCAGATCTCATTCTTTCTTCTTTTGTTTCATAATTCTATCACAATAATTTATTTATCATGCCAAAATTATTGTCTTTGTATCAAATTTGAGGGTTTGTAGAAAGTTGTTTTGCGGCAACCATTTTTTCTGCTTTCCTTACATGTTACATTTTTACATCAATCTTTGTTCATTTTCAACTCTTAATAGGTATAAATTGCTTTTATTTGTTAATTTTTTGTGTAATTTTAATTTATAGTTACAAGTTGCAATTACCCAATCTCGTTTCAAAACCTAGGTTATATAGATCTTGTTCAATTTCTGTTTCTTTAAATAAATCTCTTAGTTTCTAGATATTTTCTTACACATTAGTGATTTATTGGATTGCTAATTGTTGACACCCATTTGTGTCTCCCCAAAACCAAACCCAGTGATGAGTACCTTTCACTTCGAATCATAATCGAATGAAGTGAAAGTGTGGAAAGTTTAGTGTTGCGGATAGTTTTAATTTCTTTTCTCTTCCCTCTGTTTTTGAAAACTTATTTTAAGAAAACAGCCAATCCAGTTTGGTTGGTCCATGTTACGGGTCCAATAGTAGTGTAGTTGGATGGGGCTTGAAAATAGCTTTCCAACGATATATTATAAGCCCAATTCCGATGAATATTGAGGAAGTCATGGCCAAAATACCAAACTGGGCCCGGTTTGAGCTTTATGTGCGGCCTAATAATCTAGGGGAGGGCCTAATATGGATTTATCATTCCTAATGCAATTAGGAATGATTTCAGTCTTCTAGATTCTTCTAGAAGGTTCTTTTCATTCCTAATTCAATTCGCATTGATAAATTGACTTTTGTTGACTTTTTAGAGTTTTAATTAGAATCAAAGAACATTTTTGAGGAAAATACGATTTTATCCTTCTGTACGGCAATTTTTATCTAATTTTAAGAAAACGCGTGAATTTCTGAGTTAGCGCCAAACGCCAGCTTTAGCGCCTGACGCTACGCTTGGCGCCTGGCGCTAGCTTTAGCGTCTGGCGCTAAGGTCAGCGTTTGGCGCTAACTTGGTTTTTTGCGTCATAACTCTGTTTTGATGTTTTATCTTGTTGACTAATTTTCTCTATAAATAACGTCGTAAAGACTCCGTTTTCATTCACCAACTCTCATCAAGTTTTCTTGATTACTCTTTCTCTCTATCTCTCTTTTCTAAACTAGCCTTCTCTCAAATACAAAATTTCGCATTCGCAAGACTTAGACACACCTAGCATTGTTCGAAGTTGCCTTCGCCCTAGACGTGAAAGGTTTTAATTTCTGAGGGTTTGGTCCCAAATCTCTATTTCAATTATTTAATTTAATTGTTTGAATTATTATTTTCCCTTAAGTTACTAACGTGTGTATTTTGTTATTAGAAAGAGGTACGAGGCATCAAAGTAAGTACTTTAGTTATTTGCATTGTTATTATGATATAGAGTTCATGCTTAGGTTGTTATTATGATTCCAAGTATCATGTCTAGGGTAAATTTAATACTAAGTATGATTGTTATGATGCCTTTTATTTTCTTCCTAATATTTATGATTGTTAGTATTATGTTAGGGTTAAAGCTTTGATTTTTATTGCTTAGTGACATGCTAGGGCTTGACATTGATCTTGTTAGTATCATGCCTAGGATCTTGCTATTATTACGCTTTAACATGAATATTATTATTGTTATAATTATTATTATGATTATTATTATTATGATTATATTTATTATTATTATGTTGCTTGATATTTATTTTTATTGCTTGATCACATCTTTTATGCATGTTTAAAGGGAATTTGTACTTGTAATCACGCTTAATAAGATAATTAATAATCTTTTTTATGGTTAATATGATTATAATTCAAGTGATCGCCAATAATAGTTTTATTTGTGCATTAATATTCAACCAACATAGATAAACAGGTTTAGGTTTAATCCTATTGATTGCATGTTAGTCAGAAAGCGCACATGAATACGATCAGAATAAAGTAGAGGCCTATTATTAGGGCAGGTTCAATCTCTTTTAGGTTGGATTTGTACCTTCATCCCCGAACCCTATTTAGTTCAAGACCTTATGGAGTTGACGATCTCTTGGATCTTTAAGGGGTGTAACGTTCACCTCGTGAACGGTTACAAGTTCCTAAAAAACTTGTTGGTGACTCTTTTTCTCTATCTTCTTTCCCTTTAGACGCCACCGTACTTTAGTGTATTATCACAGTGGGGATCAAACTAGGGGTTAACGCTTGAAATATTCCCTACAGTTTTTGGCGACTCCACTGGGGAGGATTTCTATTTTAAAACCTGAATTTGTTTCGGCAATGATTTAGAATGAGTGGATGAGACTCGAAACGTTCTAAGTATTTCATGTGCGTAATTCTGATTAACATTATTGTCATATGCATAAAAAAAATATCATTGGAAAGACCATCCGTAATGAGTTAAAATATAGGATTTTACACGTAGGAAATTTGAGAAATATCTTTCACAACTATGACCGAAATAACACTGCGCGAAATTGGAAAATTTTATCCAGCACAGAAAGCTGCTGAGGCATGTAGGAATTAGCGTCAGCAACCAGAGTATTAGCGCCAGAATTTTAACTGTAGCGCCAGACGACAGTTCTATCGCCAGGCGCTACTGCTAAAACCTGGCGCCAATCTCTGTTTGCTGGCGCCAAATTCTTCCAATACCGAGCCAGAAATATGCGTTCTAATTTCGACCAGTTTTTTGTATTGTTTGCTCGATCCTACTTCCCGATTGAGTTTTTTCTCACTTTACTGAAACCCATTTGTGTTCTACATATGGACATAACCCTCTGGGAATTCATGCTCCATCTACCTGATTGAACGCTCTGAGCAACAAAGGGTACATCCGAGATTGTTGAATTCACCAAACCATGGAAGCGAGTTTTTTCTAAAAACTCGCGGTGTCCCATCCACTCGCGCCAACCCTTAACGGTTAGGCTTCCCCGCGGTGCATCCGGACAATTAACCATGGACCCTCTATTGACTAAACCATATCCCGAACTTTAGAGAACTAGAGCCATGGTTAGGTTGCAAACTCATTGCATCATATTGTGCCTACTTGACTTATTGTGCATTATTTGTTGTGCATATATTTAATGTTTCTCTTAACTGTTTGTTTAACTTGTGTTGAGATTAAATAAATTAATGACTTTAAGAACTTTGCCTAATTAATTAATTAATTAATTTGAGTTAATAATATTTTAATCATAATTGACCTAGTACGACTTTAGGCATACCCCTGTTGATTAATAACACCGAAAACAGCTCCAGATTAAAGCTCCAGCAATGGCGCCAAAATCTGAACTGTAGCGCCACTCTGTGGGGTGTGGCGCCTGGCGACAGCTCTGTCGTCTGGCGCTACACTACAAAGAGAGGCGCCAATTCTGTCGTTTTGACGACAGTTCGGATTATTGGTCGAGTCATCACCTAGTGTCTAATTAACCAGTTTGCTAATTAATTCGATTAAATTTACTGTCAATAATACTTTGTCAAGTCATTAATTGAGTTTAGGCATTAAGTCCCATGGTCTTACACAAGAGTCCAAGCATGTCACTTACACTCAACGCACACACCAATACACACATTTTGACCATGTCTAAGAGAGTCTTGTATGCGCGTTTTTTCCGTCATTTTTTTAGGGGGGTAAGTCGTATATTAATCCTCCAATTTAAAAACTATACTTAGCTCTTAAAATATATACATTATTTTTGCCTAAAAACATGCACCCATTTTTTACTTTTTCCTCTTAAAAACCGTAAAGTCAAGTCGATTTGGGTCAAGTAATTAAAACGCAAAATGGTTTAAATTACAGCGCGTGGTCAAGAAAGGAAGGACGGTTAATCAAAGACAACCTTATCGTACAAGTCTACCTTTTAGACAAACCCATAGCTCGTAAGAGGAAAGCTAGGACAGTAATGGCAACACAAGAAGAAGTCAATGAGCTTAGGAACCAATTGGTTACCGTGACTGAGGCATTGAAGCTCCTAACGCTCAAGATCGATGATCCCATGAAGCAACAACAGATGGACCTCATGCAAGAGAGTCTAAGCAAGCTATCTAGTGACTACAAATTTCAAGGGATTAGTTCACAAGGGATCTCTGTGGACAAAGATCTTCTTCCGCAGAAGTTCAATGCCAACGACATCCCGAAATTCAAAGGAAACGACAACCCTTATTTTCATTTAAGAGCCTTCGAGACAATAATGAGTATTAAGGGTATTGATAAGAAGGTTTTCCCCTCTTTGTTCTCACTATCTCTCAAAACCGTTTGCCAACAATGGTTCTTTTCTCTCGAGAAAGAAAAGACCCTCCACTTGGGAGTCCATAGCAAACACTTTCGTTGATAGATATAAATGTAACATTCAAGTTGAGACTGACCATAGGGAGCTTGAAATCCGCAAGCAGAAAGAGAACGGAGGCTTCACCTCTTTCTTTAACAAATGGAGAGAAACCTCAGCTAAGATGATCGAGGTGCCAAGTGAAAAAGAGTCTGTAAGGTTATTCATTAAAAACCTTCAAGAAAAATATTCCAAGCATCTCAAGTATCAAAAAAACCTCCATAACTTCAAGGCCGTCTACGACAGGGATCAATATTGAAGACGACCTTGCTAAGTTGAAAGCTGCCAACAACAACTCCAACAGTGGCTGGAAAGGAAAGAAGAACGACAATCCTTCTTCTTCCAAAACCACCCACTCAAACAACGTTAGCACTTTTAACCTAGGTGAAGTCCTTTCTATGAACAATCAAGGACAAAAGAAACCATTTAGGAGGAACTTTACTCCTATTGGCATGACTTATGACACCGCATTTGATCGATTAAATGCAAAAGGTCTTATAACTCCTATTGGACCATTTGGGGACCCACCGGTCGAAAAGAGGTCGGCTAATTGGAACCCTAATGCACATTGAAAGTACGACTAAGGTAGGGGCCATCTCACCGAAAACTGTTGGAAGCTTAAGGAAGCTATCCAAGACTTAATCGACAACAACAAGTTGCCATCGCCCCCTGCCTGTAAGAAGCCAAGTATTGATAATGCACCTCTCGCTCATGCCTTGGCTATCTCTGATGAGGAAAACAAGGTTGACCCCTCGTCTCTCATTAAACATGTCAAAGAAATCCATGCCATCGAAGAAGAGGACAGATAGATATTACTGTCAGTATCATCAATCAGGGGGTCACACCATCGAAAACTGTTTTAATTTTAAGGATTTAATTCAGAAAATGATTGATGAAAAGAAACTATTCCAAGTTCCACAAGAAGACGATGCAAATATTAATGGAGTTTGGGACAGTTATGAAGAAGACGTTTATTTAAAAGACGTATTAGGATCTCCACCTTCTGTATCATACGCCATGGACGACTTTTGGGCTGAAGAAGACTCATCGATAGACGTCCTCACAAGATCCGGGAGAATGCAACCTCCAATTTCAACACAACCCATGCCAACCACACAACAAGTTCCCATGCCTATCATTAAAGACAATGATATCATCAAGCAGTTTAAGAAAACAAAAGTTGAAATGAACGTATGGAAACTTTTGGCGACATCTCGAAAACATAGGTTGGAAGTAATGAATGCCTTGGACAAAATAGGGATAGATTTTGACACCACTCCCGAGGGGTTGACTAACTTCCTCACGAGTGATCCTCCTAGTCCAATCAATTTGATCACCTTTTCTGACAAGGATTTACCTCCAGAAGGGGACAAACACTACAAGGCATTAAACTTCACGGTAGTTTGCAAGAGAATGTATGTCCCTATGAATCTTGTAGACAATGGATCAGCCATCAACGTCTGTCCACTTAGAACTGCGAGGATGCTAGGCATAAGGGATGAAGATTTAACTCCATCTACACAAGGAATAAGGGCCTACGACAACATCGTCGACAAGCTCTTGGTAAAATTACCATGAACATAACAGTAGTAGAAATAGAACATGCTACTACTTTCCAAGTAGTAGACATTAAAGCTTCATTCAATTTGTTGTTGGGACGCCCTTGGCTTCATGACCTAAAGGTCGTCCCCTCATCCCTCCACCAACAAGTAAAAGCTATAGTTAGGGGAATTCCTATCACCATCGATGCTTCACCTATGAGGATCAAGTCCATAGAAAACCCCTCTTTGCCATGACCCCCATTCCAACATGACTGTAAATGCTATTCTGAAGAAACAAGGACATTTTCTTGGGATGACCCTAGGAAAGAAGAAGGGAATAGAAAAACCGCTGGAGTCACCTGGCCTCACTAAGTTAGAAACTTTCGGACTTGGTTTTGAACCGACTCAGAAAGATCTCAAGCGAGCCCAGGAAAAATCAAAGGCACGTAGAGACACTCGCACTCAAAAGAAAGTAATCCCAATGGATCACTACCCTCTTACACTTAATGGTCAATTTATAAAAGAAGGAGAGGACTATCCATGCAATGAATTTCCCGAGCCATTCGTTTTAAACGGCATAAGGCAACCGGGATTTGAGATTTTCTTGGATTATTATTTCATAGATGAAATCCCAACTCCTGTCCATAAAGAGAAAGCACCCCCATGCTTTGACTTTAACATCATGGGATTACTATTTGGGCGAGAAAAGAATGAGCCAACTTACAAAGAGGATAACTCCTCGCTCATTCATACAGTCCTACAAAGAGAAATCTTCGATCCTCGAAGCTAATTACTCTAGCGGAAGGATCACTACAAGGGTGGCGCAAGACCATCAAGGTGACTACTCCAAGTTAGAGTCGGAGTCGGAGTCTCTCCCTATAGAGTCATCTAGGTCTTTAGTAATAGCACCTTCCCCTTCTATTTCTTCTCCTAGAATAGTTAGTGATCAAGTCCATGAGGACATATCACTCTTTGATGTAATGATCTCAGAGTACAATAATATTTCTTCTTCTCCTTACTTCTTGTGTTCTTCTCTAACCCAAGATGACAAGCATTGCTTAACTAACAATGAAAAAGACAAAGAACTTATTAAAGCAATGGAAACACTCGAAAAGAAAACACCGGTAATCGAAGAAACTGAGACGGTTGATATCTCAAATGATTCAACCAATAAAAGAGAAGTTAAATCGGACTAACACTTAATGAACAAGAAAGAACCGATTTAATTAACTTACTTAAAGAGTTTATCGATGTATTTGCTTGGTCATACGAAGATATGCCAGGCATTAATAGAGAAATAGCTCAACACACTATACCACTAATTCCAGGAATGAAACCTGTAAAACAAAAGTTACGTCGAATGAAACCCAACGTAGCTCTCAAAATAAAAGAAGAGGTCCAAAAACAAATAACTGCAGGTTTCATCAAGGTATCCAAATACCCTAAATGGGTCGCCAACGTCGTCCTAGTTTTGAAAAAAGATGGAAGGGTAAGAATGTGTGTCGACTATCGGGATCTAAATAAGGCAAGTCCAAAGGACGACTTCCCTTTACCACACATCGATATTTTGGTAGATAACACGGCAAATCACGCGCTTCTCTCGTTCATGGACGGGTACGCAGATTATAATCAGATCCTCATGGCAAAAGAAGACATGGAGAAAACAACTTTTATAACACCAAGGGGCACTTACTGCTACACGGTAATGCCATTCGGGTTGAAAAACGCGGGTGCTACTTACCAACGTGCAGCAACTACCTTACTCCATGACATGATGCATAATGAAGTCAAAGTATATGTCGACGACATGATTGTGAAATCAAAAGACCGTCCAGGCCTTCAAGTAGCCTTAAGGAAATTTTTCGAAAGGCTAAGAAAATATAATATGAGGTTGAACCCATCTAAGTGTGCTTTTAGAGTCACCTCAGGCAAGCTTTTGGGTTATGTCATAAGCTCTAGAGGAATAGAGATATACCCAACCAAGATTAAAGCAATCACGTCAATGCCACCGCCCAAAACTGAGAAACAGATTCGAGGATTTATTGGCCGGTTGCAATACATAAGTAGGTTCCTATCAAAATTGACGACGATATGTGAACCACTCTTCAAAAAGCTCAAGAAGAATGTACCAGTAATATGGGACGATGAGTGTCAAAAAGCCTTTGAAAATATCAAATCCTATCTCGCAAATCCTCCCGTATTAGCACCAGTACTTCCCGGGATACCTTTTAGGTTGTATTTGACGGTTACCAAAGAGACAATGGGAGCTATGCTAGCACAAGAATTAGAAGGCAAAGAAAACGCAATCTACTATCTAAGTAAGAAAATGCTCGAATATGAAGCACGCTACACACCACTTGAGAAGTTGTGCCTCGCCTTGGTGTGGGCCACAACCAAGTTAAGACATTACATGCTAGTGCATACCGTCTTTGTAGTCTTCCGATTAGATCCACTCAAGTATCTATTCGAGAAATCTACACTCAATGGACGCATATCGAGATGGATAGTCAATTTAGCCTAGTTTGATGTAAGGTTTATGCCACAAAAAGCTATCAAAGGATCTGTGGTGTCAGACTTTCTAGCGGACTTTCAAATAGAAGACTCGACACTGATACAAGACAATGAATTTCCAGATGAAGACTTAATGGTAACTAAAGATGATACTTGGACCTTATATTTCGACGGAGCCTCAAACCAAAAGGGATGTGGCGTTGGAGTATTACTAGTATCACCTAAAGAAGAGAATGTTCCAATCTCCATAAAGCTAGATTTCGACGTTACCAACAACGCTGCTGAATATGAAGCATGCGTGGTAGGCCTTGAAACAGCTTTGGCATTGGGAGTAAAAAAGTTAAGGATATTCGGAGGTTCTTCATTAATCATCAATCAAATATCTAAAAGGTGGAAAGTAAGGAGTGAAAGTCTAGCCCCTTACCAAACCTATCTGGAAACTCTTACTGATCAGTTAGAGAAGGTAGAATATACACATCTACCTAGAGAAGAAAATCAATTTGCTGATGCCTTGGCAAGACTAGCCTCGATGGTTAGGATTCCAACGGAAATCGAGCAAATGCCTCTAACTATAGAGAAAAGGCACAAACCAGCATACATCCAGGCTATAGAAGATGACGAAGTAGTCCAAGACGACGAAGAAGAAGAAGAACAGTGGTACACGGATATACTCAATTATGTCACCAAAGGAGAATACCCTCCCCATGCTAACAAAAGAGAAAAACGAGCATTAAGACTCTTGGCTTCCCAATATGTACTCATAGACAACGAGCTACATAAAAGGGTACCTAAGGGTCGAGCTCTCTTATATGTAGGGAAAAACGATGCACAAAGAGCAATGAGAATAGTCCACGAAGGAATCTGTGGCACTCATATATATGGAAAAATGTTAGTCCAAAGATAATGCGATAAGGATATTATTGGACTACAATGAATAGGGATTGCCATCAATACGTAAAAAGATGCCCTAAGTGCCAAATCTATGCCAATTTACAACACGTTCCTCCATCCTTGCTCTACACCTACACGTCACCATGGCTATTCTCTACATGAGGAATTGACATCATCGGAAAAATCATTCCCCCAGGAACAGGAGGCCACGAATATATCCTAGTAGCAATTGATTACTTCACAAAGTGGGTGGAAGCGCAATCATACGCTAAACTCACCACAAAACATGTAGCACTCTTTATCGAGAGAAATATTATTTGTCGATACGGAGTCCCACATGAAATGATAAGTGACAATGGAACTCACTTTCAAGCTGAATGTGAAGAAATGTTACAAAAGTACGGCATTCAACATCATCATTCTTCCCCTTATAGGCCTCAAGGAAATGGAGCAGTTGAGGCAGCTAATAAAAATTTAAAGACTATCATCGAAAAAATGACGGAAAACTATAAGGATTGGCCTGACAAACTTCACTTCGCATTGTGGGGTTATCGTACGTCAATTCGCACATCAACAGGAAATACGCCATTTTCTTTGGTATATGGAATGGATGCCGTACAACCTGTCGAACTAGAAATTCCATCTCTACGCATTGCGTTAGAGAGTAAACTCGATGAAGTTGAATGGACTAGGGCAAGATATGAAGAGCTAATTCTACTCGATGAAAAACGACTAGAAGCTCTGAATCACACTCAGTGTTATCAAACTCGTATGGCTAGGCATTTTAATAAGAAGGTCAAGACAAGAAACATCAAAGTAGGAGACTTGGTGTTAAAAACACTAAGAAAAAATGTTTTAGATCCAAGGGGAAAATTTAGACCTAATTGGTCTGGACCCTACATTGTCAAAACAATCCTGTCACGAGGCGCATCAAAATTAACTGATATGGATGGCAATGAGTTCTCGAACATGACAAATCTTGACCAACTTAAGAAATACTACCTATAATTACTTGAGTAAGATACTCAAGAGAGCTACGTTTGGTGTGATTCCTTAAGAAAGGATACGTAGGCAACCCTTTACGGGTGTGGCCACTTTATTTTATAAAAACTCGCATCCTAGAAATAATTAAAAATTCGACAGAAGATCGGCGGAAAATCGGATTCGCAGAAAACACTCTGGCGCCAGACTATGACCATCAGCGCCAGACGACAGCGTCCGTCGCCTGACGCCTGACTGCCGCAGCCGGCGCCAGTCGCAGATAGGTGGCGCCAATTCACAGTTAAATTCTGGGAATATTTCGGTGTTTTTCGGAAAATTTTCGACTTCCATACTGAAATTTCAAGTTTAGGTTTTCATTGCTTTAATAAAATAAATTTAAAGTAAATAATTTAATTAAAAGCTGAAATTTCATTAATAAAATAAAATTATATTATTAGTGGAATTTAAATAAAGCTTAAACAAAGTAACGTTAAATAAAAAAATAAACTAAGTCCAATAATTGGAAATTAAGCAGTGCTCCTAATCTTGTTTTTCTTTCCTTGCCCTTTTCCAATTTTTGTCTGCTTCTTCCTCCTCATCCATAACCTTAGCTAGTAGGCATCCTTTAGAGGACCTACATTCAATTTTGGAGTAGATAGTTTCCCCTTCAGCTAGGACTCCATGCTTCTTTTCTACCCAAGCTTTTTTCTTCGTGGTGTCAGCTTTCCTTTTTCCCTTATCTTTTGTAGTACTTTTCTTCATAGGCATTGTAGGTGTTTTGAGTTCAATTCTTTCACCTAAGCGTTCCCTAACAGGAACCACCTTGTCACCTAGACGACTCTTCACATCAGTTTTACCCTGATTTTTCTTCAAGTCCTTTGAAGGTTTCTTCAGCAGCCACTTCTTCACATCATTGGGCAAGGAAGGAGGAACCTTTTGGGTAATTACTTCCCATAGAGGTCTGGCACTCCAATAAGCATCAAATTTGTCTACTTCCTGGGAGACAGGGAACTCGTAGGGAGGACGAAGATCTCCAGAAGGAATAGTGTGAAGTAGGCCGTATTGCCTTTTTACCCTGCAGGGATAATAATAAGTCATACGGGACAAGCTTGGAAGACGGTAGAAAGGTTGCTTGTTGACACCAACCATCCTTTCTATTTTCCACCAAGGGATGACCCACTTGATGGCAAAGTTGCAGGATTCGAAGACCCTCTTCCAGTCGTGGCGCCCCATCTTAGAGAAACGTTTCTTCCTCCTCACAAAACAATTCGGAGTGTACTTATCAATATTGTCTGGAGGGCTAATTAATTCCAGCCTTTCCATTAGCCATATCTGCAAAAAAAAATTGCAATGCAAATAAATTATTATTACTATACAAAAATATATTTTTGATTTATGTAATTAAAAATATTATTTTTCTACCTGTAATGAAATTGGAGAGCCCCGAAAAGGTGCTTTGCGATTCCTCTTTAATTCATCGAGACTAATCATAGTCTCTCCAACTATCAATGCCATTGGATTTCTCCTTCACTCAATTTGTTCTAACACGATGGTTATAATTGATTGACCCTCATTATTTTTACCAATAGTAAGAAAAAATTGATTAAGCATACAAAATAAGAAAGCCCTTTTTCTATAAATATGAAAAGATTCGGAGTGAGGTTTATCAAAATAATGGCGAGCAAATTCTTTCAAATTAACTATGTTGCCATCTACTATTTTTGATAGATCCCTTTCTTTTAAATTGAAGAAGCGTAGAAAATCTTTATAATAATATGCATCTATTCTAGGGATTACTACGAGATCTATTGCATGGAAACCTAAAATAGCACCAAATTCCTCCGACAAAGGGCTAATTTCATCATACCCTATTCTAAAGCAATGAGTATCAACATCCCAATATTTTAGAGTGGTATGAATAAAATCTAAGTCAAGATCTACCCCTTTGATACCATAAATACCCCCCAAGTGAAAAAATCTAATTCTTTTCTTTCTTTGGCATTAAGAGACCGACACCATTCATGGGTGTATTGGGTAAAAGTTTTGGTGAATAAAGACATGATATTATTTTTTTCTAACGCTAAGAAATATTTTAGTTGCTGAAATTATGAAAAGAATCGGCTGGGCAGGGGGCTATTTATGCACGAAATCGGAGCAGTTTTAATCTGGGAAGGATACGGAGTCAGCGCTATTTGGCTCCAGACGCCACTATTGGCGCCTGACACCAGAGCTTGGCGCCAAACGCTAAGCGTAGCGCGTAGCGCCTGACGCTACACCAAAATGTGTGGCGCCAGCTGGCGCCAATTTGCCTCGTCGTATGCACTTTCTACAACCGCGTTTTTAACTTAATTCGAGTTTGCTAATGACTTTACGTCTTCCTTATCTTTTTCTAAAAATCTTTTTATTTATTTTTTTAATTAATATAGCTATTATATTAATTATATTATTTTTGTTTGGTTTTTATTTAGACTAATTTCCAAGTTTTTATAAATCCAATATTTTATTTGTCTTTTCCTTTTTTCATTTTTTTCTTTTTTGGGGGAGAAAGTCGGATACCCTCCATCAATAATAAAAATGACGGAATTTTTGCGCAAAATTATTTGTCACATTTTCTTGCACACACAAACATGCACATAATAATAATAATAATAATAATAATAATAATAATAATAATAATAATAATAATAATAATAATAATAATAATAATAAATGAAAAAACATGATAAATAAAATAAACTCATAATAGTATGTATATACAAAATATGTATAAAAAATGAGTCTAACTAAAAGGCAAAGTTTTATACAAAGTCAAATAAACAAGTAAAAAGCACAGGTACAAACTACGGCACCGGGGGAGGTAAACCCATCATCGCATAGAACTCCAATGTACGAGGAGTAACCTCTCCACCAGCTCCGGCTCCAGCTCCAGCATCAGCTCCGGTCTCCGTGGGAGGAGGAAAGCTCAACGTAGGACCCGTCCACCCGAGATCAACCTGAGGCTGAGGCTGCGGAGGCTACTGCGATGACGAGCCGACCTCGTACATCCCACCACCTCTAAGAGCCGAGGTAGCCTTTCCCTGGCCTACCGGCGCAACATGTGCACCCTTAGAGGAAGAACCTAAGCCCTCTACCCCATCAGTACGGGCAGCCTCAGAGCGACCGCCTCTACCCCCTGAAGTAGTGCTGTGACGTCTCGAGCTAGACCTCGCCGGATCCCTCTGCGCCTTAGGTCTCGTGCGAGTACGAGAAGGAATGGGCTGACCCTGCAAAAGGGATTAAAATCAAAAACAGGCAAAATCAAAGCGGTAATGCAAAGCATATGAAAGGAAGACTACCTCCTAGACAGCGTCGTCTCGACGGCAGGTAGCCACGTTCCTCATCTGGAAAAGTTGGCTCCGGAAGGCATCTATGCATCGTGCTATCGCCGAAACCACCTCGCGTGAGAACTGTCAAAGAAATCATTCAGAAAACATTTATAACATATATGGACAAAAGTTGCAAATAAATAAGCTTACATGAGTCTGGTGGCGAGGAATCGACCGCTCTACGAAGCGCTCGTCCTCAAGAGCCGGAGGAATCATCTCCTCAATCGGCCCATATGTCTCCTGCTAATGGATAGACATACGGGGTGGCACGAACTCAGCAGCATCATCCTGACAAGGTAAAACAAAGTCAGTGAAGCATCACTTGGGGGCTACTTAACTTAAGGTAAAAGCTGAAAAATCGTACCGCCACATCCTCAGCCGATACAGGAACTGAAGCTAATAACGACAGTAGCTTCTCCGCATAGCATCGCCCAGGGATCACGTTAGATTGCCAAGGGGTACCAGCTCCCTCTGACATGCTCAACAACCTCGCAGCGTTAAACATGTGACGTGGTGGAGGAGTAGGAACGACAAAAGTATCGGAGGAATGCTGTCTAGCAACCCTCTCTCCAAGATATGCGATCGCTCTTTAGGTCCCCAAGAAATAGCGACGCTCAGCAGAATACTGCGCGGCTAACCCAGGGACCGCCAGGTCGACCTATGGTCGGTACAACACCTCAGGCTCCTGCAAAGAGCGTCAATCAGACAAGAGTCTATCTAAAGCATCTCAAAATGTCAAAAAGACTAGAATCATACCGAGATGATCAAATCTCAGACATATGCAGTGGACATCCCCACACGGCGGCTGCCCCAGGAAGCACTAACTGGAAACCTGCGCGGCGACGGTCTCGCCAGCGCAGCAGAAGGGAAGTACTCGTAGAACCAGATTTACAAGGAGTTAAAATTATCAGTAAATGTTAGCTAAAATGTAGAGCTAAACTTTATAGGGAATAAGGTTTACCTCTACGACCCTCCAAAAGCTGGACAAAGAAACATTTGTCCCAAAGGACCGATGCCGACACGAGTCCCTCAACGCTCAATGAAATCAGCATAGGCCAAGCTGGCCCAGTCATAAGTCCCGATCTAGTGTAGATCGCGGACGGCAGGAAGGTATTAAAGCAGCGCCCTACTACCCTTGTCAGAGGAGAACGTCCCTGACAACAAGATGAGTGTAAAGATGCGCAGCCGCTGCTCTCGGGTGGTCGTACCATCGTCCAAAGCTGCTTCTAGAGTCGAGCGGCGAATTCCCCTAGCGCTGAACTGAGATGACTCTACCTCAGCTCGAGCCCGAATAGAAATCGGACCCAATATCTCCTCGACCTCAGGGGAAAAGGCGTCGATCCCACTGTCGAACGGTAGTGGCACGGAACAAAACTCCAGTCCTGTGATGAGGCTGAAGTCGGTAGGAGTGACCATCATCTCACCTTAAGGAAAGTGAAAAGTGTTGGTGGTGTCCCAAAAGAACTCCACCAGAGCACGAACTACATGGTGACCCTAGCTGGAGGCAACCATTGCCTCAGAGGTCTCGTACAGCGCAGTAAGACCGCAAGACTCCCATAGAAGTCTCGTCTGATCATCGCTGGCGATGTACATCTTGTACAAATCGCCCAAACCGTCACAGCCGAAACCATGACAGTGCGTCCTCCCAACAGTGATGCCCCGTCTCACCCTTTCATAAATGTGGTGGATGGGAGAAAAGTACAGGGTCCGCTCATCCCACTCGGGGAGTCGACCAAGCGAAGTGGACGGCTCGGCATCGTCCTCCACGGACTCATGCTCCCGTCGAACGTCTCGGGATTGTGAACCAGAACCTCGCTTTCTAGCCATGCTACATTGTGCAGAATTATCATAAATTAAGGTTCTATAGTATCTAAAGTTCGCCTAGCCGCATGATACTATGTTCGTAAAAAACAGAGTACGTAGTACTAAAACAGAGCACAAATTCAAATTGAGCATAACGACATTTTTCAAGCAATCAAACAATTTCTTGCAATACTATAGTAATTATTGTGACAAATTGGACAATAATTTCTAGCAAAAACATCAAGAATAAGCCACATTGCATTCCCGGCCTTAAGAGGTTCAACAATGGCAATTTGTTCATTTCCTCACCAAATTGAGTCAAACAAGTCTCAAATTACTCCCAAGGAAATATATAAACATAATCAAGCAATTTCATGGCATAAAATTTGACAAACAAAGAGAATTAAGCATTCTAAGTTTCGAATTTTCATGAAATTCGAGAATATACACATGCAAAATTCATAAAAACCGTTGTGAGTTTGAAGAAAACTTACATAGATCAGGAAAATGGATGAAATAAGCTTTTATTTGAATCAAATTTGAGCGAATTTAGTTGAGAAACGAGCAAGAACGAAGCAAATGAATTTCTGGGAATTTTTTAGCAACGAACACGACGAACAACAGCGAAAATTAAGAAGAGAAGGGTATTTAAGGAAAACCCGACTCTAGCGCCAAGCGCTAGACCTTGGAATCAACAGATAGGCTTGGCGCCTGGCGCTAACTTCAGCGTCTGGCGCTACAGCCAGTTATGTGGCGCTGATGTTATTTCAGCGACGCTAGAATGTTCAGCCACTCAGTACGGTTGTTCTAACCTTTTTGCAATATTTTGGGTTCCTTGGTACGCCAGTTAGCCCCTCTAAGAAATTTGACGCGATTTTTAGTAATCGGCTTGATTGCATAAAGTGATCGACCTGATGAAAGATCGTCTCACTTAGCTTAAAGCGCCTAAGCATTGACTCATCGCAAAAGGCACCGACATGCTGGTTCATTCGCAAAAGGCACCGACGTATTGGTTCATTAATTTAGAAAAAGGCACTGACATAATGGTTCACAAGCGGCAAAAGCACCGACGTACAGGCATAGTGGAAGCAAAGTTCAAGCGAACTTTTAAGGATCGACAAGCAGAGATCTTCGGTAATTTCCTTGGAAAATTATCGCAACAATTGAGGATAGCTTCAAGCGAAGATGTCTTCGACAACGTTCTCTAGATTGTGGAAACTTGTCAAAAACAACTGAAGGTGATTTCAAGCAAAGTTGTCTTCGATCATGTTCCCTTAGACGTGGAGGATGGTCACAAAGCGGAAGAAGATTGTTTCAAGTGAAGCAATCTTCGATAGTGTTCCCTTAGACGTGGAATATTATCGAAGCGAAAGAGGATCATTTCAAGCGAAGCAATCTTCTATATTGGAAGCAGTTACAAGCGTAGCGGTTTTCAAGCGGGATGTTATTCTCTTAGTAGGAGGTCATCAAAACAGTAAAGGGGCAGCAAATCGGTTACTTTTAGAGGCGTGTGCTCGACGATGCAAGATACGTGTTTCTTAACTCTTTTATCTGTTTAACTATCGCTAGTTTGCTGGTATCGGCGTTACAAGAGTGATTTGGGATAGCAGAACATTCTTAATCATTCTCCGTCCCTATCGATACTTTGACTTTTGTTTTCGAAACTTGCGTTTCTCCAAACTAAGTCAAAGTGGGGGCTTCTGTAGACACCCATTTGTGTCTCCTCAAAACCAAACCCAGTGATGATTACCTTTCACGTCGAATCATAAACGAATGAAGTGAAAGTGTGGAAAGTTTAGTGTTGCGGATAGTTTTAATTTCTTTTCTCTTCCCTCTGTTTTTGAAAACTTATTTTAAGAAAACAGCCAATCCTGTTTGGTTTGTCTATGATACAGGTCCAATAGTAGTGTAGTTGGATGGGGCTTGAAAAGAGCTTTCCAACGATATATTATAAGCCCAATTCCGATGAATATTGAGGAAGTTATGGCCAAAATACCAAACTAGGCCCGGTTTGAGCTTTATGTGCGGCCCAATGAACTAGGGGAGGGCCTAATATGGATTTATCATTCCTAATTCAGTTAGGAATGGTTTTAGTCTTCTAGATTCTTCAGTTTCTTTTCATTCCTAATTCAATTAGCATTGATAAATTGACTTTTGTTGACTTTTTAGAGTTTTAATCAGAGTCAAAGAACGTTTTTGAGGAAAATACGATTTTATCCTCCTTTACGGCAATTTTTATCTGATTTTAAGAAAACGCGTGAATTTCTGAGTCAGCGCCAAATGCCAGCTGTAGCGCCTGACGCTACACTTGGCGCCTGGCGCTAGCCTTAGCGTCTGGCGCCAAGGTCAGCGTTTGGCGCTAACTTGGTTTTTTTGCGTCAGAACTCTGTTGTGATGTTTTATATTTTGGGCTGATTTTCTCTATAAATAACGTCGTAAAAACTCCGTTTTCATTCACCAACTCTCATCAAGTTTTCTTGATTACTCTCTCTCTCTCTCTCTCTCTCTCTTTTCTAAACTAGCCTTCTCTTAAATACAAAATTCCGCATTCGCAAGACTTAGATATACCTAGTATTGTTCGAAGTTGCCTTCGCCCTACACGTGAAAGGTTTTAATTTCTGGAGGTTTGGTTCCCAATCTCTATTTCAATTATTTAACTTAATTGTTTGAATACTATTTTCCTTGAAGTTACTAACGTGTGTATTTTGTTATTAGAAAGAGGTACGAGGCATCAAAGTAAGTACTTTAATTGTTTGCATTGTTATTATGATATAGAGTTCATGCTTAGGTTGTTATTATTATTCCTAGTATCATGTTTAGGGTAAATTTAATACTAAGTATGATTGTTATGATGCCTTTTATTTTTTTCCTAATATTTATGATTGTTAGTATCATGTAAGGGTTAAAGCTTTGATTTTTATTGCTTAGTGACATGCTAGGGTTTGTTATTGATCTTGTTAGTATCATGCCTAGGATCTTGCTATTATTATGCTTTAACATGAATATTACTATTCTTATAATTATTATTATGATTATTATTATTATGATTATATTTATTATTATTATGTTGCTTGATATTTATTTTTATTGCTTGATCACACCTTTTATGCATGTTTAAAGGGAATTTGTACTTGTAATCACGCTTAATAAGATAATTAATAATCTTGTTTAGGGTTAATATGATTATAATTCAAGTGATCGCCAATAATAGTTTTATTTGTGCATTAATATTCAACCAACATAGATAAACAAGTTTAGGGTTAATGCTATTGATTGCATGTTAGTCAGAAAGCGCACATGAATACGATCAGAATAAAGTAGAGGCCTATTATCAGGGCAGGTTCAATCTCTTTTAGGTTGGATTTGTACCTTCATCCCCAAACCCTATTTGGTTCAAGACCTTATGGAGTTGACGATCTCTTGGATCGTTAAGGGGTGTAACTAGGGGTGTACAAAAATTGGCCCGGACCTGAAACCGGACCTGAACCGACCTGAACCGGACCGGACCTGACCCGGACCTGTTGATTCAGGTCTGGTCCCGGTTCTTAAAAATCTAGGTTCCCAGTCCCGGTCCGGACCCGGTCCAAACCCGGGGTTTTCAGGTCCGGACCTGAAACCCGGGAAAATCGTAATTAAAAAAAAAAAAAAAAAAAAGAAGAAAACCAAACTCTAAAAAATTGAAACTGAGTTTTCGTGGACTTATTTGTATTTTCGGTGGACTCATTTGTATTTTTGGTGTTTGAGAATCGGGACTTTATAGACTTTATGTAGTTTTGTAATTGATAATTTTGGTTTGTATGTAATTATTAAATTATGCAACAGGTCTAAAAATCACAAAACAGGTCCATATGCAGGTCCATATGCAGGTCCAACAGGTTTTGTATTAAAAAAAACGAAAAAGACACAAAACAGGTCCATTCAGGTCCAAACCCGGACCGGACCTGATTTTTCAGGTCTGGCCCGGAACCGGACCTGTTAATTCAGGTCAAGTCCCCGGTCCTCATAATTACCCAATTCAGGTCCCCGGTCCAAACAAGTCCGGTCCAGGTCCGGTCCGGTTTTGGACCAGTGTACACCCCTAGGTGTAACCTTCACCTCGTGAACGATTTACAAGTTCCTAAAAAACTTGTTGGCGACTTTTTTGCTCTATCTTCTTTCCCTTTGGACGCCACCGTACTTTAGTGTATGATCACAGTGGGATTCAAGCTAGGGGTTAACGCTTAAAATGTTCCCTACACTAATTCATCTGTTTAGATCTATTTCTATATGGTAAGTAAAACTTGAGATTGATTTAAATTCATGTGTTTTCTTTGATTAATTGGGTTCAAGGTTGATGTCTTCTATATCGCTCTGTCAACTATGTTTTACGTGGTTAGGTCCATGATTCAATATTTTATAAATTAGAGAGAAATTATTAGATCATAAAAATTATACTATGAAGTTACGAGTTAGCAGTAGATGAACTTTGATTAAATTCTACTTTGAGCTGAATTGTAGAATAGTTTGTTTGAGTTGTACAATGAAACAATTTCGATATGGGCCTTGTCTTGGAATGCCAGTATTTATGGGATATCATGCATGTAAGTCAATGTTAGGCAAGCATTTACCAATAAGTTAGGTATTTTGTTTATATTGAATTTTTTTTTTTTTCAGATCTCATTGTTCAACTAAGTAATTTTTAACGAGTTTGAAGAATTTTTAATTACTTTATGATGCTTTTGCAAACTTGAATTGAATTGATGAAATATATGGCCTTTTTTAACACGCTATAGAGTAGTTCTTTGCAATTCACAGTTCCAATTGATGTTAAATTCATTGTTGTTATTTTAATTTTAAACTAAGTATTGTTGAGGTACCTCAAAAATGTTAATGATACTAGGTTTAACATGATTCTGGATAAGTCTTACATTATTACTATTTCAATTTTTTTTTTTGTTAGTTCATTATGCATCTATTATCAATGAGATCTGAAAAAAAAAAAAAAAATTCATATTCTAGTTGTGAAATATGCATCTATTATCAATCCAGTTTTTAAAAGAAAAACAATAAATTTATGCAATAAAAAATAAATAATACAAACATGGATCATTGACTTCCAGTCCAATTAGTTGTAGGTGAATCAGATATCCAATGGATGTTACTTTGTTAGCGGGGCTGCCATTTTAAGCTTCAGTATATATAGTTGGAGAACTACCAATAAAGTTCTATTTTCCTATAAATATACATGGCATTAATGCATCTGTTCCTCTACTTAGTTGTGTTGTAGGATTTTGAATTTTTTTACAAGTGCCTGAGAGCTTTCAAAGCCCTTACTTAATTTCATCATAAATAAACTATTGTTGGAAACGTGGTCTAGGCTCACATGCTGCTAGTGGTGTCAAGGATATGAAGGAGAATGTTTAGGAAGGAATTTTGATTTGCTTCCTTCCTTTCCTGCTGCAATTACTTCTATTTGAGGATTACAGGTATAATTCATTGACAATTTTTTCAAAAGGATGATAATTCATTCTTTGCTTCTTTTTCCTTACACATTTTTTAACTCAAACATCAGCAAAAACAATAACAGAAGTGCAGTCACTAGTCCATTGGAAAAACTCCATGTCTGATCCTTACTCGCTCAAATCGTGGAGACTTTCCGATGCCGAAAGTCTTTGCAGCAACTAGACTGGCGTTGTCTGTGACAACCTTAAACTCGTCACCAACATCGACCTGAATAATCAAAGCCTCAGCGGCACACTCATCAACCTTGACTTTAGTGCATTTCCTAGTCTTACAAGCTTATCCCTGAATATCAACCAGCTGCAGGGTCAAATCCCACCAAGCATTGGTAATCTTTCTCAACTTACTCACTTAGACCTCAACAATAACTTGTCTGTAGGTGTTATACCTGATTAAATCGGTCACTTATTACAGCTCGAGTATCTTGACCTGTATAATAATGATATAGCTGATGCAGTTCCTGTTAAACTTAGTAATTTATTGAGGTTAAGTTACTTAGATATTGGATCAAATAAGCTTAGTAGTCCTGATTGGTCAAAGTTTGCTACGATGCATTCGTTGACCCACTTGAATTTTGGATACAATAATTTTAATGGAGAGTTTCCATGTTCATATCTAGCTGCTGGTTCTTGACTTACCTCGATCTCTCAAATAATAAATTTAGTGGGGTGATCCCAGAATCCTTATATACCAGCCTTCCTAAGCTTCGGTTTCTTGATCTTAGTTATTGGATCAAATAACTACTACATTTTGGTAACTAGTTTATCTTGCTAATTAAATTTTATCTCCTGACATATTTAGAGTGGGTGTTGTGACTGTTGTCAAAAGTCTTCCTTTTCTTTTTCTGATTTATGTTACTTCTCTTTCATCATTTTTGTGCACAAGCAATCTCGTGGCTATGGAAACAATAACTGAGGATGATTTCTGATTTTCCTGGCTTTATGATAAATGTGGTGGAAGTTGGCGCAACTATACAAGCTAAGCTATACCGAGCTTTGGAAAAGATTATCCTGACACATGGTTTGCTTCTATCCATTTTTTACTGAAATGAGTCTTCTAAAAATTGTAGCTGCATTTTTATGTATATTGCTCAAGCTGTCATTAGTATCATACTGAATTACTGATATATATTGGCTTTCTTAGTGGAAACTTGTAGTTGTTTAACAAAAGGATCTTAATCGAATTTGGTCTGGTTTAATCTAATTGAAGATCCTAGCTTTTATAACTACTCCGCTGATTAGTTAGTGTGCTCAAATTTGATACTATTGGCATGCTCTTAGATCGAGTTTGCTAACTTTCTGTTTTTGTTACATTTGGTGGCATGTCCTCAGTTCTCAGCTAGTTTGCTTACTTTTTGTCATGCTTCATGGAGGACTAGCGGCAAGCTAAAATAACTTAACATTTTTATTAAGGGCTTAATCTTTATCTGATTGTTGATACTCTAATAAAATGCTCTTGCAATTCTGCAATTTAATTTTTCAGCAAGCTGAAATAGGATTATAAATAGCAGGGCTGGGATGATATCTTACGCAAGAGTCATGAGAGGAATTGAATATTTTCCTACATCCAAACCAGGTATCACTGCACATATTTACTTGGTTTCATTAGTAGTAGTAGTAGTAGTAGTAGTAGTAGTATATATGATGATGTGTACTACTCAAACAGTTAGGAGCTATAGTTACATGTTCGGTTATTAAATTATCTACTATAGTTACCTGTTCAGTTATGCATTTTGCTTTTGATAGGAATTGTTATTTGCAAAGATCTTTTTATCTTGTAGATCTCAGTGAGGAATTATGAATAGAAGCTATTTGTATATAAGTATTTCTCTAAATTAAAGACAACTTAATAATTTAAAAATCTGTCTTTGAACTACATGTCGTGATCATTATATTGATGAGATATGCATGTAAGCAAATTGATGGATTCTAAGGTGAATTTGGCAGCTGTTGCATGGTAAATTTTTTTTGAATAAATAAGTGAATTAAAAGTAAAAGTTGGTTAGATGATAACAAATACTAAGGGCCTGTTCTCTTTCGTTGAAATTCAGTTAGTTCAGTTCAGTTCAGCTCTTAATTTACGTCTAATGATATTGCTAATGATATAAAGCCAAATTTCATTCTTTTAAGCTCTTATTACAACAACAACAACAACAACAACAACAACAACAACAACAACAACAATAACAACAACAACAACAACAACAATAATAATAATAATAATAATAATAATAATCAATAAATAATAATAATAATAACAATAATAATTGAAATAATAATACTAATAATAATAATCAATAAATACTAATAATAATCATCAATAAATAATAATAATAATAATAATAATAACAATAATAGTAATAATAATAATAATAATAACAATAATAATAATATAATACTAATAATAATAATCAATAAATAATAATAATAGTAATCATCAATAATTAATAATAATAATAATATTAATAATAATATGTACATTTATATATACACATATGTATAGTAATAAATAATCAAAGATCACTAATCCGTAGTTAAAATCACTAATTAATAAGTTCAATTCAGTTTAGTTTAGTTCAGTTTAGTTCAGTTCAGCTTAGTTCAGTTCAGTTCAGTTCAGTTGAGTTCAGTCAATCGGAACAGGCCCTAAAAGTGAAGAGATGGGTGAAGCAAATACAAAGAGTGCCACAAACTTGTCCTCCTTAATGCACTCTTCACACTTTTGCCGTTTAGTTTCTAGTTTGTGAAATCAGAGCTAAAATTCAGAACTAAATTTCAGAACTGAATTCAAAGCTGAATTTCAGATCTAAAGTTCAAAACTAAAAATCAGATTTAAAATCAGAGCTGAAATATAGAACTGAATTCAGATCTAAAGTTCAGAACTGAAAATCAGATTTGAAATCAAAACAAATATTCAAAATTCTTGTGTGTGTGTGGGTGTGTGTGAAATTTAGAGATGTCTGTGTGTGTATAAGTGTCGATTATCCTTTTTATTAGGTTTGCCGTTGTTTATCTTTACTTATATACTTGTTGAACATCAGTTAAATTGTTTTATCTTATATTATGCTTTGATATTTATCATGGTATAATTATGATGCTTCATTATACTTGGTTAATACAAAGACTTTTATTAGTTTCAATTGTGGACTAGTTCTTAATATGCTCTAAAAAAGCATGTGTATGTTCTTGTTTAAATACATTGGTCTTTTCATTGATCTTTAAATACAACATGTTGAATCTTGAGACTATATTGTGTAATGTACTAATTTATACTTTGTATTTTTTCTTTTTTTTTTTTTGAAGATTGGAAAAGGCAATGTAGGTGCAACAAGAGAATTGGCCGGGACACTTGAGCATCAAAACAAGCAACTATATCGTCTATAAGGCCATCATCTATCTATTTTGGTTTTTAGTCTTATATTGTTGATGTATTTATTTAGGGACAAGCTACTATAATATGCGACTTTTTTTTTATTAATTGTGTTGATGTTTTCTTTTAAAAATTTGGTAATTAACTACGTGCTCTTCTTATTTTTGATTAATTATTGGTTTTTTTTAGTTAGTTATATAGACTATTTGTTTATTTAAATTTTAATGTTATTAATTTAATTTATTATGATAAATTTAAATAACTATAATGTATGTATGATGGTAATAATTTAATAAAATGAAAAAAAAGCTTAAAAAAATTCTAGACGCTTTTTAAGGTCTAAATATTTTGAACATTTTCATATTTCAAGGGTTTCCCGCCTTACCATAGGTTGACACGAAGAAACGCGAGACAACAAATCGCGTCGCTAAATTTGAGTATGTTGACACATAAAAGCGTCGCTAAAAAACTAAACAATTTTGGGATTATGCGTGAAATAAGTATTTTTCGACGCTTCGTATATTAGTTAGGACACATAAAAGCGTCGATATTCTCGACGCTTTTTTGTGTCCCTCAAAATTCTCGACTCACGTATTCTCGACGCTTTTTAGCAGCGTCAAGAAATATTTTTGCGACGCTTTTTAGCATCGAAAAAAGGCCTATAAAGCGTCCAAAAAAACACGGTTTTTGTAGTAGTGCTTGTAGCAATAGATTCCTTGACTGGTGATGAAGACGGTTTTCTCTTGATCGTCCTTGTGCATGAGGATCTAATTGTACCCACTGTATGCATCCAATAAAGAGAGTAGCTTGTGTCCAGCTGTAGCATCTACCATGGCATTGATGTGGGGTAATGGAAATGGGTCTTTTGGCCAAGCCTTATTGATGTCTGTAAATTCGATGCATATTCTCTATTTCCCATTTTTCTTCTTAACCACTACAACGTTAGCAAGCCACTTTGGGTACTCTACTTCCTGTTTTGAGCAAATTCTGAACTTCTTCATTAATGACTTTATTCCTGTATGGTGAAAACTTTCTTCTCTTCTTTTTTACTAACGCATGTTTTGGATCCACATTTAGCTTGTGCGTGATTGCTTCTGGAGAGATTCCATTCATGTCTTCATGTGTCCATGCAAACACGTCTTTCTGTTTCCAAGAAATCTGAAATTTGTTAACGGAGATCTGTACTCAGTTCTTATCCCATTCAAACTTTCTGATCTGGGTGCTTTGGGTTCAGTTGGACCTTTGTTCCTTCTTGTTCTTCTGCTATACTGAGTTTTTCCTGGCCCAACTGACCCTCTGCTTGCTATGGTGACCCTTTCTTTGCAGATGTTGCTTTCAAGGCTATCTTGTAACATTCTTTGCCTTCTTTTGGATCTCCATTGATCTCCTAGATTCCCTATTTTGTAGGAAACTTGATGACTTGATGATATGTGAAAGGGATGGCTTTCATTTCATGTATCCATGGTCTGCCCAGAATCATGTTGTATGATGACAAAGTATCGATCATCAGGAACTTGACTTGTAGATTGATCCCTTTTTCATATGTAGCCAATGTGATTTCTCCGATTGTTTTCTTGGTCTCTCTGCTGAACCCTACCAGCATTGTTGACTTGTTAATGATTCTCTTCTGGTTAATGTTCATATGTTTCACGGTATCGAACATGATGATATTTGCTGAACTTTCGTTATCAACGAGGATCCTCTTGATCAGGCAATTTCCTACTGGCATTGATATCATTAGACCGTCATAATGACCTTCCACTGCATCGCTTTTCTCGAACATAATAGGGATGTCCATATTCGCTCGTGCTTTCCTATCGAGTTGATCCATGATGTTACTCTCCTTGGCATGACACTTTGCTGCTGAATACGTCAGACTGCACACTTCTGACCCTCCTGATATGAAGCAAATGGTCTTGACTATTGGAGGAGGAGGTGGGGGGCCAACCTGCTTGGATTTCTTCTCTCTTCCTCAGGCTTTGGACCTGTCCGTCAAGAGTTATTTGAGGTATGCTTTCTTTAGCAAGTAGGCAACTTCCTTCCTAAGCGTAACACATTCATGAGTTGTGTGGCCAATGTTTGAATGGAAACTGCACCACCTTAAAGGATCTTTCTTTTCTCCTGGCCTATCACTCTTTCTAGGCCACTACACAGTATCTCCCATTTTATTCAAGGTCCTAATAACACCTGTAGGGTTAACATTGAAACAATATTCATACAGTTTAGGTGGGATTTCAAGATCTTCCTCCCCAATCTAAGAATTCTCCTTCGACAGCAATAAAAAACTAATAATACCAACGGAGAAAGCACTGTCAAATAATTGACAAATCTTCATGTCTTATCTTCTTACATGGTCACGTAGACACGTATTGTATGTATCCACGACGGGCTCAATAGATTCATTGCTATTTAAAATTTGATTCTGGTTTAATTCATCAAAATGCAAATGATAACTTGACAATTATTTTAAAGTTAAAGGTCTTATTAATTATTATTGTGTATCATTCACTTTCATATATTAGAGTATAAACTACGTAATTAATTACCCATTCCTAATTTTTTAATGTACGATTGATGTATAATCTGTTGCTGAGTAATCTGAGTTTAGTTCCTGTAAATTTATGTTTTTACGAAATGGTTATGTACTCAATTTATACTTATTATATAGAATATCAAACCATTAACGTCGCTTGTCTCATCCCTGTCTAACCTTTTTTTTTCTTTTTTTTTTCTTTTTTTAAACTTAAAAATTATATCCTTCACTCTTTTATACAAAGTATAAAACTAATATGTAGTAATTTTTTTCACATGTATTCCTTGTGATTTAATACTCGTATCTTTTATGAGTATAGTTTGACGTTCACTCTTTCAATTTCTCTCCCTACCTTTTTTTTTTAACACAACAAGAAGATATATTTGATTAAAAGGCTAAGGTCTTAATATTTACTTAGTACATCCCATACTTTTTACATTGAAAATTGATGTAATTACAAAAGTTGCCAATATAATAGGCTAACCATAGCTCCGAAATTACTCTCCTAAGGAGAAGAATATGTACATCACCTAGTAACCCAAAAGCTAACAACATCCATAATGGACAACCAAAAGCTACTGACATCCATAACTAAGACAACTTGAGCATCACTTTTGTGGATTAGAATTTGCTGCAACACGAGCCTTCTCAGCTTCATATAATTCTAAAACACAATCTGGAACAAGATAGTGAGTCTTGTACCCAACAACCATCTCCCTTCCATGAATAGCAAGTCGATGAGCCAATGCATTCTTCACTCTTGGCATATGGGTGACAACGGTTACCTCAAAGTTAGATAAAACAGCAGCAACATCACAAATAGCTACTTCAAGTTCGTGATGAGGATTGGGACCGGCAGAAAGAAGCATGTCACGAAGAACCTTTGCATCAATTTCAAAAATGACCTTCTTGATTCTCAAATCTTCCACAATAGATAATCCATCATTCAAGGCATATAATTCAACCAGGAAAGGAGAAACAACATCATATTTGCAGGAGAATCCCACATACCAAGAACCATTAGATCTTCTAATCACCCCTCCACCTAATGAAAAAGCAGAATTCATCCAGGCTCCATCCGAATTAATTTCTCTCCCTACCTTTTCATTTTCTCTAAATACATACAATATAGGATATGACAGAATAAATAAATAAATAAAAATTAAAGAGTGTATTTAAAAAAAAAAATCAAGTCAATTTTCAACGCTAGTTTCAATAATTTCACTTAATGATCACAAATGGGCATACATTTAGGACTTGTTCGGATTGACTAAAATGAGCTGAATTGAATTGAACTGAAATGAAATGAACTGAACTTAACTGAAATGAATTGTTTATGAAAGAAGGAAATTAGGAACTGAACTGAATTAATTGGAGCTGAATTAAGCGAAACTAAACTGAAATTAAGTTGAAGAGAACATACCCTTATATCGTCATTTGTCATGTATGGTTCTAATTGTGAATGTTGTTATCTGATAGAGTGTAAAACATATTCTTGGGTCTCAACCATCAGGTTAAGCTTTTGGTTGAGATTGTCTACTTACATGAGCCAACGTGACATAGAGGTCATGAGTTCGAATCTCATCCACTGCCCCTTCGAAGTGAAATTAATTCGCGCCGGGTAGGAGAGGACCTATGTTGCATCCACATTTCAAATCAAAAGAGCCTTTCATGCGAGCGAGGAGAGTGATAGTGTATAAAACATATTCTCGGAGCTCAACCATCAGCTTAAGCTTTTGGTTGAGATGGTTCACTTATTACATTCTCCACAATACAATAAGCAATATCCTTTTCACTTTAATTGAAACTGTAGAATAATCAACGTTGGTACAAAGTTATTATGGACTGTTGTAATTATTTTGGAATTTTGGTAGAAATTAATAAATACTCATCATTGATATTTGATTAGAAAATTATGAAAGTGACAAGGGCTTGAAATGGAAATGTAGATTAGTCTACAGTGTGATGTATGACTAAATGAAGTAAGGCTTTATTTAAATTAACTTATCAAATTAAATACTCCATCTGTTTCATAATTAATGACTAACAAGTTTAACTATTTTTATAACTTTGACTATTATATAAGTAAAACTTTAACTAATCAAATCATTATTTTGTTTTGCTATTATATAAAATAAAAAAGTAAGTTGTTATCTATGTTTCAAAGAAAAAAGTACTTCTTAAGTTGTTATACAATTTATCTTAACGTATACTTCGTAGTTATTAGATGAATATCAAATTTTTATTATTATACTAATGCATGATTATTTGATTAGATGTATTGCCAGTCAAAGTTAAAAAAAAAAAAAAAAAAGGTATGTCAATTATTATACGAGTATATGGAATGAAGTATTTGTTGGAATTTGTAATGCAACCAGATTAGGAGTGCTCTCGGGCACGATCTGGTGACCGAGAGTACTACTTATTGGTTGTTTGGTCACTGTCATCCTTACTTCACTTGTCTCCGATTGGGTGTTGCTCGCCTTCTTGGACGGCTAGTTGGGTATTTTTAGAACTGCACTCGGGTCCGATCTGGCAAGGCCTTGGGCGGTCGGGCACGTAGCTAGACGTCACATTTTTTGTATGCCTTTGTGCCAGGTAGTAAGAGTGTAACATTCAATTATATTATTGATTTGAATTATTTCGCTCAATACCAATTAAGGAGGATGGGATACTTAGCTAGCGAATGACTAATGGATATTTTATCAAATTGGCTAATTTTACAAAAGTATTTACTAAAACAACTAATTATAAATTTTAATTTCCAAACTAGCTAATTTATTAACTTAGGAGGAATTTATCTATTTTTATATTCCGTTGAACCGGTTTGGTTCACATTATGGGTTTTTCTTTTATTTTCTTTTGGTTTTATTTAAAAAAAATAGCTTTTTTTAAAAAAAAAATTTTGGAATTTTGTTTTTCTTTGGGAAATTCTAATGTCATAGTTATTTCGAGCAGATTCAAGTCTTAATTATACTTCATAAATAACTAGAGTTATACCACTGTTTACCATAGAATCATTTTATTTGCTCCGAAAAAGATGAACAATACTTTATTCCCTTATCGTCGTATAATTTTCGTAAGTGTTGATAGAACAATATTTACTACTTGAAATTCCAAATTTTTGTGATTGATCATTAGGGCTTTTTTTAGGATCGAAATCAGGGTTCTGCCACTGTTTACATACTTTGTATTTTTGTATATTGTTTAAATTTTCCAAAAATCATTGAGAAAATTAAAATAAACAGAAAAAATTTTAACAAAAAAATCAATAAAGTGAACCAAACCGGTTCAAAGAAAAATAAGAAATAGATAAATTCCTTCCAAGTTAATAAATTAGCTAGTTTGGGAAATAAATTTTATAATTAGCCGTTTTGGTAAATACTTTTGTCGAATTAGCCATTTTAGTAAAAGATCCATGACTAATAAGATGGTGAGAACAATAATTAACTGAAATTTTTTAGTCTGTCAAGTTTCGTATTTTATAAGTTACTTTTTTTAACAAGCCTAATTCTCCCTACTACTCCATAATTAAATGCCTGGATACGCCATTGATCATTGTGATTAAGGTTTAAATGATAAGATGGAGAACCTTAATCACAATGATCAATGGCGTGTCCAGGCAATTTAAATAAAGTTCCTAGCTACATGCATACCAATGGAGAACAAAAAAATTGAGCAACATACAAGCAAGTGTAGCCCAAACAAGCTACATGCTTGATTGAAAAAGAGACAAATAAACTCCACTCATATTGTAACATGTGTATAATTATTTATTTATTTTTTAAAATTTTATTTTTTGCAACTACAATATGTTGTGGCTTACCATTGGAACAATTTGTTGCTTAAAAGTGTTGTAGCTTAAAAATTGATGTGGAAAAACAAGCTACAAAGTTCCTAGCTAACCTAAGATCATTGCATGTAATAATGCAAGATTTTAATTTGGAAAATTGGAATCTAAAAATCCAACCTTTGCGAGGTCTGACAAAAAAAATCCAACTTTTAATTAATCTCACAGAAATCTAACCTTTGCACCCTAGCTTCTCCTACAGATCCATTTGACCTTTAACCTATTAAACAGGTAAAAAAAGTTTTTTTTTTTTAAATTCTCTTTAATTTCCCTTCTCAACCCTCTTTCTCTCTCCTCTCTCCAACAACCCACCAAGGCACCGCCACCAATTCGCCACCCTAACACCAACCACCCTAAACGGCCGACCATCCCAGAACCCAACCCTAACACCAACCACCCTAACGGCTAAACCCCGACCACCCAGAACCCCAGCCACCCATGAAACTCGACACACAAAACCGGGGGTTGTCGAATTTGGGTGGAAGGGGGCTAATTTGGGTCGGGTTTAAGGTGGGGAGGGATGGAAATGGGTCAGGGAGGGTCGGGGGTTGTCGATTTGTGGTCGGCGGGCGGTAGGGAGGTTCGGGGAGGGGTCGGACTGGTTTGGGAGGGTCAAATAGGGTGTTTGGTGTGGTGGTTAGGGTTTAGATCGTAGGGGGTTTTGGTGGTTAGGGAGGTTGCGGCAAGGGGTGGGGGGGTAGGGGGAGATCGTCGAAATCCGACGACCCCGAATGGTGGGGCTGGTTGGGGGTGGAGGGAAGTTTCCGGGGAGTGGGGGAGGTGGGTGGGGTGGTGCCTGGGGCTGGGGGGAGGTGGCTGGTGTTGGTTTTTTTTTCTGTTTTTTTTTTCTTCTATTTTTTTTTGTTTTTAATAATTAAAAAAATAATTGACCAATTAATGACTAACATGTGACACATAATTTACAAAAATCGGTCATCAACAGGTAATGGATCTGTGAAGAAGGTGGGGTGCAAATGTTGGATTTATGTGAGATTAATTAAACGTTGGATTTTATTTGTCAGACCTCGCAAAGGTTGGATTTTTAGATTCCATTTTTCGTTTTACTCAAGCAATTTAAATAGATATTGGCTCAAGCATATGCAAGATTTTACTTAATGCTATTGATTATAGGCGGGACAAACTGATAGTCTGAAAGCAAAACAAGAGTAACACAATTCATAGTACAATATATAAGCAACCTCATGCCCTTTGAGGAATTATTTGCCTTTAATAATTAGAATCATGAATGATTCTAATAATAACACGTTGGCATTACATTGTGTTTATATGGTATCATGACTATCACCTACATACCAACAAAGAAATATATTGAATTATCGATAGTTCGATACCAACAAAATACTTTTGCATTCGTACAAATAAGTAATTGATATCATGATAATACCATCTAAAGTACCAACTAGATTCTATTAATAATTCAAATTATTATGGGCCGGCTAAGAATGCCTCACATCCTTTTCACTTGAGTTGAAATTGTAGCTTGTTGAACAGTCTACACACCACAAGAGTAAGACAATTCAATTTATATCTATTTAGAGCATTATTCCAAAAACTTTGAATTTACTTTAGTAAGACAATTCTATATTTCTATGTAGATCAGTCTCACACTCTCATCACCTACTCAAACGAGTCATCTGCATGGGTGAAATTAGAGGTAATCAGTGGTTCATTTCAAGCACAACACGTTGGGTTTGATAAGTCAAGACCAAAATTTCATGTTGAATTCTATGCCCAAGTCAATTCAAGCCCTAGATGCGCACAATAACTTTAAAAATAAATTATTTTACTATTTATTTAATTTTATCACGCATACATAGTAGAAAAAATATACATGGTAAAAAAAAATTTAATTAGATGAACAAACTTAATTTAGACTTTAGAGGGACACTAAATTTAAAAAATTTCTTTTCTATTACACGAGATCATTACTTGTCTATTTTGAGCATTCCAACATCGAATTTAGGTTTAACAGTATTGTAGTAGGAATTTTTAAAAAAAAAATTTAATTTTTTTTTTGTAATTGCCTAACTTTTCGAAATAAGAAATAAAGTGAGAAAGAAAGGTATTGTCAGTAGTTCATATGGAGTATATATTATGGACACCAACTTTTTACTCCTCCCTCCCTACTTTACTGACATAATAAAAATTATTACGTGATAATACGTGGAAATATGTACCTTATATTGTGATATTATAGTGATAGATATAGCTGTTAAAAACCGACCCGAAATGGTGACTCCGAATTGTTCCGAAAAGGAATCGAATCGTTAACAACCCGTTATGTTATAACCGTAAACTGACCAGACCCGATTTTTAAAACCTGAAACTGAACCGATCCAAATGTTTGAAAACTATTAAGAAACCGTACCCGTTTTCAAGCGAATTGAACCGATGCAACTCGAAACCGAGAACAACCCGAACCGACACTGTCGAACCCGATAGTAACCCGACCTAGTGTAAACCGAAACTGTTAAAATCTGACAAAAACCCAATTAACCCAAACAGTTTATAACCCGTAACCGGTTATGACCGAACCGTTTACAACCGGTAACCGGTTACGGCCGAACCGTTTACAACCTATGACCGATCAATTTATAACCTATAACCTATTATGACCAAATCGTTAACCCTATGTAGATTCCTTTTATGAGTAATGGCTTATTGGATAATATATATTGGTGATGAACCGTGATATTAAAGTTGAAATTGAAGGAGAGTTAAAGAGGGATAACCGTGATTATAGGGTTTGAATGAAAAAAATTAAGGCAGAATTGAAGTTTGCCGATTTTGATTAGGTTTCATTATTGGTGATTTTGGGGACGTTTCTTTTTTTTTTTTTTTTTTGACAGGTATTTTGGGAAGATGAATAAAGCCATTGGATTAAAGATGGGTTTAATCAGCGGTTGTGAGGGTGTTTTGATGGGGGGTATGGATTCTACTCCGTGTTTTTATCAAGTGGCCAATGAGAATTATAACTCAATAGTTAATACTATTAAAGAGATTATAACTAAGTAACTAACTATTACTAGCTTACTGTTATTAGTAACTTACTAACTTGCTAGTTAAAACAAAATATAAATTCAAGTCTACAACTAATAAAATTAAAGTATAAATTATAATTATTACTATAAGTATATAACGTGTTTAAAACCTGTCCAATTGCAAGTTTACAACTCAATTCGTTCTAATTCATTACTCGATCAATGTAATTTGTTTAAAGTCGTTAAACCTTTATTCAATTTTGACATGTTTGATACATTTTAATATTTTATGATCCGATAAGTCCATTATCTATATGACCCAACTTGATTATGACTTGAGTCAATTGACTCATTTCAACTCATTATTCGATTAACCCAACTTATTTATAACTCATATTAATTAACCGAGCATATTTATGACTGGAACCAAATTTCAACTTTTTCTAATTTTCGTTACCTATTCAACCTAACTTGTTTAACTCATAACTCGATTTTAATTTGATCTGATTTGGATTCGTGTATGAGTCGTAACCTAAGTCATTTGATTTGAATTCGTGTATGACTATAAATGTATGACTCATAACTTGTTATACATACAATATAACCTAATAAACCCAATTATGTATAACCTGCTCAATTATATCCTAAGTCACTTGATTTGTTTAACTCACTATTCAATCAACCCAGCTTGTTTCGTGACCCTTATTAATCAATTGTGACTTTGTGAGTTAGGATTTTACCCGATTCTTCATAACCTGCTCAATTATATCCTAACTCACTTGATTGTTTAACTCACTATTCAATCAACCCAACTTGTTTTATGACCCTTATAATTATTTGTGACTTTGTAAGTTAGGATTTAACCCAATTTGTTTTGAACCAAAACTCGTTTTAAAATCGACTGAGTTCAACCGGAACCGATTATGACCCGAAACGATTATAATCTGACCCGATCTGTTTTGACTCGAAAACCGTTCTAAACTGGAAAACCCCGTTTTCAAACTGACCAAGTTAAACCCGAACCGATTATGACCTGAACCGATTACAACCCGACCCGATTAGGACCCGATCTGTTTTGACCCGAAACCCGCTCAAAACCGAAAAAATCCGTTTTCAAACTGTTGAGTTCAACCCGAACCAATTATGACCGGAACCGATTACAAATCAATCTGATTAGAACCAGACCCGAATAGAAACCGTAGTTAAAAAAACCCAAACCGAACTGACCCGATTTTATTTAAAACCGAACTGAACCGGCCCGTTAATTATTTAAACCCGTTACAAACTGAAAACTTATAAAGCAAACCGAAAACCGAACCGTTAACCCGATTGACACCTCTAGTGATAGATTAATTATTCCTCAAGCTGGAACTTTGTATATATATGCATTAATGTTGAATGAAAAAGATTGAGATCTTGTGATTAAATTGACATGATTAATTACGTGCTCCATATAGTGCAATCATCAATATCCTTTTCAAGAAAAAACATAGCACGTACGCACATATGAACATTCCAGCAAAAATTAAAATTTTCTTTAGTTTGTCATACATACATATTGTTTCACGCACTCACTTACACGAGTTTTATTATAGTCTCTACAGTCTACATGCATGCATGAGTTAAGCTTTTGCCCGTAAATTTGTTCACTTCAAGCAATTAATAAAGTTAGGTTAAAATAATACTCTCTACGAATCAGAAGAGTTAACACGAAATAACTATATTAAGATACACAGAAGAGATAATTGATATATATGTAGTGATAAGAACTTATTATACTTGAGAATAAGAAGAAGAAAAATACAAAACAAAAATATATGAATGTCTCGTGCGTGCTGTGATATGAAATGTTGTACCCGCGCATTAATCATCAAATATTTGCCTCATCCGAATTCGAAGCTCTCTCCAACAAATATCTTTAATACCTTCAATTGTGATTCAGATAAATTCATATATATGAGCTTTAAGTTTGCTATTCTCATCTTGAATGGTGCCCAAGCGATTTATAAGAATTTGATTTTGTTTCTTGATCTGAAACGGTTGTATTCAAATCATAAAGAAGTCCCTCTCTACTAGGTAGGTTGTGACCCTATTAATTTTTTATGTGTTATTCAATTCCTCCTTTGAAATAGAGAACATGATCCAAGACTTGATTTCTCATCTATATATTATTGTGAGTATTATTTGAAGTATTAATTTGAGTTCTCATTATGAGTTGCAAATCTTATGATGTTTAGTATAAAATTTGAAACTCCATTTTTTTTTAATTGTTTGATGATCATGTATTACGATTATAGAGCATTTTTTGTTGAAAATTTATACAAATAAATAATAATCCAAACTTTCAAATTGAGAAAGAACAAACGATCCCACTTTTTAAGTTCAACACTGGAAAAAAGACATATAACAACACAACATTCAATTCAAGATATGTTAAAAAACAAACATTTACGATAACATTTATATATAAGATGAACAATACTTATTCGATCATTTGATTACAAACAAAGTAACAGTGTACATTAACTTAAAATCCCCCTATATTATACATAGGAGCTTATTTATAGTGGATAACAAGTAGTGAGGCACAAAGAGATTACTTAGGAGGTAACCCTCAGGCCATAATAATGAGTTGCATAGATCGATCAAGGGGCTTTAACACCAACCTTGCGAGTTTTAGGAAGATCAGTAGAAGGTTGGGCTTGAGCCTGCTCGACACCGCCACAGTAAGCGGGTCCGCTGCCACAGTAGCCAAACTGGCTACAGCACAGCCCATTGGGGCAAGCCCCATTGACACATTCTCCTTGTCCCATTGATGTACCCACCAAAAGGGTCATCATCACCATGATTACCACAAAGCTCTTCACCTTCATCATTTTCACTCTTCTTCACTTTTGTAACTAACTTACTCTTACTTTTTTTTCTCTTTGCTTTACGAGTTTTTTGTGTGATGAATTTGGCTATGAATGAGGGGGTATTTATAGGGTTATGAGATGCACAGTCTTTTGGGAAAATGCATGGATTTTAATTAGTGCATGGGAGATTTTATTGGCTACGCTACTTAGCTATATTATTGTACGTGTACATTATTGGATTATCCTATTATTGGACCACCTTTGACAAAGTTAAGCATTGAATATTCAAAACTGGTTGGGATAAGCAGGTTACGGAGTACAAATTATACATTCCCCTCGCCTCGCCTCGCCTCTCCTCTTCTCTCCTCCTCTCTTCTAGAGTTTCTCCAAAATCTTGGCTGTTTAGGCCGAAAATAGTCTAATGTTCTTTCTGCATTAATCTGGGTGTACCATTAGCACCCAGTGTACCAACCAACCATTGTTGGACCACCTTTAATTAAAATAGAATGAAGCAATATAATATGTATTTAAAAAAGATATAAAAAATAAATTAATAAATTAAGTAGCTTGATTTGAGATTTACAAAAAAAAAATATAAAAAAATAAATTGATACGGCGTGATAAAAATTGAAAAATCGTGCATAACACGGGAACTAACCTAGTACTTGTATAATTGTATTTCCTAATCGTTCTTAATTATTCATGCTTGTATACTTGTATATATTTGTATACTTAATTGTCTATCACGTAATAAGAATGAAAGAATAGTCTACACTGGATAGTTTGACATGATAAAAAAAAGACATGATTATTTTGTATATACCACAATTTTCATGCAAGTTGTACAAATATCCACTAGATTGAAATTAAACATTTTTCAAAAAATATTTAAATTTCAACAAAACTTCAAAAGGATTTTTGGAAATTATATTTTTCAAAAAATATAATTTCAATTAATACTTGTATCAGATCTTCTAAATCATTTTTCAAAAATAATAATATTTTATAAAATCTAATTCTAATATACAAATATTTTACTTAACAAAATTTGACTTAAAGAGTTTTCAAAAAATTTTATTTTCATTGCATAAAATTTGACAAAGATTCCTTAGAAAAACATTATTCTAATTATTATCAATTTGGCCATCTATATCCTCCCAAATTATACTTTCAAAGAAGTAAATAAAATAAAATTTAAATGATAATCCACTTATACAACATTTTTTTTTAAATGACATGTTTGTTAAGACACGACTATAAACTTAAGTAAATATTTTTAGAAAACTGGAGTTATAATATTTGAATAATATCAAAGAAAAAAAATATAATACTCTGTATGTATAAATTGTGAGTATGATACTAATTTCATATAGATTAGTACATAATATTGTTGAAGTGAATTTTGTTATGTGTTAAAAAGTAAATTAAAGTGAATTCATAAAAAATATAGAGTATATAATATTACCAAGATAAATTGACATGATTAATTACGTGCAGACGTGCTCCATATAGTGTAATAATCGATGTCCTTTTTCCACGAGTAAGACAACACATTTGAACATTCCAGCAAAAACTTTAAATTTTCTTTAGTTTGTCAATTGTCATACATACATATCGTTTCACGCACTCACTTACACGAGTTTGATTATAGTCTCAACAGTCTACATGCATGCATGCATGAGTCACATTAGAGGTGGCCAGGCCATAGGCTAAGCTTTTGCCCGTAATATAAATTGGTTCACTTCCAGCAATTAATAATGTTAGGTTAAAATTATATTCTATGCAAATCAGCAGAGTTAACACAATATAACTATTAAGATACATAGAAGAGACCGTTGATTTATAAGTAGTGATAAGAACTTATTACACTTCAAAATAAGAACAATAATAATAATAAAAAAAAAATATATTAATGTCTTGTGCTGAGATATGGAATGTTGTACCCGCGCATTAATCATTCATCAAATATTTGCCTCATGCGAATTTGAAGCTCTCTCCAACAAATATAGAAAAATTAAGTTTTTGCGCTGAAAGATCTTTAATACTTTCAATTGTGTTTTAAATGAATCCATATTATGACCTTTAAGTATGCTATTCTCATCTTGTATGGTGTCCAAGCGATTTATAAGAACTTGATTTTGTTTCTTGATCTGAATTGGTTGTATTCAAATCATATAGAAGTCCCTCTCTACTAGTTTGTGACCCTATTAATTAATTTTTATGTGTTATTCCTCCTTCGAAATAGAGAACGTGATCCAAGACTTGATTTCTCATCATTATTATTGTATTATGTATGTTATTTGAAGTATTAATTTGAGTTCTCATTATGATTTGCAAATCTTATGATGTTTAGTCTAAAATTAGAAACTCGTTCATTCTTTTTTTTTTTTTTTTTTTTTTTTTTTTTTTTTGTTTGATGATCTTGTATTACGAATATAGAGATTTTTTTTAAAAAATTTATACTTCCTCCGTTCTTTTTTTTTACACCATAAGGGATTTCACGCTTGCCAATGCATTACTTTAGCTATCAATATCTTCAATTATACTTTTGTAAAAATTATAAAAATTTGATTTTTGAAAAGTAGAGTTCGATACAAATCTAACTAGGTCTCACATGACTATATTTTTTCATAATGTATAAATCACAAATGATGGTCAAAGAATATTAAGTGAATAGTGTAAAAATCATAATGGTGCAACCGTGCAATAAAATAAAAACGGAGGAAGTACTAATAATCCAAACTTTGGATGTACCACACAGCTAACAATAATCTAACTTCCAAATTGAGAAAGAACAAACAATACCACTTTTTAAGCAACACTGGACATAAGACATATAAAGACACAACATTCAATTCAAGATCTATTGAAAAAACAAACATGTACGATAACATTTATAAGATGAACAATACTTATTCGATCATTTGATTACGTACAAACAAAGTAACATCATACGTTAACTTAAAATGCCCCTATATTATATATAGGAGCTTATTTGTATCAGATAACAAGTAGTGAGGCACAAAGAGATTACTTAGGAGGTAACCCTCAGGCCATAATAATGAGTTGCATAGATCGATCAAGGGGCTTTAATACCAACCTTGCGAGTTTTAGGAAGATCGGTAGAAGGCTGGGCTTGAGCCTTCTCGACACCGCCACAGTAAGCGGGTTCGCTGCCACAGTAGCCAAACTGGCTACAGCACAGCCCATTGGGGCAAGCCCCATTGAAACATTCTCCTTGTCCCATTGATGTACACACCAAAAGGGTCATCATCACCATTGTTGACCTCGATTAGTTTTGGTGATGACAACCAAACTCGATTTGATAAAAGTGTATTAAGTGTGCAGGTTATTTAGGCAAGTTCTTATTAAGAACAAAGTTCCGGGGTTGGAACTAAGAGAAGTCCTTAATCTACATATGGCATACACACCAATTTGAAGTAAAGAAGGCAAAGAAGGTTTTATGCTTGGATGTTCTATTTGGCAAGATAGAGTTATCAAAGGTCCAATTGGAATATCATAAAAGCAACGAGTATTACATGAAGACTAAAAAGTATGAGTTATTTTTCTTAGGCTTTATGTAAGTGTTTGATATTTTATGATTGGTTGGAACACAAGGAATACGAGAGTTAATTGGAATTAAAAGTGAAACGATCAATCTATTTTATAAAATTGGTTTTTATCTTATTTTTGGTTTTTGTTAAAATTATAAAAAGATATTTCTTTATTATTTTTTTTAACAAAATAAATATCTTCTGTAAAAAGATTTTAACTGATTCCTTAAATTACTCTCCAAGGAAAAGATTTATTCAAACCTCATCCCACGTTCTATATTGAACGACTTTCCTGACTTCTCTACATTGCTTGAGTTAGTTCCTAAAATTTAGTAACAACACCTCAAGTAGTGGAGAATGTGGGGAAGGTGGTTGGGTTGATGAAACAGTATAAAAAAAAGAGTTGAGTTTCAGTTTTAAGGTAACCATGACAATCGTACAACATTTGAGAAAAAAAATATATATTTGTCAGTGAGAGTATTCCTATGTTCCAACTATTTTAAGATATCTAAACACGTAGAGTTCAAATTACTGAGTTGTAATTTGGGAAAGGGTTGAGTGATCCTTGTAAAGACTTAGAGTTAAGTCTTGAGTGTAGGCTTCGGAGCAGAAGCTAGAGTGAGCATTTGGGGTTGGCTAAGGTTCTAATTGGAACTTAAGTTTTGTCGAGTTCCTTATAGGTTGTAATGGAGTAGTTGCCCTATTTAGTGAAGTCATGTTCGAAAATCCCAAGTGGTCATGGTTTTCTCCTTGTTGGGCACAAGAAGTTTCCACGTAAAAATCTCTTTGCATCTCTTTATTTCGTTCTACGTTTTTAATTTCCGCAAAATTTGGGAACACTAGTTCCTACACAATTCACCCCCCTCTTGTGTGTTCCATCTAAGTTAACAAGTGGTATCAGAGCAGGTTACTCAAAGAAAGCAGGCAACCCTGTTGAGTTGTGTGATCCAAACAAAATGAACACACACAAGAAACTTGAAGAAGGTTACTCTACTCAGAGACCTCCAATGTTCAACGAAAATTTCTTTTCCTATTGGAAGAACCGCATGGAAATCTTCATCAAAGCAGAAAACTATCAAGTGTGGCGAGTTATTGAAGTGGGCGACTTTGAGGTAACAACTACCAATGACAAAAACGAGGTAATCCCTAAACCAATGTCCGAGTATGATAAAGATGATTTTGATAAAATGGAGGTTAATGCTAGAGCTGTAAAATTGCTCCACTGTGGTCTTGGACCTCATGAACATAATAAAGTCATGGGGTGCAAGAACGCAAAGCAAATTTGGGATTTGTTACAAGTCACACACAAAGGAACAAACGAAGTTAACCGTTCTAAAATAGATCTTTTGATGTCTAAATATGAACGATTTGAAATGAATCCAAAAGAATCTATTCAAGAAATGTTTACTCGTTTTACTAACAAAAATAATGAGTTAGTCTCTCTTGGAAGAACTATACCAATTGATGAACAGGTACGAAAGATCTTAAGGAGCCTTCCACAAGATGAGAGATGGAGAGCCAAAGTTACTGCGTTGCAAGAAACAAAGGATTTCACAAAATTCAATATTGAGCAACTGGTCGGATCTCTCATGACTCATGAGCTGCACCTTGGAGCAAGTAACACAGAGATTTCCAAAAACCGTGGACTTGTGCTTAGGGTTGAGGAACAAGAAGATTCAGAACCTGACGAAGAAGAAGTTTCCATGATGGTTAGAAAGTTTAGGAGATTCTATAAAAATCTTAAAACTGGAAACCAAAAGGATAAAAATCCAAGCAAGAGAATATCAAATTCTAAACCTGATTCCGGATGCTTCAAGTGTGGAAGTTCGGAACACCTCATTCGTGAGTGTCCTCTTTGGGAAACTGATCAAGGAAAAGCCAAAGGAAAGGAGCAGACAACAGAAAGATACAAACCAACCTTTGGAAAACCTAACTATCGCAAGGCAATGATTTCAGCTTGGGGTAGTGACTCAGAATCAGAAGATGATGAGGAGCCACAAAATGAAGAGATGGCTAATCTGTGTCTAATGGCCAAAATAAAAGAAAAGAAAGATGTTCCATCAAATGAGGTATGTTCCAAAATCCTTTGTGTTTTATCTAAGGAAAAATTAATTGAATTGTTGTTAGAAACATTGGATGATTTTAAAAAGCTTAGCATAGTAAAGGAACAAAGTGATAGAGCTCTCAAAATTAGTAAAGACCATATCACCTATCTGAACAGTACTAGATCAGACGTTCAAAGTAGGTTCTTTGATCTTTTGGATCAAAACACTGTGCTAAAAGAGTCTTTAAAACGTACTAAGCATGAGAATATTACTCTTAATGTAGAACTTGCTCAATATAAACTGTTTAATGTTAGTCTAGATTCTGCTAGTTCTATTGAGACACATATGCGTATTTTCAATGTTGATTTTGAGAAACTGAATAATGATCTTGTTACCGTTAAGGAACAAAAGGAAAAACTTGAAAAGGAACTTGCTTTAGCTAATGCTAGAAAGAAGGAAGTTCCTAAGATTACTCCTAAATATATCCTTGATGCCCAAGTTCGAAAAAGAGAAGGATTAGGTTTCTCCAGGTAGAGCCCTAAGAAGAATAAATATGTAGATTTACCTAGCAACAAGCTCTGCTCCTTTTGTGGTAATACAAGACACTTGAAAGATGCTTGTTCCAAACGGAATAAGAAAATTCTCAAAAATGAAAATACTGTTAAATTGATGTGGGTTAAGAAAACTAGTGGTGATGAAAAGGAACTCGAGGAAACCTGAGTTCCTGAAACAAACAATTAGTTTTCTTACAGGTCGCAGTGAGGGGGAACAACACTTGGTACCTCGACAGTGGGTGTTCCAAACACATGACAGGAGACAAATCTAAATTTCTCTCACTGGAGACCTATAATGGAGGAACGAGACAACAAGAAAGGCGAGATAATCGCAATTGGAAAAGTAGGAAAGTCAAGTTCCCATGCAATTGACAATGTATTTTTAGTCGAGGGCCTCAAGCACAACTTATTAAGCATCTCACAATTTTGTGATAAAGGCAACTCTGTAAGTTTCACTTCTAACTCCTGTAGAGTTTTTAACAATGACAGTGAGGAGGTTATCTTGGAAGGAATTCGTAAAGGGAACACATACATTGTGGATCTCAGCACAGTTCCTAGGAACAACCTAACTTGTCTCAGTGTCATTGAAGATGACTCACTTCTATGGCATAGACGCCTTGGACATGCTAGCTAGTATTCCTCTCATCGACAAGCTTAGGACACAAGAGCTTGTTGTGGGGCTTCCCTCAATAAAGTTTCTAAGTGGAAAAGTTTGCAATGCATGTGTAAGAGGGAAACAAGTAAGATCCTCATTTAAAAGTAAGAAAATGGTAAGTTCCACTAAACCTTTGGAACACATTCACATGGACTTGTGTGGTCCAATGAGGGTACAGAGTAGAAGTGGTAAAAGATATGTTCTGGTAATAGTTGATGACTTTTCTCGTTTTACATGGGTAATATTTCTTTCTAGCAAAGATAAGACTTTTGATGAATTTACTGCTTTTGCTAAAAGAATTCAAAAGATAAGTGGTTATCAACTAATAAGTATGTGTTCTGTCCATGGCACTGAGTTTGAAAACTCAAGTTTTGATGAGTTTTGCAGGGAACACGGAATGCATCATAATTTCTCGGCTCCAAGAACTCCACAACAAAATGGAGTAGTAGAAAGGAAAAATAGATCCTTGGAAGATATGGCTAGAACCATGCTTATTGCTAGCAATCTTCCTAGGAACTTTTGGGCCGAGGCAGTAAATACTGCATGTTATATAATCAATAGAGTCATGATCCGACCAATAACTAACAGGACATCCTATGAGTTATTCAAGGATAGAAAACCAAATATATCTCATTTCTGATCTTTTGGTTGCAAGTGTTTCGTGCACAACAATGGTAAGAGAAACATAGGGAAATTAGATGAAAGGAGTGATGAAGCTGTAGTCCTTGGCTATGCAAGGAATAGCAAAGCTTACAGAGTCTATAATAAAAGGACAATGTGTGTTGAGGAGTTTGTACATATTATTTTTGATGAAACTGACTGTCTATCTAATGTACAGGAACATGAGCTTGAATAGGAACAAGGAGACTTTGAAATTGGTCTGATCCGTTCCACTGACCAGGATGAAGAAGAAGCCCCTTTACCAGTAAAGCACCAGGTCAAAATTGTAGCAGAACCGCAACATGAGCTAGAAAAAACTCCTGTTCCAGAAGACAATGGAATACATGATGAAGATTTGGAACAGGTTGTGGATGAAGTAGCAATAGAAGCTGCAGAAACAAATGTTGAAGGATCCAATCGAGTAACTTTGCAAAATTTCCAACCTAAACCTTGGAAACACCAAAAATCACATCCAATTTATAAAATCATAAGTGACCTTGGCAAAGGAACCCAAACAAGATCCCAACTCCGAAATCTTTGTGCCTTTTATGCCTACTTATCTACTATAGAACCAAAAAATCATACCGAAGCCTTAGGTGATGCAGATTGGATCAACGACATGCAAGAAGAGCTAAATGAATTTGAAAGGAACAAGGTATGGCACCTTGAACCTAAACCGAAGAACCATAAGGTCATTAGACTAAAGTGGGTATTTCGAAACAAATTAGATGACCATGGAAACATTACAAGAAATAAGGCTCGATTGGTTGTCAAAGGTTACAACCAACAAGAAGGTGTTGATTTTGAGGAGAATTTTGCTCCCGTTGCTAGATTAGAAGCTATTCAAATTTTAGTTGCTTTTGCTGCTTTCATGGGTTTTAAATTATATCAAATGGACGTTAAATGTGCTTTTTAAAATGGCTATCTTCAAGAAAAAGTTTATGTGGAACAACCCCCGGTTTTTGAAAATCCAAACTTTCCTAATCATGTATTTAAGCTTGACAAAGCTCTTTACAGGCTAAAGCAAGCACCTAGGGCATGGTACGAAAGACTTTCAAAGTTTCTTTTACAAAATGATTTTAAAAGAGGAAATGTTGATAAAACTTTATTTTTGAAATCAAAAGGAACTCATCTTTTAGTTATACAAATTTATGTAGATGACATTATATTTGGTGCAACTAACTAGTCTTTGTGTAAATATTTTGCTGAGCTAATGAGTGGTGAATTTGAAATGAGTATGATGGGGGAACTAAATTTTTTCCTCGGACTACAAATCAAGCAAACTGACATAGGAATAATGATTCACCAACAAAAGTACATCAAGGAGTTATTAAAGAAGTATGAGCTCAACACTTTAAAGACAAATCACACTCCAATGGGAACGGCTACACGTCTAGATGAAGATCCCAAAGGAAAAAGTGTAAATCAAACCAAGTACCGTGGGATGATTGGCTCATTATTATATCTAACGGCAAGTAGACCAGATATTTCTTTTAGTGTGGGTCTATGTGCTAGGTTCCAATCAAATCACAAGGAATCTCATATGACTGCTGTAAAAAGGATTCTGAGGTACCTAAATGGAACAGACGATCTATGTATTCTATCCTAAGAGTGATACGTTCAACTTAAGAGGATATGAAGATGCAGACTATGCTGGAGACTTGGTAAACCGCAAGAGTACATCAGGTATGGTTCAATTTCTTGGTCCGTGTTTGGTTTCTTGGGGTTCTAAGAAACAAAATACTGTTGCTTTATCCACTGCAGAAGCAGAATATGTAGCTGCGACCTCTTGCTGCTCCCAAATACTTTGGATAAAACAACAGTTAAGAGATTTTGGTATTATTCTAGAATGTGTTCCTATTTATTGTGATAATACTAGTGCTATTTGCATCTCTAAAGATCCGGTACATCATTCTAGTGTAAAGAATATTCAAATTCGTCATCACTTTTTAAAGGACAACGTTGAAAAAGGTTTTATTAAATTAGATTTCTGCCCAACTGATAATCAAATTGCAGATATTTTGACTAAACCTTTAAGCAGGGAGAAGCATGAAAAGATGAGATTGGAACTTCGTATGATAAAAATTCACTGAATTGCACGCAAATCTCCTAATTAGGTATGACTCAAATAACTAGTATGTGTCATGAAAAATCCAGCATAAAAATATTGTGCAAAAGCATATTTAGAGTTGTATCCAGTAAATAATCATCATACAAGATGAGTACTTGTTAATTGCTATGTGTGCAAATTGATCGTATAAACTAGAAAAATAAGCATGTTGACTTGTTAAAGTTCCTGTTGTGTTATGTAGCATGTATCTTTTATTTATCTTTTTCACTCATATTTTATCTTCTAATTTTTTATTTTTTATTTTTCTCTATTATCTACAAAAAGGTTTATTTATCCCCCTAAACATTCTCTTCCGTAAACATAGCCAAAGACCTCTTCTAAAACTTGTCTTTTATTTTTTTTTTGTTCCATCTTTTAATCTTATTCACATTTCAAAAAAAAAAAAAAAAAAAAATCCGAAGAGTTAGAAATTTTTGTCAGACTATATTATGAGTGTAAGGCATTCTTATGACCTTATTCCACTCAAACTCCTTTACTTATTACCTCAACCACATAACCTTTCTTCTTCCCAACACCTTTTACCCCTTTCTTTTTATCTCTCCTCTGTAAAACACACCAACACCCTTCAATGGAAAAAACAAGTAACAACACCCTACTCCCTCACCAATCAACGAAAAGACCCCGTACCTCTTCACCATCTACGGACTCACCGACTCCGATGGGTGCATCTCCGTACTCCCCTACACAAACAACCAATCCCGTAACAAAATCGGCAAATACATCGGAAAATTCAAAACCTCAATAGATCGAACCTAGTTTTTCCCCAAATTCCACTAACCGCATAACCAAGAGACGAAAGATAGATGGAGGTCCATCTAAGGGGGAAGCTAAGGAGCGTTTAAAAGCACTCACACTCGAAGCCGATCGTCTTACTCGGGGTTTTGCTTTAAACTTGGAATGGTGTCAATCTAGTAAGTTTTCTGAACTACTTGATATACTAGAGTTTCAAGGTTGGGTTCAATTATTAAATGTTCATGCAAAGAGACCCTTAATTCCGGGTGCCGTCAATGAATTTGTGCTTAATTTTAGTTGTGTGAATGGTGTTTGTACAAGTAAGGTGAATGGTACTTCTCTATCTTTCGATGCACAATATCTAGCAAAATTGTTTAGTGTTCCTAATGTTGGTTATTGTGACTATTTTAAGCACAAACATACTGTGCAAATTGGTGATACTCATGAACAAATAGTGAAGTATGTTTGGGGTAGTACTTGTGATTCTACTATGACAGTGGTGTCTCAAAATAATTTCTCATCACCTTTGGTGAAATTATTATTTAGCATTGTTAGAAAGGGAGTAATTCCTCGACCACAAAAGAGATATGAGGCGGGTTTGCTAGATTGTGCTCTAATTTATTGTTTAGGCAATAATTTGCACATTAATTTTCCATCAATTATGATCCAACATCTTAATCATTGTATACCTAAGTATACTGTTGGTTATGGTCCTTTTCTCACCACTTTGTTTGAAAGTTTTGGTGTGGATTTGAGTGTGTTTGATTCACTTGGTATGCAAGCTAAGACCATTGTTCAATATAACTCTTTAACTGCTCTTGGCTTGACTGTGGTGGATGGAAAAACTTATTATATTCCACCTGAGATTGAACAAAAGAAAAAAGCGGGAGAAAGGGAAAGTGAGAAAAAAGAGAGTTCATCCAAAACAAAAAGGCAGAAGCAAGTTGTTATTAAACCAAAACAAACTGGTGTGATAAGGAGAAGGGGCATGAGGGTGGCTAGCCTACCTAAACCTATAAAACCTCCCACCTTTGTTGAGGTAAGTGATGAGGGCAGTGAGAAAAGTGAGGCTAGTGATGAAGTGAAGAGAGTGAGGACAGTGAGAGTGACCCAGAAAAACTTAAGCCTATGGTGGAGCAGGATAAACCAAAACAGGGGATTTTAAATTTTCCTGTCATTCCACATGTTCCTACAAGGAACACACATACTTTTGGCACTACTGGTAGTAGCTCGGGTTTTGGTATTCCAACCTATTTTGGAACATCTGGGTTTGGTACAATGAGTAACACAGGACTTTTTGGTGGTGATCCTAAGTTACACACCGTGGTTGACATGTTGAAGCAGGTGATGTCTAAGCAAGATCAAATTGACAACAAGATCATGTCACTTCAGGCTACTGTAGGTTCCTTGAAAGGGTCAGTACACCGTCTTCAACTTGTAACCAAAGCTCATAGAAAGTCAGTTACTCAGGCACAAGACACAGTTCTTCATCACCTGGAGGAGGTTTCTTTTGAAGATGTTCCTGACATTGATGACTAGTCTGCTACATTTTCTACTCTTTAAATCTTTTGCTTTCTTAGATTACAGCTGGAACACTATCTTTATTTTGCTTTATTTGGGTCTGTAGTACTGGCTATGCAATTTTTTGGTAATATGTGCTACGTGGAACTTTCGCTTATTGATAATAAATACTTTTGATTAGCATATGTGTGATTGCCTTGGAAAGTTTTGTATGGTTGTGAGTTGACTTGATACATAGCTCTATTTATACCCTTTGTTTATATATATATAAACTCGTCAAGGGGTGCTATGTGTGGATCATTGTGCTATTACTATTGTTTTTTTGATGCCAAAAGGGGGAAAGTAATGCAAACAGTGAATATAAGTCATTCGAGTTCCTACAAAGTCTCATACCATACCATGTTTCTTCCAAAGCAGTCATTAGGTAGTACTTACTACTTTACATTATTACTTTTTTAAATTATTATATAAACTAGTTACTAATAATATTAATTAAATTATTAAACGTCTGTATTTGCTTTTCTTCATGATAATTTTGTCTCTTTATTTAAATAAGTTTGCAAGGTTTGTCATCACCAAAAAGGGGGAATATTGTTGACCTCGATTAATTTTGGTGATGACAAGCAAACTCGATTTGATAAAAGTGTATTAAGTGTGTAGGTTATTTAGGCAGGTTCTTATTAAGAACAAAGTTCCGGGGTTGGAACTAAGAGAAGTCCTTAATCTACATAAGGCATACACAACAATTTGAAGTGAAGAAGGCAAAGAAGGTTTTATGCTTGGATGTTCTATTTGGCAAGATAGAGTTATCAAATGTTCAATTGGAATATCATAAAAGCAACGAGTATTACATGAATACTAAAAAGTATGAGTTATTATTTTTAGGCTTTATGTAAGTTTTTGATATTTTATGATTGGTTGGAACACAAGGAATACGAGAGTTAATTGGAATTAAAAGTGAAACGATCAATCTGTTTTATAAAATTGGTTTTTATCTTATTTTTGGTTTTTGTTAAAATTATAAAAAGATATTTCTTTATTTTTTTTTTAATAAAATAAATATCTTCTATAAAAAGATTTTAACTGATTCCTTAAATTACACTCCAAGGAAAAGATTTATTCAAACCTCATCCCACGTTCTATATTAAACGACTTTCCTGACTTCTCTACATTGCTTGAGTTAGTTCCTAAAGTTTAGGAACACCACCTCAAGTAGTGGAGAATGTGGGGAAGGTGGTTGGGTTGATGAAACTATATAAAAAAAGGAGTTGAGTTTCAGTTTTAAGGTAATCCTGACAATCGTACAACATTTGAGAAAAAAAAAATATATATTTGTCAGTGAGAGTATTCCTATGTTCTAACTATTGTAAGATATCTAAACATGTAGAGTTCAAATTACCGAGTTGTAATTTGGGAAAGGGTTGAGTGATCCTTGTAAAGACTAAGAGTTAAGTCTTGAGTGTAGGCTTCGGAGCAGAAGCTAGAGTGAGCATTTGGGGTTAGCTTAGGTTCTAATTGGAACTTAAGTTTTGTCGAGTTCCTTGTAGGTTGTAACGGAGTAGTTGCCCTATTTATTGAAGTCATGTTCGAAAATCCCAAGTGGTCGTGGTTTTCTCCTTGTTGGGCACAAGAAGTTTCCACGTAAAAATCTCTTTGCATCTCTTTATTTCGTTCTACGTTTTTAATTTCTGCAAAATTTGGGAACACTAGTTCCTACACAATTCACCCCCCTTTTTGTGTGTTCCATCTAAGTTAACAACCATGATTACCACAAAGCTCTTAATCTTCATCATTTTCACTCTTATTAACTTTTGTAACTAACTTACTCTTAGTTTTTTTCTTTGTTTTATGAGTTTTTTGTTTGATGAATTTGGCTATGAATGAGGGGGTATTTATAGGGCTTTGAGATGCAGTCATTTGGGAAAATGCATGGGTTTTAATTAGTGCATGGAAGATTTTATTGGCTACACTACGTCGCTATATTATTGTATGTGTACATTATCCTATTATTGGACCACCTTTGATTAAGTTAACCATAGAATAATCAACGCGAGCTCGTGGGATTGTCAAAATAGAGTGAATAGATTTTTGTGTTGTTTGTATTAGCATATGAACAAGTATATATATACAAGCTATAGAGATTAGGGATCGTAATATAACGGCCCATTAACTATACATATGATATGGCCTAACGCCCCCCCTTCAAGTTGGAGCATGCAAATCACAAATGCCCAACTTGCCAAGTAAATACAAGAATTGTTGTTTGTTCAATGCCTTAGTGAATAAATCCGCCAGTTGATCCGTCGTTTTCACATACGACGGACTGATAACACCATCCTGAATCACATCACGGACATAATAACAATCAACCTCAATGTGTTTAGTGCGCTCATGGAAGACCGGATTTCGCGTAATATACAATGCAGATTGACTATCACAAAATAAACTCATTGCGCGAGGATGGGAGACTCCCAATCTCAGAAGTAGAGCTTTCAACCACTTCATCAGTTGCTTTAGACATTGAACAAAATTCGGCCTCGGCAGAGGACTTAGCCAAAGTGTCCTGCTTCTTAGTCTTCCAAGAAATAGGAGAAGCCCCAAGAAACACCAACCAACCAGTAATAGAATGTCTCGTCAAAGGACAACTAGCCCAATCCGAGTCACACCATCCTGTAATATGTAGATCACAATCAGAGCTCGAAAGAATTCCCGGGCCCGGACATCCTTTCAAGTAATGCACTGTACGAAGAGCGGCCTCCCAATGATCCTGACGCGGTTGTTGCATAAATTGAGACAAGATATGAACCGCATAGGCCAAATCAGGTCTCGTGAAAGATAAATAGATCAAACGACCCACAAGACAACGATACATTTCAAGATAAAAAATAAGAGGAGACTCTGATTTAGCCAGAGTATGATTCTGCTCAATAGGAGTACCTGCAGGATGTGCCCCTAGCAAACCAGACTCTGCAATAATATCAAGAGATACTTCCGTTGACATAAAAATATGCTCTCCGGACTACGGGCAACCTCAATGCCAAGAAAGTATTTCAACTCACCCAAATCTTTCATATGAAAACAATCACTCAGATATGATTTGAATGATGAAATTGCAGAGGAATCATTACCAGATATTATCAAATCATCAACATACACCAGAACACTAAGTTGAATTGCCCCAGATTGCAGAGTAAAAAGAGAGTAGTCAAAGTACGATTGTATAAAACCGTACCTTTTTAGAAAAGAGGCCAACTTAGAAAAACAACAACGAGAAGCTTGTCGTAACCCATACAAGGACTTTTGAAGACAAAAAACCAACCAAACTAAGAACCATGAAAACTAGGTGGAGGTTTCATGTAAACCTCCTCATCAAGATCACTGTGTAAAGAAGAAATATGAACGTCCATTTGATGCAATTCCCAATTTTTCGTAGAGGCCACCTCAAGAAATGCATGAACGGTAACCATTTTTTCCACAGGAGCAAAAGTCTCGTTGTAATCAATACCCTCAACCAGATGATTACCAAATATAACGAGACGAGCCTTCAATCTTTCAAGAGTACCATCGAAATTAAGCTTGACCTTGTACACCCATCGGCATCCCAAGGCTTTCTTTCCCGGAGGTAACTTTTCCATCACCCATGTCTCATTATTTTCAAGAGCAGTAATCTTTTTCTGCATGGCCTCCCTCCAACCCTGGTGCTGCATCGCCTCATGAAAATTACGAGGCTCAACCAATTTATCCACAGCTGCAATAAACACACGATGTCGAAAAGAAAACTTATCACAATTCACAAAATGCGCTAAGGGATAAGGAATACCTGAGGAGCTTGGAGTAGACGGTGAAAAAATAGAGGTAGATGGACTTTGGAGAGATATAGTATGTGCGACGTAGTCTCGATGCCAACTCGGAGGATTTAGTGGCCATTGACCACGAATAAGATCTGTAGAGGAGGAGAGAGAGCTCGAAGCAGCAGTCGGGGAGATGTCTGAGCTGCTGTCTTGGGCAGCAGTAGCTGGTGCCACAGGGGGGCTGTGGGCAGCGCTAGTAGCCGCGTGTGGGGTGCGGTCTAGGCTGTCCGCAACAGTAGCAGACCCAACAGTAGTAGCGGCAGACGGGGGAGAGTGGGGTGAGCTCTGAGCATTAGTGTCGTGAGACCCATGTTCAAGAGAAGCCTCACCAACTTCCAACACAAACTCTAAGTCATCCAAAAAATCATGGTCAACCCCATTTGTGTCATTGGCATCAGTATTATTTGAATTTGCCATACCGTCACCAATTGCAAAAGGAAATTCATTTTCATAAAACTTGACATCTCACGAGACAAATATTTCACCCAATTCAAGATCATAACACTTCCACCCCTTTTTACCATGAGGATAGCCCAAAAACACACACTTCCTACTCCGAGGAGCAAATTTATCCCCTTTAGCTTTTTGATTATGAGCAAAGCAAAGACACCCAAACACCCTCAATTCATCAAAATTAGGTTCCTTACCAAAGAGAATTTCAAATGGGGTTTTATTAGATAGAAAACGAGAGGGAGTACGATTAATTAAATAAACCGCACTTAGAACACATTCTCTCCAAAATTCAATTGGCAAGTTACCTTGAAACATCAAAGCACGACTTACATTCAATATATGTTGGTGTTTACGCTCTACTCTACCATTTTGTTGTGGGGTGACAACACAAGAGATTTGAAAGAGAATGTCATTTTCATCAAAATACGGGAGCATGGGTTTGAACTCCGTACCATTATCACTCCGTACACATTTAACATGAACATCAAATTGGCATTTTATCATAGCAAAGAAAGAAAGAAAAGATGAATAAACCTTGGTTTTATCATTTAGCAAATAAACCCAAACACCTCGGGAAAAATCATCAACAATAGTCAAGAAATAATGGGCACCACAAGTAGACGGTGTCTTATACAATCCCTACAAATCACAATGAATCATTTCAAAAATACGACTAGCCCTACTACCACTATTGGGAAAACTATCCCGAGATTGTTTATCCTGTGATCAAATTTCACAAGCTTTATTCAAGAATTTGTTACTAGAACTAGCACTAATAGTAGGCACTAACTTGACTATTGGCCGGATCCGACGGATGTCCCAAATGACGATGCCATAGTTCAAATGTAGAAACCTCTGAACATGTCACTCCACATACTTTAGGAATTCGCTAGAAATAGTAAAGTCCATCTATCCGTTCACCGCCTCCAATCAGGCTCCCTGAGTGTTGGTCCTGCATAGCACATAAAGAATCAGTGAATCGTACATAACAATGAGAATCATCAATCATTTTAGACACCGAAATTAAATTGCAATTTAATTGTGCAACAAATAAGACATTCTCAAGAATGATTCCGTCAGCTAAATACACACGCCCTTCTTGTGTAGCAAGAGCTTGTGTACCATCCGGGAGGCCAACGGGGCATGAAACAATTTCTCGCATATCCACCAAGAAAGATGCATCACCGGTTACATGATGAGTAGCGCCGGTGTCGATAATCCAAGAAGAGGAAAAATACTCACCGCTTATTTTTTCTTGCTGAGTATTAGTAAACATGTTCAACAAAAGACGAACATGCTCTGGTTTAAGTTCGGATAATGCAGAGAGAGTGTCATTAGAGGGTAAGGCAAAAGGTCTAATAGAACTACCCATGGCATTAGCACGTGCCATAGGTTTGCTAGAACTTGTAGCAGCAGCAGAAAGAGTAGGTGCGGCAGCAGTGGAAGCAGAGGCAGAGAGCTAATTGCCCTGTTGTAAAGTAGAGTGCCCCGAATAAGTTGCGCCCCCCTTCTTCCCATATTTTTCAAGCCACCAATCGGGGTAACGGTGAAGGATAAAGCAACCCGTCATGGCCTGAGCGCTTACAGTGAGAGCAAAAAAGATTTGTCTTATCAACACGAGCCGACTGAAATTGACGGCGATCAGACGAGGGAAGAGCGAATACATTAGCATCCTCCTTAACCGCAGGGATTTTGGCTTGAGCAATACTCCGAGAGTGATATTCTTGAAGAAGAGCATGATAAGCGCTCGAGGGTAGCAGGGGGCTATTGAGATAGGAGGTTCGTTCAAACCAAAGAATATTTTGCATCATCAATTCCTACCAAAAAATGATGAAGAATAACCTCATCCCTATTCTTCTCATATTTTGCAGCAACTCCATAGGAACACGTCCCACACTCACAGCCATGCGGTGGTTTTTATATTTATATTTATATAGGATTCTTAGGCACGTTTATGTTAGTTTTTATACCTTTTTCTTAGTCTTTTTGGTCGATTCTAGGGTCATATTTGCATAAGTCATTCTATATTGCTCTATTACGCTCCGTTTGTGTATTTCATAATGTTTCACGTGATTTCGTAGTCATTTGGACGCTTTCGAAGTGTTTGGAGATGTTTCGAATGATATTTAAATGGAAATAGATGGATCGAGTTCATTGACCTAGGGATTTATGCTCGTGGATGTTGTCTCTAAGGATTATATGCATGGGAATTGAAATTAGCATCCACAAGGATCGATATGCACTTTTCGGAATTGAATTCAAGTTAAGAACAAATGAAAACCAAGGCTTGCAAATTATCAAAAAGGACCTTTGTGCATTGTTTCAGCCATATCTTGAGTTCTACAGATCGGATTGAGGTGATTCAAGTTGGGTTAGAAACTAGAATGGAAGGGCTTTCCAATGATAGGTTGCATGCCTTCATATCCTAGATTGTGAGTTACAGCATCCGAAATCGGTCCTTCAAATGTGCCAGCAAGCGCCCAGCCATCGGGCGATGGTTTAGCCGCACAAACAACCCTTAGAATCTGCCTAGCCCGATGGAAATCCATCGGCCGATGTTCGTCATCGCAGCCCTCGATCACTCGACCATCGGCCATCCATCGGGCGATGGGTCTGGCGTGCGGGAAACTTGTTTTCCGTCGATCGTAATTCTCGCGACCAATTAAAAGACGACCTTTGTTACTTTTATTTCCTTATTTTATTTTATCTACTTTATTTTATTTAGGATTAGGTTTTAATATAAATACTTGAGAGGTTTTTATTTTCCTCTTTATGCATTATTTTTCTAGATTAAACGGTTCTTAGTTTTTCTTTCTCCCCATTGTTGAACCCTAGCTTTTCATTCTCCATTAATTCAATCATTGAGGGATTTTCATTCAATCTTTTGTTCTTTATCTATTTTAATAATTATGAATTCAAGTTTATTTATCTCTTTTGTTTTGTTTATTTCAATTATGCATGAGTAGTCGTTTTCTAGGGTTAAGTGAGGGAAGCCATGTTTATACCATGATTATGTGTGCTTAATTATTTATAAATTTATGAATTAGGGTTTGAATACTTCCAATTGATTTGTGGTTTATTGTTTGATTCATGTAATTGGCCAATATCATGAGTTGATTATATAGCTAATAAAAATTAGAATTGAAAGATCATAATTTTAGAGGCTTAATTACAATTGGTGAATTTGATTATGTTAGCGACCGAACTACATATGTTAATTCGTAAGTGTTAATTCCCGACCGTAGGATTAACAAGTGCTTTAATTATTCGACCTAGTTTGTTTATTAATGGATTGTTTACATTTCTTGGATTGGTATAATTATTGTGGACCGAACTTATGCCCTAGACTTTAATTTATCGGAGAGTAACCTTATTTTCATTACTGTCATACTTTAGATAATTTATCATCAAACCACTCTTCGTTTATTGAAATATTTTATAATAATTGGGAAAAAACTAATAGAACCTGTCTCCCTATGGGATTCGACCTGTATTTGCTAAGTCTCCGCTAACAACAGACACCGTGCACTTGCGGTATAACTTTTTATTCATCAAGTTTTAGGCGCCGTTGCCGGGGAGACGACTAGATTCTATTAGTTTTAGTTTGATTGTTTGAACTGTTTATATTGTCTCATTGGAACTTCTGGTTTCAATTGGGATATTCTCATTGCTTTCTTTTCTTTTTGTTTATGCCCTGGTCAAAACGAACAGGTGATTTGATCCCTACGGATTCGAACTTGGACAAGACCCTTAGGCAACTCAAAAAACAAGGAAAAGGGAAGCAGAAAAAGACCCACTAACACAAGATCTCTACAACACAGTCTGACACACGCAAAGAGATGACTGATAATAGGTCTCTTAATTCTTACGGAGTACCATCCCAAGATGGAATTCCAACGGGTCTTAAAATGCCAGCAATCACTGCAGAGAGCTTCGAAATCAAACTCGCATTGCTTAGTATGGTCCAACAAAATCAATTTAGTGGCCATCCTACTGACGAGCCAGTTAATCACTTGCAGCGATTTCAACAATTATGCTTCACTATTCATCACAAAGGAGTCACTCAAGATCAATTGAAGGTGATGTTTTTCGGATTTTCCCTTCGCGATAGAGCTCAAAAGTGGTTGAACAGTGTCAAGGAGACGGAGTGGAGCAAGATTTCTCAAGCATTCCTCAAAGAATATTTTCCCCCTAAAAAAACTGAAAAGATTCGACATCAAATATCAACATTTTCTCAAGAGTCGGGGGAATCTCTTACCGAAGCATGGGATAGATTCTTAGATCTTCAACGATCATGCCCGCATCACAATTTTGAGAAGTGGAATCTTATTCGTATTTTCTATAACGGAGTAGAACCCGAGACTAAATGTATTGTTGATTTTGCCGCAGGTGGTGTTTTCCTTGACAAGACAATCGAGGAAGGGTATGATTTTCTTGCAAATCTTGCAGCCAACCACTTCTCATCTCCAAGAACGCGGCCAAAGAAAGGGAAGATGGAAGTTGGAGCCTATTCACTCATGACATCTCAAATGTCTCAATTAACTGCACAGATTGAAGCATTGCAGGCCACTCAAGAATCTTCTCTTTTATCTGTTAATGCTATGTCTTCTCAACCTTCACAAACTAATTTTTTTTGTGAATTGTGTGGTATACAGGGTCATTTTGGATATCAATGTGCCTAGAATTCTCATGACACCAATTAGATGGAGCAGGTGAATGCCTTTCAACAAAGGCAACCAAATGATCCATATTCTAACAAATTCAATCCAGGTTGGAGGAATCATCCCTACCTTTCATACAAAAGAAATAATGTTCAAAATCCTCAACCTCAGCAACAGTGGGCACAACCTCAGCAACAGTGGTTACAGCCTCAAAACCCTCAACCTCAGCAATATGTTGCAAGGCCTCCACAACATCAACAAGGGGCCTCTCATCATCCTCCCCCGGGTTTCAATAGGCTACCTCAACAACAATAACCTTCTCATGGCACTCAAGAGCCTACTATGTCTGACCTAATGAGAATGATGAAAACCATGAAGCAAAACTGAAGATAACATCAAGGAGTTGAAAAACACGACAAAGCATTTGGAGAACCAACTTGCACAAGTCGCAGGTACCAATATTCAAAGGCAACCTGGCCACTTACTGGGACAACCTGTCTCTAAGGAGACCGCCAATGCTATCACTACTCGTAGTGGTGTTAGTTATGAAGGGCCACAAATGCCTACTGATGATGCAAATCTTGAGAAGGAGAATAGTGAGGTTGCAGAGAAGGCCTTGGATGATGTTCCCACCTCTAAAGATGGGAAAGCTAAAGCAAGTGATGCTGAGAAAGAGAAAAAGAAAGGTTTTGAGCCTCCACCTATCAAGCCAAATCTACCATTCCCACATTGGATGCAAAAGAACAAGGTAGATCAACAATTTGGTAATTTCTTGACTATGGTCAAGAACCTTGAGGTAACTGTTCCCTGTACTGATTTGGTCTCTCAAGTTCCAATGTATGCAAAGTTTTTAAAGGAAATTATTACTAAGAAGAAAGACTTTGGTGGTGTAGAAACAGTTGCTTTAACTGCAGAGTGTAGTGCTGTATTGCAAAATAAATCCCCACCTAAGCTTAAGGACCCTGGTAGTTTTTCCATCCCATGTCATGTAGGTTCATTATTCATTGATAAAGCTTTATGTGACTTAGGTGCAAGTGTGTCTGTTATGCCTCTTTCTGTTTGTAACAAGTTGGATATGGGAGCTTTAAAATGCACACAGATCACTTTGCAAATGGCGGATCGTTGTATAAAATACCCTTTAGGTGTTTTCGAGGTTGTCCCCGTTCGGGTTGGGAAAATTTTTCATTCCTATTGACTTTGTAGTTTTGGATATGGAGGAGGATAGTAATATCCCGATCATTTTAGGTAGACCTTTCTTGTGTACTGCAGGTGCTGTTATTGATGTCAAGTCTGGGTCCCTTACTTTGTCTGTTGGTGATGATACAGTTACTTTTAATCTAACCAATGCGATGAAGTCGCCTATGCTTGAGAATACTTGTTGCAGGATTGATATGCTTGATGAGATAGTGAGAGATGATACGCCTCGTGAGTTAGCTAATGATCCATTAGAAGCTGTTCTCGCCCTAGAGGTCTCTAAAGGAGAAGGAGATGCAGAGATTGACTCCTTGATTCGTGACTTGGATGCCCCTAACACTGAGGGGTTCAAGGTGATGGAAACTATTTTTTCTACTTCTGAGTCACAAGTAAAAAAGGTAGAGTTAAAACCTTTTCCTTCTCATCTTAAATATGCATTTCTTGATGATAATGAGGAATGCCATTTAATTGTTAGTGCTAAACTCGATGATAGCCAACTTTCTAAGCTTTTGACTGTGCTTCGCATGCATAAAAATGCAATCGGGTATAGCATTGATGATCTTACAGGGATAAGTCCTAATTTTTGTATGCATAGAATTAATTTGGAAGAGAATCATCGCCCTTACATCCAACCACAACGTCGATTAAATCCTAATATGCAAGAGGTGGTGCAGAAAGAGGTAATGAAACTTCTTGATGCGGGCATCATCTACCCCATCTCAGATTCTAAGTGGGTGAGCCCAGTACAAGTCGTTCCTAAGAAAGGGGGGACAACTGTTGTTAAAAATGATAAGAATGAACTAATTCCTACTCGTGGTTTCATAGGTTGGCGTATGTGTATCGATTATCGCAGGTTGAATACAGCCACCGTGAAATATCACTTCCCCTTACCTTTTATAGATCAAATGCTTGAAAGATTTGCAAAACATAGTTTTTTCTATTATTTGGATGGATATTCAGGTTTCTTTCAGATTCCCATTCATCCGGAAGATCAAGAGAATACAACATTCACATGCCCCTATGCATGGTACATTTGATTGTCGTAGAATGCCATTTGGGTTATGTAACGCCTTTGCGACGTTTCAAAGGTGTATGATGGCCATTTTCTCTGATTTCATTGAGAACATCATGGAGGTATTTATGGATGATTTCAGTGTTTATGGTTCTGACTTTGATATGTGCTTGCATAATCTTTCTAAGGTGCTTAAACGTTGTACTGATGTCAATTTGGTCTTGAATTGGGAAAAGTGCCACTTCATGGTCAATGAAAGAGTGGTACTTGGTCATCTTATTTCTGATCGTGGAATCCAAGTTGAAAAAGCAAAAATTGAGGTGATTGAGAAACTTCCCCCTCCCATGAATGTCAAGGGAGTGAGAAGTTTTCTTGGTCATGCAGGGTTTTATCGCTGATTTATAAAAGATTTTTCGAAAATAGCGAAACCCCTCACTCAATTATTTCTTAAGAATGCCACATTTGAGTTTACTGATGCTTGTATGGAGTCTTTTAATAAGATTAAGGAGGCGTTGATAACTGCTCCTATCATACAACCTCCGGATTGGGATTCGCCATTCGAAATCATGTGTGATGTGAGTGACTATGCTGTGGGAGCCGTGCTTGGACAACAAAAGAACAAGGTTTTGCATGCCATTTACTATGCTAGTAAAACCTTAGATGAGGCTCAGATGAATTATGCCACCACTGAGAAAGAGCTCCTATCTATTGTGTATGCTCTTGACAAGTTTCGAACTTACCTCATTGGTTCGAAAGTAATTGTCCACACTGACCATGCCACTCTGAAGTATCTCCTAGCAAAGAAAGAGGCTAAAACGAGGCTCATACGATGGATTTTGCTCCTTCAAGAGTTCGATTTAGAGATTCGAGATAAAAAGGGTGTCGAGAACGTTGTTGCGGATCACCTCTCGATTAAGATTTCAGTCTACTTCAGATACCCCTATAAATGACTCTTTCCCCGATCATCATTTATTCTCTATTTCTTCTGTGTCTCCATGTTATGCTGACTATGCTAATTTTTGTGTAGGTGGTTCACATCCTCCGAATTTGACTTACCAACAACGCAAGAAGTTTTACCATGATGCCAAGCGGTACTTTTGGAATGACCCTCATTTGTATCGAAGGTGTGCTGATGGAATGTTTCGGAGATGTGTAGCGGATTGGGATACTCATGGTATCCTTCATCATTACCATAATCTACCTTCTAGTGGACATCTTGGTTCTACTGCAACTGCCTACCGAGTGCTTCAATGTGGTTTCTATTGGCCCTCATTATTCAAGGATGCTCGTGCCTTTTGCAATGCATGTGATGAGTGTCAAAGAACGGGAAATATATCGAAGAGGCAAGAGATGCCACAAAATGGGATTCTTGAGGTCGAGCCTTTTGATGTCTGGGGCATTGATTTTATAGGACCATTTCCCTCTTCTTGTGGGAATCGGTACATTTTGGTTACCGTCGACTATGTCTCCAAGGGGGTCGAAGCTATTGCATCGCTTACTAATGATTCGAAGGTCGTTATGAAGCTATTAAAAAAGATCATCTTTCCGCGCTTCGGAGTCCCAAGAGTTGTTATTAGTGACGGTGGTTCTCATTTCCATCAACGAACTTTCAAGTCTCTTCTTAAGAAACATGGAGTTACTCACAAAGTTGGTTTGGCCTATCATCCTCAAACGAGCGGCCAAGTTGAGGTATCTAATCGACAAATCAAGAGAATCCTTGAAAAGGTATTCAACAAATCTCGCAAAGATTGGTCATTTAAGTTGGATGATACATTGTGGGCATTGCGAATAGCTTACAAGACTCCGTTAGGGACAACTCTGTATCGGTTGGTGTATGGCAAAGCTTTTCATTTACCGGTCGAAATGGAATACCTTTCACAATGGGTTGTCAAGGAAATTAATTTGGATCTAGAGAAGGCCAGTGAAGCGAGACTTCTTCAATTGAACGAGCTAGATGAGATTCGGCTCGATGCTTACGAGAATTATAGGCTCTACAAGGAGCAAACAAAGAAGTTTCACGATAAGATGATCCAAAAAAGATAGTTCAATAATGGTGACAAAGTGTTGCTTAGGGACAAGCAACGGTTTAGCTTGGGGGATTTTGATGAATCATATTTATATAGGGTTCTTAGGCACGTTTATGTTAGTTTTTATACCTTTTTCTTAGTCTTTTTGGTCGATTATAGAGTCATATTTGCATAAGTCATTCTATATCGTTCTATTACGCTCCGTTTGTGTATTTCTTAATGTTTCAGATGATTTCGTAATCAGATGCTTTCGAAATGTTTGGAGATGATTCGAATGATATTTGAATGGAAATAGATGGATCGTTTCATTGACCGAGGGATTTATGCTCGTGGATGTTGTCTCTAAGGATTATAAGCGTGGGAATTGAAAATAGCATCCACAAGGATCGATATGCACTTTTCGGAATTGAATTTGAGTTAGGAACAAATGAAAACGAAGGCTTTCAAAGTATCAAAAACAAACTTTGTGTATTGTTTCAGCCATATATCGTGTTTTACAGATCGGATTGAGGTGATTCAAGTTGGGTTAGAAACTAGACTTGAAGGGAATTCCAATGATAGGTCGCACGTCTTCATACAATTCCTAGATTGTGAGTTACAGCCTTCCAAAATGGGTCCTGCAAATCTGCCAGCAAGCGCCCAGCCATCGGGCGATGGTTTAGCCGCACAAACAACCCTTCGAATTTGCCTAGCCCGATGGAAATCCATCGGCCGATGGTCGTCATCGCAGCCCTCGATCACTCGACCATCGGCCATCCATCGGGCGATGGGTCTGGCGTGCGGGAAACTTGTTTTCCATCGATCGTAATTCTCGCGACCAATTAAAAGACGACCTTTGTTACTTTTATTTCCTTATTTTATTTTATCTACTTTATTTTATTTAGGATTAGGTTTTAATATAAATACTTGAGAGGTTTTTATTTTCCTCTTTATGCATTACTTTTCTAGATTAAACGGTTCTTAGTTTTTCTTTCTCCCCATTGTTGAACCCTAGCTTTTCATTCTCCATTAATTCAATCATTGAGGGATTTTCATTCAATCTTTTGTTCTTTATCTATTTTAATAATTATGAATTCAAGTTTATTTATCTCTTTTGTTTTGTTTATTTCAATTATGCGTGAGTAGTCGTTTTCTAGGGTTAAGTGAGGGAAGCCATGTTTATACCATGATTATGTGTGCTTAATTATTTATAAATTTATGAATTAGCGTTTGAATACTTCCAATTGATTTGTGGTTTATTGTTTGATTCATGTAATTGGCCAATATCATGAGTTGATTATATAGCTAATAAAAATTAGAATTGAAAGATCATAATTTTAGAGGCTTAATTACAATTGGTGAATTTGATTATGTTAGCGACCGAACTACATATGTTAATTCGTAAGTGTTAATTCCCGACCGTAGGATTAACAAGTGCTTTAATTATTCGACCTAGTTTGTTTATTAATGGATTGTTTATATTTCTTGGATTGGTATAATTATTGTGGACCGAACTTATGCCCTAAACTTTAATTTATCTGAGAGTAACCTTATTTTCATTATTGTCATACTTTAGATAATTAATCATCAAACCACTCTTCGTTTATTGAAATATTTTATAATAATTGGGAAAAAACTAATAGAACCTGTCTCCCTGTGGGATTCAACCTGTATTTGCTAAGTCTCCGCTAACAATAGATACCGTGCACTTGCGGTATAACTTTTTATTCATCAAGTTTTTGGCGCCGTTGCCGGGGAGACGACTAGATTCTATTAGTTTTAGTTTGATTGTTTGAACTGTTTCTATTGTCCCATTGGAACTTCTGGTTTCAATTGGGATATTCTCATTGCTTTCTTTTCTTTTTGTTTATGCCCAGGTCAAAACGAACAGGTGATTTGATCCCTACGGATACGAACTTGGACAAGACCCTTAGGCAACTCAAAAAACAAGGAAAAGGGAAGCAGAAAAAGACCCACTCACACAAGATCTCTACAACACAGTCTGACACACGCAAAGAGATGACTGATAATAGGTCTCTTAATTCTTACGGAGTACCATCCCAAGATGGCATTCCAACGGGTCTTAAAATGACAGCAATCACTGCAGAGAGCTTCGAAATCAAACTCGCATTGCTTAGTATGGTCCAACAAAATCAATTTAGTGGCCATCCTACTGACGAGCCAATTAAGCACTTGCAGCGATTTCAACAATTATGCTTCACTATTCATCACAAAGGAGTCACTCAAGATCAATTGAAGGTGATGTTTTTCGGATTTTCCCTTCGCGATAGAGCTCAAAAGTGGTTGAACAGTGTCGAGGAGACGGAGTGGAGCAAGATTTCTCAAGCATTCCTCAAAGAATATTTCCCCCCTGAAAAAACTGAAAAGATTCGACATCAAATATCAACATTTTCTCAAGAGTCGGGGGAATCTCTTACCGAAGCATGGGATAGATTCTTAGATCTTCAACGATCATGCCCGCATCACAATTTTGAGAAGTGGAATCTTGTTCGTATTTTCTATAACGGACTAGAACCCGAGACTAAATGTATTGTTGATTTTGTAGCAGGTGGTGTTTTCCTTGACAAGACAATCGAGGAAGGGTATGGTTTTCTTGCAAATCTTGCAGCCAACCACTTCTCATCTCCAAGAACGCGGCCAAACATATGCCCTAGACTTTAATTTATCTGAGAGAAACCTTATTTTCAATATTGTCATACTTTAGTTAATTAATCATCAAACCACTCTTCGTTTATTGAAATAGTTTATAATAATTGGGCAAAAACTAATAGAACATGTCTCCCTATGGGATTCGACCCGTATTTGCTAAGTCTTTGCTAACAACAGACACCGTGCACTTGCGGTATATTTTTTTATTCATCACTGATCACTGGAACCCAGATAGAAAGGGGAAGCAGGATCAATTTTGGTTTCTTCCACCATTGTCAATAGAGCAGAGGATAGAGATTCGAAAGAAATTTTTTTTTTAGAGTTTTTAGGGTTTTAGAATCGTAGTGGCTTCGATACCATGTCAAAATAGAGTGAATAGATTTTTGTGTGTTTTGTATTAGCATATGCACAAGTATAAATATACAAACTAGAGAGATTAGGGCTCGTAACATAACGGCCCATTAACTATACATATGATATGGCCTAACAGGGATAAAGCAAGTTGCAGATTACTACTCCCTTCTCCAATTTTTTGGTACCTAGTTTGATCGTACTTGTCAATGCTAACTTTAACCATTTTAACTAGTAGCTTAATATTTATTTATCAATAATTATAAATTGTTGGTATTTTGCAAACTATACATTCAGGCAGTTTTAACAAATACCCACTTAATTATGGTAAATGCTATGTAGTTTAACTTATTGCAACAACATTGATTAAAGAGCTGATAAGATGTACGAAGTATATAATATTGTCAAAAGATCAAGACACCTAAGAAAAATTTAGCTGAGATGTATATACTATTATTGGCTCGTATTAGTGGGCTAGAAAATTTGAAAAAGTATATACGTAGGTGGATGATAAGAGAATCCTCTCCCTAAGTTATCACCAATGGAGATGAACCTCTAAGTTACTGGTTGGAAGGTACTCTCCTTTCCACTCTTCCAAAATTATGATGGTTGACAGGAGCTTAAAATTGACACGTAGAATAGTTTACATACTCCACAATACGAATACATGACTATGATTTTTTTTTAATATTTCTTATTTTATTTCTTATTTTATTAAAATATATTGTTGTATGCATAAATATATATAAGTTATAAAAATCTAATACTTCTATTAGATGTATAGAAATGAATTTAGTAATATACTTCACTTGTTAACTTTCTTGTTATAATATTTTTTTTTTTTTGCATAAATAATAAGTTATAAAAATCTAATACTTGTATTACATATATATTTTGTGTATATCGAAATGACTTTAGTAGTAGACCTCACATGTTTTTTTTTTTTAGTAAAATCATAAATATATATAGTTATCTGCAACTTTAGAGTATTATGTGTGAGATATATCCCAAAGTTGCAGTTAACAATTAACGGAGATAGTATATACTGTATATTTTACGACGAGTACGTAATAATTAAGTGGGTAGAACCTCAAGGAAATGAGGAAGAAGTTTATACACTAAATAATCATTGATCCTTGAGAATTTGGCTTGGAATACAAGTGTAGAATAGTCTACACTACTTTACTTGAGTGAGGTAATCACACGTTATGATGCATGAAATAATTTTAACAACTAAAACAAGTCGACTAATTGGTATATACTGTTGTTGGCATTGTAACCACTCAATCGATATCTATGTTAATTATAATCTATTGAATAAACATGTTTATTTTGTAAGCTACAAAAAGTGTATCATGGGGTTCAAGGTGACGGTTAGATACTCAAGATTCATTTTATATTTCATCCCTCCATCCATTATTATTACAAGATATCTTGAATAAAAAAAAACCAAAAAATAATCGCCATAAGTATTTATGAAGATTAAAAATTCTAGCGTAGTCGTCGACTACGAACGACTACGGACGTCTATGGTCGACTATAATAAGAGATTAAATCTCAACTGTTTATTTGTTAGTTGAGTAATCCTAAGCGTCTAATTTGGCACCTCAAAAAAACAGTCATCAACTCTAGTCATCAAGTCATTAAGACTTGTTTGGTTAAATTTTTTTTTCAAATGTTTTTTTTTTTGTTTCTTTTATAAAATTGAATAAATATATCTTTCAAATAATAAATATTCATCTTCAACCTTCATGTTCAACCTACAACATTCATTCTTCTTGTTCAAATTAATTAAATTATTATATTTAGTTTAATTTCTTAAATTATAATCAATTTTGTTTATTTGTATCATTGTTTAAAAAATCACTTAATATACATTTTGATTTCATCAATTAATTTTGTTAGTTGAATTCAACAATAAAAACTTCAAATTTCTACAAATAATCAAGTTAAAGATTCGAATAATAATTATTTCAGTATTAGTCAAAAATATATTGTGTTTCATTTTGATATAATAGCATGATTCATCCGCAATTGTTTTGTCAATTTTTTTTAATAGCAATCTGCCATTGTTAAATGTTAAGGTTGAAGATGACCATAGGTTGAAGATGAATAATATTGTTTTATTTTATTTTGTTTAAGAAAATCTTTTATTAAGTGCGTATTTTAGGGAAACAAATATTATAATGTATTGATTATGAGGCTTTTTTTAGGTAAAGATATTATAAGATATTTTATTAAATTTAGTTGTTACAATTATGTTAATAAATAAATATCAAATTTGAAAATATACTCTTATCCTTAATTAAAATATTACAATTAAATCTTAAATTTGTATAAATACACAATACGAAATTTGTACTCTTTTAAGAAAAATACGGAATTAAAATTAATTTATTCTTCAAAAAAATATAATAAAACTGAATTTTTATTTTTTTGAAGATAAAAAATTGAAATTAAAAAAAATATATATTTTTTTTTTTTTTAAAAAAGGAAGCATTATTTGTTTTTTTTTTTCTTTTTTTTTTCTTTTTTTTTGGTGAAGCCGAGGGGCAAGCCCCAAAATGAGAGTAAAGCTACAAATAAACTAGAAGGGAAAAACTAACCGGAAATAGAAAACAGAAACAAAACTAACTGAAAACAATAAAAAATAAACGAAATCCTAGACATTGTCCATAATCGGAACAATTCTCGGAATCGCCATACTCCCCAAGTTCTCCAATAAAATAGCATGAAGGTCCACCGGGACCGCCTCAAAGAGCACCATCTTCTGTTTCAGTAAGACCCCAAAATTTGCCAGCCAGTCGGATGCCCTATTAGACTCTCGAAAGCAGTGCTCAACAGTAACTTTCCAACCCCTTCTCTTGAGTAAAGCCTTACATTTTCTTATGAGATGAATGTAAGGTGAGCTGGTAGGGGTCTCCCCCATCAGCAGACGAACCACAACCTCTAAGTCCACCTTGACTTGTACCAAGCGATGACCACCATTCCATGCTATAGCAAGGCCTCGAAGAACCGCTAGCAGCTCGGCTCTAGTGCAGGAGCACACCCCACAGTTCATTGTAAAAACTTCTCGAACTTCTCCAAACTCGTCCCTAATTAGACCCCCTGCCCCAGCTGGGCATGGGTTGCCTTTGGAAGCTCCATCAGTTTGTAATTGCATCCACCCATGGGGAGGGCCTTCCCAACGAACCAGGATTTCCCCACGTTTCCTTTTGCCCCGACGCTTGCCATCATTTCTAGCATAGCTAGTGCGTATATCTCATACTCTGGCCAATATAAAACACTCTTGGTCCAAGGGGATCGACACTTCTTTATCAAAACTCCTATTATTTCTCCACCTCCATAACCACCAACAAGAAACCGCAAATACTAGAGGCCACTCTTCCATATTCAACTTACTAGCCTGTCTCAAATTTTCCAGGAGCCATTCTTGGAAAGGAGTCTGGAAAGTAGGAGCATCCACATCTATCCCTAGCTTTCTCCAAACTGCTCTAGCTAGAGGGCTTTGTCTCAAGATATGGTCCATGCTTTCTTCTACATACCCACAAACCATACATCTTGGGTCACTACTCAAGTCACGCAAGAACCTGACTGAATTAATTAAAAGTTTGCTTTGGCATGCTAACCAAAGGAAAAAGCAAATTCTCTGGGGAGCTCGAACCCCCCATAAAATTTTCCAGGGAGTATCATCCTCTTCAACTATAGTATCTACCCGTCTGATTATTTTCATGGCTGATTTCATTGAGAAGCCACCACTTGGAGCACCATTCCAGAAAATTGAATCAATTGCATCCTCTTCATCTGTTAATTCAAAGGAATTAATTTCGTTAAGCACATTTTCAGGCAAGTAGTCAGCAAATTCTTCAAATTTCCATCCTCTATTTACATCCCAAAGATCTCGAACCAACTTTTGTTTCATATTCTGAGTCGGGTCAACTATGGCATATTCCAAGAGTGGCTCTTTAGTATCCCACCGCTGCGTCCAGAACTTAGTCCCAAGCCCATTCCCTACAGCAAAACTGATTCTCCTTTTCAACACATCCACATTCTCCATAATTCCTCGCCACAATCTGCCTTGGGATTAAAAATATCGATGTCACAATGACCCTCACAATACTTTGAGCACAACACCCTCGACCACAAGGAGGTTGGTTCAGTCAATACGTGCCATCCTAATTTAGAAAGGAACGCTCCATTTGCTTGCCGCATAGAGCGGAAACCCAATCCACCCTCAAGTTTTGGTTTAGCAATCAACTCCCAAGCAACTAAATGGATGCGCTTCTTTTTTTCAGTACTTCCCCAAACAAATCCTCTTGTCTTTCTATCGATGTTATCACAGATCCTTTTGGGGATTCTCGATGTTTGCATTGCATACATCGGAATCGAAGACAAAGATGCTTGAGTCAATACCGTACGCCCAGCCAACGAGAGAGTTTTGGCTCTCCAACCTCCCAGCTTGTTGTTAACTCTTTCGATTAAAAACTAATAGTTGGCTTTAGTGACCCTACCATTGATAGTTGATACTCCCAAGTAGTTACCAAAGTCATTTGTCCACTCCATGCCAAGCTCATTGCATGTATTATCTCAAACATCCAAATTAGTATTTGGTGAGAAGTAGATGCGGGATTTCTCAATACTTACTTTGCTCCCTGAAGCTCAACAGAATTTTTTTAGGCATTCATTCATGAGACGTGCTTGGTCCACACTAGCTTCACAAAAAATAATGAGATCATCCTCAAAGGCCAAATTTGTAATTGGAGGGCCCTCCTTACTTGCTCTCACCGGTCTCCATGAGCCCAATTGCACTTCTCTGTCAATTAAATGGGCTAGCCTCTCCATACAAATCATATAAAGATAAGGTGAGAGGAGGTCACCTTGTCTAATGCCCCGGGAAGGGGAAAATTGAGTAGTTGGTTCACCATTCCAAAGAATACTCAACTTTATCGAAGTGATGCACATCATCACTATATCAATCATCATTTGGGGGATTCGAAGTTCAAGGAGAGACTCCCTAATAAATGACCATCGGAGACGATCATAGGCCTTTTCAAAGTCAATCTTCACTGCCATATAGCCAATTTTTCCTTGTTTCCTTCTCATGGTATGCAACATTTCTTGAACAATAATAATGTTATCAGTAATTTGCCTTCGTGGGACAAAACTACACTGAGTAGGAGAAATTAAAGCCGGAAGCAGGGGCTTTAATCTATTGAAAATCACTTTTGTAACAATCTTATAGATAATGTTGCATAGTCCAGTAGGCCGGAAGTGATTAGCCCTTTAGGGAACCTCCATTTTTGGGATAAGAACAAGGTAAGCATCATTGAGCCCACTAGGGAAATGTTTGCCCTCTAAAACATCTTTCACTGTATGAATCAAGCTACGAGAGACTAGCCTCCAAAATCTTTGATAAAATATGGGCTGGAACCCATCAGGCCTAGGTGCCTTGTACGGGTCCATGCTCTGTAAGGCCTCTAGAATTTCACAATTTGCATAGGGCCTACTAGCAGCCTCCCATTCATCACGGTCCATGGGTGGAAAATAGTCCTTAAGTAACTCAACTGGGCCTCTAGAATTGGGCTCCTCAACAAACAGGCCCTGCCAATATTCCAACACCATCTCACGAACCTGGTCCGCATCAGTGATCCAATTACCCGAGTTTTCCATGAGGGTTTCGATCCGATTTCTCTTTCGAAGAATGATGGTTGACAAGTGAAAGTAGCGGGTATTTTGATCCCCGTCACAAATTGCTGCAGCTCGTGATTTTTGAAACCAAAGAGTTTCCTCCTCATCTAAAACTTGTTGCATCTACTTCTTTAGCTTGTCCTCTAGTTTAATCAAATACCATGGGCCACCATTAGCCAAGCTCCGTTGGATACCCTCCAAACGAGCCCACAACACTTGCTTCTTTCGAAAAATATTATGGAACACATTCTTGGCGAAATATTATTAATGACAATTGGACAGTGGTCGGAAGTAATCTTGGCGAAATTACGCACCGCTCCCTCGGGGAACCTTAGCCTCCACTCTTCGTTTGCCAACCCTCTATCCAGTCTAGCAGATTTAAAGGTTTCCAGTGACAATCCTCTAGACCATGTATGTGCCGGACCCGAGCAACCCAAGTCGATCAAATTCATCGAGTCAATCCAATCAGAGAATTCCTTACATCTCTTCTGCATTTCAGAAGATCCTGTTCCATTCCTCTCCAGTAAACTAGTAGTATCATTGAAATATCCAGCGAGTAACCAAGGGACAGTGTAAGAATTTTTTATGCTTTCTAGTTGGCTCCACAATTCTTTCCGCAAAATAGAAACTGGACTAGCATATATGGCTGAGAAAAACCACGGAGCCTCTTCTCTTTTTTTCAACCTCTACAGTCACATTTTGAGTATTGTTGTCCATAACTGTAACCGAGATTTCATCATCTTTCCAAAAAAGTCATATACCCCTACTGAAACCTTGTGCGTCCACTCAAAATTGGCTGTAGAAACCAATTCTATCCCATAATTTTTGTGCTTGATCACCACTTAAGTGGGTTACCACAAGCGCAAGAATAGACGGATTATTGATTCTAATTAGCGCTCTAATGGCCGCTAATTTATTCCCGGCACCCTGAACATTCCTTATCATAACTTTAATTGGCATAATAAATCCTGGGAAGTTAGGATAACGATCATATACCTTAAGAGGTATATTAGGCAAAATATTGAGGAAAGCTTCCATGGGCGCCCTCATCGATCCTTTTGTCTCCATAGGAATGTCTATGGTTGCCATCATCGCTGGAGGATTGTTCACTGGTGGTAGTTATGAGTTCACTTCCAACATGGCTGTCATCTCCTAGATTTACTGCTGAATTCGAGAACACTTCTCCCTCCAAAGGAAAATAATCCATATCCTCTCCTAAATTGGCTGATTCTCCAAGTTGTCCATTGACCACATCAATCATAGCCATATCTCCTTCAACTTCAATTACATTGAACCTAGACCCTGTATTCTCATCTTTCGTTGACCTGGGTTCTTCAGCACTCTTAGCCACCCCTTTCTGCTGAGGTCTATTCTGATTCGAGCCTAGCATAGGATCTTGATTGGTGATTACTGTCTTGCCTCGCCCAACTTGGTTTTCATCCCCTTTCCTATTATTAGAAATAGGGGCTCCTTTGGCCTTAGTATTATTTCTTCTATTACTCCGTTGGACCAGCATCCAAGACCCAAACTGGTCTTGTTCTTCAGGATGCACCCGTTGCACAGGGGTTTGAATTTCGACCTCCTTCTTCCTAAGGACTCTATTCCCAGCATCATCCAGGACTCTTTCCATCTAACAGTCAGATTCCTTATGACCTAGTTTTCCTCATGTGAAACAAATTTGTTTCAATCCTTCATATTGGATTTTCCACACTCGTCCATTTAGACGAAACTTAGACAACAATGGTTTGGACAAATCGACCTCGATACTAAATCGCACGTATTGTCCTCTGCTCATCGATTCAGTATTCTTATCAATACTTATTACTCTCCCAATTCTTGATCCAACTCTATGTAGAAATTTCCGATCAAAATACTCTACGGACAACTGTGGGATTCTCACCCAAGCCGTTAAATGCTTAATCGGAGCATCATCAACCACAAAGTTTGGGATCCACTTCTGTATAGTTAAATAACTATCCCCAATTATCCACGGCCCTTGAGTGAGCACGAAATGATAATCCTCCATATTGGTAAATCGAACAATGTAATATTCAAATCCCAGAAAAGTCAAAGTTATGTCACCTTTAAGACTCCATTTGAACTTGAGCCATTTCATGAAGACTTCATAACTTAGCTTTATGTCAAAAAGCTAAATTATTAGGGCATTTTGCCAAGGTTGCCTGAGTCTCTGTTTTTCCTCCTTTGATAGAAGAAAATTTGGAAACATTTCATCCTCCGAATCACAATCAAGGGGAATATCATCCTCCGAGTCCCATCCTTCCTCAATTAACGAAACCCCAAAACCTAGTTCCTTGTCTCCCTTAGTACTCTAAATCATATTGCTAAAATTCTTCTTCAACTCCATTTGGGAATGTCCGGCCTGAGTTTCTTCCACCGTGGTGGCCATTTCCTCATCGCCATTGGAGATTTCCTCATTCGAATTGCCTTCAGATGATTTATCAGGGGTTTGTTTGAACTTTTTATTAGATTGACGCATTAAATTCTCTTCCTCAGTCGAGAGGTTTTTCGCTCTCCATATTCCGTTATTTGTTACAAGTATGTTATTTCCACAACACTATCCAAACCAACACTCTCAATAAATAAAGAAACCACGATAATGCCGGGGGCTTAAGCCCATTATTAGAGGTTTTAGATTAAAAAATTTAGGAATTTAGTAAGAAGTGGTCTGAAAAATGTAAATAAAAAATTTAAAAGTAAACCAGAAAATTAAATAGTAGTTCAATTTTAAGAAAATAAATAATTACCGGATAATAAAAATAACTCGATAACTAACCAATAACCGGTTATGTGGCTGAGAGATTTTTTGTTGGGTAATTTAAATCTACAAATTCTTAAATGAACCTGGTTCATACTTATTTATTGTGGACCACCAATATTAGAGAAAATATGATTGTGTTATTAATTAAAAAAAGTTATTATATTAAAATAAAGGTTATAAAGTTGAAATAAAAGTTAGTGTGACATTATAAAACCTATAAGAGGTTGATTTTTAGTATAATGGTCAATATGAATAATAATCATCACTGTGTTAAAATTAGGTCACTATTCAACATAATGTCATGCTTTAAATTCATAATAACATTAAAGGTTACACAAGTTTTTTAAAAAGTTACTATGTTAAAAAATAAGGTTACTATATTAAAATTAGGGGTCACTATATTGAATATAATGTTAGTTACGTGTGTATAAACCTTGAGTCTACAATAATATTATTGTGGACCAAATACGCAAGATTTTCTGATTTAAATCCCCTTCCCCGCAACCAATCCCCTCATCTAGATATAGAATTTTACATTTTTTTAGAGGAAGAAATAAACTAACATAAACAATTTAACTTCTTTTTTAAAATTTTATTTTCTTCTTGGTTAATTTAACTTATCATATAACTAATATATAAAGCAAAACTTTTAGCCAGATCACGAGACAGCGACACTTGGCGTTCCAACTTTTCGCCGCGCCTCATAGATGACAATTAATTATTAGTATGACACGTAAAATTTATTTGGATATATTTTATAAAATAAGATAAAAAAAAAGGTTGGATAAATTTCCTTCAAAAAAAAAAAGTTGGATAAATAAAATAGGATAACAAAAGGTTATTTTAAAATGTTACTTTCAAAGGTTTCAAAAAAAATGTTACTTTTCAATGGGATAGATTTAGTAGGATAAATAAGTTATTTTAAAGATTTATTTTTAGTAAATTTTGGATAGATTTATTAGGATAAAATAGTTATTTTAAAGTTTTATTGGGTTTAGAGTTTTATTTTATATAACATACCAACATTTTTATAAAATTTATTAAATGGCAAACGCAATAAGTTAAGTAACTATAGAAAAAAAAAAATCAAATAGACATTATATATAATCGTTTTTTTAAGTCTTAACATGCAACCTGCCTATTTATAGATGTTCAGAGAAAATGAAAAGGGATCACAACTTTAGACAATTGCTCTTTTTAGTTGTACATTATTACTTTTACAACCTTACATCCACTTGTGCCAAACCCAACTTTCTACTTTAACATTTTCTTTCTTTGAAATACTACGCATAACTTTATTCAAAAATAAAAATGTAAAATTATAACCTTCAGTAATCACAAATTCTTATACGTGTCTAACCATAATGAGGGTAACTTTGTTAGTGTTACATAAGTTACTTAGTTAGTGTTATAGGGGTTATTACTCCATCAGGTTATAGAGTTTATAGGGTTCACTTGGTTAGCATCATAGGATTTACTTCGTTATAACTTATAAGGGTTACTTGGTTATTGTTACAAGGATTATTTTGTTAGTGCTACAGGGATTACTTGGTCGATGTTACAAGGGTTACTTCGTCAGTGTTATAAGAATTCCTTAATCAGTTACTTTGTTCTTATTACAACCGACCACATGGTGTGGCCATCAACACACACGACGGGCGGTTCAATAATTATCTTATAAACTAAAGTAATCGAAATTGGTAGGATTCTTAATTGCATGTATAAATTTGATAATTGTCCTTCGATTAAAACAAAAGTAATCTGAAGTGTTTTATCTTGGGACTTAATAGTAGTCGATTGGGACCACCTAATTTTGTTCTTTGTTACGTAATATGAACATTCAACTATATATTTTCTCGTATCCTAAATTAATTTATGAAAAGGGGTTTCTCAATCTAAAAACGATCGTTATGTAATAAGTAATGTTATGGCCAAGCAACTTTTTTAGCTACTAAAATCGGTCAATCTTTTAATCTAATAAGAACCGTGATTAAGCTCATGATACCATGGTTAGATAAAGTTGCAATAAATCTAGTCAAGAATGCTAAAAACGGATGTGATTATCCAAAATAAGGGTCTATTCACATTTATTGAATTGAGCTGAACTAAACTGAACTGATTGGAGCTAAACTAAACTAAACTGAACTGATTAGAGCTAAGCTGAGCTGAACTGAACTAAACTTAACTGAGCTGAAATGAATATTTTATGAGAGAAGGAAATTAGGAGCTGAATTGAACCGAACTAAACTGAACTGACTAGAGTTGAACTGAACTGAATTGAACTGATTGGAGCTACATTGAACTGAAATTAAGTAAATGTGAACAGGCCCTAACTTTATACTTCTCTATATTGTAAAAAAAAAAAATTATTGAACCACTTTGTTTTTTGTATACCCAAATAGATATAACTTAGGTATACACAAATTGGGAAACATTTTATACAACGCGTTGTTTTAATCAAGTCTTATCTTAGTCAATCCTCTCAATAAAAAAAAAATCAACTTTTAAGTACACCCAAAATTAAATTGGGGATACATAGTGTTTCGGGGTTTTCTGATGTCCTGCGGGAGAGTTACAACACCAAGACTGGAACCGGCCGCCTGTACCTGCAAAATAACGGAGACTCCTGAGAGCTCCGCCTCCAACGGTCAAGTTAGTACTTGTTTGAGGAGTAATAAATGCGGAAATTAAAGGGGGGAGATCTGGTTCCTCTAGGGGAGGAGTGATCAATGTGTTTAGACTTCTCTAGGTGAGAGTCATTCTGTTGAATATGGAGGCTAATGACATGTTTATATAGCCTCGAAGTATGTGCCCAATACTAGGTTTTCTGGGAAAACCTAAGACTGATTGGGCTTGCCTCGGGAATTGGGCCTGCGATGGCCGTTTTCCAGGTTGGCGGATAATGGGCCAACATGATGTGACCTGATTAGTCCATGTTGGACCTATTAGGGTGACAAGTGGCGGACGCTGATTGGCCCACGTGGTGGACACGTGGCAGGTCCGGATTGGTCCATTTGTCATGGGTAATTTTACCCTAAACATTTGCCCCTCGGAAGGAGTAATTTCTCTTTCCAGGAGGGATTGCTCCTTTCGAAAGTTAGACCCTCGAAGCTTTGCTAGGTCGGCATCTTGTCTAGTTCTAATGGGAGATGGATTTGATTAACTTAGAAAATTTTGATACCTTGGGCGGTATGACATTTTCAAAGTTAATCAATCATAATAATGATTGCCGCCGAACTAGACAGATGCCGATTCTTTGCCCTACTATGCAGATAGCCCCTGATCAGGTGGACTGTCAACTATTGCATAAGGGGTAAGCGTTTAGCATTATTCGGGCGTTGGCCTCCTTTGATTCAATATACTAAGTTTGGTACTTAGCTTATTTTGTTGGGGGATGGCTGGTCGTCTGCTTTGGTGACTGCATAGAAGCAGGCGTCAGACAGGACGTCCAACCAAAGTAGCTACGCCTGTTAGGTTACAGACGGCAGCTTTAAATGTAGCCAACCTAGTATGAATAGTGGTCGAGTACCTCTGTTTTCCAAAAAACAGGCGGACTCCTCATACCTTTTAGGCTCCATACTAAGTTTGAGAGAGTGACTATGAGTTAACTTAGGAGTTACTCAGTCTCCGTCACACTCTAGCTTGAGTAGTAGAGGTACCAGGCGGCGGAGGCCGGCTGATCCCCTTGATTCGCCAATGTTTGTTGGCTATTAACTCAAGAGGTACCCCCTGCATTTATCCCAAGTAATACAGGCGGTCATCTGACTCAGATGTCAACTGCTACCACTGGTTTGGTTAGTGATAGAGTTATCCTTGTCTCAAAAACGGCTACGTGGTTGCCCTTTGGGACAGTCGTATAGGTGCCGTGTAATTAGTTTATAGAACAATGTTCCACCCAAAAGGGAGCTGCTCTCTGCGACGAATTTCATCCGAATGGATGCCGCCGGACGCCTGCTATAATGTTGGGACAGGTCGGATTAGTTTTGTAAATTGATCAGGTGGCTTGGCGCCTGGTCTGATCATTCGGCCGGTGGCCTTGGTAAGTTCTTGGTGAACGTAGGTGCTAAGTCAAAGAAGGGTAGCCGCCTGTTAGGCACAGGGTCGGCCAGGCCCTAATCTTTTTAGCTAAGTATTGTGAGTAAAATACTCAATGGAGAGTAGCCGACTGTAAAGGAACAGACGGCATGCCCCTCTGAAGATAGAGTGAAAAAACTCAATGGAGAGTAGCCGACTGTAAAGGAACAGACGGCATGCCCCTCTGAAGATAGAGTGAAAAAACTCAATGGAGAGTAGCCGACTGTAAAGGTACAGACGGCATGCCCCTCTGAATCAGTATCAAGTGGAGGACGGTCTTCAGCATGCTTGATAGATTGTCACACAAATAAGTGGAGGACGGTCTTCAGTAGGGTGCCGCCTAAACAGCCGGTTTTACTAACCTTAGGCTTTTTTTTTTTTTTTTTTTTTTTTGACTTGCAATCATAATAATGATAATGTGCTTATGGTGACAACTCACACATAAGATGAGACTTCCTGAACAATCATGCGGCAAGTTTTATACGATATGCAAGGCGTCAAGCCCCTCACATGCTTGCAATGAACAAGCAATCGGCTACTCTTTGGGTTTTGAGGCCGGCTGCTTGAGCTACGACGCTTTACATGCCGCCTGCTCAAGCTTCACATCCGGCCAAGCATGGTGTCGGTCTCCTTTGGTGGTTGATCAAAGAGAGCTGGCTCTCTCATAGCACCAAGATACGAGGGGGTGTTTTCAATAATCATTTGGCATGCCGCCTGTCTATTGCCGAGCCACTTGTATATAGCTTGCATATTCACAGGTGGCTTATTATGCCGCTTGTGTTTCTAATTCATCTTTAGTTTTCCACTCAGCAAGGAGTCTATCAAACATACGGCTTTCGCCCCTTGCTTGTGCTACTGTCGGATGCTTTAATCATAGGTGCCCATGCTCCACCTTGTACTTTGTCGATGATTTCAAAGGCCGGCTGGTTCTGCCGTGATGTGCCGGCTGTTTTTAATTGCCGTATAGCCTGACTTGTGATGGTAGCGAGAGCCGCCTGTATAGATGGCGGGTGGCTGGCTGCTTGTGAGCTTGAATGTTACCGGCTGGTTCTATCAAAATAGCAAAGATCATAAATATGCTCGCATGTCGGGCCGTTATTGTTTCTCTTGCTTTGAACCTGAAGTAAACCGAGCACAATGGAGCTTTGCGTATGGCCGCCTGCTCTCATTAAAGGCAGGAGATGCTTTGTTATTAAGGTCAGCTGCTCAAGCTCGAGCTAGTTGATTTTGCTTGATCCCGCTGGGCATTATTTAGACCAAAGTGATCTGAAAAACATGAAGACCCATGTTATCTCACGCATGGCTTGATGCGTTTGCTGTGGATGCCGCTTGCTTGGCTGCCGTTTGTAGGATTATTGAGTGTCGGTTGAGACCATTGACTTAGCTTGTTTTGTGACCGGCTGCCTTGCTTTTGTCTTGATGGTGTAGTTCAAACAAACTTGGGTTGGTTTGTAATCATGATGGCTTCGTTTGATATGTCGCTTGTTATTACAAGTTTAGCCAATCATGCCACCCATCACAAAGTTGGGCAAGACATGCCGCCTGCTTCTTCAAGTATTTGCCCATTCAAATACTCCTCCATGTGCTAAACTCTCCAAGATAATGTGCCATGCCGTCTGTCTATACTCAGCCTTGCACATTGAATGGATTTAATGACCGGCTGATTAAAGGTGGGCTTTTACGTGCTTGCTGATGTTTGAAACAAGCATGGCCACACCCGGCTGCTCATAATCTTGGCTGATATTCTCCTAGCAGCTCGCAAGAATTGAGACATACACGCGTGTGTAGGCTATATGCTTTTGAAATGAAGTCATTGTATTCAAATTTCGGCATCGAATAGCCGAATATTCATGCGACTGTTGAGACAGCCGCTTGTTTTTAGAGTCAAATTCAAGACTATCACATACATAAGCCGGTGGTTACGGCTGTTTGCTGGGCAGGTGCCGCCTGCTTCATCTTTAAACATGGCCGTCTGTTTATTGCAGCTGCTGCCGCCTCTTTCGGCTTTTTACGAAGCTTTCTTACCTCCAGGCTGTACATGTGATTGCTTGTTTGCCCAATGTACCACCAAATGCTTAGAGTTAGCCGACTGTTCACCTCATCCCAACACAGCCAAGTTTAAGATACCTGACCGGCTGTTTTTAGCATGTTGACGTACTTAGCCAAAATCGTTGTGATGGCCGGCTGTTTAAGTGCGTTGGTGATTTAAGTAGCCCCTGACCACTGGCAGCCAGCTTGTAGCATAGAGGAAGCCGCATGTATGCTCATACATTTAATCTCATTCGAAGCTTTGGCGTTGAATGGACGAATGCTCAGGAAGCTAAATGTTTATACAGCCGGTTGTTTCCACATTCCACCATAATAGCCGGTTGCTAGTTTGCAGGATACACAACGAAATGCGTAAAGATGGCCGACTGTATTATTTGCCCAGTGTCTGAGCTATCCACATAGTGCCGGTTGACTTGCTTATTATGCATTGTCTAACAAAATTCGAAGATTGCTTTGTTTTCATGGAGTTGAAACCTTTTCGCCTCGAACTCGGCATTTGGCCGTGTATTTTAGAGTTAGCTTGGCACATAATTGCCGCTTGTTTATGTGGAGTTGGGAGGCTTGTTGGCTATGCTTGTGATACTGCCGGCTACTTTTATGAATTAGCCGGCTGTTTTGCTAATCATGGTTGGTTTTATTGCGGCTGTTATATTTCCTGCTAGCTTGAGGCTCGACATTGGGGTGCCGCATGTTCAAGCTTCTCTCTAATGTACTTGTCTCTTTAATTGTTGTAGTGGGTTGCCCCCTAATGAAAGCAGGCGTCAAATTGCAAATGCCACACTTCCTGACACACCTCTCTAATGTACAAATTTCTCAGCTTTAATTATTGTAGTGGATTGCCACCTAAGGCTCTTAAGTGGAGCTTTGCCATACATATTACCACAAGTTAAGTGGACCAGGCGCCAGATGTGGAACGAGGCGACTGTCAAGCTGACAGTTCTGAGAGAGGGACCAAGGTGTTCCCTTCTCATCTAACCGTGGACATGTCTAATTTACCTTCTGCTCCTTCTAAGGGAGAGGAGGCGGGCCCCTCTAGGAGAGGGGAGGCGTCGTCCTCTTCGGACTCGTCAGGGGACGAGTCCGATTCCAGCTCTTCTGACCATAGTTCTTCTGACCATAGTTCTTCTGACTCAGAAGAAAAACATAACCGCCTACAAGAGGCGAGAAGTTCCCATGCAGTGGAGAAGGGGGATAATTGGGCAGAGCCGTCCGCCTCTTACAGAGAGGAAAACACCCCCTACTACTGCAGGGTGCCCCGGGGCCGGATCGCAACCATGCGAGACAACGTGGCGAGCTTTATTGCTAACCACAAAATGGGCCCGGAGTATTTACTGTTTGTGCCGGATCCAGAAGATACTGTCGTCTGGCCGGCTGGTACCAGCTATGGTGACGGCTGTTTTGGCTGCTATGATAATAATAAATAGCTTACAAGCTTGACCGTCTGACTCTTTGCATTCGGCCGTATGACGCCTGCAGTAGTTGGCCGCCTGGTCGGATGCTCGGAGGTTGGTATATTGCCGGTTGTACCCAGTAGTTTCATGCGAGGCGCATGTAACTTCAACTGGGAGTGGTTTGATCTGGCCGACTGTTCCTTTGGTGGAGCGGTAGCCTTTTTATTGACAAGCTCTTGGATCTTTCCCTTGAAAGTACTCATGAGGGCCATGAGTTCATTCCTGGTTATAGGGGCAGATCCCTCGGCCGCCTGTTGATTTAGCCAGGCAGGCTCCCCGTTCCTTCCTTTCGGGTGCGTCGAGCTCTGAGGGACCCGTCAGGGGCCGTGTGAGTCTCAACTTCATATTCTTCGTCGGTATCATGGTCCGACTGATCTTGAGGGTCGTCTAGGGGACGCCTCTCTTCAAGAGTCGGTACAGACGTGGATGCCATCTCAGAAGTACTCTCCCCACAGACGGCGCCAAATGTTTCGGGGTTTTCTGATGTCCTGCGGGAGAGTTACAACACCAAGACTGGAACCGGCCGCCTGTACCTGCAAAATAACGGAGACTCCTGAGAGCTCCGCCTCCAACGGTCAAGTTAGTACTTGTTTGAGGAGTAATAAATGCGGAAATTAAAGGGGGGAGATCTGGTTCCTCTAGGGGAGGAGTGATCAATGTGTTTAGACTTCTCTAGGTGAGAGTCATTCTGTTGAATATGGAGGCTAATGACATGTTTATATAGCCTCGAAGTATGTGCCCAATACTAGGTTTTCTGGGAAAACCTAAGACTGATTGGGCTTGCCTCGGGAATTGGGCCTGCGATGGCCGTTTTCCAGGTTGGCGGATAATGGGCCAACATGATGTGACCTGATTAGTCCATGTTGGACCTATTAGGGTGACAAGTGGCGGACGCTGATTGGCCCACGTGGTGGACACGTGGCAGGTCCGGATTGGTCCATTTGTCATGGGTAATTTTACCCTAAACACATAGCAGCGAAATTTATGTATGTATGCTCTATAGGGGTTGAGAATTTTTTTCTACGCAAGAGTAATCCTCTGTCAAGAAAAAGAGGACTAATCGAATTTAATTTGCTAGGATTCTCCCATGTATGAATTTTGATAATAATCCTTTAATTAAACGCAACCTAGTATTTAGCGTTTTATTTTGGGACTAACTAATAGTCGTTTGGGACTTCCTAGTTATGCTCAATATTGTTGCATACTACATACATTCAAGTATATGTTTTAACCATGTCTAGCTTATATTTGTCAATCGTCCTGATTATCTAATAAAATTCGAATTTTGGGTATTCCCAAAAATAAAATGGGAATGCCTAAAAGAGAAATTTATGAACATTGTAGGGGATGTGAGTTTTCTTCTAATCAAGGTTAATTCGTTGCAAAATACAGGACTGATAGACAATATATATTGCTAGGATTCTTGTGTTTATGAATTTCAATAATTTTAACAATTTTCATGGAAAACGTTCCTACCCCTCTTTTTTTTAAGAAAAAAAATAAATGAAAATGATTTTAATCTGATATATATATTTAAAAAAGTTTAAATACAAATATTTTAAATCTAGGATATATCAAAAAAGAAATGTACCCTCCAAAATAACGTAAATCAAGAAAACAATAATGTAAACCTATTAATATATATCTAGGGAATTGTATCATATATTTAGGAGAATAAATTTTGATAAAATATCTTTTCTAGTTTCCTTATCTATAGTTTTTCATGATTATTAACGAAAAAAACAATGTGCATGGTTGAATTTTTTATTTTTTTATACAAAATATACTAGTATAAGGCTATTTTTGATATTCACATCCAGTTCTTATTAACGTAGAAAGTCCAATTTTAAATGCTGAAAATATTTGCTCGGATCGGCCAAAACACTATTTATCACATAATGATCCTTGTTTAAATTATATTGAAAAATTACATTATCTTAAATTAATTTAGGGCAAAAACAATGTGCATGGTTGAATTTTTTATTTTTTTTATACAAAATATACTAGTATAAGGCTATTTTTGATATTCACATCCGTTATTAGTACTCTTGGTTCGATAGAATCAAGATCTCATCAGCTTAATCACAATTCTTATTAACACCGAAAGTCCGATTTTAAATGCTGAAAATATTTGCTCGGATCGGCCAAAACACTATTTATCACATAACGATCCTTGTTTATATTGAAAAATTACATTATCTTAAATTAGTTTAGGGCCAAATACATATACTTGTATGTACTTAGTACGTACTAAAAAACACAACTAGGCAGTTCCAAATAATTACTAGTTTGTCCTAAAATAAAAACACTAAAGATATATTTACCCTTAATCGAAGGATAATTATCGAAATTCATACACACAAATCCTAACAATTTCGATTATTAGTCCTATTGTTTGCAACGAATTAACCTTGCATAGAACAAAACTCACAACCCCTAACTAGAGCTTATATATATATATATATATATATATATATATATATATATATATATATATATATATTTGAATATTATTTGTCAATAACGACGATTTACAAAGATAAAACTTGATTAAAACATAAATACATGCAATGTGTATAAAATGCTTCCCATTTGGGTATACCTATGTTATTTTTGGGAGTACCTTTTTTTTTTGAGAAATTTTTTTGGGCATACCTAAAACAAAGTGATTCAATTCTAATTTCTTACAAAGTACAGACTTATAAGGCTATTTCAGATAATTGCATTTTTTTAGTAATTTCTGACTAGATTTATTGTCATTCAACTCTTTCTAACCAAGGTCTCATTAATTAGCTAGCATAATTAAGACTCTTATTAAAGTAGAAAGCCCAAATTTTAATGCTTCAAATATTTGCTCAGACAAATTAAAACATTACCTATTACATATTAACGATCCTTGTTTAATTAGATTGAAAAACCCTTTATCTTAAATTAAGTTAGGGATACGTGAAAATATTTAGTTGATTGTACTTAGTACGTTACGCAACAATGAAAGCAACATAGATGATCCCAAACGACTACTAGTTAGTCCCAAAAAAAACGCTACTCATAATGAAGATATGTTTGCCTTTAATCGAAGGATAATTATCGAAAGGACATATTTTTTTGTGAAAAACTACCTTATATACATCAAAATTTGTGCAAAACTACCTTATAAAAAAATTGTTGTAAGAAACTACCTTATTAAAACTAAATGTTGTACGTAAGTTGCTACCTTGTGCTTAACTTAACAATGAAAGAGAAGAAGAATTAGGAGTTTTACCGGGTTATAAGGGGGTTATGGAGAAATTGGGTGGGAAAAGGAGAAAAATGATTGAAAATGGATTATTTCACGTCTCTTATTCAATGCAATAATTTGGCAAAAGTAGCATTTTACAACATTAATTATCTTATAAGATAGCTTCTTACAACATATTTGATTGATAAAAGTTAGTTTCTTATAACTTTTTTTTATAAGGTAGTTTTTCACAGAAATTGACTTGTATAAGGTAGTTATTCATAAAATGTCCTTATCGATATTCATATATACATGCAAGAATTCTAACAGTCTAGCACTTTTAATTATTATTCGTATTGTTTCCAATGGATTACTTTGACATATGTAAAACTCACAACTCATAGAGCATACATAAATTTTCTTTTAGATATTTCCAATTTAATTTTCTCCGTACCCTAAATTTGAATTATATTAGTCAAATAAGACTATGATTGACAAAGATAAGATTTAATTAAAACATAGATCAAGCATGGTGTATAAAATGTTTTCTATTTTGGGTATACCTAAGTCATATTTAGGTGTACCTAAAACGTAGTGTTTCTTTTTTTCTTTTTTTTTTTTTTTGGTTTTTTGTACAAATTTTAGAAGTATATGGTTATTTCGGATAATCACATCCATTTTAGTTCTCTTGACTAGATTAATTTCCATTCTATGTAACCAAGGTCTCATTAGCATAATCATAGTTTTTTTAAAAGTATGTAGAAAGCCCGAATGAAAAAGGCTACTTATATAGCAAATATGTAGATTTCCCATATAGTTATCGTGTAGCAAAATTGTAGATTTCTGACTCTACTAATTGTTGCGAAACATCAAAGAAATATGTAAATTATAACTTACTTTTTGTTTAATATGCCTAAATAAAATTTAGGTTTGCTAAGGCTTTGTATCTTCACCTTATTTTTACTGAATTTAAATTATTTTTACTAAGTTTTTTTCAATGAACTGAAATTAATTTTACTGATTCTTTATCATATTTTTTCTGGTGAAGATTCTTTATCATATTTCAAAATAACTCCAAACACATGTATTTATATATGTATTTCAATATATACGAACTTAATAAAAAAAAATATGTGTATTTCATCAATATTTTAATACAAATATATATATATATAAGTACATATCTTTTAAATTATTGCATAAAAAAAATATTTTTATGATTAGGGGATTTTGCTCCCACCAATCGGAATGCGCCACGTGGGCCAATCAGGTCCTGCCAAGTGTCCCCCAGTTGGAACTGTCAGGGCTTGCCACGTGGCACGCGCTTATTCGTCCGCCTTAGACCTATTATGTCATGACATGTGGCATACTCCATGCCTAATGGAGAAACCGGCCACCCAGGCCCAACTTCCGAGGGAAGCCCAATCAGCCCTAGGTTAACCTAAATCTAGGATGGGCACGTTTCCCAAGGTTATAAATACCTCCCTTAATCGTCATTAAGGGGGATAACGAAAAAACACATTAATTACACACAGTAATAACCGGCTGATCTCGCTAACAAAGCAGATTACCTACGTTAAACACTCTCACCTAGAGAGACCCAATCACTTTAATTTCCGCATTAATTACTCCTTAATCAAGTACTAACTTGACCGTTGGAGGCGGAGCTCCCAGGAGTCTCCGTTATTTTGCAGGTACAGGCGTCCGGTTCCAGTCTCGGAATTGTAACTCTCCCGCAGGACATCAGAAAACCCCGAAACATTTGGCGCCGTCTGTGGGGAGAGTACTTCTGAGATGGCATCCAAGTCTGTACCGACTCCTGAAGAGAGGCGTCCCCTAGACGACCCTCAAGTTCAGTTGGACCATGATACTGAGAGTGAATTTGAAGTTGAAGCTCACACAGCTTCAGACGGGACCCTAAGAGCCCGACGTACCCGTCATACCATAAGGAGGGAACGGGAACATCTTCAAACTGGAAGTGAGCCAGCAGGCGCACCGCCTGTTCGGCAACAGCCGACTAATGGGTCTGCTCCCATCACAAGGAACGAACTCATGACCTTCATGAGGAACTTCAAGGGAGAGATTCAAGAGTTGATCAACAAGAAGCCGCCTGCTCCAGTCAAGGAGCGGTCGGCTAAGAAACCCTCCACTTCACTGAAGAGGAAGCCAGTTCAAGGGCGAGAGGCGACTCCTCATCCTAAATCTAGGAAGCGGGAGCCACCTGCCCTTGATTTCACAAAATTCCATTTTCCTACAGGAAATAGGAAACCTGTTCGTCATATTCAGGCGGACGGGTCGAAGCAAACATTCACAGACGCTCGGCTACTGCTAGAGCAGAAGAAGAGTGACCGATTGTCAGAGTCGGCCTCTACTTCAAACTTTCAAGACAGTCTGCGAAATGCCTCGATGAGGCATACTCAGTCGTATCATGAGAGTCAGTCAGGCGGCACCTCCCGTCAGTCCGGCTTTCATAGCGACCAGGCGGTACCAAACTTACCATTTGTGCCGCAACAAGAGTATTTTTTGCAGCCACCTCCGTTTGGTGGACCTGCAGCAAAAAACGTCCAACCTATGGACTGGCAGCTACGGTTGCTTAGACTTGGTGAACAACCGTCGGCCTTCTCCAAGGAAATTACTGAAGCCGCTCAGCCGGCCAAAGTGAAAAATGTACTAGTAGGCGCCTATGATGGCACTACTAACCCAGAAGACCATCTGATGGCATTCACCAACCTGATGTACCTTCAAGGGTTGGATGATCCCACTTGGTGCAAGTGTTTCCCAGCGACTCTCAAAGGAATCGCACAACAATGGTTCGGCAACCTGCCGACTGGTTGTGTAAATAGCTTCAGGACGCTTGCTTACTTATTCACCTCCAACTTCGCCATGAACATCCCTGCGAAGAAAACGACCCTTGATTTAGGAACAATTCAGCAGGGCGAGAAGGAGGGGCTTCGTTCTTACATCAGGCGGTTTAACCTGATGAGAATACAGATTCAAGGGTTACCGGATGAGGTAGCCTATACTGACTTTTTCAGAGGTCTCAAAGACGGGTCTACCTTCTAATTTGATTTGGTTCGAAAGGGGGTGGCGACTCTTCAAGAGGCCTTGATTGAAGCAGAAGCCTATATACATGCGACTGATCTTTGTACGGTAAAACAGTCGGACGGGAAAAGGTTCGACAAAAGAGAAGGACGACAGAAACAGTCGTCAAACAAAGATGAGAAGAGAAAAGAGGTCTGGGCGGCTGATTCCTCTAAACAGCCGGCCCAGAAAAAGAAAAAAGAATTCAAACCATACTCCCCAAAGTATGCGTTTAACAAAGATAACCAGTTTATCCTAAAAGAAATTAAGGGACGGATCTCAATTGAGAAGCCGGTCCCCATGAAGGGTTCTGCAAACAACCGGAACCAAGATAAATTTTGTGCTTATCATGATGATGTTGGTCATCACACCAATGACTGCATCAGTCTCATGCGGTATCTGGACCGCCTGCTGAGCAAGGTGATCTTGACACTTGTGTCAAGAAATCTACGGGGAACACTTCCTCAAAAAAGCAGACGGCCAAAAAGAATCAACAGGCCGACAGCTCCGATACAGATGATGCAGTCGTCTACACCATTGCAGGCGGCTTCTCCGGAGGCGGCCCCACTATTAGGGGCAACAAAGACAATATCAGGCGGTTAGATGTAAATTCCGTTCACCAAGAACGGCCGTCCAAATATTCATTTCCTGAGATTATCATCACTGAAGAAGATCTAGGAGGGGTAAGAGGGCCGCATGACGACCCTATCGTTATTGAATGTAAAGTGGCCAACCAGAGAGTTGGCCGAATCCGCATATATACCGGAAGCTCCTCAGATCTCATCAGTAGCAAATGTCTGTCGAAACTAAAATATCAGACTGATTGCATACATCCGGCCTCCCACCCTTTAGTAGGGTTTGGAGGAGGAGTCGTCCACCCACTGGGACGAGTTGATTTACCCATTCGCCTGGGCGAAAAAGGGGAAGGACGACATATGGTGGTCCGGTTCCTGGTAGTAGAAGAACTCTCGGCCTACAACATGATTCTGGGTCGACCAACCCTGAATAATTCCAAGGCTGTTATAATCCCATCTCTTATGTTGCTCAAGTTTGAGAGGGATAATGGAACAGTCGGCTCCCTAAGGGGAGATCAGAGGATGGCCCGAGAGTGCTATCTCTCGGATGTCAAGCCCACTGTTATGGCCACTAGGTCAAGCGGTGAAAAAACAGACCTTGACAATGTCAAGGAGAGTGCGCCTGTTCAAGAAGCAGGCGACAAGAAGAGAAAGGCATCCCAGACAGGGGCCGCAAGAAAAGAAAGAAAATAGCAATCGTTGGCAGAGGAGCGGTCGGATGAGTTCCGCCCTCAGCCGGCTGGTGAACATGCGGACCTGATCTTAGATGACTCACGTCCTGACCGAACAGTCAAAGTTGGGACGACTGCTCTGAGAGACCTTGGTGACGACTTTCACAAACTATTGAAAGAATACAAGGACATCTTTGCATTCGAAGTCCATGAAATGCCAGGCATTAGTCCTAATCTGGCGGTACATAAACTGGCCGTGGATCCGAAAAAGAAGCCGGTACGGCAAAAGAAGCGGAACCATGGCGAAGAAAGAAGTCAGGCGGCAGCCGCCGAAGTAAAAAAATTACTTGATGCAGGGTTCATTCGGCAATGTTACTTCCCAGACTGGGTTGCAAATGTGGTGCTTGTTAAAAAGCCGAATGGCACCTGGCGAATGTGTGTAGACTACACAGACTTAAACAAGGCGTGCCCCAAAGACAGTTACCCTCTGCCTAAAATTGATAACCTGGTCGACTCAACAGCCGGCCATGCTTTGATGAGCTTTATGGACGCCTATTCTGGTTTCCATCAAATTCCTTTATGGAAGAAAGATCAGGAGAAGACGACCTTCGTCACTGATCAGGGGTTATACTGTTACACGGTCATGCCGTTTGGTCTCAAGAATGCCCCGGCTACCTTCCAGCGAATGATAAACACTGTGTTCTTTGATCAGATTGGGAGAAACGTCGAGGCATACATTGATGATATGATTGTCAAGACTAACCTTCAGAAAGATCATCTGTCGGACCTCCGAGAAAATTTCGCCACACTCAGGCGGCACCATGTCATGCTCAATCCCAAGAAATGTGTATTTGGAGTTGAGTCTGGGAAATTTCTCGGATTCCTTATCAATCAGAGAGGAATAGAGGCGAACCCTGAGAAGGTGCAGGCGGTCATTGACATGCAGTCGCCTCGTACCATCCGAGAGGTTCAGAAGTTAACAGGTTGTCTGGCGGCCTTGGGAAGATTTCTAAGCCGATCAGGCGACAAATGCCTATACTTTTTCCAGGCAATTAAGAAAAAGGCAAGGTTTGAATGCGGGCCGGATGCTGAGGCCGCCTTCCAGAAATGGAAAGTTCACTTGCATTCCTTGCCAAGGCTGGTCAGCCCTTTGCCCAAAGAAGTACTTTACATGTACCTGGCCGTCTCTGATCATGCGTTAAGCGCTGTTCTCCTTGCTGAAAGAGATAGCTGTCAGCTCCCGGTCTACTTTGTCAGTCACGTACTGAAAAATGCCGAGTTGAGGTATCCACTAGTGGAGAAATTTGGTCTTGCACTCTTCATGGCTGTTAAAAAATTGAAGCCCTACTTTTTGGCACATGCAGTCGTCGTGTATACAGACCAACCTATCAAGCGGCCACTTACCATCATGGAGTCGTCAGGCCGAATGATCAAATGGGCCATAGAAATAAAGAGCCTCGAAGTTACTTTCGAGCCTAGAAAAGCAGTGAAGGGGCAAGCCTTTGCTGACTTTATTGTAGAGATGACTCGTCCTCCTGACTCTCAAGTTCCAGACCAAGTATGGAAGGTATATGTGGACGGAAGCTCTACTTCAAATGGTTGTGGAGCAGGCGTCATATGTCAGTCGCCAGAGGGCGACAGGTACGAGTATGCTCTACGCTTCAGTTTTCAGGCTTCAAACAATGAGGCAGAATATGAAGCTTTACTAGCCGGGATCCGCATGTGCAAGGCGGCAGGGGCAAGAAAAATAGACGCCTGTTCCGATTCACAATTGATAGTGAGTCAGTACAATGGCGAATACGAAGCAACCCATCCGGCCATGATCTAGTATTTACAGGCGGTCCGACAAGCAGTCGACTCCCTTGAGGATTTCCATCTGATCCAAGTGCCGAGATCAGAAAACAACCAGGCGGATGCACTGTCAAAATTAGCATCATCCGCCTCCTCTGATACTCCTCGAACTGTTTTTTGGGAAGTAATGGAAAAGAGAAGCATCGAGGAAAACCCTATTGGAATCCTAGACAGAAGCTCAACCTGGATGGATTCAATCAGGGCATATCTGACAAACGGTACACTGCCGGATGACCCTCAACAGGCGGCAGCACTGAAAAAACGAGCCACCTGTTTTGAAATGATAAAGGGAGAACTTCACAAAAGGGGGTACCTTCAACCCTTCTTAAAGTGTGTTACTCCAGAAAAGGGACGAGAGATACTAGACGATCTTCACTCTGGTTACTGTGCTTCTCATATAGGCGGTAGGACGCTTGCTCAAAGGGCAAGGCGGCAAGGCTACTTTTGGCCTACTTTGGAAGCAGATGCAATGGAGATGGTGAAAAAATGTGACAAGTGCCAAAGGTTTGGCAAACTAATTCATCGTCCGGCTACTGACCTCACTACCATTCACAGCCCACTACCGTTTGCTAAGTGGGGCATGGACATTCTGGGTCCATATACGCCTGCTACAGGCGGAAGGAGGTACATACTTGTTGCCGTTGACTACTTCACTAAATGGGTAGGGGCGGAGGCTGTAAAGGGAATCAAGACGAAAGATGTAATTTCATTCATTTGGAAAAATGTCATCACTCGGTTCGGGGTTCCCATGTCTATGGTTTTTGATAATGGTCCCCAATTTCAGACGCCTGTTCTCAAAAGCTGGTTGGGTGACCAAGGAATTGCAAACTACTTTGCATCTGTCGGCCGTCCACAAGCAAACGGCCAGGTAGAAGCCTTTAATAAAATCATCTCGGACGGTCTCAAGAAAAAGATTGAACGAGCAGGCGGCCTATGGGCGGATGAACTACCACATGTTCTCTAGGCCATTAGGACGACTGAAAAAGGGGCGACTGGAGAAACTCCATTCCTCCTAACCTACGGTGCGGAAGCTGTTCTTCCAATAGAACACTACGAGCCGACTCTTCGAGTAATGCTATATGACGAAGAGGCAAACTGGGAAGCCATGCGCCTGGCATTAGACTCACTTCCTGAAAAGAGGGGCAATGCTGTCTTGCGCCATGAAATCTACCGCCTGAGAATGACTAGATCATACAACAAAAAAGTACACAGGCGTGCACTCAAAGTAGGGGACTTTGTACTTAGAAAAATGGAAGCAGTTGGTAGGGCTAATGAGTCTGGCAAACTAACTCCCAACTGGGAAGGACCCTACCGAATCTGTGAGGAAGTCAGGGACGGTACCTACCGTCTAGAAACACCAGACGGACGTCCGTTGCCTCGAACTTGGAATGTAGACAATCTTAAGAAATATTTCTTTTGAATGATGTAAATAGTCAAGGGCTACTTAATAAAAGTTTGCACTTAATGATCAATTTTGTACTAAGAGGGGCATGCCTGCTGAAAAACAGTCGGCTACTCTCCATGTTTAATTTTTATTTAAGAGGGGCATGCCGTCTGTACCTTTACAGTCGGCTACTCTCCATTGAGTATTTTTACTCTCTTCAAAGGGGCATGCCGTCTGTACCTTTACAGTCGGCTACTCTCCATTGAGTTTTTCACTCTATCTTCAGAGGGGCATGCCGTCTGTACCTTTACAAACGGCTACTCTCCATTTTCTCACCATATGGGCATGCCGTCTGGACATATAGTCGGCTACTCTCCATATACTTAGCAAAAAAGATTAGGGCCTGGCCGACCCTGTTCCTAACAGGCGGCTACCCTCCTCTTACTTAGCACCTACGTTCACCAAGAACTAACCAAGGCCACAGGCCGAATGATCAGACCAGGCGCCAAGCCAACTGATCAAATCTACAAAACTAATACGACCTGTCCCAACATCATAGCAGGCGTCCGGCGGCATCCCTCCGGATGAAATTCGTCGCAGAGAGCAGATCCCTTTTGGGTGGAACATTGCTCTATAAACTAATTACACGGCACCTATACGACTGTCCCCAAGGGCAACCACGTAGCCGTTTTTGAGACAAGGATAACTCTATCACTAACCAAACCAGTGGTAGCCTGTATTACTTGGGATAAATGCAGGGGGTACCTCTTGAGTTAATAGCCAACAAACATTGGCGAATCAAGGGGATCAGCCGGCCTCCGCCGCCTGGTACCTCTACTACTCAATCTAGAGTGACGGAGACTAAGAAACTCCTATGTTAACTTATAGTCACTCCCTCAAACTTAGTATGGAGCCTAAAAGGTATGAGTCGTCCGCCTGTTTTAGCAAACAGGGGCTCTCAACCACTACTCCTGCTAGGTTAACAATTTATGAGTTAAAAGCCAACAAACATTGGCGAATAAAGGGAAACAACCGGTACCCGCCGCTTGTTATCTCTACTACTCAGTTCCTTGGCGACTAGGTAACACTCATGTTTACTTGGTCAGACCACTTTCCTACTTGGTTAAATTTACAAATGACAGGACCGCCTGCCTAAAAAGGATCCAGACCTTAAAATAGTTCGAATACCGATTGGATAAATGGCCGACTAATCGTCTATCCTGGAAACAGTCAACCAGTCGTCCAGGGGCATAGGCGGCGTGACTAACTATCCGTACCTGTCTGCAACTATCGGCCATGTAAAACAGTCGGTCTAGTGAACAATTGGATATTAGAATATGGAATACTTAGACAAATTTGAGGCAAAACAAAAATTCATTAAAAAGAAGCCGGTCATTAAAGACCGGCAAAATATTTAAAGCCCCGGCCCCCTGGCCGGGTAAATACAAAACAAACGACACGCAGGCCGTGGAAAGAATACATAAAGCTTAAGAAGGGGGTAGATCTTCAATATTAGCAGCTGCCGCCTGGTCAGCACTCTTCTTGCTGGACTCGGCTTCAGCTGCATCCTTTTTTGATGCATTACCCCCAAGCGGCACAAGCGCCACTACCGGCTCCTCCTCCTCCAACGCTTCCTCCAACGCCTCTTCCTCAGCAGCCGCCAGGATCTCTTGATTATATGTATCAGAACACTGGCGGTACGTTTTTTCCCAAGAGGCAAAGTCGGCATTGGGGAAGAGGCGGCCCCAAGTCATGCGCTGGATTTGAGCGGAGGCTTCCATCATCTCCCGGACCAGCTCTTTCTTCTCTTACTCGGCCTTTTCCGAGAGCTCCTGGGTAAGACTCTTCTCTTGGGTCACCAGGCGTTCCTTTACGCTGGCCAAGGATTTCTCCAAGGCTTCGTATGAGTACATCTTTAGGCGAAGAGGTTTCAGCTCGGCCTTGAGGTTGGTGATGGTCGCCTCCAGCTCGCCATTCCTCTTCTGGGCCGCCTCTAACTGAGCCCGAACAGCGGCGGTAGCCTGCGCCTGATAATAAAGACTATCAATGGTCAGAACTTCATTTTGGGCAATTTGAAACATTGCCTTATCACAGTCAGAGGCGCCCATAGCTTTTGCAGCCTTTACCTCTTTGTTCTTCCAGTCAAGCGGCTTGCGAAGGCCGTTCACTCGGTGCAGGGCCTAAGTAAAAAGAAAACAGGCGTCCAGAAATTCAAATACTCAAAAATATGCTAAGTATACCTCAGCAAGGACCCCTGCAATCCCGTCTAGGTCAAGGGTGCCGACACCCCTGACCGCCTCCCTTTCAGCTGGAGGAACTGCCCTGATCATAGACTTGGCCATCTCTACCAAGTCAGGCTCCTGAGGGCCGGCTGCATCAAGAATAAACAAACGGATTAAACCTAGTAAAAAAGGGAGTGAGTCTAAAATTTACAAGGACAACTTCATACCTCTAGGCGGCCAAGTTGGAGTTTTAAAAGAAGTGGCCGGCTGTTTCTCAGCCGCCACATGTTTCCTAGCAGAACCAGGAGAGCTCCCAACTGTCGTCCTCCGGGCCTTGGGGTCCGGCTGTTGGGAAGATGAAGCTCTTGGAGCACCCGTCTACAAAAGAAGAAAAGAAGTCAGTATATGCATAAACACAACTCCAAAAAGAGGGTGAAAGGTTCGGAGCTCACCAAGGGTGCCCCCTTCTTGGGGGAGTCGGTTGAAGCTTGTTGCATGATGGAGGCCCGCAACATGGCCGCCGCAGTCTTGGAGGCGGTGATTTTGCTCATGGCGTCAGCTGCAAAAACAAACAGCAAAGTTAATAAAAGATAACAAGAAATGTATGGAACAACAGAGTATTCGACAGGCCGACTACCTCTTGAGCACCGACTGTTGAGGCCACAGGCGGCCAAAAAGTACTCGTCGTAGAGCCATTTGAAGCTCGGGACGCAGTGCAGGGGTACTTGCTCTCGTACCCCTGAAGTAGAGTCGACCCTCGACTCTACTTTAAAGAGTCCTTTATCAAGGATCTCTTTCTTAGCCTTGGGGGGAACAGGCGGCATGCTACGGCCGCCTGCAAGAAGGGGCGGATTCCTGTTCCACCTATTGAAGCGCTTGTTCAGCTCAATGTCTGAACTCTCAATGATGAGGAAGGTGCTCCGCCAGTCCTTCCACTTGTTTGTTTTACCTCTCGTCATGAGGTAGCCCCTGTGGCTTGTCAATTGATACCAGCCGGTACAACCTGTCTTAGGGGTCCGGCTGAGATAGTTCATATGGGCGAAAGCCTCGAAGCTCGGCTCCACCCCGTGCAGTTCGCACCCGGCCACATAGCCGAGTACGTTGACCCAGGAGTTTGGGGCTAACTGCCATAACCCCAACTCATACCCATCCAAGATCCGCTGAACAGCCGGATGTAATTGGAAGCGCAGCCCTGCCTTGATGGCCGCCTCGTAGCAGCCAAAGCAGGCGCTATCATAACTGGAACCAGCCGGCCAGACGACTGTGTCTTCTGGATCCGGCACAAAAACTAGAAAGTCGGGGCCCATGGTGTGGTTTGCAATAAAGCTCCCCACTTTCTCTTGCATGGCTGTTATCCGGCCCCGAGGTACCGTGCAGTAGCAGGGGGTATTTTGCTCTCGGTAAGAGGCGGATGGCTCCGCCCAATTGTCCCCCTTCTCAACTGCGTGAGAAAGTCTCGCCTCTTGCAGGCGGCTGTTTTTCTCTTCTGTGTCCAAAGAAGCATGGCTAGAAGAGCTTGACTCGGAATCGTCCTCTGACGAGTCCGAAGAGGACGACTCCTCCCCTCTCCCGGAGGGGCCCGCCTCCTCTCTTTGAAAAGGAGCAGAATTGTTAACTGTTAAATGGGAAGGGGTCACTATGACTCCTCCCTCAGAATTGTCGGCTTTCAGGCCGCCTTGTTTCACTTCCACATCTGGCGCCTGGTCAGATGTTTCACTAAGCGGCACCCTGTGGGAGGAGCCGTCTGAATTTGAGATCCTAGCAGTCTTTTTCGTTCTGGCCATCCTGCTCTGCATAGACACAGATACAGTCGGACTTTGTATAAAGGGCAAAGATGGGTCCGGAAAAGGGCAGGCGGCACTCCTAGTCCTAGATTCAGCCGTCCCCGGTGACCGGCTGATCACTAACCTAGGTCGTGTCGTGTGCTTCCGTGGTGCCATTTCAAAAAATAAAAAGAAAATTAAGAGTAAGAGAACCGACAGTTACCTGAACGAGTGACGATTGATGAAGTGCTGAAAATCCTGTGCAGTCGGCTTGTCAGAACAGGCGGTAGGCAGAAAAGGTCCAAAATGTCAGAGCAAGTTCAGGGGTCCGAATGTTCTCAAAAAGTTCTCAAGTGTGAAAATGACTCAAGACAACTATCCCTTATATAGGCGAAGTGAGAAGGCGAAGGGTCACTTTTAGAATTCAAAATTTGGGCGGGAAAATCTCTCGTCCTTTCGCCGACTGACACCTGTAGAAGGTCGTCGCCTGTTACAGTGCGACACCTGTCACAGGTAACACGTGACCAGTCACGTGCCACCTGTGAGGGGCAAATGATTAGGGGATTTTGCTCCCACCAATCGGAATGCGCCACGTGGGCCAATCAGGTCCTGCCAAGTGTCCCCCAGTTGGAACTGTCAGGGCTTGCCACGTGGCACGCGCTTATTAGTCCGCCTTGGACCTATTATGTCATGACATGTGGCATACTCCATGCCTAATGGAGAAACCGGCCACCCAGGCCCAACTTCCGAGGGAAGCCCAATCAGCCCTAGGTTAACCTAAACCTAGGATGGGCACGTTTCCCAAGGTTATAAATACCTCCCTTATTCCTCATTAAGGGGGATAACGAAAAAACACATTAATTACACACAGTAATAACCGGTTGATCTCGCTAACAAAGCAGATTACCTACGTTAAACACTCTCACCTAGAGAGACCCAATCACTTTAATTTCCGCATTAATTACTCCTTAATCAAGTACTAACTTGACCGTTGGAGGCGGAGCTCCCAGGAGTCTCCGTTATTTTGCAGGTACAGGCGTCCGGTTCCAGTCTCGGAATTGTAACTCTCCCGCAGGACATCAGAAAACCCCGAAACATTTAAAATTTTTTTTTTTAGGAAATTTTTTAAATTATTTTGACAAAAGATAATTAAGGATAGATTTTAGTGAAAAAAATATCACCACGAATCTTTTTTTTTAAAAAAAAAATACCACACGATTCTTAGTAAACTAACCACGTACTTTTTAATTTTTGTGTGCTGTATTTTTTTTTTTTTTGGGTGATAAATAACAATATTTTTGTTCATTATGCCAAATTAATTTTTCCTTATTTGAGATAATGAAGGATAGATTTTGGTAAAAATATCACCATGTTTCAAGGAAACTACTTCTTTAATAAAAAAAAAATAAAAAAAATAAATAAAAAAATAACACTATGTACCATTTTTGCTGAACATATTCCTGGCTCCCTCATGTTTTCCTTATCCAGGAAGCTTCGTTCTCTTCGACATAGTCTACTTTCATGTCGTGTTACTCATACGAAAGCTTGGGGTATTGACTGGAAGGCTCTGGTTATGGATATCTCTAATGCTTCTTTATCACTCGACTTTCGTGGGGCTCGTTGCTTATTTCTCACAGTCAGGAATGAAAAGATTGTTGAGGCCCAGGCGGCCTATAAGTTTTGGAAACAACGAGCTAAGGTGAAGTGGGATACTTTTGGGGATGAACATTCCAAGTTACTTTTTTTTTCTAGTCCAGGCTAGACGGAGAAGGAATTCAATTGTTGGGTTTAAAAATCATGAGGGTACCTGGATCTTGGATTTGGATCAAATTCGGTCTCATGCTCGAGACTTCTATATTTCTCTCTATAGTAAACAATCAAGGCCAACTGAGGTTCCTGATTTTTGTTGGGAGTCGCTGCATCTTCCTTCTTTGTAAGATATCCATCGACAGGTTATGTTTGCCCCGTTTTCAGCTGACGAGGTTAAGAAAACTATGTTTAGTATCAATGAAAATAAATCTCCAGGTCTGGATGGTTTCTCTTTGGCTTTTTTCAGATCATATTGACCCTTGATAGGAGATCATGTGGTAAGTGCAGTTCAATTTTTATTTACTCACGGGTATCTTCTCAAGGATTGGAACTATACTTTCTTAGTTCTAATTCATAAGGTGGATAATCCAGAAATCTTGTCTCAGTTTCGTCCGATTGGCCTTTGTAATGTCATTTACAAATGTATTGTTATGTGTCTTGCTCATCGACTAAAGGTTGTGTTACCAGATCTGATCTCTGACTCCCATAATGCTTTTGTGCCATGACGATGAATGTATGATAATTACTTAATGGTACATGAATTAATCTCTTTCATGAATGCTTCGAAGGCTAGGAAGTGTTTCTTAGCAGCTCTGAAACTTTATATGAACAAAGCCTATGACAGGGTTGGGTGGGGCTTTTTAGCCCAGGTCCTTCAAGTGTTTGGATTCCCTCCTACATGGATCCATCTAATTTTACAATGTGTGACAACTGTTTCTTATCAGTTGTTGGTCAATGGTGCTCCTACCGAAACTTTTCGTCCACATCCAACGAGGTTTGCGTCAAGAAGATCCCTTATCTCCTTACTTGTTTGTACTATGTATGGAGGTTCTTTCTGCCATGCTTTGTGTAAGGAGGGTGATCCCATCGTAGGGGGTCCTTCCTTAGATGCCCATGGCCACTTAAAATCCTAGGAATTTACACTTGTTAGGGTGTATTAGGATTTGAATTCCTGATTGTTTAGGAGACCTTGGATTAGAAATGATACTCTCATCACGCTTTTTTGTAAGAAACAAGTAGGAGTCGCCAATGAGTTTTAGGAAAACTCATAAACCTCGTTCATGCCTTTCTCCCAAGTAGAGTTCAAGGGATAATTAGCACGAATCATAAATTTACCCATGCCCAAATTGGTCTACATAAACCAGAAATGAGTTTGGGAGCGAGGGTACTAAGATAACGTTCCTTTTATAGGGGAATCTCTATCTTAGCCCTAGTACAGCCTCTACTAGCTCTTCCTTTTTCACAATTTCATTACCAAACAATATATGCAATGTGATACCTAAAGACTAAGTTAGTTTATTTTATTTAAAAGCATTAATCACGTAGGAATTACATTGTAAAAGTCGTTATTCTTATTTAATAATATTCGTGAAAGAACAATAAATAAACAAGATTCGCCTTGTCTTAAGTGATAAAACAACAATTAATTATTCAAATTCTAGTCTTGATTAACTAAAGATTACTATGTTAATTAATTAATTAAAAGTTTGTTTATAGTGATCAAACAACACTAATTAATCAATTAAAGTTATTTAAACAATAAAAGAAAAGTGATTTATCTAAGTGCTCTGGAAACTAACCGTTCTTCTTTTATGTTAAATCTTCGTTTAATGTGTTTATGGACTTTCTTTATTCTTTGTAACTCCAAGGAATTCAATGGATTTTAATTAGGGTTGGAAATTATTTGGGAAGAGAGAAGAAAAGTAGTATGATAGTAAGAGAAGTTGAGAGATTAGGGTTTTGTGAATACTAGGGTTTTAATTCTGAATTTTCGGTCCCTGTAATACTGAACGAAAACCCCTATTTATAGGCATAGGGATCTAGATTTAGGGTTTTAGAGCCGCGCCGTCAGGTGGAACGCGCAACTCTCTGAGTCGCGCTGGGTGCCACGCGCATCTCAATGAATCGCGCGCGCAACTGATTGAGTTGCGCTGGTTTGCGGTTTTACCTTTTACGAAAGCGCGTTTTTAAATCTTCCATAACTTTTGATTGCGAATTTGGATTAAGGCTTGTGAGATATCATCAGAAATCTCTGAATGTCTAATTTCCAATTTCGTTGGAATTAAGTTAAAATATGTTATGGATCAAAAGTATGACCGTTGGAGTGCAAGGGTGTCGGTTTTAGGGCCCAGTTTAGTGTTTTGATCATAACGTCTTAGTTTTGGTTCGGAATTGGGCTTATAATATACTGTTGGAAAGCTATTTGAAAGGGCTATCCATATGTATAGGACTTGAATGGGAAGTTGATATTAGTTCATCTGTTTGGCTCGATTTTTCAACAATGTAGGTTCCATTGGATCCAATCATTGCATTTTGACGCATTTGGGTCCGTTATTAATCAAGTTTAAACATGTATGAACACGTTTTAGGCCTAATTAGTAATCGGACAAGGCTATAAGATAACTTGGTCTCAAATATGGGTTTAAACTTACTTCATAATTCTTTTCGTAGTCCATAAACACTTCAACTTTGATCTAACATGAAGAACAAATTTTTGTAACAACACCGCACTTCCTTTCGGGACAAGAGGCCAAAAGTATGTGTCTACAATTTTTAAGGCTGAATGGAAAGGGTTGTTTCAGGGTATTAAGATTGCCCGGGGCGCGCTATCTCTCATTTGTTTTTTGCTGATGATTCACTTGTGTTTTTCCAAGTCTCCCCTTCTTTTTGTTCGTAGGTAATGAAGGTACTTTAGGACTTCTATAGTCTTTCAGATCAAATGATTAATTTGCAGAAGTCCTTTGTTAAATTTAGTTCGAATATGCCAGAGGATTATCGGGAGTTTCTGTCGGGTTGTTTGAATCTGAGGAATGATTCTAGATTGGGCACTTATTTAAGGGTGCCCGTAGATTTGAGTCGTAGCAAGTGTTCTGATTTTGGTCTCCTCCTGGATAAGGTGCCTGCTTGTCTAGAAGTGTTTGCTGCTCTTCAGCTGTCCCCTACAACGAAACTTGTTATAATTAACTCTGTCCTTATAGCCTCGTTCAACCACATCTTATAAGTTTTGAAGGTTCCAGATTCCATTTGCTCCAAGATTGACAACTTGCTAGCCAGATTCTGGTGGAAATCTTTGAGCTTCAATCAGGGAATGGCTCTGCGCTCCTCTTCGTTGCTTCACCTCCTGAAGGGCTTAGGGGGTTTAGGTATCCGAAGCATTTCTCCTTTTAATTCTGCCGTATTGGCTAAACAGAGTTGGCGTATAATTCAATCTCCGCATTTTCTTGTTTCTCGTCTCCTTTGTTCCAAGTATCCGGCCCTCCGGACTCCTTGATCGACTTCATTTCTCTGCCCTTATTGGGGTTGCGGGAGTCTTCTCGCTGGTATGTCTTCTTTATCGCGGGGCTTAGCATGAAAGGTTGGTTCAGGGTTAAAGGTTCATATTGTGGAAGATTGTTGGATCCCAGGGGGGCCTGTAGTGTTCAAGGATCTTCGTTCGGAGTCGCTTCGTCCGACTCTTGTTTCCTCTTTAATTGATCTACATTCTCGCGTGTGGGATGCATGCTTCAACTGTTCATGGCCTGTTTGAATCTGATACAGCGGCTAGAATTCTCTCGCTTGACAGGCCAGTGCGTTTGATGGATGACTTTGTCTATTGAAAATTTACTAGGGATGGTGTTTTCTCAACTAAGTCTGCTTATGCTAATATTTGTGGGAATGGTTTTATGGGCAATGCGGATTCTTAATCTCTTATTCCCTTGTCGAGAAATTGGACCATGCCAATTTTTCCACGTTGGAAACTTTTTGGTTGGAAATTGTTGCACAATGATTTACCTGTAGCATCCATTCTTTCTGCCCGAGGGCTTCCTATTGATCATACATGTGCCTTTTGTCACTCTTCTGAATAATCTCATTCCCATCTCTTTCGAGATTGCTTCGCTATCTGTGGTCTTTGGAGTTCTAATGTCTTAGATATTATATGGGATTTTATGCATCTTCCGCAATTTGAAGACTGGATAACTCGAATGGTGTCCCAGTTTTCGAAGTTGCATAATTGGGATGACATCTCGTCGTTTTTTGCTATGTTGTGGGCTATTTGGGTTACTCGCAATCAGCTTCGGATTCGTCAGGCTGTTTGGTCTCCGGACTCCATTGTCCACTTAACAACTAATTGGAAGACTCAAAGTAAGTGTGCTCGATGCAGGAAGTCTTCGATTGTATCTTCAAATATGGTTCCTTCTGTGGCAAGTTAGTCAGGGAAGGTCTTATCCTTACAGGGTTTACCTGCTATCGATCTTACGGTCTGTTTGGTTATAGATGGTGCTTAGGATTGTTCATCGAATAGGGCAGGCGCAGGTTGGATAATTCGGTCGGGAGGTCGATTCTTCGGAGGTACTTAGGGGCGGGTGTCGTGCTTTCTTTTCCGCCTCGGCATTGTAGACGGAGTTGCAGGCTTGTTTATGGGGTTTGGAGTATGCACTGCGTAAGGGTTTATTGAAAATTCGGATATATACGGATTGTGCTGCTCTGTTGATTGTTCTTCCTCGTTCGAGGAATATGGACATTTTGATTTCTGGCTCATTCAGGATGGGTTTCTATTCGGAGTCTCCTGGTTTGTCAAGTTTGTAAGGTTCCTCGTTCACTAGTTGGCGGGTTGTGCTCGTCGTCGTCAGTTTCTGTATTTCGTGTTTTAGTTTTATTTTAGCCTAGGTTTGTTGTTTTTTTTTTTCTTTTTTTAGCTCCGTTGAAATAAACAAAAATAAAAAAAATAAAAAAATAACTTCACATCAATAAATTCTATTTAGTTCTCCTTCCGTCTCTTATTAGTGTCTCCTTTCTCTTTATTATGTGAGAAATAAATGTTAGAAAGGAGACTCTAATAAAGAAACGGAGGGAGTATTGTTTATGAATACTCTCTTCGTTTCTAAAATTTTCTTCTAACGAATAGAAGAAAAGAAATAATAACAATAATCACTACATACTAGTTGTTGTCTTGTGTCTTACAAAGTTTCAAAGATCAAACACCTCTAAAATCTCTCGCCGTTAGCAACTGGAATCGACAAAGTGGACATAAATGATTAATCTTGAACCACTTATCAACACAACCGGGATGAAAACAATGTTTACAAGGCGAATACCTAACATCTTCTCCTACTTTCCACCCTTCAAGACAAATCGAACAAACTTCACCACTACTAACCATCTCTTCAGATTAGTAGCTTTCTTGATCTCGAAACTCTCCACGAATGCATGGCTCGTCCGCAGGCACCACACCCGTCAGTATTATCACTCCATCTTCAGTCATGTCTCCGGGGCCATCTATGATAAATGTACGTATCTCTAAGAAGGGACGCATACTTCCGGTGGCAAAGCTTCTCGTCTCGTTCAAGGACATAAGGTACTCTCTGTCGTACCTGATTTCTGTAACAACTTCCAAGTTCATGATTAAATCTTCCAAGTCAGTAGTATTATTATCAAATATGGCTCACCGAGTTGTTGATAATCATCATGGCTTAATGAAGACATTGTTGAATTAATTATGCTAATGATCGAAAATGGTCTTACGATATTCGCACCTCTACAACAGAGTCTCGCAAATAAAAAATAATATCTATATATATATTAAAACTCATTGCAAGGATTGTAATCATGCCACGTGTCATTATTCTTGCCCCATGATGTGGGGTCATGTTATATTAAAAATGATCATCAATGTTTCCTCACAAAAATTTTATGTTCATAAATTCAAAAATTTTAATTGAACTTATAGATATACTTCAATATAATCTCATTCTTTCATTTCTCATTCATAATTCATATAGATTATATGTACAAATGATTTTAAAATATGTAACACAAAAATACATAGCAATTTCAAAACCACAACATGTGTTTATCTTGAAGAAATTTTTAATGATAGATAAAAATTCCTTTAACAAATAAAACAAACTAATATGAAATATACTACCTCCGTTTCACATTACTTGCAACAAAGTACATGTTTGCGGAGGCTGAGGCAAAAGATTAAAAGGGTGATTATTTAAAAATAAGGGTATATTCTTTACTATTAATCCTACCCAAAAAAAAAAACCTTAATTAAATTAATTAATCCACCACCACGACACCACCATGCATCACCAAAACCAACCACCACAACCCAGCATCACCAGAACCACCACCACCCAGCATCACTGCAACCACCTACCACCACCCAGCATCACTGGAACCACCTACCACCACCCATCATCACCGACGCACCAACACCACCATCACAGCGACACACCAACAACACCATCACCCGGACACACCAACACAACCATCACCACCGACACACCACCACTATCTTCACTGACGCAACAACACCACTGACGCACCAAGCACCATCCACAAACCGAGCACCACCACCGACACTTGAACCCACAAGAAAACCCACGAAAACAAAAAAACCCTTGAACCCACCACCACCACCAGCGAAACCCACAAAATGCACAGATCTGGAAATCCCACAAAACCCCAAAAATCCTTGAATCCACCTCCACCACCACCACCAATCAAAACTCAAAACCTTCATTTGAACCTAGAACCCCAATCAAACCCACAACCAAAACCAAAACCAAACCCACCAACGAAATCGAAACCAAAATCTTACCCTCAATCAAACCTACGAAATCACCGCACCCATGAACCTAGCAACCACGAACAAACCTTCGACGAACCCACAAACCTTTCTCTGTCATCAATTAAAGCTTTAATTATGCAAATTTATCCATCAAAACTCTTCAAATCTCTAGATATAGAGTTTTCATGGTTAAATTTGACAATATAACCTTCGAATGTAGGTGGTGGCAATGTAGGTGGTGGTTTCATCGCCAAAGAGGAAACAAAAAGCAAAAGAAGAGAGAGAAAACAGAGGCGGCAATGTAGGTGGTGGTTGCCATTGAAGATGGTAGCTGTGGTGGTTGGTGGTTGTGTCGGTGGTGATGGTGGTGGTTGCCGTTGAAGGTGGTGGATTATGAAGGAAAAGAGAGAAAACTTATGAAGGAAGATGTTGAATGTAATGGAGGAAGGAAATGAATTAGGATGAATGTGGTATTAAGTTAAAATTAATTATCCTTAGGGATTATTGTAATAAGAATAGATTTATAAATTAATTAGGCTATTTTAAAAAAAGTAAGGGTAAAAGTGTCATTTTGTAGGTAAAAAGTTACTAAAGAGGGAAAGAAAGTGAGTTGTTGCGAGTAATGTGAATCAGCCAAAAAAGGAAGTTGTTGCGAGTAATGTGAAGCGGGGGTAGTATAAGTTAGGTTACTGCATATTTCTTAATGAATTTTGATAATGTTTAATAATATTTACCAAAAAAAATATTTTTTTTTAATTATAAAACCACCAATAAATTTCACTTTAATTTATTATAATTTTTATATACAAAAAATGACCCGGGGCATTGCCCGGGCCTAAAACTAGTTGAAAGATAATTGATAGAATAATAAATCTAAGTTTTTGGTGCGTGATTTATATAATATGAAGTACTAAATTAGTGTAATGTGCCGATCTTATGAATTATGATAGGATTTGATATAAGGTCATTTTGTCATAAACTACCTTTAAAAGCAATTTTTTGTGAGAAACTACCTAATAAAAAAATGTTGTAAAAACTACCTATTAAATTAAAAATGTTGTAAGAAACTATCTATTTAAGCAAATAATGGTGTAAAAAAGCTATTATACGTCGGATTTTCATCTTAAACTAATTTCTCTGGCGTTGACCATGCTCGGCTGATTCTATAGGTGCCATTGTTGGTGGGACATGGAAAAATAAAGGTTTTAAAAGTTCACGTGATTGACAAGTGGGTGGTCAACGGTGAAAATCCGGTGAAAGGTTAATCTTTTACAACATTTTCATTGTAATAGGTAGTTTCTTACAATAATTTTTTTATTAGGTAGATCCTCACAAAAAATGGCTTTTAATAGGTAGTTTCTGAAAAAAAAAAACAAAAAAAAAAAAGCCCTTGATATAATTACACAATATTAACAAACTATATCCTTCTTTACAAAATAATATCTACAATATTTATCATATTCTATCATACCCGGTAGTCAAAGCGGGAGGAGGGCGTATGCTGAAATTGGATCTGAACTCTAAAAATAGTTGTTGAGGTAGGCCTTTTGTGAACAAGTGAGCAAACTGATAACGTGACGGAACGTTATGGGATAAATAGATAACACTGACATTGTCACAATAAACAATAGTGGCCTTCCTTAGAGGACACGGTAACTCCAAAATAAGATTACGAAGCTAACATGCCTCGGCAACAACTGTTAAACTCAAGAAAATCTGGAGAAAACGACTTAAGATTTGTATTGATAATTAACACCTATATATACACAATACATAAGGAAACCTAATAAGCCTAAAACTCCTAATTAGATAAACTTAACATAAATACAATATTAACATAAATAAACCAAACCGGCTCTAATACTCCCCCTCAAGTTGGAGCATGCAAATCACGAATTCCCAACTTGCGTAAAAGAAAACCAAATTGTTGTCGTCCAAGAGCCTTGGTCAAAATATCTGTCAATTGATGACCTGTCGGAACATAGTAGGTAGAAATATTACCATTCATCAACTCATCACGGACAAAATGACAGTCTACCTCAATATGTTTAGTACGTTCATGAAAAATCGGATTCTTGGCTATATGCAAAGCCGACTGATTATCAAAAAACAACTGCATAGGCTTAGAATGCTTAACACCAAGAACAAACAACAACATTTTCAACCATTTCAACTCACGAGAAGTAAGAGCCATAGACCTGTATTCGGCTTCAGATGAGGATGTGGCTAAAGTAGGTTGTTTCTTAGTCTTCCATGAAACAGGTGAACGACCTAAGAAAACAAAATATCCTGACAAGGAACGCCGACTTAACGGTCATGCCACCCAATCGCTATCACAAAACGTTGTCAAGTGTAAATCTGTCGTAGGTCGCAACAAAATACCTTGTCCCGGACTACCCTTGAGGTAGCGCAAGACACGAATGGCCGCATCCCAATGAGAAACCTGTGGAACACTCAAAAACTGAGCCAAAACATGCACTAAATAGCTCAACTCTGGTCGAGTAACCAACAAATAAACCAAACGACCAACCAAACGATGATACTGTTCCGGTTGATCGAACGGTTCACCGGAAGCATGTGCAAGACGATGATTCTGCTCCACCGGAGTGTCGATGGGTTTACAACCCAACATTCCTGCCTCAGTCAAAATATCAAGGACATACTTTCACTGAGAAAGAAAGATGCCCTCCGAACTCCGAGCGACCTCAATGCCTAAGAAATAATTAAGCAATCCCAAATCCTTTATATAGAAGCATTTGCACAGATAAGTTTTAAACCGAACAGTCGCATCATGAGAGCAGCCTGCAATGATCAAATCATCGACATAAACCAGCACATGCAAAGAAACACTGCCTTGTACATAGCTAAACAGAGAGTAATCAGCATATGAATTTTTAAAACCAAAACCTCGCAGAGCACTAGAAAACTTCGAAAACCACTGTCTCGGGGCCTGTTTGAAGCCATATAACGACTTCCGTAACCGGAAAACTTTGCCCGGTTTCGGAGTACCGTACCCTGGAGGAAACTGCATATATACTTCTTCATCCAAATCACCATGAAGAAATGCATTATGAACATCCATCTGATGTAACTCCCAATTCAATGACACAGCAACAACAATTAAAATACGTATCGTACCCATCATTGCAACCGGAGCGAACGTCTCATTATAATCAACACCTTCAACTTGACGGTTGCCATAAACGACCAACCGAGCCTTGAGACGTTCCACCTTTGACTTGTCGATGTATTTGATTTTATACACCCAACCGCTACCCATTGCTCTTTTACCTGGAGGAAGATCCTCAATGGTCCATGTGCCATTGCGTTCTAGAGCACCAATCTCATCTTTCATAGCCTTACGCCAACCGACGTCCTTAACCGCCTCTTAGAATGAATACAGTTCCTTTCCCTTGGTGATCGTCGCTAGAAAAAACCTGTGTCTCATAGAAAAATGATTATATTCAACATGACAAGCTATAGGGAAAGGTTTACCTGAGGAATGTTATTGAGGAGGGTCGACAATTGATGTAGCGGGGTCTATATTTTCAATGATGATCATATGAGTGACATAATTTCGATGCCACGAAGGAGGGCGTTTTTCCCGTTGACCACGACCCAAATTTTCAGACGAACTCCCCCTTAAAAAATCCGGATTTATAACAATATTTTCGTTAGTTAACTCTTGCTCTAGAATTATTTCCGAATTAAAACGTTGATCATCCATCTTACCAGAGGTTGCCGGAGATTTTTCCGGCGAGAAAGGCGGTTGATCCGTCGAGGCAGCCACCTACGGTGACTGTGCAGGTGGCGGTGCAGTCTGCCGCAGGTGCTGCTGCCTGGCAGGGCGTGGCAGTGCAGCCTGCTCGCTGCTGCTGCCTTGCTGCTGGACGGGGGGTGGCAGTGCAGCTTGCACGCTGCTGCTGGGGTCTGCCACGCTGCTGCTGGTGGCCAGCGGGCGCTAGCATTCCAATGGGCTGACCAGTAGCTCGAGCTGGAATGCCAGCCCTTGCGTGCTCGCGCGCTGGTTGGGCGATGGCAGCGGACTCCACAGCCCGGTTGTGGAGTGGTTGCTGCTGCCGCAGTCGGGTTGTGGGGTGGGCTGTTTTGGGTGTCTCATCCCCCCACATACGCCCCATTTATGCCAAAATCAACATCTTCATATTCATCCCACAACGGCGGAGTCGAAAAATACGCTTCCCACAACAATCTTCTATCATCAGGAAGAGATTCAAGGTATGGAAATTGATCCTCGAAGAACTGAACATCACGACTAACGAAAAATTCGTTAGTATCCAAATCATAAAGGCGCCACCCCTTTTTTCCATGAGGATACCCAACAAAAATGCATTTGCGACTCCGTGAATCAAACTTGTCCTTAATCCGAGGATGATTAGCAGCATAAGCAAGACAACAAAAAACACGCAAACTATCCAATGATTGAGTTTGACCAAACCAACACTCGTGAAGAGTTTTACCTTTCAAAACCGGAGTCGGTGTGCGATTAATGAGATGCACCGCCGTCATAACACACTCACCCCAAAAATACTTAGGCAACTTTGCTTGAAATCCAAGAGCTCGAGCCACTTTCAAAATGTGACGATGTTTACGTTCAACTCTACCATTCTGCTAAACCGTGTCAACGTACGATGTTTGATGCAGAATGCCCTTCTGTGCAAAGAACGACCCCAAACTCAGAAATTCTTCGCCATTATCGCTTCGAACCAACTTCACTTTCTTGCCAAATTGAGTTTTAGCCATAGCACAAAACTCACGAACCAACTGAGAAGCCTGATACTTACCGGCCATCAAAAACACCCAAGTAGCACGAGAAAAATCATCGACAATGGTTAGGAAATAATGAGCATCACAACTATAAACAATATTATTCGGACCCCAAATATCACAATGAATTAAATCAAAAATTCCAGAATGCTTTATTCATACTCAACGGAAAATTGTTTTGGGGTTGCTTCCCCATTGTAGGGAATATTTCAAGCATTATCCCTAGCTTGAACCCCACTGTGATTATACACTAAAGTACGGTGGCGTCCAAAGGGAAAGAAGATAGAGCAAAAGAGTCGCCAACAAGTTTTAGGAACTTGTAAACCGTTCACGAGGTGAAGGTTACACCACTTAACGATCCAGGAGATCGTCCACTCCAATAGGTCTGGAGCCACGACTGGTAGTTCGGGGATGAAGGTAAAAATCCAACCTAAAAGAGATTGAACCTGCCCTAATAATAGGCCTCTACTTTATTCTGATCGTATTCATGTGCGCTTTTTGACTAACATGCAATCAATAGGATTACCCTTAACCTGTTTATCTATGTTGGTTGAATATTAATGCACAAATAAATCTATTAATGGTGATCACTTAAATTATAATCAAATTAAACCTAAACAAGATTATTAATTATCTTATTAAGCGTGATTACAATTACAAATTCCCTTTAAACATGCATAAAAGGCGTGATCAAGAAAAAACAATAAATATATATCAAGCAACATAATAATCATAACAATTATTATAACAATTATAAACATAATAATAATCATCACAACAATCATAATTATTATAACAATCATCATAAAAATAATAATTAAAATAATCATGATCATATTTATCATAATCACGTTAATGCATAATAATAATAGCAAGATCCTAGGCATGATACTAACAAGATTAATAACAAACCCTAGCATGTTACTAAGCAATAAAAATCAAAGCTTTAACCCTAACATGATACTAATATGAATTTTAGGAAAATAATAGGAAGGCATCATAGAAATCATAATTGTCATATTTGATATTAGAATTATAGTTATTACCCTAAACATGATACTAGGAAGATCAAAACACCCTAAACATCAAATTAAGAAAAGCATCATAACATGATACTAGGAATCAAAATAGGAACCTAAACATGATTTCTATATCATAATATCAATAAATCAATTAAAGTACTTACTTGGATGCCTCGTATCTCTTTAATAGCAAAATACACGCGTTAGTAACTTCAAGGAAAATAATAAATCCAAACAATTAAATTAAATAATTGAAAGAGAGATTTGGGACCAAACCCTCAGAAATATCAAACCTTTCACGTCTAGGACGAAGGCAACTTCGAACTTGGATAGGTGTGTCTAGTGCTAATGTATGAGGAATTGTGTTTGAAAAAGGCTAGGTTTAGAAAGACAGAGAGAAAATCAAGAAATTCTTGATGAGAATTGGTGAAAGAGAGAATTAGAGAATTGATGATATTTTGATGATTGAAAACGGAGTTTTTAGGAGGATATTTATAGAGAAAATCAGTCGGAAAAATAGAAAAACAAATCAGAGTTTCATCGTGAAAAAACGAAATTAGCGCCATGCGCCAGGCGCTAATGACTAGCGTTAGGCGCTAATCAAAATTCTTTACGCGCTTTCTAAATTCAGATAAAATTTGGCCATACATAGGGCAAAATCGTATTTTCCTTAAAACACTCTTTTATTCTAATTAAAACTCTAAAAAGTCAACAACAGTCAATATATCAATGCTAATTGAATTAGGAATGAAAAGAACCTTCTAGAAGACTAAAATCAATTCTAATTGCATTAGGAATGATAAATCAATATTAGGCTCTCCTCTAGATCATTGGGCCGCACATAAAGATCAAACTAGGCCCAGATTACTAATTTAGCCATAATTTCCTCATTATTCATCAGAATTGGGCTCATAATATATCGTTGAAAAGCTCTTTTCAAGACCTATCCAACTACACCATTATTGGACCCATATCATGGACCAAAATAAACTAGATTGGCTGTTTTCTTAAAATAAGTTTGAAAATAAATATTTTCAAAAACAGAAAGAAGAGATATTTTAATAAAAACATCCTCATCACTAGAATTTTCACACTTTCGCTTTGTTCGATAATCAAATGACGTGAAAGGTATTCATCACTGGGTTTGGTTTTGGGGAGACACAAATGGTTGTCTACAGAAGCCCCTACTTTGACTGAGTTTGGAGAAACACAGGTGTTGAAAACAAAAGTCAAAGTATCGATAGGGACGGAGAATGATTCAGAACGTTCTGCGATTCTAAATCATTCTTATAACGCCGATACCTGCAAAACTAGCATTAGTTAAACAGATATGAGAGTTAAGAAACGCATATCTTGCACCGTCGAGCACGAGCACACGTCTCTGGGGGTAACCGATTTGTTTTTGTTTGCTGTTGTTTGCGACAACCTTCCACAATCTAGGGAATGCCATCTTGTTATTTTGATGTTCACTCGTCTACGAACAATAGAGATTTTTTGGATATGTCCACGCGTCTCTGAACAATGGAGCCTTCTTAAGGATTGTTCACTCGTCTCTGAACAATGGAGCTTTTTGGAAGAAATGTCCACGCGTCTCTGAGCAAACAGCTTTGATGATATGTCTACGCGTCTCTGAACAAAAGATCTTGAAAGAAATGTCCACGCGTCTCTGAACAAAAGAGCTTGAAAGAAATGTCCACGCGTCTCTGAACAAAAGAGCTTTGATGATATGACCACGCGTCTCTGAACAAAAGAGCTTGAAAAATACTTGAATGTTTGTTGCGATAATATTCCGAAGAAAACTTCTGAAGACCAACGCTTGTCGATCTTTAAAGCTCACTTGAACTTTGCTTCCGCTATGCCAGTACGTCGGCGCTTTTTCTGCTTGTAAACTAGTATGTCGGTGTCTCTACTGTTTATGAACCAGTATGTCGGTGTCTTGCGATGGGCCAATGTTTAGGCGGTTTAAGCTAAGTGAGACCTTCTTTCGTCAGTTTGATCACTTATTGCGATTGTAATCAAGCCGACTACTAATCATGTCAATTTTCTTATAAGGGCTAACTGGCGTACCAAGGAATCCGAAATTGTTGAAAGAGGTTGAAATAACTGCTCTAAGTGGTTGAGCGTTCTGTTGCCGCTGCAATGCCTCTGGCGCCTCGATTTGGCTCTGTCGCCAGACACTGGAATCTAGCGCCAGGCGCTGAAATCTGTTGCTAGACGCTAGATGTTGTCGTCTGGCGCTGGTGTAGGGTCTTCCCTATCCTGCTCTTGCTGCCGTTGGGATGCACCTGTATTTATCTTTGACTATAGGATTTTGCTAATCTCTTTAATTATTTTAGGGTTGATCTAAGGTTTAATGTCGCTTGACTCATTGACTTGGCACGACTCAAGGAATAAACTTGACTCGCTATGATTGACTCGTGGTTGACTCGACTCGAAGTGAGATGACACGTGTGACTCATGACCCGTGTGTGCATTGTATTGTGATCGTGCGACTCAAAAATGCAAAAAAAAAAAAAACAAAAACAAAAATAAAAACAAAAAACAAAAATTTTCCATCATTTTTGTGGAGGGTACCGACTTTCTCCCGAAAAAGAAAGACACGAAAAAAGAAAAAAGCGAAGTTTTTGAAGGTGCATGTTGAATGAGCTTAGTCAAATGTTGTTTCTCACAATACAAGGATTGTAACATCTTAGACTATCCTAGTTGACTCGATAATGAAAGTATTTAGGTAACTTAGGCGCGGAGGCTAAGTACTTCATACTTTGTGATGCAATGATGATTGATGTTGATATCACAAGGCATGCTTCAGCGTTTTGTTAAGATTTCATGACAAAGGGTTCCTAAGGGAAGGTATATTTGTTCATGTATCTGTGCAGTGTGTGAATGTGACGCTAAGGTTAGGCTGCAAGGGCTAAGTGTGTGGAAAGATATTATTTTTAGAAGATTCAAAAAATGGTGACTCTTAGGCTGGGTAGGCTAATGATGTAGGGATCAAGCCCCCAAGTCTAGCTCTAAGTGAAAAGGGATGAGCATTGGAAATTCCTAGATATGATCATGGCTTAAATGTGTGAATGTGAATATGAATGCATGTTTATTACGGCCGCACCTCGATGTTAGGTTGCCTACGTATCCGTTAGGAATCAGGCTGAACGTAGCTCTAGCCGAACCTCGCACAAGTGTGTGTATATCTCAAAAAGGTCTTTTTAAGGGTTGTAACTTGGTTAGGCTAAAGGTTATAGAAGAAAGAGATAAAGGCTCAAGACCCTAGATAAGCCCCCAAGGTGTGCAACCTTGCTTTTGAATCTTTATTTTTATGCTTGAGGTTTCTCACCCTTTTTTAATTTCTTTTTGCTTTAGCATTTATTTTATTTTTATAAGTGTGGGCAATCCCGATCATGCGGTCTATCACTCACTTGGCATTCATATTTCTCAGGCACGGTACCGAGCACTCGATAAGAGACACAATATGAGACGTGTTCATATCAAAGATATTTTCATGTCAAAGACATTGGAACGCTTGCCCTTTGTACACTTTATTTTTATTATTTTGCTTATTTTTTTCTATTTTAATCTTTTGAAGTCACTCAAACTTTTTATGAAATTGAAAATTGCATAAGTTGCACACCATCCCATCCCAAGGTTAGGTAAATATGGGTTGAAAAAATAAAGATCTATCGTTAGACGAGGCTCAAAGTTGTGTATCAAAAAAGGATTGCATATTTGAAGGGTGAAAGGTAATATGATGTGGCTACAAGAGGTGCCTCAAATCATTGGTATACCTTGTGCTTAGTTTGACATGGATTTTTTTTTTAATGCGATGATCATATGTAAGGAAATAAAATGCTCATTTTATTAAAGGAAAAGAAATAATGTTCCTACAAAATAAATCAAAGGAGGATAAAAAGGTGTCTATGCTAGACTTATTGGGTAAAAGGTAAATAATAAAAATAATAAAAAAAAAAGATCATGAAATCTTGTCGTTGAAGCTTACCTCTTGTCCCTTGGCTCATCATCACTTGGTGTCCTTGCCGACTGGAGGTATTGGAAGCCCGTTATTGTAGATCAAATATTGGATTGCTTCCTTTAGCTTCCAACAACTCTCAGTAGTATGACCCCTACCTTGATGGTACTTGCAGCGTACATTTGGGTTCCAACTAGGCAATCTCTTCTCAAGTGGGGGATTTTGAATGGGCCCAATAGGAGTAATGAGTCCCTTTGCATGGAGTTGATCGAAAGCATCATCGTAGCTAATTCCAATATGGGTGAAATCCTTTCTTAGTTGCTTTCTTAATCCTCGATTATCCATGGCTAAGATTTCATTAAGGTCGAAAGTACCAACAGTGTTACTAGGGTAGGTGTTTTCGGAAGAAGAAGGATAGTCGTTCTTCTTTCCTTTACAGCCACTTTTGTTATAGTTACTAACCCTGGCCTTCTTATCACGCGGAGGATCATGAATGAGGTTTGAATCAACGAGGTCTTGAACACGATCTTTGAGAGCAAGACATACCTCGGTGATATGACCACGACCTCTATGGTATCGGCAATAAGATTTTTGGTCCCAATTGGGATACCGTTTTTCAGGCGGAGGGTCTTGACTGGGACCAATGGGGTGAATGAGACCTTGATCGTGAAGACAGTCAAAAGCTTTATTGTAAGTCATTCCTATTGGTGTGTATTCTTCAATGGTCCGTTTTGCCTGTGGCTTAGGAGCATTGAGTTCTTCATTAAATCCTTGGTGAGAATTTTGTTCGACAACCATCATCCGATTTGCTAGTCCTTCTACCACATTCAAGAGCATGGCAATGACATCTTGCAGTTTTCGAACGTCTTCTTTTAGACTTGATGAGTCTTCCCTAGTATTATCTAAGAAAAGACTTTCATCCTCCTCAATCATAGCCACTTCATCAAGAGAGGTTATATAAGCTGTCTCGATCATGAGCTCGCCTACAGGTGTGATAAGGAGTGAAGGATCGAAGGATGCTTGGTCTTCTGCGATGTCTAGAATCTCGGAAGTTTTATTATCAACGATCAGATCTTGAATAGCTTCTTTGAGTTTTCAACACTCCTCAGTATCGTGACCCTTTCCCTGGTGGTATTTGCAGTGCTTATTAGGATCCCACTTGGGTGGCCTGACTTTTGGAACTGGATCCTTGATAGGTCCTATGGGCATGACTAGTCCTTTGTGGTGTAGCTTTTCAAAAGTTGTTTCATAACTCATACCAAGTGGAGTGAACACTATTTTCAACCTTTGGATTCGTGATTTAGAGGCGTTCGTAGCATGTACTTCGTTAATGGGAGAGGAAGAAGAAGGATGGTCGTTCTTTTTTCCTCTTGCACTATTATGTTTCATAAGGTCATCTTCAATGTCAATGCCTATATTATACACAGTCTTGAAAGTATTCAAGTTGTGTTGATATTTTAAGTGCTTTGCATATTTTTCTTGAAGGTTTTGATGAACATCCTTACAGAATCTTTTTCGGTAGGAACCTTAACCATATTAGCAGAAGTTTCCCTCCATTTGTTGAAGAAAGAAGTGAACCCTTCGTTTTCTTTTGTTTTAACATCTCAAGTTGTCTATGGTCTGTTTCGTCTTGAATGTTGCACTTATATCTATCTATGAAAGCGTTTGTTATGGAATCCCAAGAAGTGGTTTTCTCTTTGTCAAGGGAAAATAACCATTGTTGACAAACGGTCTCAAGAGATAAAGAAAACAAGGAATGAAAGACTTTCTTATCAATCCCCTTAATGTTCATTATAGTTTCAAAAGCTCTTAGATGAAAGTAAGGGTTATCTGTTGCCTTGAATTTTGGGATGTCGTTGGCATTGAACTTATGCGGAAGAAGTTTCTTGTCCAGCGAGACCCCTTGTGAACTAATGCCCTGAAATTTATAGTCACTAGATAGCTTGCTCAAGCTTTCTTGCATAAGGTTCATTTGTTGTTGCTTCACAGGGTCATCAATTTTGAGGGTTAAAGCCTTCAATGCTTCATCCACGGTAATCAATTGATTCCTAAGTTCATTGAATTCTTCTTGAGTTGCCATTATTTTCTTAGCTTTCCTCTTTTGACGGATCGGTTTATCAAAAAGTAAGACTTGAACAAAGGTGTTGTCTTTGATTAATCATCCTTCTCTCCTTGACCAAGTACTGTGGAAAGGGAAATTAGGGATATTCATTGTTAATTATTTGACTCAACTCTATTCAACATGCATAGAAGGAAGAAGGTAGGAAGAATGAATATTGTGATATGGGGAAAGCATGTGGAGAATGAAAAGATGAAGTAAATGGAGAGAAATGGAAAAATTAGGAATAGAATGTACCCCCAACTCAAGTGACGAAAAGAACGACTCATGCATGAACCTAAGACATGTTCATGGTGACAAAGTGTGTGCTAAGACTAGTGAGTGTAGGTGACATATTAAGACTCGTGTCATGACCATGTGGCTAGACTATGTGACTAGACTCAAGCAAAAACTAAGTTAAGACCTCACGTATTTGCATTAAACTGGACAGGCTGTGGTATTTTAGTCATAACTTTTGTTCTGGACTCTGATTGGGATGAAACCAACGCCAAATTAAAGATAAAACTCCGGGCTACAGATCCATAGGTTGTACGACTCGTAATCGTAGTTCTTCCTAGAACTTCGGCTATGACCAAAACAAGTTGACGTTTGTGCAGTATATGGGAAAATAAAAATCCGGGTTGACTTAAAGGAACTATGACTCGATTTTAGGTATATTTTTTAAGCTCAAATTAATTAATTAATTAATTAAACAAAGTCCTTTAGTCATTAGTTAGTTTATTAAGACTTATTTACAAGCACAAGTCAAACCAAACGGTTAGCTTAGTCACATAATAAGTATGCACAAGTAAGAGATGCACAAGTAGTCACGTAGTCACAACGTGATGCAATGAGTTTGCAACCTAACAATGGATCTAGTTCTCTAAATTTCGAGATATGGGTTAGTCAAAGAGGGTCCATGGTTAATTGTCCGGATGCACCGCGTGGAAGCCTAACCGTGAAGGGTTGGCACGAGTGGACGGGACACCGAGAGTTAAAAACTCGCTTCTATGGTTTGGTGAATTCAACATTCTCGGATGTACCCTTTGTTGCACAGAGAGTTCAATCAGGTAGATGAGCATTAACTCCCAAAGGGTTATGTCCATATGTAGAACACATATGGGTTTCAGAAAAGTGAGAAAAACTCAATTAGGAAGTAGGAACGAGCAAACAGTGCTAAAAACTAGTCGAAATTAGAACGCATATTTCTGGATCAGTATTGAAAGAACTTGGCGCCAGAAAACAGAGGCCAGCGCCAACGATTCGGATTTAGTGCCTGGCGAAAGAAGCTGTCGCCTGGCGCTAAAGTCAAATCAGTGGTGCTAGACTCTGTTTCCTTACGCTAGTTCCTGATCGAGGGTTAGATAGGTCGTTAAGCTACTACCCTAATCAAATTAATCTTTTATAATACCTAAACTTACACCAAACTAGTTAGTGGCAAGTAAAAGGTTGAACCACTAGGGAAGCACACTAATTCAACATCAATAATCACTAATGCAAGAGTAAAAAGGGAATTGTTTTTGTTGGTTTTGTTGAGTAAGAACACTAAAACTACAAATAAGCAAGAAAATCATAATTTAAATCAAGGGAAAATGACGTTAGGGATACGGGGGTGTCAAATATGATTAGAAAGAGGGGAATAATAATGATTATCATGAAACACATGCCAAAGAACATAAGATTCTACCTAAACAATTCATTCTCATGCAATAGTCTAGGCAAATCAAAGAAAGAGGTCTACACTAATAAGGATCATTCTTATGCATCCTATTAGTTACAATCAAATCAAGAGAATAAAGAAACACAATCCATAAAAACTCAACTTTAATAACTCATTCTCATGCAATCATTAAAATAGAGATGATCTTAATCTAGTTCAAATCACTTTCATGCATTTAAACTAGAAAACATCAAATAGAGTGCAACAATAATCTCAAGCTATTAAAAATCATGTCTTTCATCAATTTATGGCATAAGTTCAATCCAACCATCATCATTTACCCAATATCAACTCATATCTTCCACCCCCTACCCCTACCTAAAAGATTAGCCTAGAGAAGAGATATTAAACATAATATCAAAACTAGAAACAAACTCAAGAAACTCAAAACAAAACATGATTAAAAACAATGAAATCAATAACAACTAGATGAACTAATAAGATTAACAAAAATAAGCAACAATAAATTCAAATAAATAAAGCTAAATGAAAGGATTAGAGATTAATAAAGAACGGATTAATGAAAGATGAAAACTTGAATTCTTGCTTGATTGAAAATTAAACTTGAGCAAAGTTGAATACTTGGAAGAAATTTAAGCAATAATCTATTTTCTCTGTCTAAAAATTATCTAATCTAACCCTAAGAGAGAGAAGCTCTCCTAATACTAGAGAAAAAGATCTAATAATATCCAGTCCTCCCCTACAAAAACGAGCCTCGAATATAAATAGATACGCGCAAAAACGCTGAACAGGGCTCGCTGTGCGCCTGCGCAAGCGGCTGCGCGCCCGCGCCTTTGTGGGTTGGGGCTTGCTGGCTGAGTTGTGCGCCCGCGCGCCTTGGGTGTGCACCCGCGCAAGGGAGTTTGCGCCCGCGCACAGGTCGCACACAACCCGCACAAATCTTTCTGCCTCGATTCTGAAATTTACATCCTTCTGCGCGGGTTTTGACAGGGTTGCGCGCCCGCGCACTACGACCGCACTCTCGCGCACATTTTACGCTCCCTCGCACCTTGCTTGTTTGATTCTACTCTCGTGCTTACTTGTCCTCTTCTTTGCAATCCAAGACTTCAAATACCTAAGCACAAGCACCAAGGGAAGCAATAAGGTAAAGGCAACGGTGAAAACACGCAATAAAGGGAAGCATTTAAGCATATACGCGATTTCATCCAAAACACATCGAGACATGTATGAACGCATTATTTGAACAAAACAACTACAAAACACCTCAAGACAAGCTAAAACAAAGCATAAACACTACCCTAAGCGTGACATAAATGTCACTCATCAACTACTTCCTAAGAGTGACATAAATGTCACTCATCATAATTTGTTTTACTATTATATAACAAGAACTAAAAACTTAAATTATAAACATAGAAAATAAGCGAATTTAAATAAATTAAGAAAATAAGATAAAAACTATTGAAATACATAAAATAAAGATCAAATAAGGAAAATAAGAAAAAGAGAGAAATGAAGTGTAAAACTAGGGAAATTATTAGAAACTAAACTGGAAAATAAGCATAAAAGTACCCTAAAAGTTACATAAAAGTCACTTATCAGTTCCTACATGCCTCAACAGCCTTCTGTGCTCGATAAAATTTTCCAGTTTCGCACAACATTATTTCGATCCTAGTTGTGAAAGATATTCCTCAAATTTCCTACGTGTAAAAATCCTATGTTTTAACTCATTACGGATGGTCTTTCCAATGAGATCTTTTTTATGCATATGAAAATAATGTTAATCAAAATTACGCACATGGAATATATAGAACATTTCAAGTCTCATCCATTCATTCTAAATCATTGGCGAAATAAATTTCAGGAATTAAAATAGAAATCCTCCCCAGCGGAGTCGCCAAAAACTGTAGGGAATATTTCAAGCATTATCCCTAGCTTGAACCCCATTGTGATCAAACACTAAAGTACGGTGGAGTCCAAAGGGAAAGAAGATAGAGCAAAAGAGTCACCAACAAGTTTTAGGAACTTGTAAACCGTTCACAAGGTGAAGGTTACACCCCTTAGCGATCCAGGAGATCGTCCACTCCAATAGGTCTGGAACCATGACTGGTAGTTCGGGGATGAAGGTACAAATCGAACCTAAAAGAGATTGAACCTACCCTAATAATAGGCCTCTACTTTATTATGATCGTATTCATGTGCGCTTTCTGACTAACATGTAATCAATAAGATTACCCTTAACCTGTTTATCTATGTTGGTTGAATATTAATGCACAAACAAATCTATTAATGGTGATCACTTGAATTATAATCAAATTAAACCTAAACAAGATTATTAATTATCTTATTAAGCGTGATTACATTTACAAATTTCCTTTAAACATGCATAAAAGACGTGATCAAGCAATAACAATAAATATATATCAAGCAACATAATAATCATAACAAATATTATAATAATTATAATCATAATAATAATCATCACAACAATCATAATTATAATAACAATCATCATAATAATAATAATTAAATTAATTATGATCATATTTATCATAATCACGTTAAAACATAATAATAGCAGCAAGATCCTAGGCATGATACTAACAAGATTAATAACAAACCCTAGTGATTAGGGGATTTTGCTCCCACCAATCGGAATGCGCCACGTGGGCCAATCAGGTCCTGCCAAGTGTCCCCCAGTTGGAACTGTCAGGGCTTGCCACGTGGCACACGCTTATTTGTCCACCTTGGACCTATTATGTCATGACACGTGGCATACTCCATGCCTAATGGAGAAACCGGCCACCCAGGCCCAACTTCCGAGGGAAGCCCAATCAGCCCTAGGTTAACCTAAACCTAGGATTGGCACGTTTCCCAAGGTTATAAATACCTCCCTTAATCCTCATTAAGAGGGGATTACGGAGATAACAGGCTGATCACGCTAACAAAGCAGATTACCTACATTAAACACTCTCACCTAGAGAGACCCAATCACTTTAATTTCCGCATTAATTACTCCTTAATCAAGTACTAACTTGACCGTCGGAGGCGGAGCTCCCACCACCAGGAGTCTCCGTTGTTTTGCAGGTACAGGCGTCCGGTTCCAGTCTCGGAATTGTAACTCTCCCGCAGGACATCAGAAAACCCCAAAACATTTGGCGCCGTCTGTGGGGAGAGTACTTCTGAGATGGCATCCAAGTCTGTACCGACTCCTGAAGAGAGGCGTCCCCTAGACGACCCTCAAGTTCAGTCGGACCACGATACTGAGAGTGAATTTGAAGTTGAAGCTCACACAGCTTTAGACGGGACCCTAAGGGCCCGACGTACCCGTCATACCGAAAGGAGGGAACGGGAACATCTTCAAACTGGAAGTGAGCCAGCAGGCGCACCGCCTGTTCGGCAGCAGCCGACTGATGGATCTGCTCCCATCACAAGGAACGAACTCATGACCTTCATGAGGGACTTCAAGGGAGAAATTCAAGAGTTGATCAACAAGAAGTCGCCTGCTCTGGACAAGGAGCAGTCGGCTAAGAAACCTTCCACTTCACTGAAGAGGAAGCCAGTTCAAGGGCGAGAGGCGACTCCTCATCCTAAATCTAGGAAGCGGGAGCCGACTGCCCTTGATTTCACAAAATACCGTTTTCCTACTCCAGGAAATAGGAAACTTGTTCGTCATATTCAGGCGGACGGGTCGAGGAAATCATACACAGACGCTCGGCTACTGCTAGAGGAGAAGAAGAGTGACCGATTGTCAGAGTCGGCCTCTACTTCAAACTTCCAAGACAGTCTGCGAAATACCTCAATGAGGCATACTCAGTCGTATCGTGAGAGTCAGTCAGGCGGCACCTCCCGTCAGTCCGGCTTTCATAGCGACCAGGCGGTACCAAACATACCGTTTGTACCGCAACAACAGTATTTTTTACAGCCACCTCCGTTTGGTGGTCATGCAGCAAAAAATGTCCAACCTATGGACTGGCAGCTTCGGTTGCTTAGACTTGGTGAACAGCCGTCGGCCTTCTCCAAGGAAATTACTGAAGCCGCTCAGCCGGCCAAAGTGAAAAATGTATTAGTAGGCGCCTATGACGGCACTACTAACCCATAAAACCATCTAATGGCATTCACCAACCTGATGTACCTTCAAGGGTTGGATGATCCCACTTGGTGCAAGTGTTTCCCAGCGACTCTCAAAGGAATCGCACAACAATGGTTCGGCAACCTGCCGACTGGTTGTGTAAATAGCTTCAGGACGCTTGCTTACTTATTCACCTCCAACTTCGCCATGAACATCCCTGCAAAGAAGACGACCCTTGATTTAGGAACAATTCAGCAGGGCGAGAAGGAGGGGCTTTGTTCTTACATCAGGCGGTTTAACCTGATGAGAATACAGATTCAAGGGTTACCGGATGAAGTAGCCTATACTGACTTTTTCAGAGGTCTCAAGGACGGGTCGACCTTCAAATTTGATTTGGTCCGAAAGAGGGTGGCGACTCATCAAGAGGCCTTGATTGAAGCGGAAGCCTATATACAGGCGACTGATCTTTGTACGGTAAAACAGTCGGACGGGAAAAGGTCCGACAAAAGAGAAGGACGACAGAAACAGTCGTCAAACAAAGATGAGAAGAGAAAAGAGGTCTGGGCGGCTGATTCCTCTAAACAGCCGGCCCAGAAAAAGAAAAAAGAATTCAAACCATACTCCCCAAAGTATGCGTTTAACAAGGATAACCAGTTTATCCTAAAAGAAATCAAGGGACGGATCTCAATTGAGAAGCCGGTCCCGATGAAGGGTTCTGCAAACAACCGGAACCAAGAAAAATTTTGTGCTTATCATGAAGATGTTGGTCATCACACCAATGATTGCATCAGTCTCATGCGGTATCTGGACCGCCTGGCTGAGCAAGGTGATCTTGACACTTATGTCAAGAAATCTACGGGGAACACTTCCTCGAAAAAGCAGTCCGCCAAAAAGAATCAACAGGCCGACAGCTCCGATACAGATGATGCAGTCGTCTACACCATTGCAGGCGGCTTCTCAGGAGGTGGCCCCACTATTAGGGGCAACAAAGACAACATCAGACGGTTAGATGTAAATTCCGTTCACCAAGAACGGCCCTCCAAATATTCATTTCTTGAGATTGTCATCACTGAAGAAGATCTAGGAGGGGTAAGAGGGCCGCATGACGACCCTATCGTTATTGAATGTAAAGTGGCCAACCAGAGAGTTGGCCGAATCCTCATAGATACCGGAAGCTTCTCAAATCTCATCAGTAGCAAATGTCTGTCGAAACTAAAATATCAGACTGATTGCATACATACGGCCTCCCACCCTTTAATAGGGTTTGGAGGAGGAGTCGTCCACCCACTGGGACGAGTGGATTTACCCATCCGCCTGGGCGAAAAAGGGGGAAGGACGACACATGGTAGTCCGGTTCCTGGTAGTAGAAGAACTCTCGACCTACAACATGATTCTGGGACGACCAACCTTGAATAAGTCCAAGGCTGTTATAATCCCATCTCTTATGTTGCTCAAGTTTGAGAGGGAAAATGGAACAGTCGAGTCCCTAAGGGGAGATCAGAAGATGGCCCGAGAGTGTTATCTCTCGGATGTCAAGCCCACTGTTATGGCCACTGGGTCGACTGGTGGAAAAACAGACCTTGACAAAGTCAAGGAGAGTGCGCTTGTTCAAGAAGCAGGCGGCAAGAAGAGAAAGGCATCCTAGACAGAAGCTCAACCTGGATGGATCCAATCAGAGCATATCTGACAAACGGTACCCTGCCGGATGATCATATTTCTTTTGAATGATGTAAATAGTCAAGGGCTACTTAATAAAAGTTTGCATACTTAATATTCAATTTTGTACTGAGGGGCACGCCTACTAACAAACAGTCGGCTACTCTCCATAGTTTTTATTCTTACTTAAGAGGGGCATGCTGTCTGTACCTTTACAGTCGGCTACTCTCCATTGAGTATTTTACTCTATCTTCAGAGGGGCATGCCGTCTGTACCTTTACAGTCGGCTACTCTCCATTGAGTATTTCACTCTATCTTCAGAGGGGCATGTCGTTTGTACCTTTACAGTCGGCTACTCTCCATTGAGTATTTTACTCTATCTTCAGAGGGGCATGCCGTCTGTACCTTTACAGTCGGATACTCTCCATTGAGTATTTCACTCTATCTTCAGAGGGGCATGCCGTTTGTACCTTTACAGTCGGCTACTCTCCATTGAGTATTTTACTCTATCTTTAGAGGGGCATGCCGTCTGTACCTTTACAGTCGGCTACTCTCCATTGAGTATTTCACTCTATCTTCAGAGGGGCATGCCGCCTGTACCTTTACAGTCGGCTACTCTACATTGAATATTTTACTCTATCACCATAGGGGCATGTCGTCTGGACATATAGTCGGCTACTCTCCATAGAAGAGGGCCGACTGGTTCCAAACACACAGCCACCCCCCTTATACTTAGCTAAAAAGATTAGGGCCTGGCTACCCTCCTTTTACTTAGCACCTACGTTCACCAAGAACTAACCAAGGCCACAGGCCGAATGATCAGACCAGGCGCCAAGCCAACTGATCCAATCTTCAAAACTAATACGACCTGTCCCAACATCATAGCAGGCGTCCGGCGGCATCCCTCCGGATGAAATTCGTCGCAGAGAGCAGCTCCCTTTTGGGTGGAACATTGCTCTATAAACTAATTACACGGCACCTATACGACTGTCCCCAAGGGCAACCACGTAGCCGTTTTTGAGACAAGGATAACTCTATCACTAACCAAACCAGTGGTAGCAGTTGACATCTGAATCAGATGACCGCCTGTATTACTTGGGATAAATGCAGAGGGTACCTCTTGAGTTAATAGCCAACAAACATTGGCGAATCAAGGGGTCTAGCCGGCCTCCGCCGCCTGCTACCTCTATTTCTCAAGCAAGAGTGACGGCGACTGAGTAACACCAACGTTAACTCATAGTCACTCCCTCAAACTTGGTATGGAACCTAAAAGGTTTGAGTAGACCGCCTGTTTTTTGGAAAACAGGGGCACTCAAACCCCTATTCCTACTAGGTAACCTCTTGAGTTAATAGCCAACAAACATTGGCGAATCAAAAGGATCAACCGGCTGATAAGTGTCATTTATGTCGCTATTTTTAAGAGTTTTCTAGTTATTTTTTCATAGTTTTTATATCTTTTTACTTGGTTTTAATACATTTTATTACATTTGTCATGATTGCGTGTGAAATGTCGTTATTGCTCAATTTTGGCTTTTCTTGCATATTTTAGTTGCTTATGGCATTAGATTAAACTTTATTGGTTTATTCTTATGTTTAGGAACACTTGGATAAGTTCATTGCTCAAGATTGAAGAAATATAAAACATAAAAGAACAAGTAATGAAGAAATGTGCACTTGATTTTCAATGATCGAACTTCAAACGCCTATATCTTTTGATCTACAAAACATTTTGGGGAAATTCCAATTGGAGATGAAAGCTTATCTTGAGAGCTTTCCAAAGACAGGTCATATGCCCAATTCCGTCGTAAAACGTGGGAGATATGATCATTTGAAGCTGAGCGGTTTGCCCAGTCCGATAGGAGCGGGCGCGCATCCTATGAGGAGCGCCCGCTCTAAACTTTCTGGAACGATTCTGCCATATTTTGCTGCAGCTAGGAGCGCTCGTGCACGAAATTGGAGCACCCGCTCCTCTGCACGCTGCTCGACTTTTTGCGGAGCTTCCTAGGCAATTTAGTAAGGGGTATAAATAGATTTTTTGCTCATTTTAGGGGGAAAATTCATATTTTCAGTAGTTTTAGGTTAGTTTTAGGTTTTTAGAGAGAGAAACTCTCAAATTTTGGAGAGAGAAAGTGAGAGAAATAATGGTTTTCATGGATTTTGGATAATCAAAGGAGGAATTTGATGATTTGAAGATCTCCATTTTATATCAATGAGCATTTCTTACTCTCTTCTCTCTTTATGCTTTATTAATTGCTTTGTTAATCATGTTTGAGTAGATTTCCTTCTACTAGGTGTTGAGTGAAGCTTTGTTATGGTTAATTGAGTTATTTGAGATAAATTTGATGATAATTGTGTGATTAAATTGATTGAATTGATGATGGCATGTTGTTTGTTTTAGATTGGATTGATCTCCCAAGATAGCAAACTTAATTGCATGTTAGTTCTAGTTTGACAAGGGATTGTGAATTAGAATTTATATATTTGATTGCATTTTGGGTAAATTTCTTCTATGCACCTAGTCAATGAGGGATCTAGGCTAGGAATTTGAGAGATTGCTCTTGATGGTAATTAATTCCCATTTTAATTCTTTCTTTGCATGATTGATTATCAAATCGATTCCCATTAATTTGTTAATTGTTCAAAGTGGATCTTTGCCCCTAGTAGACTTTGTAATATCTTGATCTTTATATGTGTGTTAGTGTAGTTGTAGTGTCCACTATCCATAAACCGACTTCGGCGTAGCTTAAGCATTAGATTGAGAACAATCCAACATTACCGTTCCTTGTGGTTCGACTCCGAACTTACCACTAGACTTGTTTAGGGGTTAGTTTAGGATTATAATAAATTTTGTTTGGCCGTGAGGAGGTTAGTCAACGACATAATTTCCCCGCGCTCAAAATGGCGCCGTTGCCGGGGAACGGTGTCAATGCTTGATTGTTTTTTATTTCTTGAGTCTAGGTCTTTGTGTATACTTTTCTTTTTATTTATTTTTTTATGTTTCTTATTTTTGTAAAAAAATGGCAAGTAACTCGTTTCCTCAATATGACAATGAGCCTTTTTGTGAATATTTCAATAGACTTGAGGGATATTTGGATTTTGATTGTTGTAGTCTTTGGGAGGCTTGTGAGATTTGTTATTTTGGTTTGAATGAGCAAACTAGGGATGAAGTTGAATGCATGCATACTGGTGAATTTAGAGCATTATCAATTGATGATGCTTGGGATTTTTATGTTTGGTTTGCTTGGGATGTCTATAATAAGGGTAATCATGATTCTATTATTGATATGCAATGTGTTGATACTTCTAATATTAGCATGAATTCCCATGATTTGTTACATGATCCCTTAAGTGAACCTAAAACACATGATTTCAACTCTATTTCCTCTTTTGTTCATGATGATGAGGTACATGCTCAAGTTGATGGTAATGGTGTGTTTCATTATTCTTCATTATTTACCATGCCTTCTTGTGATGTGCTTCGTTCCCTTAATGATGAATCTCATGTGTTTGATTGTGCCCCCACTCCCCAATGTGATGTATATGTTCATGATCTTAATGTTGATTTTTCCAATCTTGGTTGTACTTCTTCTTCTCTTGTTGAGCCTCAACCTTCAACACCTTTTGAATCCCTTATTGCTACTTTTGAATCTCAAATTAGGTGCATTGAGATTGATTATGAGCTTGAGCCTAGTAAGGAAATGATTCTTAATTCTATGAGAGGTCAATTAGAGATAATGAAAAAGAATGAGGAGCGTCTTGAGGAGGGAAGGAGAAGAAAAGAAGAGTTAGAAAGCCAATTGTCACCCTTGATGCTTGTTTGTGAAAAATACCAATTTAATGTGTGTGTTGAGGATGATGATGATGATTTTGAGCAACCAAGAGAGTGTGAGGATCCCATTGGTGAGCATATGAGTGATGGTGAAGGAGTTGAGAATGAAGAGAGTGTTGATTTTGAAAATCCTAACCCTCTTTCCCATCTTGATGAGTCTCAAGTGCATGATTGTGATCCTTTTATCCATGAGTATTTGGATTCATTTGAGGTTATGTCTAATGTGTTTATTGAGTGTCAAATGAAAACCCATAGCCTTTTGAGTGAGTTCATTAAGAATGCTTCATGGGAGAAAGATGATTTTGAAATGAATTTGCATCCATTCATGCATGGCTTTGAGATTTTAGGCTTTAAGGAAGTTGAGGGAGTTGTTGTTCATGATTGTAGTGAAGGGGATTATTTAGTTCCTCTTGGAAATTGGATTTTTGAGGGAGATCATGATCATGAGTGTTCTTCTTTTGAGGATTCTATGATTGATTTTCATGCTCAAATTGGTGATTTGAGGGATGGTGGTGAAGAAGAGACCATTTGTGAGACCATTGCTCCTATCCCCTTCTCTCATGTCCCTTTTTCTAGGAATTTCAACCATATCCCCTACACTCCTATATCCCTTCCTTCCTTTGTTAATGAGCCTATTGGGGAACCCCTTGCCTATGAAGATTTTCATGTCCCTCATTCGTCTTCTATTGAGGAAAAGGGTGATTTTGCCACCCAAAAAGATTTTTGTGAAGAGAGTTTGCCTTTCTATTCTTCTTCTTATTTTCTTGAATTTTCTTTTGATTCTTCTTCTTCTTGGCAACTCCCTCTTCACCTTCTTTTGCGTGCACTAATCTTGGTGCATACCCTTCTTATATCATTTGCTTACTTGTTATCTTATGAGATGTGTAGTAGTGCATTTGACAAGCTCTTGCGATCGTTGCAATATTATTTACTAGAGCGGTCAAGCTTGGACCTTAAGCAAGCCTTTCTCGGGAAGTAACACGTGTTTTATTGCTTTCATTTTCTTTTCTTTTTAGAATAGATTTTCTCTCATGGAAATTTTTGTGTGCCTTTTTCTAGGTACATAACTTGATATACTTTGGTGCATTGGTTTGGATCAAGAATCAAGGAAGTTTGGCACCACAATTGCTAGCATATGGAAAACAAGATTCAATTCTTGAGAAGAGTGGCTTTGAAAAGTTTAATTGGGTCATTTGCGGGTATATACACCCACCTAAAATCCGGTAATATCATTCCTTGCTCTTTCTCCATTGGTTGATACCTAAAGTGGCTTTGAAATAGGAGATATGTTGGGTTGTTGGATTGATCTCCTTGTTTTCCCCTCCCATGGATTATTTGATTTATGTTTGAGCATGTTGTCTCATTCAAGCTTGGGGGAGGGGATTCTATCATATTTGGTAGATTTTGATTCATATATATTCCATGCACATTTGTATATGCTTTTCCATTTTCTATGTCTTGAAAATCACAAAAAGATTTTTGTTTCTATCAAGGCAAATTTGCAATGTATTTTCTTTTGTTCTTGCTTTGGACATAATATTTTGGACTTGTATTCTTGAATGTCTTTCTTCCTAAATTTTAGAGGTGTGCACGGTTTGAGAATGTGTTAGGTTGACTCTAGGATATGGTATGCTAAGGTAGTTGGCTAAGAACTTTGGGACCATGAAGCTCTAGTTCACTTGCTTGTGGTAAGATGGAGTTGCTCTCTATAGTGGATATGAAATCAAGAGTTAGTTATTGCTATCCCTAGTGAGGTATAATTGTTCTAGCCTTCAACATACTTTGTTGAGCGGCATATTTCGATCCTTGGCTATTGCATTCTCATATCTAGAATTTGACTTTTAGCTCCCAAGATCGCGACTGAGCCACTTTAGGGGATGACAAAGACATTTCTCTTTTTATAGGATTAATTTTAAATTTTAGATTTGGTTTGCATTTGCCCCTATTACTAGCCCATTTGAGCCATATACATTCTTTTCTCTAACCACAATACAAGCCTTCCAGCCTTGGTTTCACTTTAACTCCTACCTTTAGTTTGTGAAGCAATTTTGTTTTGGAGCTTGTTTTATTGTTTATGGTGCAAGTTTAGAATTATGAGTTCATTTGCAAAGCAAGTATGTGTTGTATATAATTTTTTGCATAAAACCAAATGCATTTTGAGAAAAAGCCGCCCAAAGTTAAAAGAGGCAAGGACATTAAAAAAAAAATAGCAAAAGCAAAAGCTTGGAAAAAGAAAATATCGAAAAAAAGTAAAGAAGAATGTAAAGCACAAAAAAAAGAGGTTTTGTTATTGTTGTTTTCCCTGTTTTTGTTATTTTGTGTTAAATAAGCTTGGGGGAAAGTTATTTAATAAGCATACTTGGCACTTTTGTTTTGGAATCGTTTGGATCTTGTGGAAGAAGTTCCACCCGTGCTTCACATAGGTTTACCGCCAATTTCAAGAGTTCTCCACACCCTTACTCTCCTAGCTTATATGTTACAACCTTGAAAGTCCTTTTGATCCTAAAGGGTTAAGTCATTCAATGATGGCGGGAAATAGGAATCAAGCCTATAGAGCGAGTTTGCATAGCCAAGATGTTGGGTAACCTTCTCAATGTTTTTAATTTCTTATTTATTTTCCGGTTCCTTCGTGGAATCATGAGAAGCTAACTTGAAAGTGGATTTGAAACTAGTAGAGAGAACGTGGTTTGATTGGTTGGAACAAAAGGTGGAATGTGTTTCCTTTAGTTCTCTATGCTTAGCATATGTTATGTTTCAACCAACCTTGGACATCTTAGAACGTGCATACCTTTATTATTTTAGAAATATTGACATTCATTAGTGTTTGTTCCATCATAAAAGTCCACTCTAGAACGCTTGTAACTTTTCTCTTACTTCGATTTATTTTATTTTATTTATTTATTGCTTTGCCTTGATTTTTTTCAAGAGTTATGGGTTAAACTCTTAGGACACCCTTACGAGAGCTTACTCGTCCTCTAGAGAAATCTAAGGGTTTAAAGTGCTTGATGCATACGCTAAATGTATTCGTGATTCCTACGAAAGTGAGTTAGTGTATATTCTTCCCCTTCTAGTTTTCTTTGTTTGTATAAAATGCATCACATTCCCTTGTGTTTCTTTTGTTTTGCTCGAGGGCGAGCAAAAGTTAAGCTTGGGGGAATTTGATAAGTGTCATTTATGTCGCTATTTTTAAGAGTTTTCTAGTTATTTTTTCATAGTTTTTATATCTTTTTACTTGCTTTTAATAACATTTTATTACATTTGTCATGATTGCGTGTGAAATGTCGTTATTGCTCAATTTTGGCTTTTCTTGCATATTTTAGTTTCTTATGGCATTAGATTAAACTTTATTGGTTTATTCTTATGTTTAGGAACACTTGGATAAGTTCATTGCTCAAGATTGAAGAAATATAAAACATAAAAGAACAAGTAATGAAGAAATGTGCACTTGATTTTCAATGATCAAACTTCAAACGCCTATATCTTTTGATCTACAAAACATTTTGGGGAAATTCCAATTGGAAATGAAAGCTTATCTTGAGAGCTTTCCAAAGACAGGTCATATGCCCAATTCCGTCGTAAAACGTGGGAGATATTCTCATTTGAAGCTGAGCGGTTTGCCCAGTCCGATAGAAGCGGGCGCGCATCCTATGAGGAGCGCCCGCTCTAAACTTTCTGGAACGATTCTGCCATATTTTGCTGCAGCTAGGAGCGCCCGTGCACGAAACTGGAGCGCCCGCTCCTATGCACGCTGCTCGACTTTTTGCGGAGCTTCCTAGGCAATTTAGTAAGGGGTATAAATAGATTTTTTGCTCATTTTAGGGGGAAAATTCATATTTTCAGTAGTTTTAGGTTTTTAAAGAGAGAAACTCTCAAATTTTGGAGAGAGAAAGTGAGAGAAACAATGGTTTTTATGGATTTTGGATAATCAAAGGAGGAATTTGATGATTTGAAGATCTCCATTTTATATCAATGAGCATTTCTTACTCTCTTCTCTCTTTATGCTTTATTAATTGCTTTGTTAATCATGTTTGAGTAGATTTTCTTCTACTAGGTGTTGAGTGAATCTTTGTTATGGTTAATTGAGTTATTTGAGATAAATTTGATGATAATTGTGTGATTAAATTGATTGAATTGATGATGGCATGTTGTTTGTTTTAGATTGGATTGATCTCCCAAGATAGCAAACTTAATTGCCTGTTAGTTCTAGTTTGACAAGGGATTGTGAATTAGAATTTATATATTTGATTGCATTTTGGGTAAATTTCTTCTATGCACCTAGTCAATGAGGGATCTAGGCTAGGAATTTGAGAGATTGCTCTTGATGGTAATTAATTCCCATTTTAATTCTTTCTTTGCATGATTGATTATCAAATCGATTCCCATTAACTTGTTAATTGTTCAAAGTGGATCTTTGCCCCTAGTAGACTTTGTAATATCTTGATCTTTATATGTGTGTTAGTGTATTTGTAGTGTCCACTATCCATAAACCGACTTCGGCGTAGCTTAAGCATTAGATCGAGAACAATCCAACATTACCGTTCCTTGTGGTTCGACTCCGAACTTACCACTAGACTTGTTTAGGGGTTAGTTTAGGATTATAATAAATTTTGTTTGGCCGTGAGGAGGTTAGTCAACGACATAATTTCCCCGCGCTCACCGGCCTCCGCCGCCTGGTACCTTTACTACTCAAGCAGGAGTGACGGCGACTGAGTAACTCCAAAGTTAACTCATAGTCACTCTCTCAAACTTAGTATGGAGCCTAAAAGGTATGAGTCGTCCGCCTGTTTTTAGCAAACAGGGGCTCTCAACCACTACTCCTGCTAGGTTAACAACCTCTTGAGTTAATAGCCAACAACTATTGGCGAATCAAAAGGTTCAGCCGGCCTCCGCCGCCTGGTACCTTTACTACTCAAGCAGGAGTGACGGCGACTGAGTAACACCAAAGTTAACTCATAGTCACTCTCTCAAACTTAGTATGGAGCCTAAAAGATATGAGTCGTCCGCCTGTTTTTAGCAAACAGGGGCTCTCAACCACTACTCCTGCTAGGTTAACAACTTATGAGTTAAAAGCCAACAAACATTGGCGAATAAAGGGGAACAACCGGTACCCACCGCTTGATACCTCTACTACTCGGTTACTTGGCGACTAGGTAACAATCATGTTTACTTGGTCAAACCACTTTCCTACTTGGTTAATTTTACAAATGACAGGACCGCATGCCTAAAGGGGATCCAGTTTAAAATGGTTCAAATACCGATTGGATAAATGGCCGACTGATCGTCTATCCTGGAAACAGACAACCAGTCGTCCAGGGGCATAGGCGGCGTGACTAACTATCCGTACCTGTCTGCAACTATCGGCCATGTAAAACAGTCGGTATAGTGCACAATTGGATATCAGAATATTCAATACTTGAACAAATTTGAAGCAAAACAAAAAATTCATTAAAAAGAAGCCGGTCAACAAAGTCCGGCAAAATATTCAGAGCCCCGGCCCCCTGGCCGGGTAAATACAAAACAAACGGCACGCAGGCCGTGGAAAGAAGACATAAAGCTTAAGAAGGGGGCAGATCTTCAATATTAGTAGCTGCCGCCTGGTCAGCACTCTTCTTGCTGGACTCGGCTTCAGTTACATCCTTCTTTGATGCATTACCCCCAAGCGGCACAAGCGCCACTACCGGCTCCTCCTCCTCCAACGCTTCCTCCAACGCCTCTTCCTCACCAGCCGCCAGGATCTCTTGATTATATGTATCAGAACACTGGCGGTACGTTTTTTCTCATGAGGCAAAGTCGGCATTGGGGAAGAGGCGGCCCCAAGTCATGCGCTGGATTTGAGCAGAGTCTTCCATCATCTCCCGGACCAGCTCTTTCTTCTCTTGCTCGGCCTTTTCCGAGAGCTCCTTAGTAAGACTCTTCTCCTGGGTCACCAGGCGTTCCTTTACGTTGGCCAAGGATTTCTCCAAGGCTTCGTATGAGGACATCTTGTGGCGAAGAGGTCTTAGCTCGGCCTTGAGGTTGTTGATGGTCGCCTCCAGCTCGCCATTCCTCTTCTGGGCCGCCTCTAACTGAGCCCGAATAGCGGCGGTAGCCTGCGCCTGATAATAAAGAATATCAATGGTCAGAACTTCATTTTGGGCAATTTGAGGCGGCCATAGCTTTTGCAGCCTTTACCTCTTTGTTCTTCCGGTCAAGCGGCTTGCGAAGGCCGTTCACTCGGAGCAGGGCCTAAGTAAAAAGGAACAGGCGTCAGTTTCCAAACAAAAAGAAAACAGGCGTCCTGGAATTCAAATACTCAAAAATATGCTAAGTATACCTCAGCAAGGACCCCTGCAATCCCGTCTAGGTCAAGGGTGCTGACACCCCTGACCGCCTCCCTTTCAGCTGGAGGAACGGCCTTGATCATAGACTTGGCCACCTCGACCAAGTCAGGCTCCTGAGGGCCGGCTGCATCAAGCATAAACAAACGGATTAGACCTAGTAAAAAAGGGAGCAAGTCTAAAATTTACAAGGACAACTTCATACTTCTAGGCGGCCCAGCTGGAGTTTTAGAAGAAGTGGCCGGCTGTTTCTCAGCCGCCGCATGTTTCCTGGCAGAACCAGGAGAGCTCGCAACAGTCGTCCTCCGGGCCTTGGGGTCCGGCTGTTGGGAAGAAGAAGCTCTTGGAGCGCCCGTCTAAAAAAGAAGAAAAAAGTCAGTATATGCATACACAACTCCAAAAAGAGGGTGAAAGGTTCGAAGCCCACCAAGGGTGCCCCCTTGTTGGGGGAGTCGCTTGAAGCTTGTTGCATGATGGAGGCCCGCAACATGGCCGCCGCAGTCTTGGAGGCGGTAATTTTGCTCATGGCGTCCGCTGCAAAAACAAATAGCAAAGTTAATAAAAGTCATAACAAGAAATGCATGGAACAGCAGAGTATTCGACAGGCCGACTACCTCTTGAGCACCGACTGTTGAGGCCACAGGCGGCCAAAAAGTACTCGTCGTAGAGCCATTTGAAGCTCGGGACGCAGTGCAGGGGTACTTGCTCTCGTACCCCTGAAGTAGAGTTCACCTTCGACTCTACTTTAAAGAGTCCTTTATCTAGGATCTCTTTCTTAGCCTTGGGGGGAACAGGCGGCATGCTACGGCCGCCTGCAAGAAGGGGCGGATTCCTGTTCCACCTGTTGAAGCGCTTGTTCAGCTCTGTGTCTGAACTCTCAATGATGAAGAAGGTGCACCGCCAGTCCTTCCATTTGTTTGCTTTACCTCTCGTCATGAGGTAGCCCCTGTGGCTCGTCAACTGATACCAACCGGTACCGCCTGAGGTAGTTCATGTGGGCGAAAGCCTCGAAGCTCGGCTCCACCCCGTGCAGTTCGCACCCAGCCACGTAGCCGAGTACATTGACCCAGGAGTTCGGGGCTAACTGCCATAACCCCAACTCATACCCATCCAAGATCCGCTGAACAGCCGGATGTAGTGGGAAGCGCAGCCCAGCCTTGATGGCCGCCTCGTAGCAGCCAAAGCAAGCGCTATCATAACTGGTACCAGCCGGCCAGACGACTGTGTCTTCTGGATCCGGCACAAACACTAAAAAGTCGGGGCCCATTGTGTGGTTTGCGATAAAGCTCTCCACTTTCTCTTGCACGGTCGTGATCCGGCCCCGAGGTACCGTGCAGTAGTAGGGGGTATTTTGCTCTCGGTAAGAGGTGGATGGCTCCGCCCAATTGTCCCCCTTCTCAACTGCGTGAGAAAGCCTCGCCTCTTGCAGGCGACATTTTTTCTCTTCTGTGTCCAGAGAAACATGGCCAGAAGAGCTAGACTCGGAATCGTCCTCTGACGAGTCCGAAGAGGACGACTCCTCCCCTCTCCCGGAGGGGCCCGCCTCCTCTCCTTTAAAAGGAGCAGGAGAGAATGAAGAATTGTCAACTGTGAAATGGGAAGGGGTCACTTTGATTCCTCCCTCATAGGGGTGAAAGTAGTTTGGATAAAAACCGAAAACCGATCCAAACCAAACCGAACTAGAAATTCGGTTCGGTTTTTTCGGTTTTCGGTTTGGATTCGGTTCCAAAATCCTGAAACCGAATTATTTCGGTTTGGATTCGGTTCTGGGTCCTAAAAAACCGAAAACCGAAATCCAAACCGAAATGTTTAAAGCCCATATAGATTCCAGCCCAATTCCCCTACATATATATAGCAAACCCTAATTTTCTCCTTCATTTTTCTGACTTTCGGCCACCTTCACTCCTCAATTCCTCTACTTCCTCACCAAAACCCTTCATTTCCTTCACTCCGGCCACCGTATCTCACCACCGTATCTCACTCCGGCCACCGTATATTGTCTCCTTGGTCGAATATCAGTTCCTTTCTTCATATCTGGTGTTCGTAGACTTCGTACTCCCTCAATCCGCGACGCGCCACCACCTTCTGTTGCCACCACCTCTCTCAGTCACTCAAAGGTAAGGATTTTTTTATTTACTCCTCTTTTCCTCTTTCATTTGTTTTTTTGAATTGGGAATTTGAATTATGTTCGAATTAGGAATTTTGACTTATTTCTGGGAAATTAATTTATTATGTTCGAATTGTGAAATTGAGTTATTAATTTATTATGTTCAAATTGGGAATTTTGATTTATCTCTGGGTTATTATGTTCGAATTGATTCCATTCAAATTGGTGATGTTTTGTTCAATCTTTATAGTGATGTTTTGTTCTGTTATGTTCAAATTGGTGAGTACTTATGTTATTTTTGATAGATTCATTATTTTATGAGCCTTATTTTTGTAGTATAATGATTAATTATCATATGTTTTTTTTTTCATTATGTCATATATATTATGTAACTTATTTATTTTTTGAATGTTAGACTTGAAGAATATGAAAATTACTGATCCAATCAACCCAAACTTGGTTGAGCTTGATTGAATGCATGAAGAGTACGCTGCCAAGAAGAAGAAGCTAATGCCAGATTTGAATGAAGCTACTACCAATCTGTCATACTGTCATTTTATGTTTAAGATTACTGTTGTGTTTGACTGTCTGTAATTTTTATTTTGGCTGGACAAACTCAAGTGTTGTAATTCGTGACATTAATTGTGGTGGTGGAAGCTTTGTCTAAAAATTTATGTTTTGTTCAGGAACAGGTACAAAAATTAGGTCTTTAAAAGGCCCAAAACTATTTGTCCAATAACAGCCTAGAATTCAAGGCCCAAAAAAACAGCCCAAAGAAATTTGGTTCGGTTTGGATTCAATATCCAAAACCGAATTATTTCGGTTTGGATTGGATTGGATTGAATCCAAATTCGGTTTGGATTCGGTTTCAAAAATCCAAAACCGAAATAATTCGGTTTGGGGTATAATCCAAACCGAATACCGAACTTTCACCCCTACTCCCTCAGAACAGCCGGCTTTCAAGCCGCTTTGTTTCACTTCCACATCTGGCGCCTGGTCAGATGTTTCACTAATCGGCACCCTGTGGGAGGAGTCGTCTGAGTTTGAGATCCTGGCAGTCTTTTTTGTTCTGGCCATCATGCTCTGCATAGACACAGATACAGTCGGACTTTGTATAAAGGGCAAAGATGGGTCCGGAAAAGGGCAGGCGGCACTCCTAGTCATAGATTCAGCCGTCCCCGGTGACTGGCTGATCACTAACCTAGGTCGTGTCGTGTGCTTCCGTGGTGCCATTTCAAAAAAGAATAAAATAAAGAGAAAATTAAGAGTAAGAGAACCGACGGTTACCTGAACGAGTGACGATTGATGAAGTTCTGAAAATCCTGTGCAGTCGGCTTGTCAGAACAGGCGGTAGGCAGAAAGGGTCCAAAATGTCAGAGCAAGTTCAGGGGTCCGAATGTTCTCTCAAAAGTTCTCAAGTGAAAATGACTGAAGTCAACACTCCTTTATATAGGCGAAGTGAGAAGGCGAAGGGTCACTTCCAGAATTCAAAATTTGGGCGGGAGAATCTCTCGGCCTTTCGCCGAGTGACACCTGTAGCAGGCCGTCGCCTGTTACAGTGCGGCACCTGTCACAGGTAACACGTGACCAGTCACGTGCCACCTGTGAGGGGAAAATGATTAGGGGATTTTGCTCCCACCAATCGGAATGCGCCACGTGGGCCAATCAGGTCCTGCCAAGTGTCCCCCAGTTGGAACTGTCAGGGCTTGCCACGTGGCACACGCTTATTTGTCCACCTTGGACCTATTATGTCATGACACGTGGCATACTCCATGCCTAATGGAGAAACCGGCCACCCAGGCCCAACTTCCGAGGGAAGCCCAATCAGCCCTAGGTTAACCTAAACCTAGGATTGGCACGTTTCCCAAGGTTATAAATACCTCCCTTAATCCTCATTAAGGGGGGATTACGGAGATAACAGGCTGATCACGCTAACAAAGCAGATTACCTACATTAAACACTCTCACCTAGAGAGACCCAATCACTTTAATTTCCGCATTAATTACTCCTTAATCAAGTACTAACTTGACCGTCGGAGGCGGAGCTCCCACAACCAGGAGTCTCCGTTGTTTTGCATGTACAGGCGTCCGGTTCCAGTCTCGGAATTGTAACTCTCCCGCAGGACATCAGAAAACCCCGAAACACCTAGCATGTCACTAAGCAATAAAAATCAAAGCTTTAACCCTAACATGATACTAATATGAATATTAGGAAAAGAATAGGAAGGCATCATAGAAATCATAATTGTCATATTTGATATTGGAAATTATAGTTATTACCCTAAACATGATACTAGGAAGATCAAAACACCCTAAACATCAAATTTAGAAAAGCATCCTAACATTATACTAGGAATCAAAATAGGAACCTAAACATGAATTCTATATCATAATATCAATAAATCAATTGAAGTACTTACTTGGATGCCTCGTATCTCTTTCTAATAACAAAATACACGCATTAATAACTTCAAGGAAAATAATAAATCAAAACAATTAAATTAAATAATTGAAAGAGAGATTTGGGACCAAACCCTCAGAAATATCAACATTTCACGTCTAGGGCAAAGGCAACTTCGAACTTGGCTAGGTGTGTCTAGTGCTAATGTATGAGGAATTGTGTTTGTAAAAGGCTAGGTTTAGAAAGAGAGAGAGAAAATCAAAAAATTCTTGATGAGAATTGGTGAAAGAGAGAATTAGAGAATTGATGATATTTTGATGATTGAAAACGTAGTTTTTAGGAGGCTATTTATAGAGAAAATCAGTTGGAAAGATAGAAAAACACATCAGAGTTTCAACGTGAAAAAACGAAATTAGTGTCAGGCGCTGAACATTAGCGCCAAGCGCTAACGCTAGCGCCAGGCTTAGTGCCAGGTGCTAATGAGTGGCGTTAGGAGCTAATCAAAATTCTTTACGCGTTTTCTAAATTCAGATAAAATTTGGCCGTACAGAGGGCAAAATCGTATTTTCCTTAAAAACACTCTTTTATTCTGATTAAAACTCTAAAAAGTCAACAAAAGTCAATTTATCAATGCTAATTGAATTAAGAATGAAAAGAACCTTCTAGAAGAATCTAGAAGACTAAAACCATTCATAATTGCATTAGGAATGATAAATTCATATTAGGCCCTCCTCTAGATCATTGGGCCGCATATAAGGCTCAAACCGGACCCAGTTTAGTAATTTGGCCATAACTTCCTCATTATTCATCGGAATTGGGCTTATAATATATCGTTGGAAAGCTCTTTTCAAACCCTATCCAACTACACCATTATTGGACCCATATCATGGACCACACTAAACTGGATTGTCTGTTTTCTTAAAATAGGTTTGAAAAGAAATATTTTCAAAAACAGAAAGAAGATATATTCTTATAAAAACATCCTCATCACTAGACTTTTCACACTTTCTCTTTGTTCGATAATCAAATGACGTGAAAGGTATTCATCATTGGGTTTGGTTTTGGGGAGACACAAATGGGTGTCTACACCCATAAAACAAATGTCACAATTAAAAGAACAAGCAGAGTTACTACTATGAGTACTACGACTACTAGAAACTCCTGGAAGAGAGCTCACAACTTGCATTGACGGATGCCCGAGACGCCTATGCCATAACAAGCTTGCATCTGAAATAACTACTTTGTTCGCCTGTAGATTCCGAGCACGAACCGGACGAAAAATATAGACCCCATCATATTGTACCCTCGCTCCAATCAAGTTCCTCAAACTGCGGTCCTGAATAATGCATAGCTTGTCAGTGAACATAATAAAATAGCATTGTTTTTCTAATAGTTGAGACATAGATAACAAGTTGCATTTAAGAGCAGGAACATATAAACATTATTAAGACTTAAATTATCAGAAAAAATAACTCTTCCTTCTTTTGTCGCCGTCGTTCTCTTCCCATTGGGCAAACCAACAGGCGAAGAGATGTCATGTAAATCAGTGAAAAGGTCAATATTACCAGACATATGATTTGAAGCGCCAGTGTCAATGAGCCTATCAATGGAATTATACGTACCAAGTTTGTTTCCATCAGATGAAGAACCAGACTTGGTGACGGGCGTTAGAACGGTCGCACATTCCACACTCAATCAAATAAATTTATAAATCCTAAAACTAACCCCTAAACAAGTCTAGTGGTAAGTTCGGAGTCGAACCACAAGGAACGGTAATGCTAGATTGTTCTTAATCTAATGCCTAAGCTATGCCGAAGTCGATTTACGGATAAAGGACACTACAACTACACTAAAACACATATAAAGAACAAGGTATGATAAAGTCTACTAGGGGAAAAGATCCACTTTGAACAATTAACAAGTTAATGGGAATCGATTTGATAATCAATCATGCAAAGAAAGAATTAAAATGGGAATTAATTACCATCAAGAGCAATCTCTCAAATTCCTAGCCTAGATCCCTCATTGACTAGGTGCATAGAAGAAATTTACCCAAAATGCAATCAAATATATCAATTCTAATTCACAATCCCTTGTCAAACTAAAACCAATATGCAATTAAGTGTGCTATCATGGGAGATCAATCCAATCTAAAACAAACAACATGCCAACATCAATTCAATCAATTTAATCACACAATTATCATCAAATTTATCTCAAATAACTCAATTAACCATAACAAAGCTTCACTCAACACCTAGTAGAAGGAAATCTACTCAAACATGATTAACAAAGCAATTAATAAAGCATAAAGAGAGAAGAGAGTAAGAAATGCTCATTGATATAAAATGGAGATCTTCAAATCATCAAATTCCTCCTTTGATTATCCAAAATCCATGAAAACCATTGTGCTCCTCACTTTCTCTCTCCAAAATTTGAGAGTTTCTCTCTCTAAAAACCTAAAACTAACCTAAAAACTATTCTAAACTGAAAAATCTCCTTTTTTTCTTTAATGAGTAAAAAATCTATTTATACCCTTTACAAAATTGCTTAGGAAGCTCGGCAAAAAGTCAGCTGAAACGGGAAAAGGTCCGACCGAACTCTGTGTAGGTTCGGTCGGACTCAGGGTAGGTTCGGCCGAACTCAGGGTAGGTTCGGTCGAACCTCCCTGATCCTTGTTTGGTCGAACTTTCCTGGTTCGACCCCTCCTGTAAACATGCTGAAAACTTGGTTGAAACTGCCTTGGAGGTTCGGTCGAACTTTTCAAAAGTTTGACCACACCTAGGTTCGACCGAACCTCTTAGAGGTGTGGTCACACCTCCTCTTGAACTTCCTCTTCTTGCTTCCTCTTCTTCCCTTTTGCTCCTCTTGTCTTTGTCCATGCCTCCATACTTGGCCAAGGGGCCTCCTACCGTGCTTAGGACCGTCATGGAACCTGCAAAAGATAGCAAAGATCACGAGAGCATGGGGATGATAAAATTATGCATAAAGATTATCAAAACAAGCGCAAATAAGCATACTTTTCATCCATAAAAGAAAAGGAAGCCATAAGAGGAGAAAAGAGGTAGAAAACCTAAGAAAAACAGGAGAAAAGAGACCAATACACTACCCCTAAGGGTAACATAAATGTCACTCATTACTTGGCACCCTTTTCAACAGACATGAGTTCCTTCCATTGATCATCAGAAATCGTTGGAACACTCCCACGATCCAAATCATAAACCGGCTCATTATTACCACGAGAATTTCCGGCAGCACCAGCGAACTCACCCTTGCCCTTACCAGATGACTGACCAACACTACCTCCACAACCACCACGACCACCACGCTCTCCACAGCCCCCACCCGGGAAGCCATAAAGCTGATAACAGTGGTCCTTAACATGACCAGACCTTTTACAATAGGTACACTCAAGCCGTTCTGAAGTTCAACCGGAAGCCGTACCTGTTGCATTAAAACCAACAGTCGTAGAAGAAGAAGAGGTTTCATGTGCCTCAGATACAGATTGCTTACGCTCATCAGCAACAACTTTAGCATAGGCAGCATTCATAGAAGGCAAAGGGTCACTCATCAACAAAGTAGACCCCACCGAACCAAACTTCTTAGGTTCCAAACCAAGACAAAACTGATGCAACAACTCATTCTCATGCAACTTAGCATATTCTTTCGCAGCGGAACAAGTACAAACAGGCAACTTCACATAACTAGACAACAAGTTTTGCAATTTATTCAATTCACCATAATAAACCGCAACAGAACAACCCCTTTGTTTGCAATCAGCTATATCATGTTTCAATTCAAAAATACGAGGACCGTTACCAAGAGAATAACGATCACGCAAATCATCCCATAAAGTTTTAGCATCATCGGGAATAATAACAGTAGAATGAATAGAAACATCAAGAGTATTATAAATCCAAGCAACAACAATAGAATTAACAATACCCCACTGACGGAAATCCGGATGCTTGGGATCGGGTTGAGCAATAGAACCATCAGCAAACCCGAGCTTGCTCTTGGAACGAAGATTGTTGTGAATTGACCTCAACGACTCTTCATAGTTGTCGACAGTAAGCAACACCGGACAGATCACCAATTGAGAACCTTCACTTGGATGAAGATAATAATCAGTGAAAGGCTCATATTTCGGAGGAGGAGGAGGAGGTGAATTATCATTGTCGCCGGCCATCACACCCACAAATACGAGCCACAAAAAAAAATAAGGAACACACCAAACTTGCGCACCACACAGGAGCACACGCCAAAGAACAAGCAGCACCACCACCAAGCGTGCACCACAGAGCACGAGCAACAACACCACCAAGCGTACACACTACAGACCAGCACAAACAACAAACAGCATCAACACAACACGCACAGAAAAGATGCGCACCAAACAGCAACACCACACAAACCCAAACAATACAGCACCCCACAATAACGCACCACGCAACAACGCAGCACACCACACAAACCAAAGCAGCAGGACGCTAGAATATGCGCACCACACACACACAGAGCACTACTAATGTAGCACCCAACGTATAAACCAAAATAAAATAATGCAGGAAATTAGGGTTAGGAATTCCTAATTTCGACCAAATTAAACCAGAAAATAAATTCAATTTGTGAAAGTAAATCAAATTATGAAGCCGTAATTTCAGAAAATTAATGCAGAAAATTAAAAAAAATCGAAGATGAACAAACCAGGATAAAAAAAATCTCTAAAATTTAGAGAGGCTGTGATACCATGTTAAACTCAAGGAAATCTGGAGAAAATGGCTTAAGCTTTGTATTGATAATTAACACCCATATATACACAATACATTAGGAAACCTAATAAGCCTAAAACTCCTAATAAGATAAACTTAACATAAATACAATATTAACATAAATAAACCAAACCGGCTCTAATAACAACATTTGCTACCATTGATCAAATATATATAGGGTTACAAGGGGTGAGCCCTAAACACGTAGGAAATCTCACAAGAGAATTACAAAATATTAACAAACTATATCCTTCTATATAAAATAATATCTAGAATACTTATCATATTCTATTAGATAGGATTATTAATTTATTATGCATAGTTTTGATTAGTTTCCTAAATTTTTGTAGGTTTAGTTAGTTATGCAAGGCTTGTTAATTGATGTAAGCTTGTATTAATATGCTTATGTGCTTTTATCCTAAGATTATTGGGACACATTTTATATTTTGGATATTAATTAGAAAAAGTGTTTACCAAAAAAAAAAAAAAAAAAAAAAAAAAAAAAAAAAAAAACCAAAATTTTATGTTGACATGTAAATACTCTTAATTTGATTGGTATAAATTGCAATTGATTACCAAAAATAAATGAAGAAAATGCTGGAGCTCGAATGTTTACATTCATCAGGCTTCGGCTTATGACATTTAGTTCTACCATGCTAGGGAAAAAAAAAAAAAAAACTTGTAAGTGTGTGGCTTGTAAATAAACATGGAAAGATCGAGTCAAATATCGAAAGCCAAACTTCTAGAATGAAAGAATGTACAATTGTACATACAACGATCAAAACAAGGGTAGTCGTCGAATTCAGCTCAGTTCAGCAGCTCTTTGTTACAGTTGCTGTATCGGAATTATAGCCCTGTAACTTGGGATACCGGCTTTTGTTCTTCTTATGCAAATCGGTTCTAGCCTTACGTGGTGCAAGTTGAGTCTTTTTACAATGCCTGTAATAAGAAATCACATCAGTCAGTCCCTTAGCAATCTTGCACTATGGAAGGTTGCATAATCAGAACTCGTCTCCAATCTGAATTATTTCACCACTACATTAACTGCAAGAAAACGCGATCACAACATTCACCACATATTGTTTTACTCCTAGAAGAACACTGGGATGAGGAATCTGAAATCTTAGTTCGATATATATCAGGCATTCAGAAAAAGATTTTGCAGAATCTCGAGCTTATTGAAACCAGCTAACTCGAAAAGGCAGGACAGGTACAAAAACTGTTATAAATTGTAAAGTTGTGCAATAAAGATCTTGGATTATATAATCAGGCTAAGCATCATACAGTATCCAATCTGTGGAAAAATACTCATGTGTAATGTGTAATAAAGCATGAGAATGGTAAAGAAGCTGCGCGACTGTTGATTCAGAAAAACTGTAAAACAGATTGTCACCAGTAGGCAGTAGCAGAGGTTGAAACTGATTTTACAGAAATTTATCACTATTTTAGAAATTGTGAAATTTTCCGGATATCCTAAAATAGTATATGACTATATGTTCCCAATAGAGAAAGTACTTAACAAATGATTGGTGGCATGTTCTTAATCTATTTGTTCACTTACATTCGAGTCTTCTTTTTGTCTTTTGATATTCTGATTGAACTTTCCAAACCCTCCATTTCTACACCATTTAACTCTTCCACATTGTTTGATGATTCACTTCTTCTGAAACACCCTGAAGTTCCGGAGTTTAGAAAGTCACTGCGACAGCTTTCAGCACTGAGCCGTGAACAAGTAAATGTTGCTGACCGCGAGTATCTTAAAGGATGTGGTGAACTCCCCACACTTCTGGATATCCCGCGAGTTACATGGTCCGATGAATTTGCTTCTTTCTTGAAATTAATATGAGAAGCAGCCATTTCCTGAAATGCCAATGCAACAGTAAAACATAAAATAATCATCAAATATACATCAGAAAATGACACATAAAAACGGATGATATATAACCTGTGTTGTTTCAAGAAGACTCTTTTCTAACTTATTCATCGATGCCTTCTCAGTATCTGAACTCATAGGATCGTCTTCAACTAAAGCTCGGGTTAGGTCAGGGTCACCTGTGAGTAAGTCTTCAAAGTTGCGGAATGTTATATCAACGTCTGGCATGTTGAAGTCATCAATGGATCCGAGTTCTTGACACATTCCAAGATCTTGCAAATTTTGCGACCAAAACTGCAGTGCCACATCCAAATAATCTTTGAGAATGTAAACCAGATTTTTCAAAAGCTATCAGAATCTACAAACCTGATCGTTGTCTACTGGACTTTTATTGTGCTGCCAAAAGGGATCTGCTACAGATGAAGATATATCCAGCTGAGAAATAGGCGAAGGAAAATGTTCTCCATTTAGCACTTGATTTGATTTGTCTAAGCTCTGAAGTTCATTAGTGATTTTATTGAACTCCTTGGATTGTTGTTTGAGTCCTTCATTGAGCAATGTTCCTGAATTACTGCGCATCAAGGAGGATGTAACATACACTCCATTATGTCGCAGTGATTTTTTCTGATTATCTCCTTCAGTAAGCTGAAGATTTTTCAACTCGAGAAGCTGATGCAGGATCAAACCATTGTTTTGCTCGCGTTGATGATTGCTGAGTTTCTGCATAGCAAATAATCTAATATAAGAGTTGATCCAATTCGTAGAAATTATGTTTTGCACTTTGTCATTCCAGAATTTCCAATTCTGAGTTTTTGATGAACTGAACTGTTGTTGACGCGTAAATTGGCATTAGCATACAATGAGAATTCAGTTCCTTGTAATGTATGTTAAAGTGTCTACAAGGCTACAGCAGAATAAGTTATACAAAGTTTTGCGACTCAACAATAATGGACTCCACAATCCTTAAATTTCACTAATCAAATGTATCAACCTCTATTAGAATTTAAAGAGGAAAAAAATAGAATCATCTGTACTGCAGGGGAGGGAGATTCTGACAAACCACAGGAGATGTAATCAAAAAGCTGTTGTTAAGAAATGGATGAGGCTTTTATTCTAGGTCATTGATACTCGAGGACTTTAGATTTCTGGATTCTAAGTTCTTTTATAGGTTAGCACTTATCAACCGTTAACTTCTGCAGGGTAAGCAGGAAAAGATAAGGCTGTAAATTAGTCCATATTCAGTTATAACATCAGCCGAAATAACAGAAATTTTCAGGTTACCTTCTGCTGTTGGCTGCAAGAACCCCGTTCAGTATCTAAACTAGCAGTAGAAGTCGCAGACTCTACTGTTGAAAGCTGATGGAGATCATTGACATCAAAGCCCCATAACTCTGCAAACTGCTTCACCGAAGGACATCCAGTAAAACTGCCAATCATCAGCTTCTTATGGTGAGCGAAACACTTGTGCAGGAACAAATCACATTCCTGACATGACAGCATCAGATGGTCTAAGCATCGAACACTGGCCGGATTTTCCTTGCAAGAATCACACAGAAGACTCCTTGAGTGACGACCAAAGAGTGCATTAGCTGAATGCACCTTAGCATCACAGGAGAGGCAGAGCAGTGCTGCATCTGCTTGGCAGTATACAACTGGTCCTGGCGCTCCACAAAATTCACATGTTTTTTCCATTTTCGAGTCCCTTTATTCATTGGCTGCAAATTATATATAGATTGTCAAACCTTAAAATATATTCCTTCGTCCACAATTAATAGTCACATTGTCCCAAATGACAGATTTAGCATTAGCTTCGTATCTAAAACAAGATTAATTTCTTACAAGACTATCTACACATTAGAACCATAATGTCTATGTATTGTATATAACCATTGATAGTGATATAGGTCAATACGATGTTTTAGTTTGCCTCAACCGTTCCTAGTCTTGCTACAATCGATCAATTTAGTATTTTAAATTGGTCTAGTCTTCTAGCAATTTTAAAATTTTTTGAATTTCAATTTGATTTAGTTTGGTTACATTCGTCCAATTTGGAACCAATGAACAGATCAAGTTTCAAACTTGCTATCTAATTTCATCCAAAGTTGATTGTCGATATAAATTAAACTTCATAGGTTAATAAACTCAAACATTTTGAATATCTTTAACCAACTAAAACTACTTATACTGGTTGCATAGTTTCTCAAGAAAAACAATTTATAAACCTAAGTCAAATTATAAACATTTTATAAACTATTTATCTGTGATGTCAACTATCATTTACTAATATTTTAAATGATTATAAACATAAGTCAAATTAATAGAGGGAATAAAAAAAATATCCCAACTCTGCTTTCATGATATAAAATATAAAATAATGAGCATTAGGTAAGTCTATTCATGTCATCTTAATCATTTCAACTATTATGAGAGTAACTTCTTTTTAGGGTGAACTCAAATTTAACTTAGGATCCACTAGTTTCTAAACTTGTTTTGGTTAGATCTCCTAATGATCCATTCAACACTACCAAAAAACACATGTGCAGATTCAATCTCAAGACTTGGTTACTAATATTCATTACTTTTGTACTCACATGTTCATAATGACGATCCAACCATGTACAAACTTCGTCTTATGTTACTAAACATGCTCAATTTATTACATGAATAATAATGAATCATATGATTAAAAAAAATAAAAATTAAAAACGATAAAATCATGTTATAGAAACATACTCTAAGAAAAATCCAACCTGAGAGTGAAGAAGAATCTTGATAAAATCTATCAAAGATTTGAGTGTTGTACTTCTCCCATTGAAAGACAGTTAAGTCATCAGTCAAGGTGATTTATCACCAAATAAGAAACCTTTTTTTTATATATTTTGAAAAATAAAAAAAAAATAAAAAAAATCTAAGGGTGTGTTTGGTTTTCTGAGTCCACTTTTTATCTAAAATCTATCCCTTTTTTGCAACTTTTTAGGGTGATGTGGATGGGGTTTATGGGCAAGAGCCATGCCGACGTGGGTCGACCCACTTGGCAAATGTGGATCCCATTTTACGTTATCCTTTTTTATTGGAAAACCTTTTCATGTCATCCAAAAGTTCACTTCCTTACCCAATCACATTGTCCCATCTTGCACGTTTGTTCTATTATTACTAGTCTCAAATTTTAGCATTTTTGAAAATTGATGGCGTTTGTTGTAAGCACTAGATTCAGTTAGGCACTAGCAGTATGTCAAATCGGGTTTACGGTTGGGGTTGTTATGGATGGATTAGGTTACATTGAAATCAAGTAATGTCGAGTTTAATCATGTTAGTGAGTAGTGATCGGGTAGGATCACCCTGGATTTGATTGAACTCGGATCATTTTTGGCATTGCTAAAACATATACTCCCTCCATCCCTAAATTACATTCATATTTGAAAATTTACACGGAAATTAAAAAGGAAAGAATAAGACAAATAACAATAATTAGATAATGCAATGAGAAGTACAAAACATTAAATAATATTTTTAAGTAAAACAAAGATAGATTAGTGATTACTCATGACATGTCATCAATCCTTTGCAAAAAAAAGGACCAATCACATGCTCCTAATTGAACTTTTTTACCAATCATATTCATTGTAATTTGGCACAAAGATTATGAAAAATTAAAGGCTGAAAAAGTACATTAGCCAACCAAACATTAAAAGTGGAATATAAATACATTAATTATAAATTAAAAGTACAACTGAAAAAAAAGAGCGTATGTTTGGGATATTTAGAGAAAAAAAAAAGCTTACTAAAAATAGAAATGGAAAAAGTAATTTTGGAATACCCAAAATTGAAAAGAGGAATGTAATTTAGGGACGGATGGAGTACAAATATACTATTTTATTGTTTTACTATTCTCATTTGTCCACGCCCATATGGCTTTTTTTTTTTTAGTGTTCCACCCGCCCATATGGCTTTATTCATCATTCTTGATTTTTTTTTTTTTTTTTGGGAAAGCTCTTCGCATGCACCTAGAAATTTTAAGAACATGGGGAAAAGTATTATTAGAATAATGAACAAAGTTTGTTCGTTCCGTGCAGTTCGGAACTATGAGGTTCTCACTTCATCCATCGGACCAGAAAAAATAGTTAAACCTAAGCATCTACAGTTTGGGAAGAATAACTTCAACTGACCAACATTTCCTGGCAAATATAAGAGTGCAGTGAAACTCACACAACTACACAAAAGCACAAAATCAGTAATAATACAGACGGAGCAGATTTTCTGCAAGTGGATCATATGTGCAGGACAAGAGAAATACAGTTAAGCAATATATTTCCAAAAATAGAAAGGGAAAAGAAAAGTTTTTCTTTTTCTTTTCCACTACTTGCTTAGCAAATTCCTCTACTGATTAAAGCACCAAGCGGATGCCAAACTTGGTAGTTTACCACAAAACATGAACGGGAATTCAAAAAATAGGGGGAAAAAATCATATCTTGTCAGCTTGACTTCACATGCACTTCAATAAGATCATCATCCTCCATCCCAAGGCTCTGAGGCGTTGATGCTGGATCAATTTTGTCGCCATCAAAAGTAAATACTAGGTTATGTACATCAGTCTTCACCTTCTGCGCATACTTTGTGAACAGCTGCTCAAATTTCTCATCCTATACCAAGGCAAAAGATAAACCAAGTGTTAATGGCTGAAAATTCATAAAGATGGCAAAGTAAAGCAAACAAATATCCTGAAGTAGTCCACATTGTCCTAAACCTTGTAAATTAAGAATATTTAATGATTTCAAAAAGGTACACTTTCTATAACTCTGTAGCCTTAGGTTCCCAATCCCCTGGTGTCTACTCTATTTCTCACTCCTTGAAATCGAAATTTAACATGAAGCTGCAGCTATTTAGCTATTATTATCGATTAATCTCTCAGCTTCATAGATTAACTTCTTCAGCAGATGTAGCTTGAGAATAAGTTATACAGAGTAATGCATCTTAAAGAAGGCAGAATTTAAACAGTTTGAAGGAACACATCATACTCCAAGGTTTTATATAAAAATATATAACTGATTTTAAGTTCATTTTAAACCAAATGCCTCACAAAACTAGCTTCTCTGACTTCAGTCACAAAACCACTAGTTTCAGCTACAAATCCAACAGAATGCCAGCCTTCCAGGAATATGTTTTGTTTATTGAAGAGCATAAAGAACCAGTACTAAATTCATTATCAGACAAAAAAATAAAATATTCCACCCTGTTAATTGTTATTAGAAATTAGCAGTCTACAAGAGATGGCATCATCAACAGCAACTCATCACCTATGTGGGCTCTCTTTCTGAAATCTGAATTGTTCAAGGTGTTCAACCTATTTGACCTACATTGCTTTTAATTAATCTATTGATCTCATACAAGCCAGAAATTAAAGAGCTATAGAGGAATTGACTGAGGCTTCAATGACTGGAATTAGCAGTTTGGATGGCATAAAATGTAGTCCAGACACATGCAAAGACTCTTAAACCCCACAGAAATAACAGTGAGCAGCATCACTCTTCAACAAAGCTTTCCTAGAAGTCTCAAGCTCTCGGCAAGCAACTAGACAAATAGTACTGATCACTTGGTTATCGCATGATAAAAGTCACCATTGAGCAGCAGTTATAGGCAAGTACCTTACCAACTACTTATGCCTTGTTTTATTTACCTTAGTTCCCCTTTTCTCTATGGGATAAAAAACTCAGCCATTCGAATGGCCATTATGTAACAAATATGGATTTTCCGTTCCGCAAAACTCCTTAACATAACACTGCAATAAATATCACGTATTTTCGTCATCCACTACATAAAGGTTACTCTTGCTGTGATAGAACTTATATTTTACTCATTACATCCATTTTCTATTTAAGTTACAATGATATATTAGTAATTAGTTAGTTAATAAATCATGATATTTATAGTAGAGTTTGGTTATATTAAAGGAGTGTTTTTTAAACAAGGTTTAAACTCATCAATGTTTTTTTTTTTTTTTTGAAAAAATTCACAACGCAGCTGCATTTTGTTCTTATATCCATTACAAGCCGTTTCCACAACATTGTGACAGTTATCGTGGTCACTACTGCAACCGCAATTCAGACTATGCTTCTTTCAGAAAAAGTTCAGATAGGGTAAATGAGTTCAGATATTACACATTGAATTAACAAGTCTTGATAAAGGTTAAAAAGGGTTGCCCAAGCCCAATATACAACTAAGGATACATTAAGGTTAAAAAAGGGTTACCCATAACTTACAACTAAGAATGTGTTCCATTCACCAGATTTTTACTCGAATTAAATGAACTTAATATAACTAATTTAAACCTACCTACCTACACTTATCTGAGCTTATCCTTATTAGAACTTATTTTTAATTGTGAATAAAATTGGGTAGCCGTTATAAACCTGTTTGAACTAATTTTTTCTGAACAATTAGGACCTCAAACCATACCAGTGTAGTAAGCGTAGCCAGCTGCGCATAATCTACCATTAAGGCATTAATTGACAAAGAATACAACTAGCGGCATAAAATGACCGGTTCATTGACTGGTTTACAGCTACATTGGTGCTAACATAACATCATTATCAAGCAACACTAGGCCACAGAAAATCCATAAAAACTAGGAATGTTACAAATTAAAGAAAAGTTCCTATATAACCAGTGTTACTATTCCTTTAGCCAAACTTCTGATTAGTGACTACTAAAAGTGAAAGCAAAGTTTCAAACAAAATCCAAATAATAAGAAACTCTAATTGAAAGCTATTAATTTATAAGTGAAACACTAGGTGACTCAACATGTTAAGATAATTGATGAATTGCATGCAGTCTTATGTCAAATTAACAAAGGTAATAAAATGTACCGCAAATATTCGATATTGTTTAGATCCAGCCTTATCTTGCATAGATATGACTATCTTCGTTCGATCAGCCGCAGCCGCAGGCTTTGGTGCTTCCTCGGCAGTTTCCTCATCAACAGAGTGAGATAAAGAGGGAAATGGTTCATCAGCAGCTTGTAAAGCTTGTCCAGTTGACTGGAGAAATGACGCACACTCCTGCTTTTTTAACCTGCCATGGAAATAGAATCCCACATAAGATTTTCTTCTTTTTTAAAAAAAGAAAAACAAAAAAAGCCCCTGTCATAAAACATAAAGACAAGAAAATTAGACGACCCAATCCTTAAGGCACCCTAAGTTAGATACTACAAATAAAAGAGAAAACTATCGGAGAAGTGAGAACACCACTTCATGGCGACTGTTGAGCAGATTATAATAACCAGAGCTCATTGTTTGAATTGAAAGAAATGTAGAGACAAAGAGGGATGGAGTATCTTTCATTTGGATAGCAAATGAGGAAGGAAGGGAATTGAAGGGGAGAGATATGGAGGGATTAAAATGTAAGAAATAATCTCTCCAATAATGGAGAGATTTTGAAGGAAAACTCATCATTCTTCTTACCAGCCCCCCCCCCCCCCCTTCCCTTCCTTTCCTCCCCTTCCCATCCCTCCCCTTCTTTTCATTCCCCTTTCACTATCCAAACAGCGTTAATTATCTTGCTTTAAGATATTCGCTTCCAATTTCAAGCAATACTATATTTGTCTCACTTGTCAAAGATATGCACCTGAAGAAATTCCACAATCCACACTAAATAGAACTACAATCAGTCAAAGATATGAAAAAGAGGAAGAGGCAACTAAAGCTAGGAGTAGACAAATTATTTGATAAACAAGCCTCTTAAAGATACTATTGATACTGCTACAAGCCTACACTGAAGTACCCTACCCAAGCAACATAGGTAATAAACCCAAAAAAGCCACAGCCTTCAAGTGTATAAAGGATACATACTCAAATTTGATGATAAGATAAACACATCTAAAACAAACAAACATATCCTGAATTTTACAACATAACCTTGAGAGTCTAACACCAATTACACGTGTCTACTGATTACAATCAGCTCATTCTCTAAATTCATTTATCGCTTGTTAATCCAAGTCCAAAATATCCTTCAAAGATAAATTTGGTACCAGAATGGCATGATTTGTAATAGTTCATCCATAGCTTTGAGACCCTTTAGAGACAAAGAAGAAAAATAATTGGAGACAAAGCTTGCTGAGACTTAGTAGTCCTTTAGTTGTGCATACAAATTTACATTTCCCAATCACCACAACAACAAATAACAACATCAAAGCCTTAGTCACAAAAGAAAGTTGCGTTTCAAGTATATTTCCAAATCTCAAGGAGTTTCAATAGCTAGAAAATGCTGAAAAATCTTTTGTTGACTGCAGTCCATTCACCTAGTATTACACTCCTTGGATGGCATAAACATATATAAAATTACATATCTCATCTACACATGTTCCATTCATCAAGCCAAAGAACATGACGCTAAATAGAATAAGGCCATACGGGGGTAAATTACATTGCCTTCCCACCAGACACAAAAGCTTTCATTAAACCCTTTTATTCAAATTCATTGATTCATTCTGCTTCACAAATTATAAGCGACATATATTGAGATTAAGCATGAGCAAATAATTGAACTTGTTGTATGTTCGTAAAAATTCATTGATTGCATGCTTATTTGCTCATGCTTAAGACCATGTACATTAGCACATATATAGAGATTAATTAATTAACATACAACATATGATATTGCCAAGGAATATGACGAGTAATATCAGGTGAATTGAACGTACCCTTAAAACAATCAATCATGGACAGCAAAAGTTATTCCCTTAAGACGACGTATTACTAAATGGTCTAAAAATTCTTAGTCAGACCACTCACAATAACTAGAAACCATCCATAACCACTTCAAACATGATACAGAATCCCTTAAAAACACTATCAAATAAAAAATAAAAATAAAAATTAAGCATGAACAAATAATTGAACTGAAGGAAAAACATACTACAATTTTTACCTCAATTGCTTAATGGTGGAATCTTCAAAAATCTTTGAAGGAGCTACATTCTTTGGAGGCGGCGGCAACAAATTCTCCTTTTCCTCATCTTCATCCTCGCAATTAATTACTTGAACTGATTTCCCTTTATCACTATTGTTCTCTTCATTATTTTTCTACAATACCCCAATTAAATTAAAATCACAATTAAATAAGCAACCCCAATTGAAAATTAAAGCTCAAATTACCAAAAAAATTATTTAAAAATCATCAAAAAAAAAAATAGGGAAAAAAAATACATCATTAGTGGAAGTCTTTCTCCGCTTCGGCAAAACGGAAGGCGAAGAATCTGAATCAGAATCATCTATTCAAACAAAACATAAATTATAAAAAAAAATTAAGGAAATATAACGAAGGAAGAAGAGAGAGAATGAGGGTCGGAAACCTTCAAGGTTGACGAAAGTAACGGGTTGAACTCGGCGATAATCGAACAATGGTTCAAGCTCTTCATACGAATCCCCCTTTTTATATGATTAATCAAACATCAAATTGAAATCGAATACAAAATTAAATTGAGAACAATCAAACATCAAATTGAAATCGAATTCAAAATTAAATTGAAATCGAATTCAAAACAAGAGATTTTGTGTAGAAAATTACTCACCATATTAGGGTAAAAATCTAGGTCTGGGGTTTTTGGAATTGGAGTTGAGTATGAGTTTAAAATCCCGCCGAAACTAAAATACGCAGTGCGCAACCCTTTTTTATCCTACGTCAAATAACACTTTGATTTTTAAATTTGTTAGAGTAAATATTACCCACTACTAATTATGGGTAATACTATCCAATACCACAATATAATTTTTTTTTTTTTCTTTTTCCTTTTTTTTCCCTTTCCACTTCATCTTCTTTTACCAACCTTCATGGATAGCTCCCATTGCCGACCAAACCTTCGCCCACCACACCTTCACCTCCTACAACAAGAAACCCACCCCACCAGCTACTTCCTTGATCGAAATTCAAAAACACGCAACTACCTCCGTTAAAAATCACCAGAAACCACCCAATAAAACATAACCCAAAAACGAAAGACACAAACTTATGGCTCTAGCCATTAAAATCAGTGAGTTCTATGCTGGAAATCGTTGAGTTCGGTCGAAATTGACGACGGAACCTGTTTGTCGGTGCTCAGTTATTATCACATTTACTACCAGCAAAAGCACCATGTATCAGATTTACTACCTGTTTTAAAAAATATTTTATATTACTACCACCATAATTCCCTAACTGTAGAAATAACTACCAGTGACTAACTCCGTTACTGTTTCTGTTTGAGGGGCCCACAACAATGGCAGCCACCCCTCCACAAAAACGGCAGCCACCCCTTCGTTCAACCACCTTGCAACCCCTCCCCTCAACTGCCACCCCCTCCCCCTGCCAGCGCGACCCACCGCATCCCCCCTGCCGGCGCGACCCCGCTCCCTCCCTTTCCCCCACCTACGCGGAAAACCCCCCTCCCTTTTCCCGTTGTTGCTGCCCCGACCCCCACCCTGTACCGGAAACCACTCCCTTTCCCTTTCCCCCACCGGAAATCGCCCCCCTCCCTATTCCCCACACCGAAAATCGCCCCCCTCCCTAATTCTAAACCACCAGCGCCAAACCACCCTAAACGAGGGTTTCGATTTCGGTGGTTTGGGGCTGGTGGTTTAGGATTTCGAATTCGATTTCGAATTTCAGGGTTTCGATTGGCTGGTGGTTTGGGGGCTGGTGGTCGGGGCAACAAGAAGGAGATTGGGGTTCGTTGGCTGCGTAAGGGTGGGGGGAAGGTCGGGGCGCCGCCGATGAAGAATTTGGTGGAGTTTCGCGGCGGAGGTGGTTTAGCAGCGGGCAGGTGACGATTTCGGTGCCTCGACACGAGGTTTGGGGTGGTTAGCAAGTGGGGAAATGGAGGAGGTGGGGTTCGCCGGTTTCGGGGAAACATTTGGCCACCAGCAAGGGGAGGGGGGAGGGTGGCTGACGCCGGGAAGGGGAGGGGAGGTGTTTCAGAATTATTTTTTTTTTAAAAAAAAGTTTTTTTTATATATAATTTAAATTATTATTTAATGAATGGGGCCTACTTAACGAAATCTTAACGGAATCTGTTAAGTGGTAGCAATATATACAGTTAGGGAATTTGTGTGGTAGTAATTTAAAATATTTTTTTGAACAGGTAGTAAATGTTACACGGGGTGTTTTCGCTGGTAGTAAATGTCAATTTTTCCTTAATTTTTATACTGTTATTCTTAATTTGTATACTATTATTGAGAGGAGAGAGACTACATTTTTACATCATGGATAAGTAATACGTAAAATTACATTTTTGCCCCTAGTATGGGCCCAACGAGCCCATACCTGGTAGTGGTCTATCACTACTCAAATTTGTTATGAATGTGTTTCTAAGAACATGTATGTGTCATGTAAACTCCCTTTATTAGGTCATAAGGTTTGAACACACAACCTCTATTTCTAAAGCTAAGTGCATTACCACCAAACTATATGATTTTTTTTATGCAATCTATTAATTATAAAATATTAATATGTAGCAAATGACAATATGAAAAATAAATTTAATTACAAGAAAATTGAATCATAAATTACAATTCATATTAATGATACAATAATTTGAGGCATCGCCCGGGTCCAAAAACTAGTTTAAATATTAAAAAAAAAAAACCAAAAGCTAATAAACTTCGCATTAGATGAGATTATTAAAGGCTTGTTTAGTTTACCTTATTTTTGCTTATCTGAACTCATTTTATTTTAGCTTATTTGAACTTATGTAATTTTGTCTAATCTGATTATCTAATTTGACTAAACTTTGACCTTAATAGAGGTGATTAATGGGCGGTCAGGTCGAGTCAAGGTCAAAACATCCAACCCATTCCTCAGGTCGGGACAAGCTTCGTTCCTGAATATATGTGTCCAAACCCACCCAAACTAGTCAGGCTAGGGAAAAAAATTGCATAAAAACTGATATTCCAAGCTCGCAAAAAATAAATTTTAAATCGGGCTTGGAAAAACTGAAAATTTTTACCTACAACCCTCTTTACCAATGTTTTCTACTCCCCCCCCCCATTATACTACGTCGTTTTTCTCTTCTTTTTTTTTTTCCTTTTTCTTATTATTTTCTTTTCTTATATATCTCTCAAGTAATTTATATATATGATTCAAAACCTACTTTTTCTATTTTTCGTTCGTGTTTTTTTTTTTTTTTTTGCATTCTCTCTTCTTCAACATTATTTCTATTTCAATCACGTTTTTTTCCTCTTATTTATGGATGAATCATTGATTGGATCTGTTGATTGTGATAACGAAGTATTGCATTCTTCGATTGCCGAATTTGATCGTGATTGTGAAGTTATTTTTGTAATGAAGTGCTACATTCTTCGATTGTCGAATTTGATCTTGATTGTGAAGTTATTTTTCCTACTTCTAGTCGATTGCTTGATTCATCGTTGATTAGTATGAGTTGTTTTATAATTTCGATTAATGTTTGTTATTACTATTCAATTAATTTAAGTTCAATTTTAATCAATTTTGTCTCTGATTTCGATTAATGCTTGCTGGTCGATTGTTTGATTCAATTTTGTTAGTTGTTTGTTTTAAATTGTTTGCTGATTTTAATTTTATTCGATTTTTCAAGTTTTTTTGATCAATTTAGCCTCTGTTTTTGTTCAATTTGGTTTGCTATTATAATTCAAGTGAATTGAAGTTTTATTTTAATTAATTTTGTCTCTTATTTCGATCAATATGATTTATAATTCAAGTTTGTTTGCTTTTTTAGTTTAATGATTGATGGTTGTGATTAAGTAGATTTTTCTGTGATTGATTATATACGTTTTTGTGTTTTTTTTAGTAGTTATATAATTTTGATCAATTTCATAATTCTAAATGATCATTATGATTCAAACTAATGTTCTGTTATAGTTGTTTAAACTATATTTTAAATGTTTATTACTTTATTTTATTTTATCATTTTGATCAAATTGATAATGCTAGATGATCATTTATACATGTATTGTTTTTATTGGTACATATCTGTTATTGATTATGTTCATTTTTAAAAACTTATTCAGTGGGTGCTAGTGACAAAATTATGTATGAAGAAGCAACTAAATTAGAGTTACTTTTTAAAGATTTTAATTCTGAAGAAGAAGCTTGTGAAAAGTACAATGAATATGCTTTTAAGAAAGAGTTTAGTATTGTCCTAGTGTGTGCTCCAAGAAAAGGCCAAGTTTCTTCAAGTGCTCCAAGTAATGTCCAAGTTTCTTTAAGTGTGCCAAGAAAAAAGGTTCAATTTCGTCCAAATGTTCCAAGAAATTTTCAAGTTCCTCCAAATGTTCCAAGAGATGTTCAAAGTGTTCAACGAGGTAGCTAGTCAACATATTTCTTCTAAGTATGATAGGTTGTTAGCTTTTTTTTACATTAATGTAGCGAATATGTTGGCATATAATAATAAGAATTTGGATTCAAACAATATATATTTGTTCGAGCTTAATTTTTTTTTTCTAATAAGTGATATGTAAATGAACATATTTTGTTTTGACACTGAACATTTGCCTTTTTGGCTATGAACATTTTATTGTATTTTGTTATAACTGTTACTTAATTGGACATATTTTATTCTGACAATGAGCATATGAACATATCCATATTGATATATGTGTGTGTGTGTGTGTGTGTGAGACAAACACTAATGAATTAAAAAAATATGAATATTAATGTACTTGATCATTTAGAAATCCATAAATGATTAAATATCCGAAAGAGTAATATTTTTAGTAATCTAAGCTTCCATAAATCTTCTTGCTCCTTTTCTATTGCCTCTAGCTTCTGTTTAATCCAAACAACATCAATTGAGCAATGTACTGTGTTCTCAGCTTCCTAATTTGGTTTATATGTAATTTAAACAAATTACTATGTTAATGTGTGTATTCATCGTTATGAAAATGAACATTATGCTATATGTCAAATTAACTTACTTGTGGTTCAACATGTTTCTATCAAAATATGATTCCCACCAATTACTATGTTGTTCATTTTTATCTTTCAATATAATTGATGGCATTATCTCCTGTATAAATATAGGCTTAGAGTTTCCATCTCTAAATTATTACAACGTGTGTTTCACTCTATATAGAACATCACTACAATATATATTGTGTTTGTATATCAATATATATGCATAAACATTACATTGATATTACAAATTAAATTCAATTGGCAAAACGGAAATGTATATTCTGTTTTATATAAATGAACAAATTATCACAAATAATATGAACATATATATTCTAACAAAAATTTAAAATATACATGTTCAAGAAGATATATATAAATGAACATTATCTTTCAATTATGTTACATGAACCTAAAGAATCTATATCAAAGTGTTAGTGAAATTAAATTTTTGTATACTTAAATGAACAATCATATATATGTATCAAAAGAATGTCCAAAAAAACATCATGTCAAAATGAACATATAATCTATTATAAATGATAATTATACCTTGTAATTGCAGACATGTCTTTTTCAACAGGGACACTTGTTGTTAGTATATCTTTTAAGAGTAGAGGATCAATTGTATTTTATTCACTCTTGATTGAATGAAATATCATTGTCATCACTGTTTATACACAGTTAAAAAAAATCAACTAAGAATTATATAATTCCATAATGTAAGTGACAATATGTGATTTATATTTGACCATTTTTTTTAAATAGAATCATATTTAAAAATAGAATCATCAAAGGTTTATGATGAATGAACAATATGTGATTTATTTTTTAACATGTGAATGAACATACTACATTAATATCTATGTGAATATACACATATCCAAATTAACATCTATGTATCAAATTTGATTAAGCATCTATCAATATTAGAGCTAAAATCCCACGAGTACGCTCTTCACCTTTGCAGGTTGGGGAGAGCTAAGAATCTCTTGAGAGAACGAAGGCGGCTTGTCTTTAAGATTAAGCAGGCGCATTTTCCAATCAATAGTCTGAGGTTGTCCGCCCGGTCCGCCCAAGTAAGCGGCCTGGTCAAACGGCTGGGCGAATTGTCCATGTTGTCCGA